>NC_081291.1:18207500-18832500 GCF_030435805.1 Mustela lutreola | reverse complement strand
ACCACTTTCTGAAAGGTAGGACCGGCGGAGAAGTGAATCCAAAGCGACGGGAAGATAGACCCCGGGGGGAGGGGCCGGCTCCCGGCAAGCGGCGGAGCAACCGCGCACAAAATCAGGACTTTTAAAAGTCTGTTCCGCGGAGGGACATCGCTCCAGAGGCTAAACCGGAGCGAAGCCCACGCGGGGTCAGCGTGGCCTCAGGTCCCGCAGGGTCACAGAAGGATCGGGGGTGTCTGAGTGTCGCAGAGCTTGCGGGTATTGGAACGGGAAAGCCGGCTACAGAGACAGAGCCGACAGTAAGCTCGCAGCTCCGTGTTACCTTGAACCGGTCGCAGGCTCGGTGAGCTCGGAGCGCGGCCGGAGGTCAGGCAGACGGGAGTAACTGGGCGCTGTTCTCTGAGGGCGCACTGAGGAGTGGGGCCCTGGGCTCTCGGCTCCTCCGGGCCGGAGACCAGGAGGCCGCCATTTGTATTCCCGTCCTCTGGAACTCTACGGAAAGCGCTCAGGGAACAAAAGCTCCTGAAAGCAAACCCGAGCGGATTACTCACCCCGGCCCCGGGTAAGGGCGGTGTAATTCCGCCTGGGGCAAAGACACTTGAAAATCACTACAACAGGCCCCTCCCCCAGAAGATCAACAAGAAATCCAGCCGAGACCAAGCTCACCTACCAAGGAGTGCGGTTTCAATACCAAGGAGAGCAGCAGAATTCCAGAGGAGGAGAAAGCCAAGCACGGAACTCATGGCTTTTTTCCTGTGATTTTTTTTAGTCTTGCAGTTAATTTAATTTTTTCTTTTTCATTTTTTTTTTTTTTTCTCGCCTTCGGGTAAAATTTTTTTTTTTTTTTTAACTGTTACCTTTTTCTTTTTTAACGATTTTTTACTAGTTTATCTAATATATATATATATTTTTTTACATTTTTCTTAGGTGTTTTCTTTTTTAAAAAAAAATTCTTTTCTTTTTTTTTTTTTTTTTTCTTTTTTCTTTCTTCCTTTTTGAACCTCTTTTTATCCCCTTTCTCCCCACTCACGATTTTGGATCTCTTCTAATTTGGCTAAAGCATACTTTCCTGGGGTTGTTGCCACCCTTTTAGTATTTTACTTGCCCCTTCATTTACTCTTATCTGGACAAAATGACAAGACGTAAAAATTCACCACAAAAAAAAGAACAAGAGGCAGTACCGAAGGCTAGGGACCTAATCAATACAGACATCGGTAATATGTCAGATCTAGAGTTCAGAATGACAATTCTCAAGGTTCTAGCCGGGCTCGAAAAAGGCATGGAAGATATTAGAGAAACCCTCTCGAGAGATATAAAAGCCCTTTCTGGAGAAATAAAAGAACTAAAATCTAACCAAGTTGAAATCAAAAAAGCTATTAATGAGGTGCAATCAAAAATGGAGGCTCTCACTGCTAGGATAAATGAGGCAGAAGAAAGAATTAGTGATATAGAAGACCAAATGACAGAGAATAAAGAAGCTGATCAAAAGAGGGACAAACAGCTACTGGACCACGAGGGGAGAATTCGAGAAATAAGTGACACCATAAGACGAAACAACATTAGAATAATTGGGATTCCAGAAGAAGAAGAAAGTGAGAGGGGAGCAGAAGGTATACTGGAGAGAATTATTGGGGAGAATTTCCCCAATATGGCAAAGGGAACAAGCATCAAAATTCAGGAGGTTCAGAGAATGCCCCTCAAAATCAATAAGAATAGGCCCACACCCCGTCACATAATAGTAAAATTTACAAGTCTCAATGACAAAGAGAAAATCCTGAAAGCAGCCCGGGAAAAGAAGTCTGTAACATACAATGGTAAAAATATTAGATTGGCAGCTGACTTATCCACAGAGACCTGGCAGGCCAGAAAGAGCTGGCATGATATTTTCAGAGCACTAAACGAGAAAAACATGCAGCCAAGAATACTATATCCAGCTAGGCTATCATTGAAAATAGAAGGAGAGATTAAAAGCTTCCAGGACAAACAACAACTGAAAGAATTTGCAAATACCAAACCAGCTCTACAGGAAATATTGAAAGGGGTCCTCTAAGCAAAGAGAGAGCCTACAAGTGGTAGATCAGAAAGGAACAGAGACCATATACAGTAACAGTCACCTTACAGGCAATACAATGGCACTAAATTCATATCTCTCAATAGTTACCCTGAATGTGAATGGGCTAAATGCCCCTGTCAAAAGACACAGGGTATCAGAATGGATAAAAAAACAAAACCCATCTATATGTTGCCTCCAAGAAACACATTTTAAGCCCGAAGACACCTCCAGATTTAAAGTGAGGGGGTGGAAAAGAATTTACCATGCTAATGGACATCAGAAGAAAGCAGGAGTGGCAATCCTTATATCAGATCAATTAGATTTTAAGCCAAAGACTGTAATAAGAGATGAGGAAGGACACTATATCATACTCAAAGGGTCTGTCCAACAAGAAGATTTAACAATTTTAAATATCTATGCCCCCAACGTGGGAGCAGCCAACTATATAAACCAATTAATAACAAAATCAAAGAAACACATAAACAACAATACAATAATAGTAGGGGACTTTAACATTCCCCTCACTGAAATGGACAGGTCATCCAAGCAAAAGATCAGCAAGGAAATAAAGGCCTTAAATGACACACTGGACCAGATGGACATCACAGATATATTCAGAATATTTCATCCCAAAGCAACAGAATACACATTCTTCTCTAGTGCACATGGAACATTCTCCAGAATAGATCACATCCTCGGTCCTAAATCAGGACTCAACCGGTATCAAAAGATTGGGATCATTCCCTGCATATTTTCAGACCACAATGCTCTAAAGCTAGAACTCAACCACAAAAGGAAGTTTGGAAAGAACCCAAATACATGGAGACTAAACAGTATCCTTCTAAAGAATGAATGGGTCAACCGGGAAATTAAAGAAGAATTGAAAAAAATCATGGAAACAAATGATAATGAAAATACAACGGTTCAAAATCTGTGGGACACAACAAAGGCAGTCCTGAGAGGAAAATATATAGCGGTACAAGCCTTTCTCAAGAAACAAGAAAGGTCTCAGGTACACAACCTAACCCTACACCTAAAGGAGCTGGAGAAAGAACAAGAAAGAAACCCTAAGCCCAGCAGGAGAAGAGAAATCATAAAGATCAGAGCAGAAATCAATGAAATAGAAACCAAAAAAACAATAGAACAAATCAACGAAACTAGGAGCTGGTTCTTTGAAAGAATTAATAAAATTGATAAACCCCTGGCCCGACTTATCAAAAAGAAAAGAGAAAGGACCCAAATAAATAAAATCATGAATGAAAGAGGAGAGATCACAACTAACACCAAGGAAATACAAACTATTATAAGAACATACTATGAGCAACTCTACGGCAATAAATTTGACAATCTGGAAGAAATGGATGCATTCCTAGAAACATATAAACTACCACAACTGAACCATGAAGAAATAGAAAGCCTGAACAGACCCATAACCAGTAAGGAGATTGAAACAGTCATTAAAAATCTCCAAACAAACAAAAGCCCAGGGCCAGACGGCTTCCCGGGGGAATTCTACCAAACATTTAAAGAAGAACTAATTCCTATTCTCCTGAAACTGTTCCAAAAAATAGAAATGGAAGGAAAACTTCCAAACTCATTTTATGAGGCCAGCATCACCTTGATCCCAAAACCAGACAAGGATCCCACCAAAAAAGAGAGCTATAGACCGATATCCTTGATGAACACAGATGCGAAAATACTCAACAAAATACTAGCCAATCGGATTCAACAGTACATTAAAAAGATTATTCACCACGACCAAGTGGGATTTATTCCAGGGCTGCAAGGTTGGTTCAACATCCGCAAATCAGTCAATGTGATACAACACATCAATAAAAGTAAGAACAAGAACCATATGATACTCTCAATAGATGCTGAAAAAGCATTTGACAAAGTACAACATCCCTTCCTGATCAAAACTCTTCAAAGTGTAGGGATAGAGGGCACATACCTCAATATCATCAAAGCCATCTATGAAAAACCCACCGCAAATATCATTCTCAATGGAGAAAAACTGAAAGCTTTTCCGCTAAGGTCAGGAACACGGCAGGGATGTCCATTATCACCACTGCTATTCAACATCGTACTAGAGGTCCTAGCCTCAGCAATCAGACAACAAAAGGAAATTAAAGGCATCCAAATCGGCAAAGAAGAAGTCAAATTATCACTCTTCGCAGATGATATGATACTATATGTGGAAAACCCAAAAGACTCCACTCCAAAACTGCTAGAACTTATACAGGAATTCAGTAAAGTGTCAGGATATAAAATCAATGCACAGAAATCAGTTGCATTTCTCTACACCAACAGCAAGACAGAAGAAAGAGATATTAAGGAGTCAATCCCATTTACAATTGCATCCAAAACCATAAGATACCTAGGAATAAACCTAACCAAAGAGACACAGAATCTATACTCAGAAAACTATAAAGTACTCATGAAAGAAATTGAGGAAGACACAAAGAAATGGAAAAATGTTCCATGCTCCTGGATTGGAAGAATAAATATTGTGAAAATGTCTATGCTACCTAAAGCAATCTACACATTTAATGCAATTCCTATCAAAGTACCATCCATCTTTTTCAAAGAAATGGAACAAATAATTCTAAAATTTATATGGAACCAGAAAAGACCTCGAATAGCCAAAGGGATATTGAAAAAGAAAGCCAACGTTGGTGGCATCACAATTCCGGACTTCAAGCTCTATTACAAAGCTGTCATCATCAAGACAGCATGGTACTGGCACAAAAACAGACACATAGATCAATGGAACAGAATAGAGAGCCCAGAAATAGACCCTCAACTCTATGGTCAACTAATCTTCGACAAAGCAGGAAAGAATGTCCAATGGAAAAAAGACAGCCTTTTCAATAAATGGTGCTGGGAAAATTGGACAGCCACATGCAGAAAAATGAAATTGGACCATTTCCTTACACCACACACAAAAATAGACTCAAAATGGATGAAGGACCTCAATGTACGAAAGGAATCCATCAAAATCCTTGAGGAGAACACGGGCAGCAACCTCTTCGACCTCTGCCGCAGCAACATCTTCCTAGGAACAACGCAAAAGGCAAGGGAAGCAAGGGAAAAAATGAACTACTGGGATTTCATCAAGATCAAAAGCTTTTGCACAGCAAAGGAAACAGTTAACAAAATCAAAAGACAACTGACAGAATGGGAGAAGATATTTGCAAACGACATATCAGATAAAGGACTAGTGTCCAGAATCTATAAAGAACTTAGCAAACTCAACACCCAAAGAACAAATAATCCAATCAAGAAATGGGCAGAAGACATGAACAGACATTTCTGCAAAGAAGACATCCAGATGGCCAACAGACACATGAAAAAGTGCTCCATATCACTTGGCATCAGGGAAATACAAATCAAAACCACAATGAGATATCACCTCACACCAGTCAGAATGGCTAAAATCAACAAGTCAGGAAATGACAGATGCTGGCGAGGATGCGGAGAAAGGGGAACCCTCCTACACTGTTGGTGGGAATGCAAGCTGGTGCAGCCACTCTGGAAAACAGCATGGAGGTTCCTCAAAATGTTGAAAATAGAACTGCCCTATGACCCAGCAATTGCACTATTGGGTATTTACCCTAAAGATACAAATGTAGTGATCCAAAGGGACACATGCACCCGAATGTTTATAGCAGCAATGTCCACAATAGCCAAACTATGGAAAGAACCTAGATGTCCATCAACAGATGAATGGATCAAGAAGATGTGGTATATATACACAATGGAATACTATGCAGCCATCAAAAGAAATGAAATCTTGCCATTTGCAACAACATGGATGGAACTAGAGCGTATCATGCTTAGCGAAATAAGTCAAGCAGAGAAAGACAACTATCATATGATCTCCCTGATATGAGGAAGTGGTGATGCAACATGGAGGCTTAAGTGGGTAGAAGAATAAATGAAACAAGATGGGATTGGGAGGGAGACAAACCATAAGTGACTCTTAATCTCACAAAACAAACTGAGGGTTGCCGGGGGGAGGGGGTTGGGGAGAAGGGGGTGGGATTATGGACATTGGGGAGGGTATGTGATTTGGTGAGTGCTGTGAAGTGTGTAAACCTGGTGATTCACAGACCTGGGGATAAAAATATATGTATATAAAAAATATATGTTTATAAAAAATAAAAAATAAAAAAAAAAAAAAATAAATAAACTGAATAACTCTGTATCTATTAAAGACATGGAATTCATAATCAAAAAATTTCTCACGAAATTCCATGCCCACAACTTTTTACTAGAGAACTTCATCAACGCTAATCTTTTTTTTTTTTTTTTTAAAGATTTTATTTATTTACTTGAGAGAGAGACAGTGAGAGAGAGCATGAATGAGGAGAAGGTCAGAGAGAGAAGCAGACTCGCCATGGAGCTGGGAGTCCGATGCGGGACTCGATCCCGGGACTCCAGGATCATGACCTGAGCCGAAGGCAGTCGTCCAACCAACTGAGCCACCCAGGCGTCCCCATCAACGCTAATCTTAAACACTTTCAGAAACTCAAGAAAGTAATACTTCTTCCAAATTAATTTTATGAAACTAACATAATTCAGATACAAAAAATCTGACGGGGCACCTGGGTGGCTCAGTGGGTTAAGCCTCTGCCTTCAGCTCAGGTCATGATCTCAGGGTCTGAGCCCTGCATCCCGGCTCTCTGCTCAGCGGGGAGCCTGCCCGCACCCCCCTCCCCCACTCCCTGCCCTCTGCCTACGTGATCTCTGTCAAATAAATAAATAAAATCTTAAAAAAAAAATTTGACAAAAATATAACAAAAAGAAAATTACAGACCAGTATCCCTTATAAACAGACACAAAAATCAATCCAAATATTTTAGCAAATTAAATCCAGCAATATAGAAAAAGTACAATATGGCATAATGAAATGAGGTTTATCCAAGGAATGGAAAGATGATTTAACATTTGAAAGCTCCTATTGTAATTCACTTAATTAACAAAATAAAGGTGTAAAAAATGATCATTTGTGTTATAGAAAACCCACTTGACAAAATTCTATATTCATTCAAGATAAAAATTCTCAGCAAATCAGAAAAAAAATGAACTGCTGAATCTGATATAGGGCATCTATGAAAAGCATTATATTCAATGATGAAACAGTGAATGCTACTATGCTACTATCAGGAAAATGACAGATGACCACCCTCACCATTTAACATCACATTGGAGGTCCTAGCCAGGGCAGTAAGACAAAGTGGGGGGAGGGGGGAGAGACATAAATACCTTAATAAAAGACTGGAAAAAGAAGAAGCAAATTGGTCTCTATTTCTAGATAAAATGACTATTTACTCAGAAAATCTTAAACAAATGTACAAAACTACTACTAGAACTAATAAATGAACTTAGTAAGATAACAAAGTCAATATACAAAAAACAAATGTATTTCTATACAGCGGCAAACAAATGAAAACTAAAATTTAAAACAGGTGAAGTGTTAATAATATACTTAATTTAGACTAATACATCTAAATATTTTCTAACATGTAATC
The DNA here is from genome assembly GCF_030435805.1 of Mustela lutreola. Classification (NCBI taxonomy): domain Eukaryota; kingdom Metazoa; phylum Chordata; class Mammalia; order Carnivora; family Mustelidae; genus Mustela; species Mustela lutreola. Next base: position 18,824,916 of record NC_081291.1, on the reverse strand, counting down.
CACAAAAATTATTCATGAACTATTTTATTTCATATCCTTTTATTCATGTATATTTTAAAATTATAGCACATGCCAATTCAAACTGGCCACATCTCAAATACCCAATGTCTACAAGGGGTCATAGCCACTGGACAGAACAACACAGCTCCAGACTGAACACAGCAATTAAAATTAATCAAAATCAAAGCAGGGTTTTTTTGGGGGGGGACTTACACTATCTGACTTCAAAACTTTCTATGAAGCTACAGTAATCAAGACAATGAAGTATGTATGGGCTTAGAAACAGGGAGATCAATGAAACAGAATAAATCCAGAAGTAAACTCAGACATCTAAGATTAATTTTATACAGAGGTGCCAAGGAATTCAGTAGAGGAAACATTCAACAAATGGTTCTGGGATAACCAAATATCATTATGCAAAAACAAACCACGGAACTTAGAGACTTCACAGCACGCAAAAAGGAACTCAAAACAGTTCACAGATTTAAATGTAAAAATCTCTGCATCCTTGGTTTAGGTAAAGATTTCTTAGATACAACAATGAAAGCACTATCCTTGAAAGAAAAACTGATAAACTGGACTTCATTAAAATTAAACTTTTAGTCTTCGAAGACATTAAGAATGTCTTGGAAGAGATGGAAGAGACAAGCCAGAGACTAGGAGAAAATTATTACAAATCATGTATTTGACAAAGACCTTAATTCAGAATCTATAAAGAACTCAGGCAACTCAATAGGACAAACAACCCAATTTTTAAAAAATGGGCAAAAGATCTTAATACTTTACCTGAAAAAGTTATGAAGAATAAATATGCAAAAGAAAAGATCCTTAACGTTATCAGTCATAAGGGAATTGCCAATAAAAATTGCAAGATACCACTTCATACTCAACAGAATGAATATAATCCAAAAGACTATCCATACCAAGTGCTAGCAAGGATGTGGAGAAACCGGAACCCTTATACAACGCTGGCAGGAATCCAAAATAGCATTCATCTCGGAAAACAGTTTGGCAGTTTCTTAAAACATTAAACACACACTTACCATACAAACTAGCAATCCCACTCCTAGATATCTATCCAAGAGAAATGAAAACATATGTCCATTTAAAGCCCTGGACAAGAATGGTCATGGCAGCATATTTTATAATCACCCCAAACTGGAAACAACCCAATGTCCATTAACTGATGAATGAATAGATAAACAAAATGTAATATATATCCATACATGGAAAATCATTCAGCAATAAAAAGGAAAGCACTACTGACACGTAACGTGACATGGATGAACCTCAAAAACGTTGTGCTCAGTGAAAGAAGCCAGACACAAAGGATTACATACTGTACAATTCCCTTTATATGCAGTTTCTGGAAAAGGTAAAACCATAGGGATAGAAAGATGATCCCTAGTTGCCTGCAGCTTTGAGTGGGGACTGGCTAACAAACACAAAGAACTTTCCAGATGATGAAAATGTTCTTTCTATAACTCAGGTTGTGGTGATGGTTACATCGCTGCATAAACTTATTAAAATTCATCTAATGGTACACTTTAAAATGGGCAAATTTAATGGAATATAAATACTTTAAGAAATCTCTATAAAAATAAAATTGGTTGGTTGATGGCTAGATATATATCAAAGCAAATGTAGCAAAAGGTTAGCACCTGTATAATCTTGTTAGTAGGTATATGGATGTCCACTGTACAATTCCTTAAACTTCTTTGTTTTAATTTTTCAAAATATAAGTCAGGAGGGACTTTTAACATAATTGCAGTAACTTGCATGAACAAATGTCACAATAACAAAATGCTGATCTTTATGCTACTGTATCAAATAGTCATTTTGACCTTTTACTTACTCCTCAAAATGAAAAATTTCCCTACATGGTTTGACCACAGGTTAACTGATCATACAGTGTGAATTTCAGCATAAGCAGATATAACTTCCACAAAGATCTATAATGCCAGTAACTTTACAATACTCTGTGGCTCTCTCTCAACCTCCTAGACCAAGTCTTCTTAGTGTTCCAATGGACACTGCTCCTACTCTTTCTGCTCCTTAAATGTTGCCATTCCACAAAGCACAGCTCTCAGGCCTGTGAGTCGTCAGAGTTGTGGCTAAGCCTTGCTCAGTGTGAACAGAAGCCCCAAAGGTAAGAACTCCTCTCTTATTTTTCCTAGGAGCTGGGGAAGGCAATGTGACTGATCAAGGTGGGGAAGGGAAGGCAAATAGTAGTAAAAAGTTCATCAAAGACTGAAGGATGCCCTCAAGTCTCCAGTGGTCCAGAGTCAAAAGATTTGGTAAGAGCACAGAAGCCAAGAGCAGCCTTATCTTCCCTGCCTTTTCCTCCCCTTTCTCTCCAGACCCTCAAACCTGACCAACAATAGTTCAGGAACCTCTGGGAGCTTTCCTTCCAGCTTGAAAAAAAAAATGTGGGATCACCTTCCGTTGTCATTTACCCTGAACACTGCTCTGCATTGCAAATCCAGTCTGGCTTCTTTTGCCATTGCATTTATAATCCCAACACCCTCGAATGGTTTCCAGTTCTTTGTTTCAGGAAAACCTTAGCTATATGCATGTCAGAAAGGACACTGCTGCTGGTCATCAGTATTTCCCAAAGGCTGCAGACAAAAATCTTCACTCATCTTCTACAATCTATATTTGGGACAGATGCTTAAAAATTATTTCCGTGATATGGGTCCTCAAAACATGTTCAGTAGTTACCGCTTGTGCACTGATAACCTAAAGAAGTAGACAACTGCTGGGAGAGTTAAGCTCTTCTTTCTGTTTCTTATAAACAATGTAGTTAAGTGTGTATACAATTCCGACCCTAATTCATAAGTAGGGCCTGGGGGATGGGAAGTAGGGACTAGTGGGAAATGCAGAATATGGGCCAACGGTGCTAAGATGTTTCCCACAGAGATGTAATAAAGGGTACATGAATGCTTTAGCTGCAGTAACCAGCAAGGAGCTCCTCACTGATTAAGAGTATACAAGTCCACCACCTCTGCATTTCATTAGATATTCTGGAGGCAACTGCCTTCCATGCTCTAAGGGCTTCAGAGACTAAAGAAATGAAACAGTGTAAACATCCAACTGTCACTTAAAGTCGAGACCACCCTGATGAGATAAAACTTCTGAATCTGCATGGCCTCCAACCCACTCACTACAAGAAAACAGCAGCAGGATTTCAAGGCCTTAGATAAGGTAATTCCAGCAATCTGGAATTGGCTTATACTTCAGCAATTCTGCGGAGTGCTGTCCCACCCCATGTTTCAACTTTACTGTGCATATTTTCTCCATTAGGTCCCTAAGCAGAAAGCAGACTGTGGTAAAAACAGTTTTAAAAATCACAGGTCCCCAAGCCCACCTCAAGTTTGTTAGTAAACGAGAACCACAAATTTCTTTGTAAGTCTCTATCAGAATTTTATATTAATCATTGAAACAAACATTTCTTGATCTCCTGACCACAAAGAACTTAAAATACTAGAGTGAGATAAACCTTGCTACTGAAGAAAATCATAAGAACATACAACATTTTGGACCCTTTCTAATATACAGCCAATATCCATCTTTAGAAACAATGTTTTAAGAGTTTCGGGATATTTAATAGTTACTACTTGACATCCCAGAGCACCTGGATAGTGTATGTTTAGTATTCCAAAATAATGTATAGGACGTGCTAATTTTACGTAAGGATCAAGGCACATAGTGAGTAGCTTCTGCTCTTGACAAAAGTTTCCAGAGGAAATGCATGAGCACGGTCAGTTGCTTCTTCCTCTTTTTAGTCACCTATAGCTGCTTGAAGCTGTCCAGCCCTTGGGGACAAGTTAATAACATGGCTTGCAAATAGATCCTTCCCCCAGAAAAAAGAAATCCAGCAGCCCACCAAAACTGTCACCAGCCCTTCCCACACTTACCAGTGCCATAGGGAGGATGCAGCTGATGGCAGTGAGCATCAACGGCCTGAAAAAATACAGGTGGTAGTTTCAATTTTTATTTAGAATTCTTACTTGCCAACTGCCTGAAAATTTTTAAGGCTACACGAATGGGTCTCCATGCCTCAGCCTGTGTTAAGCCACTTCGTGGTCCAATCACATTTGTTAACAAACACTAGTAGTAATTCACTAAACAGCAGAGATGGAGGAAAGGAGTGAATTGCGGGTGAGCTTCTGGATCTGGGGTAGAAAGGGACATGACATAGGAAAGCTAGCCTAAGGAGATCAAGATGGATGAATTCAGGTCTTGGAGGGTAGGGGGTGAGGCGAGGAAGTACTAAAAGGGATAAGAGGAAGAAACAAGGTTAAAGTACAGAGACAAAGGAATAGGTGAATTATCACCCTAGAATGGGATGAAATCAGCAGCAACGATGGTGATAGTGGGGTCCCACCAGGGCTCTGACTTGCGGCAAGGCTCACCCCTACAGTCTAATTTAAGTGGTGGGCCTTCACTTCTCCCATACTTCACATCTACATATTCTCAGTTTCTAGGAGGTCAGCTCTCTGGCTCCTGATCACAACTTTGCTTCCTTTCACTTTTTCTTTACAGGTCTCCATGGTGGGAGAGCTGACTTGTAATCAAGGCACCCACGCTATTCATGTTTTGAAAAATCTGATTAAATTTGAAGATTTCTCTCATCTAACCTTAACTCACTCTGTCTCTAAGCATTAAAATAAATACCAAAAAACCCCCAAAGACCTCACTAAATAAAAACTTTATGCAAAATACAATAAAGCAAAAATATGAGTCATCCATCCCTGACCACCAGGATACTTTTTATTATGAAAAATTCCAAACATCTATAAAAGTGAAGAGTATGATGAAAATCATGTACCCGTCACCCAGCTCCAACATCAATTCATGGCCACTCAGGTCCACTCTATCTATACCTCATCTATCCATTACCTGCTATAGTATCACGGAGTAAATCCCAGCCTATCTTTTAGGAAGCACATTTTAACGAAATACCTCTGGAAAGTACTTAGTACAAAGGGCTGGTTAAGCCCCTACGAGAATTTTAAGAGTTTTCCAGGGGGTGCCATGTAAGCAGGATGACCACCATTTTTATGAACCAAGGTCACATCCAATAACCAAACCAAAAGAAATGCAGACAGGAGCTGACATCAAATGAACTGCACATTGTAGGACTAAAATCCAAATCTCCTACCATGTTCATGCAGCCATAAGCCCACCCTGTCCAAAAATGATTTCAAATAATGCTCTGCCTCTTGTAGCTACTGCTACTGTGAGGAGGCATGTAAGAGGGAATACCAAACACTAGCTTGGCAGTACCATTCATGTTCCCACTCTTCTCTAGAGGATACCTCAGAGGCTAGCATATCTTACTGATAAAGCCATGGACTCCAAGAACATTTTTCAAAGACAGAACTACCAACTGTTGGCCTTAGCTGTGCTTAAAACATATAACGCTATTTTTATAACCTTTCTGTTTATATAAAACTCCATCGGAAATGGAAGCTCCTTGAGGACAGAAATTTAAAACAACTTCCTTTTCTGCCATACGCAAGCACTTGGAACAATGCCAGCACCAGTACTAGATCCTGTCACTGCACACCCACACTCTCCTCCAGAACCCAGACAGGCACCAAGATCTTCTGGCCTCTAGGGGATGCAGGAAGAGGCCAGATACAGCTCCCAAGGAAGGTTAAAAAGAAAAAAAAAAAGAATTTAAAAAAGGAAGGACAAGAGGTCCTCTGAGTTTGCAGAGGGTTCTGAAGGGCAGAGATGGTTACAGGAGGTTTGAGGAGACAAAAATCAAATAAGGGTTAGAGAAGGGGGAAACAGGAAGGAGTTCAGGCTGGAGTCTGAAGAAGCTACTTTAAGTTTTTCAACAGACCAAGATAATCAAAGTGGCACTTTTAGTGGATATATCAGAAAATATGAAATACAAGTAGAAAAAGATTTATTTATATCTCCTCTCTCACCATTCTAAAAAAAGCGATGGCAGAAACTAAAGGCAAAGAGATCTTAGAATTATTTTATGGTAGAGGTCAGACTATTTCCCCTCCCAGTTCTCAGCATCTATCTAAAAGTTAAAACAGCGGAAGACACTCAGGAAAGAAACATTTGTTTATTGGGAATCAACAATAGTTAGGAACCTATCCCAATTACCAATGAACAAAGAAAATCAAATGGCTCATAAAAAGCACTTTGATGAAAAGGAACAATACCTGCCACACCATCCCACCCCAGCATGCCAGTCTTCCTAACCAGGAGAAATCTCCACCAATTCTTTTGGTTGTCACCAACCTCATTAAGCATGCCCATAATTCTCTAGCAGATTTAGCGCACTTATACCACTCCCTACCACCCCTTCCAAGGCCCAACCTTTTTATATTTAAATTACTACTTTCAGTTCCTTCCATCAGTAACTTTAAAATACTGTTTACAGGACCAGAATTGCTCTTTCTTCCTTGTGCTTCCAAAGCCACTATCCATAAAGAAGGATATTCTTCATACATTAGGCACAAATACATTTTCTATTCAGTCACCACCAATTACTCATACTTGTGCCACTTATGTGTTTGATTTGTGTTTGGCTTACAACTTTCTGCATACAGTTTTTCTGCTTTGCATAGTTGTTCTAATTCCCTTGCCCCTTGTAAAAAGTTCTATGGTTTCTTCACCGTATTCCAACTGTCTTCCAGCTTCTTCATTTTATCTGTTGCTTGGAATCTACCCATTCCCATTCCCAAATAAATTTTTCCTGGATCCCACCAAATCTGTGTGCAAATCTGGGATGGCTACTTTCCAGGGTAAAACAGAGCTCCTGCTGCACAGGTAACATGAGTCTTTTCATTGGACTACTAGGTTAGTTCAGACATTTCTTGAAATTTTTCCTTTTTTAAAAAATTTTCATCTGTAAATAACTGCTTCAGAAAAGGTGTAAGGAAAGAAAATTTCAGGAGTCCTTGCACATCTGAAAACAAGTGTATTTTGCTATGACAGATCTGGTTCAAAACCATTCTCCCTCAGGGCTGGGAAGATTGCTGCTCCACTGCCTTCTGGTTGTCACTGCTGTGGATGACACATCTGATTCCCATTGCTTTTAGAAGACCCAGTGTATCTCATAGAAACTGTTATGGTTTCCTCTCTATTCTTGTTTTTCTGACATTTCAGTCACAATTCTTAGCTGTGGGTCTTTCTTTATTCGTCTGAGCACTGGGTAGAAACTTTAAATATGAAGAATGCTCCCTTCTTTTGATCCTGGAAATTTTTTTATACTTTTAAATATTTCTCTCCTTTCAATTTTTTTTCTCACTTCCCAGAAATTCTGGCAGATGATGGTTCTCTGGATTGATCCTCTATGTCTCTTTCTTCCGCATCAATTTTTGCCTGTATTTTGGCTTTATGCTGAGATTTTCTCTTGACTTAATCTTCTGATCTATCTACGGAATATTTTTTAACTTGGCAAACATAATTGACAGTTTCTTCCAGATGGCAACACTGATTGTTTCATGGATGCCATATCTTCTTGAATATCTAGCAGATTACTAAATAGTATGCTTTTAAAAACAAGCAAAACCATCTACTGGTCTGTTTCAGCTCAGATCAATTTTCCTGTTTCTTTTCCATTTTGCATGTTTTCCTCAAATGACTGGTGATTCTTGGTTAAAAAACAAAGGGCCACCAAAAAAAGGAATGAAGTAGTGATAAATGCTATAACTTGGATGAACCTTGAAAATATCATGCTAAGTGAAAGCAACCAGACACAAAAGGTCATATACTGCATGATTCCAATTATATGACATATACAGAATAAGTAAATCCATAGAGACAAAAAGCAGATTAGTGGTTGCCCAGGGAGAGTGGGAAATAACTGTTTAATGCGTACCAGGTTTCCTTTTGGGTAATGAAAATGTTCTGGAACTAGACAGAGGTTATGGTTGCACACTGTGAATGTACTAAATGCTACTGATTTTCAACTTTAAAGTGGTTAATTTTATAAGAGTATTACAATTTTAAAAGGGGTGGGGGATGTCAGGAAAATGAATCCAACTCTGTGTACATGGACAGAACCTGTCAACTGTCAACTGACAGGCTTTTCTTTAGGGTGCTTAATCAGAGGCAGCATATACCCAAGACTCAAGAGCCCCCAAAGTGAGCAATGATGTCAGCCAATCTCACACTCTCTAAAGGCCCTATTTCTCCCCGGGGGTATTCTATTTCTTAAAAATATGCACATTATTTTGCCTAGAAACCAAGTGGGGGCAGGGCTGACTATTTTACAGAGAACTTTCTAATTAACCCCCTCATTTGCAGTTCGTTTATCTCTTCCAGCCTTTGTCAGTCAAATTAGAGCTCACAGGTCTCTTTAAAGATCTGCAGTCTCTTCAAAGATTTGTGGGACAAAGGGGCTCCTGTGTGCAAGGTCTCCACAAGCCACCCCCCTCAACCTACTCTTTGTTGTATTACGAGTTTAATAACATGAATATGCCTTTACTTTCATTTTCATATTTCAAAATAGAAAACCATCCCTGAATTTACCTCATGCTCTTCAGCATCATCTTTCTCCCTGCCCTCCCCAACCACTGTTTTACTTTCCTTCACAATGGGTTTGCATTTTCTAGAATTTTATATCATTGAAATCATAAAATATTTGCTCTTCTCCCCCCCTGGGATCCCTTATGCAGCATACTTTTTTGGGATTTACCAATGATGCTTATGTAAGCCATTCACTCTTTTTATACCGTCGAGAAGTATGCTGTTCAATGGGCATACCACTACTTGTTCATTCACCTGTTTCTGGATATTTAGGTTGTTTCCAGTTTTTGGCTATTGCAAATAAAACTGCTACAGACATCTGAATACCAAACAAACAAAAAGAAATGGAGGGATACAAAGGTATATAAGGACAGCCAACGATCTTGCAGCAGAAGCCAATGCTAACATGCTAGCGGGGGAGGGGGGAATGTGTTCTGCGCCATAAAATTCAAAACTCTTAAAACATTCACACTGCAGATATTATTTGTCATTTTTACAGCTATCATTATCACCATGATCCTAAGAAACCACTTTTATCTTGATATCGATGACACAGGAAGTTATGTTTAGACATCAGAAATATTACAGGAAAAAAAATACAGGAAACCTATCAAACTTGCCAGTATAGTTGGGTGTCTTTACCCTACCCCTACTCCAGTTATGAAATCAGTACACTCTGAAGGCTGGACACATCCTTTCGGCAGCCAAAGAAAATGCACCCTTTCCTCCTCGCTTTGATAACCTGAATTGTTTCACAATTTTTTTGTACTTCCACATGAATTCTCCACATAAATATAATGAATACCTTGCCTCATCTCTGAAAATTTTGTTTTATTATGTCTGCATAAAATAAGATTTTATTTTATTATGTCTGCATAAAATTCAGGCTTCTGCATCAGAATTGACAAAACTAATTCTGAGATGCACCCCAAGCTGGGAACCATACATCTACCAGGTATATACTGTCTCTGCTTAGACTTCATTCAGCCAGCTTCATGGAACTCCTTTGATAACTGTGTCTTCTATGGGAATCTAGAGAAGTAGAGGTCTGGGGTTAAATTCTCAACTTCTGCATTCGTTGACTTGGCTTAGACAGTCGGATCAACAAGAAACTCTCAAAGAGTTGCCCTGGCTTACAAGCAAGAGTTTCTAATTAGCATAAATACACAGCAAGACACATGTACAGAGCGGTACAGAGACAGGAGTGTCCAACTTTGCCTGGGGAACAGGGAGGGCTTCGGGGGGGAAGGGAGTCAAGGGTAACTCAGCTTCCAGCTTGGTGGATGGTGGTATCATCAATTAAGACAGAGAATCCAGGGGCGCCTGGGTGGCTCTGGTGCCTGGCCTCTGCTTTCGGCTCAGGTCATGGTCTCAGGGTCCTGGGATTGAGCCCCACAACGGGCTCTCTGCTTGGCGGGGAGCCTGCTCCTCCCCACCTCCCCCGCCTGCCTCTCTGCCTGCTTGTGATCTCTGTCAAATAAATAAGTGAAATCTTGGGCGCCTGGGTGGCTCAGTGGGTTAAGCCGCTGCCTTCGGCTCAGGTCATGATCTCAGGGTCCTGGGATCGAGTCCCACATCGGGCTCTCTGCTCAGCAGGAAGCCTGCTTCCTCCTCTCTCTCTCTCTGCCTGCCTCTCTGCCTACTTGTGATCTCTGTCTGTCAAATAAATAAATAAATAAATAAATAAATAAAAATCTTAAAAAAAAAAAAATAAGTGAAATCTTAAAAAGAGAGAGGGAGAGAATCCAAGCAGCTAATTTAAAAAAAAAAAAAAAATTTGTTTTTTAGAGAGAGAGAGTGCACACACGAGCACAGGCAGACAGGGTGGTAGGCAAGAGGCAGAGGGAGAAGCAGGCTCCCTGCTGAGCAAGGAGCCCGATGTGGGACTCGATCCCAGGACACTGGAATCATGACCTGAGCCGAAGGCAGCTGCTTAACCAACTGAGCCACTCAGGCGTCTCCAGGCAGCTAATTCTGATGGCACTGGAGTTATTTCTTGTTAAAAGGAGGCAAAGCTATCTACAGACTCTGGAAAATAAAAGCCTAAACTAAGGGATAAAAGTAATGAGAATGACTAGAGCATATACTGGCCAAGAAAGAAGCCACTAGTCAAAGACGGCAAATTTTCCAGATGGAGACCACTCTTTGTTCATGATCCTAAGAACAGTTCTGTTCTATTAAAATCTCTAAACCAACCTTTTGCTCACTTTCCCTGTATTTTTCTCCATTTCTGGTTGGTAACTTGAGGTTTTCACAGTAAAACCATTTCATGTGTATAAAGATTTGTGACAGTTCTAAGAAAAGGGAACATAAATAAGCTTCAAATTCTGATAATTCATGTCAATTTGAGTAATCAAGCCACAGGACAGACACATTTTAGGAAGAGCAAGATGAGAAGCTTCCTGTATCTCATCTGTACCTTTCTCAAATCCTTCCTATAACTCTTTCCTCTTTTGGGCAGAGAAATCTAATCTGTGAAATTTTTCCTAGAGCAGTAGGGACAAAGGCAAAGTAAAACAAAAACAAAAACAAAACAGAGACTGGAACAGAACACAAGTTAAAGTAAGGAGATGCCCCAATAATAAGAACCCCCAATTATCCAAGTACTTCACATTAAGTAGTTCTATCAATGCAGGCCTAAGACCAAACACAGCAGTCAACCAAAAATGTAGGAATAACAGACAAGCTATATTCCCCTGCATCCTTTTCCTGGTCCCAATTCAAAATTCATTTTGTGTTATTTTTACTTTTCTTATCAGTGAGCCCCAGGAGAAGGGAACCGGAGGCTCTGCATGAAGACAAAAAAATCCAAAGTACATGATCCATCTACCATATGCACACTAGAAACATCATCAGCAATATGCCACCCAGAACCTTCCTCAATGTGGCTTTTAGCCTGCAACTGAAAATGCACATTCCTAAGTGTGTTCTAAGGAACTGCAATAAATATGTGAAAGTAACAATCCCACTGTTCTGCACTTGCCCTGCCATGACTTGCCTTCCACCATAACCATTTGTTTGAACATTCATGTGCCAGGCACTTTACATGCATTATCTCATTCACTGCAGCGAAGGAGGTCTTTTTATCATTATTTTACAGTTGAGAAAATTGAAGCTGAGAGATGTTAGGAACTTGCCCAAGGTCACATTATATTAAATGGCAAAAAAGGAAATGGAGCCCAACCATCTGACCCCTAGCCCCGGCTCTGGCCAAGGGCCAAGAGACTCAAAGGCCACATTTACAAAAGTGTTCACAGCCAACATAACCAGTCCGCAAGAACTGTAACACATAAGTACTTACCTAAATGCCCAATGGAGAAAGTCTGAGCAAATTAAGCCTCAATATGATGGTGTGATACTCAGCCATTTAAAGTAATTTATGAGGATGAAGTAAAAATGGGGAAATCGTTAAAATACAGGCACACCTCATTTCACCATATTTTGCAGATACTGTTTTTGTGTGTATGTATGTTTTCAAAAACAAACTGAAGGTCTGTGGCAACCCTGCATCAAGTAAGTCTATCAGCACCATTTTTCTGATAGCATTTGCTAACTTCCTATCTCTGTGTCACATTTTGGTAATTCTTGCAATATTTCACATTTTTTCATTATTATTGTATTTGTTATGGTGATCTGTGATCAGTGATTGCAACCTGCTGAAAGCTCAGGTGATGGTTAGCAATTTTCAGCAACGTTATTTTAAAATTAGGATATTTACATTATTTTATAGACAAGTTGCTACTGAACACTTATCAGACGACTGTATAGCATAAATACAACTTTTTTTTTGCACTGGGAAATAAATTCATTTGACGTGCTTTATTGTGATTTTTGCTTTATTGCAGTGGTCTGGAACCAAACCTGCAATATCTCTGAGGCAAGCTTGTATATAAGAAAATAGCAGAATATAAAAATACATGTACAGAACAATTACCAGAATCTAACATCCATCAGGGAAGGAACCTATTATGTTGTTCAATGCTATTTTTTCAGTGCCTGGCACACAGTAAGTGCTTAATAAATATTGGTTAAATGAATGAATTGAAGCACAGTAATATTATGTATAAATTTGGGTAAGACCTGCAGGACTATAAGCAAGGAATAAAACTTTTATTTTAGATTAAGGAATTATGAAGGATATTTCTTCTTTAAATACTATAGTAACACCTCAACAATAAAAGGTTAAATATAAATAAGTTAAGGATTAGAACACAAATGTAGGATTAAAAGCACCCCTTAAGGGGGCGCCTGGGTGGCTCAGTCAGCTGAGTGCCTGACTTTTTTTTTTTTTTAAGATTTTATTTAAAAAAACAACAAAAAAAAACCAAAACAAAGATTTTATTTATTTGTTTGAGAGAAGAGCATGAGGGAGGGACATACAGAGGAAGAGGGAGAAGCAAACTCCCTACTAAGCAGGGAGCCAAAGGACCCAAAGGCAGACACTGAAGGCAGCTGAAGGCAGATGCTTAACCCACTGAGCCCCAGGCACCCCGTGGCTGACTCCTGGTTTTGGCTCTGGTCATGATCTCAGGGTCCTGGGGTTGAGCCCCCTGTTGTAGGCCTCGGCAGGGAGTCTGCTTGGGATTTTCTCCCTCTCCTTCTGCCCCTCCCCCTGCTTGCGTGCTCTCTCTCTAAAATAAATAAATCCTGAAATAAAATAAGACCACCCCTTGATTATGCATCGTTTGTATGATAATGTGAAAGTACAAGAAAAAGACTAGAATGAAAGCTGCTCTTGAATCTGATTAAGAGCTTATTTTCTGGAAGGCGGTAAACGCGTGTGGTGCCAAGTGCACAGTGAGCAAACAAAGTCAACGATGACAATAACCTTACTAAACTGGCAAGACAGGCACAACTATAGCACTAGTTGTACTTAGGTAATTCTCAACGTCACTCTGGACATTTTTCATCTCCCTTTTAAAAATAAATCTGTACATCAGTAAAATGCACATCAGATTTCCAGACTAAACATCATGAAGTATGACACACCCACTAACAACCAACTATTTGAAACACAGGAATTTAATCTAGATTCTATTGAGATACAGGCATGCAAAGAAATCTGACATCAGGTCATAAAAATAGAAATCAGACGGCTGCTCAGCATAAATACTCAGTGTTACCAAGCCCAGCTTGAGGATACTCCCATTAATAGTAATAAAACAACAAGTACCATTAACAAATATATAAATAAAAATGGTCTAAAATCCCACTATATCAGGATAAAATAAAGTTGACATGATAAGTAAAATTAAAGTCTTTTCCAGATATTATACAAAAACTTGGTGCCACTTAAGAGAAAGACTAAATACAAGGTATTTTGTGAAAAACATCAATTGCTCATGTTATCAGTACCAAATGTATAGAAATGAGATTGTTTTGAACATGAGACTATAAAGACTTCTGCACTTGGAGTCAGAAGCATTGAAAACTAATTATGATTCATCCACAAAGGGGAAAAACGATCCACAGAAGAAGAATCATAAAAGATTTTCCAGCCACATTTTGCTGAATATCAAACACTAGATTTTAAAATAAATTTAAGCAAAAGGGTGGCAGAATGAAGTATTCTATGTAAGTTTCCCCTCTACTGCAGTTAATACAATTCATAAAGCAAGAACTGTAGTAAAAACACTCATTATAACCAGCTTATTTCTCCAATCCTATCTGAAGGAACACAAGGCTTAAGAAGTGAACAGCGCAGTTCAGCAATGAAGAAGTTTAAAAATCCAATAGTAAAGACACCCCAGGCTGCATTCACAATCCTCCACATTTTACTCCCTTTAACCTATACTTACTTCTTAGTCTCCTGCTCTAGCTCAGAACATAACTTTCCCATCACCATGCTTATCGACCTGTGGGGCTTGGACTTGACTGCTGTGACCTGCACTGCCCTTCTACTCCAACTTCAAGGTTCTCCTGCAACACAAAGCTCAGAGAGCTCACTTTTGCTCCATTAGACTGGATCTAGCCCAAAGTGGACTACTACTTCTCCTTTTTCATGCATTTGGGTGGGGACCTGAACCACATTCCTCCTCTCCTGCCCACACCCTTGGCACACTGCTGAGAGGAAGAGAGTAGCATGGGGGAGACTCCTCTGGCCCATCACCAATGAAAGCCAACCTGGGCTATCTGGGCTGAGCCCCTTCCTGAGCAGCTTGATAGCAAATGCCTCAGGAGTTTCACAGAACAGCAGTAACAAACAGGATTCACTGAACAACAAAATTCTTCTTGGCTAACTACTACATATTTTGCAATAAAAATGTCTGTTATTACCAGAAAAGGACTCTTTCATCTGTAAGATAATCAAATAATCTTCGTGTGAGTGTCATATGAAAAGACAGGGTTTGTTTTTGTTTTTGTTTTAAAAGAAAAGACAGGGTTTTAAAGTTAGCTTTGTTTTCCTTAAAGACTTTCCTTAAGACATAAAGACCTACACAATCACGACAAATATTTGTCATAGATTTTCTCCCTCCTACAATATATCTCACCTGACAATCATCTAATCTCTGACTACAGTTGATACTTGAATAACATGGGTTTGAATCACACAGAGCCACCTATACACAATTTTTTTGCAATACAGTACTGTAAATGTCTTTTCCTTATGACTTTCTTAACATTTTCTTTCACTAGTTTACTTTATTATAAGAATCTGGTATGTAATACACGTAATATACAGGATATGTGCTCACTGTTTACGGTATTGGTAAGGCCTCCAGTCAACAGTAAGCTACTAGTATTAAGTTTTTGGGGAGTCAAAAGTTATATGTGGATTTTTGGCAGTTTGGGGATTGGCACCCCTAGTCCCCATCATTGTTCAAGGGTCAACTGTATCCTATCTGTATAAGATGATAGCTAATTCTAAATACAAAGCTTCCATTTTGTCATTATCTGAACACAGTAGTCTCCCTACCCCCCCAATAACAGACACTCATTTTCTCTGTTGTCTATCCTTAGCCCTTAAATCTGATTTCTTGGACACTTTCCTTTCTCAATTAATGATCTTACTCAAGGACTTGTTTTACAACATGTATAGGAAGTTACCCTGACACCAGGGGCCCTCACTAAACCAAAAACCCAGTGTCCCAGACAATAGGAATTTTAATATTTGAGAGACATCAAATCTCAAAAGACAACAAAAGGCTTAATTTTATGCCAGACAATGCCCCATCCATAGGTAACTGCCAACACACAAACAAAACAAGTGAAACAGACATGAGAATCAGTGAAAAAGTCAAGCCAGTCCTCAAACTTAGCTTTCATTCATAAATGACTGTTCCATATGGCTCTAACTTTAAACCACATACACATCATATTTCCTACCAGCCAAATAGCACCTAAATCATATGAAAGAATTAAATATCTCAATTATGTCACAGAGTTGTACAACAACACCAGGATCATCGGGGGACATCAGTAGTAATCTGGATGATCACCACTGATCTCTACTCTCAGATAAACATGCAATAGGGGAGCTAGAATAGCCAAAGCACCAATAAACAACATTCCGTAAACGCAGCACTTAAAATTATTCCCTCTCATCTCATAAAATATTAATCACAAAAATGAAAACGTTAGTTTTTAGCCAGCCTGAAAAAGGAAGACTGTATGTGATTCCCTCTCTAGTCTCAACCAAGCTGTTTTTGCCTACCCTCTTCGGTCAAATTCCCAAACTACTTAAAACACCACTGAGTCCCTTTATGCATAGCCAAGCCACCAAAAGAGCCAGAACCCTTGCTCCCCAGCTCCAGAAAGAAAATGGTTATTAGCATGCTTCTCAGTGAGACCTAGGGAAGGGGGAAAAAAAATCTATCTTCTACCGTGATCTAAATTTTCATGGACTGTTTTCCCCTTTGCCTCATTTTCTCTTTCACCCCTTCCTTGTGTTTCAACTTTCTTTCACCTCTTTTTATTTCTTCATCTCTATACCAAGTTTGTTTTGCTCCTTCTTTTCATGATTTTGAGGGTCAGAATGATGCCTTTTCCTGACAGCAGAGAAGGATGTACAGTAGGGGACTACGGAATCTGGCTCATATGAACAGCATCACTACTGTCATCAACAGCTGACAAAATTCACAGTATCCAAGAAATTATTCAACACCTACTATGGATGAAACACTGTGACAGGAATGATGGGGGAGAAAAGGTATAAAGCAGTTTCTGTCCTCTATGCAGTGACAATCTAGTCGGAGATCATGCGAAAATACATGAAAAGGTTAAACAACGTAAGCGGTCCAAAGACTGCAGAATGTGCTCTAGTACATACAGGAGCTGTAATGTTTAGGCACTGAGAACAAAGGACGGTACAACCACTGTGTTGCAGGAATGTCAAGAAGGCTACCTAGGAAAAGTACAAGCTAGACTCTGAAGGCACTCGAAGGGAGGAAAGGGAGGGCTTTCTATGGGGAGACTTTCCAGGGGCCTAACCCTGTATCAGCTTAATAGCAAGGAAAAATGTAAAATTGGTAAATTTTATGTTATGTATGGTTTACCACAATTAAAAAAAAAAACAAAGACAGGTATCTGGGCCCACCCAGAAGGGTAGGAAAGGTAGCACAGAGGAAACAGGGTGCTTATGCATAGATGAATCATCTGATGAACTTAGCCAACACACAGCCACACACCTGACAATACCTTTTCTAATTTTAAATACCAACACTGTGCATAGCCTGACAATATGGTTAAAGCAAAAGAAACTAGTTGACCAGAGAGGTTTGTGCACTGTGAAGAAGAGATATGATGTCTTTTCTACCACAGAAATGTCCTCTGGAAACACAGGTCCCAGCAGCTTTACTAAAGCTATGGGGCAGAAATCCCAAATCCAGAGGTTCCGATGGGTCTCCATTCTTCAAAGTTTTCTACTGACCACAAGACAAGAAGTCTGCAACCCTTCCAGGAAGGAGTCACCAAAAAAGCTGTAGATTTCAACTTCCCACTAGCTGCTAATAAAGCCCTGAGTATCCAAATCTAAGGTATTAGTGAGCCTCTGCTGACCACCTGGGGGAAAAAAATCCCTAAACTAATAGATAAGGCAGCTTTTAGAGAAATCACACATGGCATACCTTAGTTACTTCCATTTAAATACCAACAAGAAAATCATTTGGTTGAAATCATGCCTATGTTCCCCTGACCTTCGATTTAGGCAGATAACAAGATCCATATAGCAGTTCTTGAAGGAAGGGCAGTGAAATAAGAGAAATGTCCCCACTTTCACATAATGGCCAACATTAGAGGAGAAAGAAACATGCTGGGAAATTGTCTAAATGAACATAAAAATAATTATTGTACATAGTGTTTTAGGTGAGTGTACTAGGTACTAGTCTTACATAGCACAAAACATACATGGTAAGGACAAAAGTGGCCTGAGGTGCAAGATTGAAAAGCAAGCTAATTTCAGTGGTAAAAATGAGATTCTTGCTGGAATAACCAACTCTTTAAAATTTCCATAAAATACCTCCCAAATCAAGGAAACACCAACTAAAATCTCTTCCAACATTAGTACATGAAACAATGGAATTCAATTAGCCCAGGGGCACTGATGACTCAAGGCACATCCTGGGTACCTCTCAAGACATTTGCCAGAAACTCACACACGGTGGTATAGAGGATGGTGATTCTGAGGCTAATCATATCTTACCTCATTAAGTTTCATAAGACTCACTTACCGAAACCATGTTAATCTACATAATTCTGCTTCTATGTACTTCCAGTCTATCCTGAATCTACTCCATCGTTCCTAATTTTTAGTAACTTGGGAATTTGAGGGCCTTAAATATGCATATTTTAGAAAACAAAGTAAAGCATCAAATGGGTCCAACTAATCCAACACATGTCCTAAATTTGGTTTCACTACAGCGCCACTCATTCCATCAATCTGGAGGAGACATCAGTTAGCAAAAGCTTGTATTTAGATTTAACTGGGGGAATTATACTTGGAATTGACATCACTGCTCACCTTTAGGACAGAGGCTAAGCTGGTCATGTGTTCATTGAGGGCACCCTCAGATTCCTTGTAGGTCAAGCAGGTAAACTGGTACTCCTCAGGATCAAAGGCATCGGCCCCCTGCTGCTCCACATCGCTGGCTACTCCGACGTAATAGTCCTCTATGTCCCCAGGGTCCTCATCCTCTTCTTCCTCCTCACAATTTGGGTCATAGTCCTCTTCATTGCTGTCAGACCCCTGGCTATTCATGTCCACAGACATCTTAGCATCCAGCCAAGTTGCAGATCAGGAAAGCAGCTTTTTCCCCTCCCCCCAAACTTTACCACTTTCTCAAATGCATTAGTGTTTTTTGTCTTCTAAGGAAGGAAAAGAAAAAAATAAATGTTACTTACTTTCACTATGAGAAGTTATAACAGTAACCATTGAAGAATCAAAATAGTATAGCCTGTACCTATCACCATTATGGCCTATTCCAACTCTCCTATCATATAGGAAACATCATCATCATCTCCCTGCCCAGGCTTATCTAAGCGAAATTCTTTTCTTGAGGAGGAGAAGCACCTAATAATGGTAACTTCACATGAAGGGCCTGGAATGAAAGAGTCAGGAAGGCTGTCTACTCCATGTCAAAGGGTCAAATTTCCAAGGACTTATCCTTCCCATAGGAGTCCTTAAGAAAGAGGCACATCTCACAGCTGAAGGCCCACCAGGGAAGCAATCATAAGGCTGAATTACCAAAATTTAAAATCTCTTAATCCCTAACTGATTTTTTCAGTTTTAAAGGATTCTACTGATTCCTTAAACGGGTATTCAACACAAAGAAATTGATCCAATTGAGAAGGAAAGCTATAAATATACAGAGAAGATTTTGGCAAATACCCATTAACTTTTCTGTACAAGTACTATTTCAAATGATCATCTGCAAGAAACAATATTATACAGTAATTTAATTTTTTTAAGATTTTATTTGTCAGAGAGAGAGAAAACCGCACAAGTGGGGGTGGGGGGACAGCAGCAGAGGGAGAAGCAGGTTCCCCAGTGAGCAAAGAGCCCTATCTGGGACTCAATTCCAGGACTCTGGGATCATGACCTGAGCTGAAGACAAGACATCTTAACCCAGGCATCTCTTAAATAGTGATTTAAATGTAAAAACTCATAAGACTTTAAAATGCAAGAGCATCTGGATGAGATGGTATATAAATAACTTACATAACTAAATCTAGATTAAATACAAAAGTATACATGAAGTCTATTTGAAATAGATAAGCTCTCAAGGGGGTGGCTTGGACCGCTCAGTTGGTTAAGTGTCCAACTCTTGATTTGGGTTCAGGTCATTATCTCAAAGTCCTGAGATCCATAGGGAGTCTGCCTGAGATTCTCTCCTCCCTCTGCCCCTCCCCCTGGTCTCATTGGGCAAGCTTTCTCGCTCTAAAAAAATAAATACATAAAAAATCTGGAAAAAAAAAAAAGAATCTCTCAAAAAAATCAACCATCATTAAGACAAAAAATAAAAATTAAAACACATTAAAATGAATGTGTTAAGGAAAAAAAAAGAACATGTAGTGAATAGGTAAAGGACCACAGAACGCCTTTTAATATAAAAATATCAGTGAATCGGTGGGGCACCTAGGTGGCTCAGTGGGTCAGAGCCTTTGCCTTCGGCTCAGGTCATGATCCTAGGGTCCTGGGATGGAGCCCCACATCAGGCTCTCTACTCAGCGGGGAGCCTGCTTCCCCCTCTCTCTATCTTTGCCTGCCTCTCTGCCTACTTGTGAACTCTGCCTGTCAAAGAAATAAAATCTTAAAAAAAAAAAAAATTATATATATATATATATATATATATATATCTCAGTGAATCAGGGCGCCTGGGTGGCTCAGAGGGTTGGGCCTTTGCCTTTGGCTGGGGTCATGGTCTCAGGGTCCTGGGATCTAGCCCCACACTAGGCTCTCTGCTCGGTGGGGAATCTCTCCCCGCCCCCGACCCTGCCTGCCTCTATGCCTACTTGAGATCTCTCTGTCAAATAAATAAGTAAATAAATAAAAATCTTAAAAAAAAAAAAATCATCAGTGAATCTAAGTTTGACATGCTAACCATAAATGCCCAGTTTTCTAAAAAATCACATTAATGAGAGCAGTACTAATATTTTCAGTTTGACTTTTAACAAATTGTTTTATATGGCAGAATCACCTAATTACAAATGAACTATAGTAGTTTTCCCGCAGGAGAAAGTTAATCTTTAAATTAAAAATACCTGCAATTCTTGAAGATCTTTCAAGATGTCACCCCAAATAGTCTGTCATATAATTTCCATCTAAAATGAAAAGAGAAAATTCTATTTATATTTTTGACATTGGTACCCTGGTTTTGCAAATTTATTTTTTAACAAGTGAAGACATTTAAAAGGATAAGCAGCAAGGGAGCAGGGTAACTATGAAATTATTTTAAGTCCCACAGAAGCATGTATACCATTATATTGAGAAGAGTTATTAACAAGAGGAGTTCAATGGCCTTCTAAAAAACAAAGTGCTCAAAGTAAACAGTCAATAAGAATTTAACCTAGAATACTGGTGATGTAAATAGATATCCAGTTCCCTCCCTCAGTTTGAAAACCCACCACCTTATGCCTATGGTTCAGATTCCCTAAGTCACTATCACAATTTCAAACCTAAATGTTGCACAGAAGTGGACAAAGTAAATTGCAACTGACTTAAAATGAAATTTTTAGTATAAAATAACTTCCACGGTGATAATCTAACAACAAATATTGCCAATATTTCAGATCTCACTTACTCATGAAAGAATTATTTTGAAATAAAGAATGTCCCCAATAGGATCCCCACTACGGAATATTAATCCCCCTTTGTCACCTCTCTTCTGACATGCTCAAGGGTCATCTGACCTGCTCAGAGATACAGAGCTCACTATGCAAGACTATATAAGTACTATTTGCTCACTCAATTAGAAATCTTATGTCTATTTCTTTATACTACAGGATTTCTCAAAAAACTAAAACTTTGTAACTTCCAAAAAAATACTTCAAACATGGACAAGTAAATATAAACCAAATGAAAATCAAGGTCTAAACAATGATTATGGAAGGTTATTTCTAAAACAGTAAAGAACAATTGATTTTTTTTTAAATCTTTTTTTTTTTTTTTAAGATTTTATTTATTTGGCAGAGACCACAAGCAGGCAGAGAGGCAGGCAGAGAGAGAGGGGGGAAGCAGGCTCCCTGCTGAGCAGAGAGGCCACACGGGGCTTGATCCCAGAACCCTGAGATTATGACCTGAGCCAAAGGCAGAGGCTCAACCCACTGAGCCACCCAGGCGCCCCTTAATGTCTTTTTTCTTTTACCTGTATTTTTATTAAAGATATTGCTTACTGGGAAAATAAAATTCATAAATACTGCTCCCATCTACAGTATTTCACTACCAATATTTGCTCTCATTTAATGAAGGCCAATTTTAGGTTTGACTCATTCTCATCTTCACAACCCTACAAAGTGGCTATAATTCCCTTCTTACAAATGAGGAAGCCACAGTTCAGAAAGGTTAAGTAACTTGCCAGGATCACAGTTCTAGCAACCCAGAATTAATACTTTCACCAGATCCACTGGCTACAGGGATTTATAATTCCCCACCACCCTTCCAGAGAACCTAATACTATCCACAAAGCTACCTCCAGAATCACAACAAACAGAAGACCAAGGTTTCCACTTTCTCTGGCTTTCTCCCCAGATTTGAACTTAGATGTTGCCCAAAGGCTTCTCACTAACTAAATACTCAAAAAGCAGGGGAAAACTTCATACTCCCCTCTAAAAAAGAGAAAGTCATTTCATACTTGGTGAGAGTTCTAGGTCCAGATTTAAATAAAAACTTAATTTTTAATCTTTTCAAAATTAAATATCCCTAATTATACTCAAAAGAGTGCTGACATTGTTTGAAGGGGCCTGAATGTCACTGCCTTATTAAAAGAACTAATGACAATGCTCTGATTTCCTTTGGATGTTAAATATTATCCCTCCACCTCAAACAAAAAAGGAGTAATATAAATTACTTTTCCCCCAGAACCAAAGTCACATGTTGAGGAGACGTGACACCCTCCCTCCCTGGGCTAAAGGATCTAAACTGAAGACTTCTCTCTCAGTTTAAAGTTGACAAGAAAACTTTTTGGCAAGTCTGAACATGTTTACTCCAGACATAACATTTGGCTCTGAATGGTCATTTAATAAGGATACATCTCTGAAGAAAACTACTTAGCACTTTAAAAATATGAACCGGGGCCCCTGGGTGGTTCAGTGGGTTAAGCCTCTGCCTTCAGCTCAGGACATGATCTCAGGGTCCTCCAATCAAGTCCCGCATCAGGCTCTCCGCTCAGCGGGCAGCCTGACCGCCCCCTGCCTACTTGTGATCTCTCTCTGTGTGTCAAATAAATAAAATCTTAAAAAAAAAAAAAAAGAACCAATAACTTAGTTTCAAAACCTGACACTATACTAGCCTGTCTAATATGGTAGCCACTAGCCCCGTGTGGTTATTAAAATTTAACTTTAAAACTAAACAGGGGGCACCTGGGTGGCTCAGTGGGTTAAGGCCTCTGCCTTCGGCTCTGGTCATGATCTCAGAGTCCTGGGATCGAGTCCCGCATTGGGCTCTCTGCTCAGCAGGGAGCCTGCTTCCTCCTCTCTCTCTCTCTGCCTGCCTCTTTAGGCAGGTGATCTCTGTCTGTCAAATAAATAAACAAAATCTTAAAAAAAAAATAAAAATAAACAAAACCCTAAAATTCAGGTTTTCAGTCGCATTAGCCCTAAGTCAAATGCTCAACAGCCACGTGTAGCTAGTGGTTACCCTACTTAAGAACAAAAGTATAGAATATGTCCATTGTGGCAGAAAGTTCTACAGGACAGAGCAACAATCAGTACAGAGGTGAAGTCATCCGACAACACGGTTGTCTCTCCCGCGGCTAGCACAGCGGCGTCCGGAGAGACGACGGCCCAGCTCCTGGGCCGCACGTTTCTACCGAGGCGCAGGGACAGCCGCGAGGACACCGAACCCACGCGCAGGGGGACCCTTCGCAGGCGAGCGTTAACTAACTGCGCGGGTGGCACTGCGAGGGCTCCGAATGATAACTAGAGTGCGGGGCCCCTGAGGCGGCGCGTATCCCCGGCGCGCCCGGTGGGGAGGGCCCAGAGGCGCCGGCGCCGGTCGGTGAGAGGCACTGGCCTCCGACCTCTCCGGGAGCTGGGAAGACGGGAGGAGAAGGAAAAACCGCGAAACGCCAGGCGCCCGCCGCCTTGTCGTAGCCCTCAGCCGCCCCTCCGCGAGCGGCGTGGGCGCTGAGACCCGGACCCAGCGCCCGGGGGCACCGGGACCTCGCGGGAGGCGATGAAGGCGGAGCCCCGGTAGGGCTAGGGAGGCGCGCGACGAGGCAATCCCCCCTCCCCGGCCCGCCGAGGTAAACAAGGCCGCGACCCGCGCCGCACACTTACCGGGAGCCGCAGCCCGCGGCCGCTGAGCCCGGGCGGACTAGACCGGGTCCGGCCGGGCCAGAGGTTTCAGACACAGGCGCAGAGGCGGCGGCGGAGACTACGGGCCGACGCCGGTCAAGGCCCGCGCTCCTTCCTCCGGTGGAGCCGTCTCCGCAGCTCCGGAAGTGCTCAGTGCAGTTGCGTCACTTCCGGCCCGGGGTCGACCCGAGGTCGCCGAGGTCGCGGGCTGGTGCTGGGTGATAGCGTCCCTTGGCCCGCGCTTCACTGCAGTCCAGCACTGCGATCCTGAGTGTGACCTGGCATGGCCAGTGCCCACGGCTGCGGGAGGCGGCGGAGGAGAGGAGCCGGCTTATTGGAGAGTGGTCAGGGCGTCTCTTCCGGCTTTCGCCCGCTGGCACCGCCCGCCGGGATAATTTTAACCAACGTTTTTCTGATAGACTGCTCGCTTCACTGTATTCGAGTGTAGTGCACACAGCAGACATGCTGACGTCCATGGAGTACCAAAGGACCGTTGTCTCCCGGCCGCTGTCTGGTGGAAGAAGAACTGGGGCTCTAGGTCGCCGCGCCGGCCCGGGAATTTCTGCCTGCACTCTCAGCCCGCCGCCTGGTGGCCCCCCAGCCGCACAGACCCGGCCGGGCTTTCCCTTTACTCTCCGCGGCCTGGCCCACCCAGGTCTCCCGCTTCCCATTCATCGTTCAAGATTGAATCGTGATTTCGTTTCTTCAATTCCACATTTGCCTTGCTACACGGTTTCTAGAAGCAGTTTAGGAAGTATGCGTCATTATGACTGCCAGTTCCTTCTAGGACCTGTTGCCAAGTGTTGTGGATAGAAAGACCTGGAGACTCCCTCAGGTTGCTGCTGCACGAGTGAAAATGCGAGGGTGAAGCGGGTGATGTTACGGAGCATCCTGGCTGTGCGAGTCTTCGCATAACCCAAACTATTTCCACCCATACACAAGTCGTGTATGTACGGATACGCAAAGAATCTGTGTGTAACGAGTTCTTATTTCTTGCTTCATGCGTGTATTCGTGTATTTCTTATACATGGTTTTCAGCTAACAGTTTAAGAGCATGTACCTAAATAAGGCGCAAATACTAGAAATCCTCCCTCCTGCAAAAGGAAACAAATCCTAGAAAGCCCAAATAAATTTGGAGTGAAAATCAATAGCAATGACTAACAATTTCAGGATTACGAATTGTATATATGTTAACAAAGTAAAAGTCTACTAAACTTGAATGTGCTTCTTTCATTTGTCTTCACGAAACATATTCCTTTAAATTATGATACTAGGAAAAGACCTAACGTATATTTTTTGCAAATGAAATCTGAAGTAGAAGCTTTCATTTTGGTATACTGGTAATAAATGCTCTCCAGCAAACAAAAGGAAACTTTCTGTACCACTATTTGCATTGCAAAATAGAGAATTTGTTCATATGTCAAGCTCATGGATGTACATATATGTACATATGTACATATTATATGTACATCCATGAGCTTGATATATGAACAAATATGAACAAGTATTATCCATATTTGTTCACCTGTCTTCTACTAAAGGTGAGCTTTTGCTTGTTTGTTTTAGAGAGGGACAGCAAGAAAGAGGGAGAGAGAGAGAGAATTCTAAGCAGGCTGTACCCTGGGCAAAAGCTCAATCTAATAGCCCTGTGATCATGATTAAAATCAGGAGTTGATGCTTAACTGACTGAACAACGTGGGAATCCCAAAAGGTGAGTTTCTTAAGGGCACAGATCCAACCGTGTTTTCTTCTTCTTTTTTTTTTCCAAAGATTTTATTTATTGACAGAGATCACAAATAGGCAGAGCAGCAGGCAGAGAGAAAGGGGGAAACAGGCTCCCTGCTGAGCAGAGAGCCTGATGTGGGGCTGGATCCCAGCACCCTGAGATTATGACCTGAGCCGAAGGCAGAGGCCTAACCCACTGAGCCACCCAGGTGCCCACAACCGTGTTTTCAATATTACTGTATTACATAACCATTTATTGGGCTGATAATAATGCCAGTGGCAGTTCCTGTCCAGGAAATAGAGATTTAAGAATTAAGCCAAAATAGAGGTGCCTGGGTGGCTCAGTCAATTAAGTGTCTGCCTTCGGCTTGGGTCATGATCCCAGGGTCCTCGGATCGAGCCCCACATCAGACTCCCTGCTCCATGACAAACCTGCTTCTCCCTCTCCCACAATCCCTGCTGTTTTCCCTCTCTTGCTATGTCTCTCTTTGCCAAATAAATACATAAAATCTTTTAAAGAAACAAATATTTAAGGATATCATAAAAATATGTACACATATATGTGCTTTGGAATCATGATTCAAATAGGGAACGTTTACAGCACCCAAAATGTCCAAAAGTAATAGTTTGTTAAATTATGGTAAAATATACAATAAAGAAAACCATTAGCAATGATGCAGTACTAAGGCATCTATTAGTAAGGAAAGGTATTTTTTTTTTTTTAAGATTTTATTTATTTGACAGAGAAATCACAAGTAGTCGGAGAGGCAGGCAGAGAGAGAGAGAGAGAGGAGGAAGTGGGCTCCCTGCTGAGCAGAGAGCCCCATGCGGGACTCGATCCCAGGACCCTGAGATCATGACCTGAGCCGAAGGCAGCAGCTTAACCCACTGAGCCACCCAGGCG
Organism: Mustela lutreola; assembly: GCF_030435805.1. Taxonomy (NCBI): domain Eukaryota; kingdom Metazoa; phylum Chordata; class Mammalia; order Carnivora; family Mustelidae; genus Mustela; species Mustela lutreola. The sequence goes on along the minus strand of NC_081291.1, from coordinate 18,798,335 downwards.
CCCCAGGAAAGGTATTTTTTATGTACTCTTAAGTGATAAGAATAAGAAATGAAATGTGTATGTTTATATATACATATACTTTTCCAAAATATGTGTGCATGTGAAATATTTAAAAGTCTCATGATCTCTCTGGTTCAGAAATCGAGACAGGTCACAGTGAAAATGGTTTATCTCAGCTCCTCAGTGTCTGCGATGTCAGCTGGAAGACTCAAAAGCTAGGAGATGGAATCATAGGAAGCATTGTTTGCTCATATATTCCGTGGGTTTTGGTGGCTGTCAGCTGGGGGTCTAGCTGGAGCTGTTAGCCAAAATACATACACACATGGCCTCTACACATTGGTCTGGTTTCCATGATAGAGTTCCAAGGATAGGGTTCCAAGGACAAGTGCTTTAAGAGAATAGAGCTAGGTGGAAGCTGTATCTCTTTTTATATCTTAGCCTTTGAAGTCAGACAGCATTACTTCTACCACATTTTATTGGCCCAAATGATTGCAAATGTCCTCTCAGGTTCAAAGGAATGAAACGAAGCCCCACCCTTGATAGAGGAAAACCAACATCGTATCACATTGTAAGAAAAACATGTGGAATGGGATATATGTTGGTGTGGCCATCTTTGGAAAATATAATCTGTCCCATCACATATTACATATATGGATCTTATACATACAAGCTTTCACCTTCACCTTTATTGATTTTAATTATGCAACTAATATATTGATATATTAAAGTTGTAAAATATTAACAAAAACTATTGATAGCAACATGTGAATATTCCCATTAACTCACTTCAACTCTCTTTACCCTATCTGGTGTTGTTACCATTGTCTGATCCTTTCTATGCATTTACACATATATCTAGATTTACAGATTGACCATGCTCCCTTTGCAGGTCATCTGTTTCCAGTTTTTCACAATTAGAGATAATGTCACAATAAACACCTTTGGATATACTTCTTCTTGCATGGTTCTGAACACGTTTGGGGTTATATTTCTAGAAGTGGAATTGTGAGTCAACTGCTATGCTTGTATTGCCAAATCACCTCTTAAAAACGCCTTTGATTCTTTGAGCCCAGCTGAAGGCCAGGCACCATGTTGTTAGATATAATGGTGGGGGAAGGAGATCATAGTCCCCGGAGCTTTGGAGCTTTGGTCTAGTAAGAGATGAAAAAAATCAAGAGAAATCATGAAATAAGTATGAAATCACTGTGAGGAGTGCCGCACAGGGGAATGGAGTCACTCTGTCTTCATCCTCTGCTCTAACTACACTCATTCTCTAGTAATCTCATCCAGTCTCTGCCCAAGGACCTCCAACACAATGATGACTTAACAGATTTTTCTTTCTAGCCCTACCCAATTCCCTAAACTCCACATTCAATATATTCAATTGTCCATTCAATATGCCCATCTGGAAGTTATATTAACACTGAAAATTTTTTTTATTTTTTTAAAAGATTTTATTTATTTGACAGAGAGATCACAAGTAGGCAGAGAGGTAGGCAGAGGGAGAGGGCGAAGCAGGATCCCTCCTGAGCAGAGAGCCCAATGCAGGGCTCGATCCCAGGACCCTGAGATCATGACCTGAGCCAAATGCAGAGGCCCAACCCACTGAGCCACCCAGGCGCCCCTTAACACTCAAATTTGAAGTCCCAAAAACAAAACTCAATTTTAACCCCAAACTGGTCATTTCCCAAGTGTGTCGCAGCTCAGTAATGCTACTGTCTCTCATTGTTTACTCAGGCCAAAAATTTACAAGTCTATGACTCTTCTTTCCCTTTCCAGTTCCACATTCAATCCGTAAGTGCTATATACCTCCTTGATCTGTCCCAGTTTGGCACTTCTCCCCATCTGCTGCTCTAGTACAAACCACCACCATATGTGCCTGGATGTGAGCAACTAACTAGTCTCCATACTTCTACCCATCCTACTATATCTGTTCTATACGTTATCTAGAAAGATCTTTTTAAAGTATAAAAATGTGTCAATTCCCTATTCAAAACCTCTCAAAGCTTTCAATCACAGGCTTTAGCCTTATAGGCCTATAGAGGTAGGGTCTGGAGCCAGATGCCCAGGGTTAGAATCCTAGTTTGGTGACTTCCTAGTTGTGTGAACTTGGGCAAGGAACTTCACCTCTCTGTGACAGTTTTCTCATTTGTGAAATGGGGATAACAGTGTACCTTCCACTGAATGAAAAAGCAGAATAGGGGCGCCTGGGTGGCTCAGTGGGTTAAGCCGCTGCCTTCGGCTCAGGTCATGATGTCAGGGTCCTGGGATCGAATCCCACATCGGGCTCTCTGCTCAGCAGGGAGCCTGCTTCCCTCTCTCTCTCTCTGCCAGCCTCTCTACCTACCTGTGATCTCTCTCTGTCAAATAAATAAAGAAAGAAAGAAAAAGCAGAATAATATTGATGATAGCTTTTTATTAATGAAAAAAGTGTGTGTGTGTGTGTAGATTTCATATATATGTATGTATCTATAGATATCTATATTCATATAATATAGATATAGATGTATATTATATGAATATATATGAATATATATCTATATTATATATATCTATATTCTATATATATATCATATATAGATATATATATCATCTATATTGTATATATATATCATATATAGATATATGAATATATATCCATATTATATATATCTATATAGATATCATATATAGATATATATCATCTATATTCTATATATATCATATATAGATATATATCATCTATATTGTATATATATATCATATATAGATATATATTCATATGTATTTATATAATATACATCTATATCTATGTTATATGAATATAGATATCTATAGATACATATATATATATGAAATCTACACACAAACACACATACATACAGGGACGCCTGGGTGACTCGGTTAAGTGTCTGCCTTCCTCTCAAGTCATGATCCTGGGGTCCTGGGATTGAGTCCTGTATCTGGTTCCTTGCTCAGGGGAGCCCGCTTTTCCCTCTACCCGCCGCTTCCCCTGCTTGTGCTCTCTCTGACGAATAAATAAAATCTTTTAAAAAGGGGGGGAGTTTACCTAAAATCTTAAGTTTACAGTTTTCTGTTCTTTTCCTTTTTTAAAGTTTGTTTCTTTGTTTTTAGTAATCTCTACACCCAATGTGGGACTTGAACTCACAACCCAGAGATCAAGAAGAGTCACACACTCTTCTGACTGAGTCAACCAGGTGTCCCTATGTACTTTTCCTTTTTTAATTTTTTTTTTTTACTTTTTCTTTATTTATGTAATCTCTACACCCAACATGGGGCTCGAACTCATGACTCCAAGAGCAAGAGTTGCATACTCCTCTGACTCTGAGCAAGTCAGTTACCCCCCAACTTTGTTTTGTTTTTGATAAGGAATGATTATGTGCTCTACTGCTTGTCAGACTCTCTGGAAACAAGTGCTGAGATGGAATTGAGAGAGCAAGGTATTTATTAGGTACCAACATACATAAAGGGAAGGATCAGGAAGCGGAATTGGGCAGAGGCAAAAGTTAAACTGTTTTGCAGGCCCAGTGAAGCTGCCATTAACACAGCAGAGAGCACTGGAATTGATGTGGGAAATGAAGGCAGGAGAAAAATTACTTAATTTCCTTACTACTTACAGACCATTGACAAGTTTTTGTAATAGGCAGAGTGACATTCCTCTAGGGACTCAACTGCCTAGATGCTGACACTTTGCTAAGGGTAAAAGGCAACTGTAGCCCAACCCCTGGGGAGCCTGTAAGTCTTCTTTAACATACAAAAATTCCTTTGGAAACTTCCTTTCTCTCTACCCACCCCATGATACATGTTGGCAATCCTCCCCCAAACATATGACCTACTGATATACATCCGAAGGGACTCATGACTAAGGTTTTATTGGACAGTAATAAATGACCTTTTCCTAACAATAGCTAGCCCCCTCAAGGTCCTGGAAACCTTCCTTCCAAAATTCATTGGAGGCTTACGCTATCCCTAATCCCCTCCCAACTTGAAAGTGTATAATGGACCACTCTGCATGACCCCAGTACAGCTCTCTCTGCCCATGGGTCCTGTCCGCAAGTTTCAATAAAATCACCTTTTTGCACCAAAGACCTCTCCAGAATTCTTCCTTGGTCATCAGCTCCAGACCTCACCAACATTTCAAAACTATATCATTTGGCAACCACGAAGGGACCCCTCTCACTCTAGAGAACTTTCTTTCTGTTCTCAACTTCACTTAATAAACTATCATTCATCCTTTTGTGTCTGAGATTCATTCTTTGACTCTGGGAGACAAGAACCCTGCAACCCTGTAATAGAATGAACAGTGCCTATCAGAGTATCTTATACTGGGTCAGACTGATATTGACACGCTTTTACATACTTGGATTTGTACACTTGCTAAGTCACTGGGTGTAGGCTGTCTTGGGAAGGGTATGCCTAGAGGGGAGGCACCTATCTGAAGCTAAGGCATCTCCTAAAGGACTGAGAGCTAGAGGCTGTCTGCTACTGTGTTCCACAGCTGGGCAGCCAGGCCTTCCTTGAAGAAGGTTCTAGCTCATAACTCCACATCCACCACAAATATTACATAGTTACTACCATTTATTGAGATGATCATAGGATTGTCATCCTTACTATACTAGTGTTATGACCGCATTATGAGGTTTTTAAAAGATTTTTTAAAAGATTTTTTTATTTGACAGAAAGCACGGGTAGGCAGGGCTCAGTCCTAGGACCTTGGGGTCATGACCTGAGCTGAAGGCAGCTGCTTGATTGGCTTAGCCACCCAGGTGCCCCAACACATTATGGGATTTTTAAGTAAGCTCCACACCCAATGTGGGGCTTAAACCCATGACCCTGAGATCAAGAGTTGCATGCTTTACCCACTGAGCCAGTCAGGTGCTCTGGTATTCACTAATTTTAAACCACATTTGGAAATAATACCTTATCCATTTAAAACTTTGTGGAATTGATTTGCTAATATTTTACCTTTAATATTTTTGTTATTCATGCATTAAGTGATAGTAGTTTCTGGTTTCCTTTTTCTATGTGAATGCTATCCTTGTCTGATTTTGGCATCAGGGTTATGCTGGCCTCTAAAATTTAGGAATAGGTAATGGTGAAATCCACCACAAACAGAAAACTGTTGGATATGGCCAGGTACCACGTTTCATATGAATCTTCAAGAATCTTCTTTTTTCTGTTTTCTTTTTTTTTTTTTTAAGATTTTTTATTTATTTGACAGACAGAGATCACAAGTAGGCAGAGAAGCAGGCAGAGGGAGAGGAGGAAGCAGGCTCCCTGCTGAGCAGAGAGCCCGATGTGGGGATCGATCCCAGGACCCTGGGATCATGACCCGAGCCGAAGGCAGAGGCTTTAACCCACTGAGCCACCCAGGCGCCCCAAGAATCTTATTTTTAATTGAATATCAATGATTATGAAGATAACTATTAGTTTTGCCCCTGATATGAGGAAGTTGAAAGGCAACGCGGAGGTTTTGGGGGATAGGAAGGGAATAAATGAAACAAGATGGGATCAGGAGGGAGACACATCATAAGAGACTCTTAATCTCACAAAACAAACTGAGGATTTCAGGGGGGAGAGGGTGGTTGGGTTATGGACATTGGGGACGGTATGTGCTATGGTGAGTGCTGTGAAGTGTATAAACCTGGTTATTCACAGGGGCCCCTGGGTGACTCAGTGGGTTAAAGCCTCTGCCTTCAGTTCAGGTCATGTTCCCAGGTCCTGGGATCGAACCCCACATCGGGCTCTCTGCTCAACAGGAAGCCTGCTTCCTGCTCTCTCTCTGTCTGCCTCTGCCTACTTGTGATCTCTGTCCGTCAAATAAATACATAAAATTTCTTAAAAAAAAAAAACACAAAAAACCTGTACCCCTGGGGCTAATAATACAGTATATGTTAATAAAACATTAAAAATTTAAAAAAAAGATCACTATTAGTTTTGCAAGTTTCTTTGTTTACCATATTTTCTTTCTTGGATTCATTTGTTTGGCGGTAAGTAGTATATTCCTGACTAATTCCTAAAGAGAAGGCATGTGGCAAACTTTCCAAGTTTTTCTTTTCTTCATTAAAAGTATGCTTGTTGCTTCCAGCTACTTGAATGCTAGTTCAGCTTGGTATAAGATTGAAGGTTCAAAATGATTTTACCTCAGAAGTTGGAACTTATTTTCTTTCTTTCTTTTTTTTTAAAGATTTTATTTATTTGTCAGAGAGAGAGAGAGAGGGAGAGAGGGCACAGGCAGACAGAATGGCAGACAGAGGCAGAGGGAGAGAAGCAAGGAGCAAGGAGCCCGATGTGGGACTCGATCCCAGGACACTGGGATCATGACCTGGGCCAAAGGCAGCCGCTTAACCAACTGAGCCACCCAGGCTTCCCTCCTTTTTTTTTTTTTTTTTTTTTTTTTTTTTAAGATTTGTATTTTTTTGACACACAGAGAGATCACAAGTAGGCAAAGAGGCAGGCAGAGAAAGAGGGGGAAGCAGGCTCCCTGCTGGGCAGAGAGCCAGATGTGGGACTCAATCCCAGGACCCTGAAATTATGACCTGAGCCCAAGGCAGAGGCTTTAACCCACTGAGCCACCCAGGTGCCCCTGTAACTTATTTTCTGTTGTCTTATTGTCAGCATGGTGAATGATAATTCCCCCATGTTTTAATTTTTATTCCTTGCTTGATAGCTCCTTTTTTTCCCCCCACTCTGAAAGCTTCTAAGATTCTTTTCCCTTTTGTTCTGAAAAGTTGCTGCAGAACATATAGATGCCTTTTGTTATTCATCTTGGATGGTTCTCACTGGCCTTTTTCAGTTGAAAGATGTGAGTTTCCTACTGAGATATTTTCTTCATTTCTTTGGTTATATCCTCTCTCCCTGTTGTCTTTTCCTACTGGAAATACTATTAGAGAGGTGGGAGCTTCTGAATCTGTCCTTTGTGCCATAATTTCCCTTTCTTCTTTTTCAGCTTGTCTTTTTTTGACATTGTTTTTTTAAAGAGATTTAGCAGCTTGATCTTTCAGCTTTCTAATTTTCTTCTTGGAGTGTCTATACTTTAATTTCAGCTCATCTGTGAAGTTCTTTTAAATTCAAGATTTCTTGGGGCGCCTGGGTGGCTCAGTGGGTTAAAGCCTCTGCCTTCAGCTCAGGTCATGATCCCAGGATCCTGGGATCGAGCCCTGCATTGGGGGCGGGGGGGCTCTGCTCAGCAGCGAGCCTGCTTCCCTTCTTCTCTCTCTGCCTGCTTCTCTGCCTACTTGTGATCTCTGTCTGTCAAATAAATAAATAAAATCTTTAAAAAAATAAATAAATTCAAGATTTCTTGTGGGTTCTTTTTTTCTGGATGCCACTTACCTTCAGGAATCCTGAGTTTGAGATCCCTGTGGGCAGCAAGGGTAAAGCCCATGATGAGTATAGAGATTGGAGAGATTTCTGCCCAGACTTAGAATTTGAGGCCAGGAAGAAAGAAAGAAGAAAAAAGGACCAAAGAAGGGACATTAGGAAGATTAGCCCATATTTGATTTCCAGGACCTAGGAACAGTACTTCTCATCTGAGGTCAAGGATGGCTTCAAGTTCTCATGAGACTGAAAGCAAACCTGTATATGTCTATGTACATTTTTCTGGGGGAAGGAATACCAGGGGTTTTCTGCCCTGAAAATGGTTAAGAACCACTGGTTAGGCATGTGGAAGCAACTCAGTGTACCTCGTTTGCATCATATAGAGTAGGAAGAAGGACATTATGTCCTGAAGGGCAAAGTAAGTGTAAAGGCCTGGGTCAAGGCAGGGAGGCAGTTAAGTAATAGATCTGTGTGGTAAACCAGGAGAAGCTCAGTTTGCTCAGAGATGAAGATAGAGTCTAGAGAAAAACAAGGTTGAGGAAGTGCGCTACTATGAGATTATGAAAAAACTTTGACTGCTCGGGGAATACTACTTGTATTGTATTCTGGTGAAATGAGGAGCTGAGGTTGAGTCTCCTCTTAAACACTGAAATCTAAACCTTCCTTTACATCTTTGTTCTGTTGGCTTCCCTGCCAAACTCCTCGAACCAGTAAGTAACTGCTGTTAGTGCCTCTGCCTTCTTGCTGCCTGTTAAGTATTCAACCTACCACATCAACACTCTTGGCAAGCTTCTTCTAAATGTCACCAATGACTAATAGTTAATCCTAAGGAGTGTTTAAAATCCCTTAGCTTCATCTAGCATTTAACCCTTTTATCCCTTTTACTGAAAGGCATCACTCTCTCTTCGGTTAAACTCTAGCAACAACTTCCGCTGTGGGGGCTCCTCCTAACAGGCCAGCCCATTTCCCCATGGTATAGTCTTCCAGCAGTTGGATATATATTTCTTTTTTTTTTTTTTTAAAGATTTTATTTATTTATTTGACAGAGAGAAATTACAAGTAAGCAGAGAGGCAGGCAGAGAGAGGAGGAAGCAGGCTCCCTGCTGAGCAGAGAGCCCGATGCGGGACTCGATCCCAGGACCCTGAGATCATGACCCGAGCCGAAGGCAGCGGCTTAACCCACTGAGCCACCCAGGCGCCCGGATATATATTTCTTTATTGAAGCCTTCCTGGCTTCTGTCTCTGGCTTCACCTCTCTCCTGGTTCCCAGTCTGTACACCTGATAATGACCAAATGTGTCCTCAGGGTGCCATGACTACTGCAGTTGGAGTGTGTCTGAAATCCAGAGTGGCTGCAGTTTTCTGGTAATATTAGCCTCTGGATTCTAGCTTTTTCCATCCAAAAGTGACCCTTGCCTCATTTCATGCCTTCTCTCCCTCTTGCTTAGACTGCAGTAATTCTTTCTTGTCTGGTCTCCCTGCTTCCAGTCTCTCCCAACACAGATTCATCCATCTAAAATTGATTTTCTTGGGGCGCCTGGGTGGCTCAGTGGGTTAAGCCTCTGCCTTTGGTTCAGGTCATGATCTCAGGGTCCTGGGATTGAGCCCTGCATTGGGCTCTCTGCTCAGCGGGGAGCCTGCTTCCCCCTTTCTCTCTGCCTGCCTCTCTGCCTACCTGTGATCTCTCTCGTTCTGTCAAATAAATAAATAAACCCTTAAAATAGATTTTCTTCTTTCTTTTTTTTTTAAGATTTTATTTATTTATTTGACACAGAGACAGATCACAAGTAGGCAGAGAGGCAGGCAGAGAGAAAGGGGGAAGCAGGCTCCCCGCTGAGCAAAGAGCCCAATGCGGGGCTCAATCCAGGACCCTGAGATCATAGCCTGAGCCGAAGGCAGAGGCTTAACCCTCTGAGGGACACGGCACCCCTAAAATAGATTTTCTAAAACAAATATAATCATGTCTTCACTATGCTTATACTGTTCCATGGCTCCCCATCACCTCTTAGAAAAAATATATGACATAGAGAAGACAGGCTTTGGGCCCTTGCCTCCTCCTCCTTGCCCTCTACTCCCCTCCTATAGGACTTCTAGAGCAGCCAGTCTCAGTCAAATCCCAATCCTGATCCTGGGCATGGAAAGATTACTTATCTTTCCGTGCCCAGCCTACACGGCCCGTCCATCTTCCCCAGTCCGCTTCCCTCTAGCCTGAGAGCACTATAAAGGAGGATTATTATCAAGTCAGCTTGACATGACAGTGACATGACTGCCACATGTCTATTGTTCACAACTTTTTTGTTTGTTCAAGTTTTACTTATTTAAGTAATTCTGACATGGTTTACTTATTTAAGTAATTCTGACATGGGGCTTGAACTCACAACCCCAAAATCAGGAGTCTCAGGTTCTTCCAACTGAGCCAGCCAGGCATCCCTGCTCACAGCTTTTTAACTGAATATTTTTAAATATACAGAAATGATGAAAAAGTAAGATGGTGAATACTTGGATACCATCCACCTAGAGTCATTACGGCATCCTCCTTAACTCCTCTCTCACATACCTTATGTTTTGCTCATTAACAATTCCTTTAGGTTCTTCTTTCAGAATATATCCAAAATCCAAATACTTCTCACCACTTCCTTTTCTGTGCCCCATCCAAGCCAGCACCTCTGACCAGGACTTTTAGCTTCTTCAAGGCTCCCTGTTTCTTCCTTGCTCCCTACAGTCTATTCTCATCCAGCAGTCAGAGGGATGCTGTGAATTCACTATGTCTCTCCCCTGCTCAAAACCCCAGAATGGAGGGCACTGTGTGGTGCAGTCAGTTGACGGCGCTCAGGTTTCAGGTAGGGTCATGATCTCAGGGTCCTGGGTTCGAGCCCTGTATTGGGTTCCACTCTCAACATGGAGTCTGTTTGAGTTTCTCTCTTCCTCTCTCTTACCCTCCCCCCACCACGCTCTAGCGCACGCACTCTCTCTCTCAAATAAATAAATCTTTAAAAACAAACAAACCCAGAATGGCTTCTGTCTCCCATCTCCTTCAGAGGAGAGGCTGATGTCCTCATAGTGGCACACAAGGCCTGTTTAATGTGCCAGTATTATCTCCATGTCATTACCTGCTACTTCTTCCTCTGCCTCAAAGGCCTCTCTGTGGTTCCTCAAACAGGCCAGGCATAGCCCAACTCAGGGATTTTGCTTTTTCTTTTCCTCTGCTTCTTAGAACTTACTTCCTCACTTCCTCAGTGAAACCCTCCCTCACCTACTTAACACTGCCAAAGACTCACCTGCTGTCTCCCATACTCTCTAACCCTCTTTCCAGGTTTTTCTCCATTGCAGTTATCACCACTTGAAACACTATGTAGTTTTCACTTTTTTTTTCTTTAAGATTTTATTTATTTATTTAATAGAAGGGGAGAGAGAGAGAGAGAGAGAGATCACCAGTAGGCAGAGAGGCGAGCAGAGAGAGGGGGGAAGCAGGCTCCCCGCCGAGCAGAGAGCCCGATGTAGGGCTCTATCCCAGGACCCTGAGACCTGAACCGAAGACAGAGGCTTAACCCACTGAGTCACCCAGGCACCCCTAGTATTCACTTTTTATCTTTGTTATGCTCTATAAGCTCTATAAGGACAGGGACCCGTGTGCTGAGCTACCAGCTGTGCCTCCAGCACCTGGAAGGGTGCCTGGAACGTAGCAGAGTGCTGTCGGCCTCAGTGGAGTGACTGAAGGAATTGGAGTCCAGAGTAGAAAACATTCAAGTCGGAGAAGACTTCCTGGAGGAGTAAATCTAACCGCCCGTGCTCCCAAACACCGCCCAGAGGGTATGGGTGCCAACTCCGCTTTCTCGAACCCCGCCTATCGGGGGCGGGGCCTCTACCGGAAGCCGCCCTCCCGGCGGAAGCGAGACCCGGCTGCCTAGGCCCTCCTCCCAACCTGTCCCGGCTCTTGCCCCGCCCATCCGAAAGTGGGTGAAAGGTTGGCGCTGCCAGCGCTGTAGCTGGGGCTGTGGAGCAGGACGCGTCCGGAACAGACCGACACACTGCCGGCGAGGCCGACAGACGGACCATGGCAGATGAAGCGAAGCCCATCAGCCCGCTCAAGAACCTGCTGGCCGGCGGCTTTGGCGGCATGTGCCTAGTATTTGTGGGGCACCCGCTGGACACGGTCAAGGTGCGAGGAGGCTGGGGCGCCGGCTGGAGGGAGGAGGCCCGGGAGGGGCGCAGAGTGCAGCGTCTCCCAGGAGGCACAGCCCAGGATAGAAGCGGGGCCCGTGGGAACTTAAATGAGAAGTCTAGGAAGTCTCCCTTTAACTCTTTTCGAGGATCGGCGGGGCTGGAGGAGCGGGGTTGGAGAGCGGAGTGGGGGCTGTTCCTTGCGCCCCAAAGAGACAGAGAGAGCAGCCTCTAACCGTCCATTAAGGGCTCTGATTTAAAGTTCTCTGTCCGGCATCCTTTCCCGACCCCGCGCCACTTCTTTGGGAACAGGAAAGAAAACCCACCCCTCCCCCCAAGCTCTAATTATATGCAAACCTTATAACATTATCAGCAGGATTGAAACAGGTCACTGTTAAAGCCCTCCTCAGGGAGAGAGCTAGGCAGAGGTGCAGTTCTTCTAGAGATGCCTTTTGACACATTCTCTGAGCACCCATCACCATCTCCTTCTCATTTTCCCGCTGCAGAGAGGGGTTTGGCCATCTTCAGCCTATTACCTCTGTTAGCCTGATAGACTTCCTGTGGAAGGTGATAACCTCAGAGATGGAGTCGCTTCCAAGGAAAGCAAGCGACTGATTTTTTCCAGGGCCCGGATGATCCTCACAACTCCCACATGAGGAGGCCCTAATCAAACAGGCTCTGGGAAGGAAACTCATCAGAGCTAGTTCCCAGGTCTTCTTCACATACTGCCTCAACTCAGTTCCTCCCCCTGCAACACTTCTAGCAAGGCCTTCCTGGAGACCAAAGTCCATGCCCTGTGACTTAGCATTCAAAACTTTATCCGAGTTTTCTTTTCTTTTTTAAGATTTTATTTATTTATATGACAGAAATCACAAGTAAGCAGAGAGAGAGGGAGAACCAGGCTCTCTGCTGAGCTGGGAGTGCATTGTGGGGCTCGATCCCAGGACCCTGGGATTATGACCTGAGCGGTAGGCAGAGGCTTTAACCCACTGAGCCACCCAGGTGCCCCTATCTGAGTTTTCTATCATTATTTCTGGACACACATTTGGAGGAAATTGACAGATCATGTGGAGGGTGGGCCTCTGGGGAGCCGACATGAGTTTTGCAGAGTGGGAAGTCTGTGTAGGGGACTTACTAGAATATTGGTTGGGTTTCTTCCCTAGGAGATAGCTCTGGGGACACTTCCTCTTGGCAGGTTTGGGCAGCAACCTCTTTGCTGCCTTTCATCTGGGAAAGAGCTGGAGTCATCCTACAGGAAGATCAGGATTAAAACAACCAGGCTGGTTAGAGCACTGTGAAATGTGAAATCAGATGTTTATTCAGCTGATGGTAAATGCTGTGTGTGTTGTGCTTCCCAGAAAATGGTTGTTGTAGGCAGCACTGTCTGCTAAGAGAAGAATTGTCTCTCATCCTACTGTTGATCCATGGAGCCAGACATCGTGTTAGTTCTAGGCATTTGGGACTTCTCTTGAAAGAAAACAAAACCCTTCTTGGCTGCCTTACACAAATGTTGCCCTTAACTTCTGTATCCTCTTGCCCTTCCTCCCCACAGATGTCCCTTTCAGGAAGAGCCCAGTTATCTCTGTACCGAAGTGTAAATGACCAAAAATGTTCCCTGGTGTCTTTATCAGCCAGAAAGCCTGTTTTAAGCTTAAACAAATCACAGATTACTGATTGCCGTCCTTTTGACCTCAGAGAGCCACATGGGCTCCAGTCAAAGCCTAGTCTAGGGGCACCTTCTAAGGTCCAAGGTCACTAGTTGTGGCCTGAGAAGGCAAGAACTGCGGTATTTCAGAGTTGGGAGTTTGGAAAGACTGTATGGCAGGTCCCTAAGGGCTGGCTGAGTTCTGACTAGAGAAGTAGAAAAACCCAGACATCTGGGCGTGGAGAGGGCAAGAGTGAAGGCAGATTACAGGCTTGGCAGTGGGAGTCAGGCTATAAAATAAGATCAGCCATGGGGTACTTTAATGTTCTTACTGACTTGGTTGGAGGAGGTCATGATAGGACAAGGATGAGATTTACAAAAAACAAAACAAAACAAAACAAAAACACAAAAAGGGATGAGCAGTTTTGATACCTTTCTCCCTGCCTACCAAGCAAGGGAGGTTATGCCTGACCATGGAGGATTCGAAGGCCAATATAAGGGATTTTAGATCTAAAGCAGTGGGAGCCTCTGGAGATTTCCACCGTTCTATCCTCTGAGTTTAGATTTGCATGTTCTCTCCATTGCCTAGACAGTGATGCCTTATGGTGACCTATAAGGCCTTAAGAAATATAAGGATAAGAGATTCTAAAGAAACAGAGGAATAGCATGCTGAAATGGTGTTTTGAAAAGGTTAGTATGATAGCAACCTGAGAAGGACTTGGAAGCCCAAGAACTCTGAGCAGGAAAAACAGCCAGGAAATAGACTGCAGAAGTAATTTGGTGAATCAGTTATCTATTACAGTGTAACAACTTATCCCAAAACATACTGATATGAAACAAGAGTAGTCATTAACTCTCATAGTCCTTGTGAGGTAGGATTTTGGGGGCAGCTTAGGCAGATGGCCTGGCTCAGGGTCACTTGTGAGGTTCCAGATATTGGCTGGGATCCAGAATGTGTAAAGAACTCTTGTAACTCAATAAAAAGACAAATAGGCCAATTAAAATTAAAACTTAATATTTGGTGAATATCAGGCATATTTATAGAGATGGTAGGTGTTTGCTAAGAGCTGAGAGGAGAGAGGAATGGGGAGTAACTACTAATGGCGTGGCATTTCTTTTTGGGGTGATGAGAATATTCTAAATTGATTGTAAGGAAGGTTGCACAACTCAAAATACTAAAAACCATTGAATTGTGTACTTTTAAGAGGGTGAATGTTTGGTGTGTAAATTATGTGTTAATAACAGAATTAAAAAAGATACCGAGGGCACCTGGGTGGCTCGTTGGTTTGGGCCTCTGCCTTGGGATCAGGTCATGATCTCAGGGCCCTGGAATTGAGTCCCACATTGGGCCTTCTGCTCAGCAGGGAGCCTGTTTCCCCCTTCTCTCTCTGCCTGCCTCTCTGCCTACTTGTGATCTCTTTCTGTCAAGTAAATAAATAAAATCTTAAAAAAAAAAAAATACTGAACCAGGCTGCCAGACTGGCTTAGTTGGTAGAGAGTGTGACTCTTTTTAAATAAATAAAGATTTTATTTATTTATTTATTAGACACACAGAGAGAGAGAACACGTGCACATAGAAGGGAGAGCAGCGGGCAGAGAGAGAGGGAGAAGCAGTTTTACCAAGTAGGGAGCCTGATGTGGCACTTGGTCCTAGGATCATGACCTGAGGTGAAGGCAGACACTTAATGACTAAGCCACCCAGGCGCCCTTGGCACGTGACTCTTTTTAAAAAAAAAATTTATTTATTTTAGAGAGAGAGAGAGAGCTCAAGCACAAGCAGGGGGAGGGGCAGAGGTATAGAGGAAGAGATGCAGACTCCCCGCTGAGCAGGAAGCCTGATGCAGGGCTTGATCCCAGAACCCTGAGATCATGACCTGAGCCGAAATCAAGAATCAGAGAGTATGACTCTTGATTTTGAGGTGATGAGTTTGGCTGCCATGTTGGGTATAGAGATTACTTTAAAAAAAAAAAAAAAGTACTGAACTAAAGACAGTTCACCTCCTCCTACAGTAGGTGTTGTCTGGGACTGCAGTCATCTGGATTGACTTCCATGTGGTTCATTCACGTACTGTCACGTTCGTCCTGGTTGTGTCAGGAAGCCTTCTTTCCTCCGAACATGGCCTGTCTAGGCTGCTTGAATGTCCTAATGACATGGTGTCTGACTTCTCCCAAAGCAGATAACCTGAGATAGAGATAGGCAGAAGCTGGCCTTTTTATCACCTAGCCTTGGAAGTCATATAGCATCAATACCACCACATTCTACTTGATAGAAGTGAACTCACTTGAGTCTGGTCCACATTTAAGGGGAGTGAATTAGGATTTACCTTCGAAGGGGAAAGAGCATTAAAGAATTAGTGGACATAATTGAAAACCACTACACTGTATATGGATGGGTTAGAACTTGCCCTGGGAAAGGACTCAGAGAGAGGAAGAAATTAGGATTCTGGAAGCATCTGGAAAGACTACTTTAACAGACTTGGTGCCCATGTCGTAACAGCAACAGGAAGTAGTCAGAGGTGATGCTGTGGTTTCAAATTCTGAGAAAGAGGGTGGCTAGGTGGCTCTGCTCAAATGGCACATTCATCAGGAGGGTGAGATTCCAGAGGTAGGGAGATCTTCTCCAGGCAGTTGGAAGGGCAGCCCTAAAGAAGGGAAAGAAGGGGGCGCCTGGGTGGCTCAGTGGGTTAGAGCCTCTGCCATTGGCTCAGGTCATGATCCCAGGGTCCTGGGATCGAGCCCCGAGTTGGGCTCTCTGCTCAGCAGGGAGCCTGCTTCCACCTCTCTCTCTCTGCCTGCCTCTCTGCCTACTTGTGATCTCTGTCTGTCAAATAAATAAATAAATTTAAAGAAAAAGATGGGAAAGAAGGTCTGGAGATGACTAAATTATAGTCATCCCTGAGCAGAAGCTGAAGCCCTGCAATCTGAATTTTCTGAAATTGATGTGGACCAGATAGGTAGGGCGCTAAGCCTTGAAGAATGCCTGGAGTAGAAAAGGAGACAAAAGAAGTTGTAAGAAGGGAGGTTTGAAGAAGCCATAGTTTGAAGCATTGGGTATACCAGAAGGTTGAGAAGGGTGAGAACCAAGAAAAGTAGGATTAAATCCACGTTATTCCAGAATGCCTCTGTGGGGTGCCTTACCTAACCTCCAGCATACCATCACAAATGAAAGGGGGGAGTTGGCTAGAGCTGGAGCTTTGCATCAGCCAGGCCTTATTACTGACATATCACTTGAACTCCCTAAACCCAGTCTTCCCATCTGTAAGCTGGGAATACCTATCTCATGGGTCATAGTGGAATCCATTAAGTAAGAAATAAATGGTGGAAGTAACTGGATGAAGGGGGGGAAGAAAGCATGGTACTCATGACCTGTGAGTGCAGACTTTGAATAAACTGGAAGAAAACGAAGTCTGAATCTAGCAGGTTAAATGAGTGCCAAAGGCATGTACACAGGCATAGTTTTCTCTGTTCAGAGTTTGGCAGGCAGTTCTGTTTTTGGGAGATGACTGTATTTTAACTTCTGGTTTCAGGTCCGACTGCAGACGCAGCCCCCAAGTTTGCCTGGACAACCACCCATGTATTCTGGGACCTTTGACTGTTTCCAGAAGACTCTTGTTAGAGAGGTATGGTATCTAAGTGCTGGGCATTCCTCTTACTCAGAGGACCACATTCACAGAGCTGGTTTGTTACCCCTCTGGGGGGATAGCCCACAGTTCCTGCTATCTCATCCTGCCATCCTATGCTCTCTTGTGGTTGCGCTGGAGTCTTTGATAGTTCCAGCCACTGCTTTATATGGAAGACTGAAGCTAATAAAATGGTTCTCTCATTTGGAAGGCAGAATTAGACCACATGAAATCATTAGAGATGTGAAATAGAAGAAAATACAAATCTGTATGTCTTGGTTTAATGGTTTAATAGAGGTCCATGTCAGAAGTTCGTGTAAAGTCTTGGGGTTCCTGGCTGGCTCAGTTGGAGCGTGTGATTCTGGATCTCTGGGTCACGAGTTCAAGCCCTGCATTGGGCATACTTAAAAAAAAAAAAAAAAAAAAAAAAAAAGAAAGAAAGAAAGAAAGGAAAAGAGAAAAGGAAAGAAAAAAAGTGTAGTCAAAAAGAAGTTCATGTGAATTCTAGAGGAAAATTCAGGCAGTCTGATGAACAGTGAGAGAGGCCGGCGAGTCTTCAAGCCTCTAGACAAAGACAATAAATTGGTTTGGGGTTATTGAATTACGTAATAACTTTTTAGATAACGCTTAGAGTGGAAACATGAGATTTTATTTATTTCTAAATATTTATTTATTTGCGAGAGAAAGAGAGCAAGAGCAGGGGGACGGCAAGCAGAGGGAGAGGGAGAGGGAGAAGCAGACTTCCCACAGAGCAGGGGGAACCCAATGTGGGACTCAATCCCAGGACTCTGGGATAATGACCTGAGCTGAAAGCAGACACTTAACTGATGGAACCACCTAGAGGCCCCTATTCATTTATTTGTTTTTAAAGATTTTATTATTTATTTGAGAAAGAAAGCACCTGAGCAGGGGAAGGGGGTTAGGGGAAGAGCAGAGGGAGAGGGATAAGCAGACTCCCTACTGAGCAGGGAGCCTGGCTCCATCCCAGGATCTTGGAATTGTGATGAGCTCAAAGCAGATGTTTGAGCCACCCAGGCAGGTATGTTAAAAGACCTTGTTGAGAACTTTTCCTTTGCTTCCTAAAATACAACTCTCCTATAAATACTCTGTTAAACATATAATTCTGACTAAATGTACGGAAACTGAGAAGTAGATGTCACCCAGATAAAGAGGAGATGTTGGTAAGTGATGGGCTCAGCCCTGGGATAGAAGTTGGTCCCAGGGTTCCTGTAGGATCCATGCCTGAGATGGTGCTGCCTTTTTCTTCTGTAAGGCATTCTTATAGAATTCTGTGCTGCCCAGAACAGAATCTGACCAGTGTTTGATTGAGGCATTAGGGTTTGGGTCTGTTCAGAGTCCTCTGCCCTGGAGGTAGAGAGGTGGGATTACATGCCTCTTGATCAACAAACATTGAGCACCTGTTTAGTGGCTTAGCAGTGTGCTTGGTCCTGGGGCTGGTGAGAATGGCTTGTATAAACCCAACTCCCTGCAAAGTTGAATAGGCTTCTTTAATTCATAGTGTACATGCCCCTGGTTTTTGCCATGCAGCTTGAGCTCTCCGCTTTCTTTTCTTTCTTTCTTTCTTTCTTTCTTTCTTTCTTTCTTTCTTTCTTTCTTTTTTTTTTTTAAGGATTTTATTTATTTATTTGACAGACAGATCACAAGTAGGCAGAGAGGCAGGCAGGGAGATAGAGGAGGAATCGACTTTTCGCAGAAAAGAGAGATGTGGGGCTCGATCCCAGGACGTTGGGATCATGACCTGAGCCGAAGGCAGAGGCTTTAACCCACTGAGCTACCCAGGCGCTGAGCTCTCTGCTTTCTGAAGCTACTGGAGGTCTTGGTGCTGCATGGAAATTGGTGGGCCCGTGTAGTCCAAGGAAGGCTAGTGGAGTTGTCAGGAGGCATGGGTTAGGACTTGGGTGTCCTTCTCAACCCCGGTGGGGAACTGTGGGCTTTGGAAGGACTTTGTAACATGCTGCTTTTGTAGATCCTCCTCAGAACCTTCTCTTTCCTCTTCATTCTTTCCTGTTTACTGCCTTTGCCCTTTGTCCCCAAGAGAGCCTGCTTATAGTATTAGACCTTTGTAAGTCTTAGACCTTTGTAAGATCCAGGAGTGCTGACTGATACAGCTGGCCCCTGTAGAAGGCTGGTTGTGAATATCCAGAGTCTGCAGACAGAAGGTTCTTCAGCCTGTGTCTGTGGACCCTCCCAGTGTGTAGCACCATCCTGTTCCTTTTGCAGCTCTCTCTCTTTCTTTTAAAGATTTTATTTATTTATTTGAGAGAGTGTGTATGCGACCATGATCCAGGGTTGGGGGTGGACAGAGGGAAAGGGATAAGCTGACTTTGCACTGACTGTGAGACCAATGCGGAGCTCAATCTCAAGACCTTGGAATTAGGACCTGAGCTGAAGTCAAGAGTCCAATGCCTAATGGACTAAGCCACCCAGGTGCCCCACCTGCAGCTCTCTCTTAAGGAACAGCTTTTTTTTTAAGATTTTATTTATTTAGTTGAGAGAGAGCAAAAGCACAAGTAGAGGGGTAAGGATAGAAGGAGAGGGAGAGGCAGACTCCCCACTGAGCAGGGAGCCCAAAGTGGGACTCGATCCCAAGACCTGAGCTGAAGGCAGGCACTTAACCAACGGAGCCATCCAGGTGCCCGAAGGAACAGTTTATGTATATTTTAAAGATTTTATCTGTTTTTTGAGAGTGTGTGAGTGTGTGTGAGGGTGTGCAAGTACACAAGCTGGGGGAGGGGCAGAGAGCCAAGAGCCAGATGCGCAACTGACTGAGCCACCCAGGTGCCCTTTTATTTTTTTAAAGATTTTATTTACTTGGCAGACAGAGATCACAAGTAGGCAGAGGCAGGCAGAGAGAGAGGGGGAAGCAGGCTCCCCACTGAGCAGAGAGCCTAATGTGGGGCTCGATCCCAGGACCCTGGGATCATGACCTGAACTGAAGGCAGAGGCTTTAACCCACTGAACCACCCAAGCACCCCTTAATATTTGTTTTTTAAAAGTATCCCTTTTTGGGGCACCTGGGTGGCTCAGTTGGTTAAGCATCTGCATTTGCCTCAGGTGGTCGTGGGATCTAGCCGGCATCCAGCTCCTTGCTCAGCAGGGAGTCTGCTTCTTCCTCTCCCTCTGCCTGCTGCTCCCCCTGCTTGTGCTCTCTCTCTCTCAAATAAATAAAACCTTTAAAAAGTTATTCCTTATTTTGTATTGAAGTGATACAAACACTTGGGTTTGTTATTAAAAGGCTTGTAACAAAGTAGCAAAGTGATTTATGCCCCAATCTCCAGAGGCAACTGTTTTCAGCTCTTCCAGTTTAAGCTGTTTCTACCTAAATAATATACATTTACTACTATATTTTATACATTTTTATATGTTTTAGCTACCTGTTTGTGGTAGATGATTTTAAGTCTTAACATTTCTTTATCCCTTCTTCCTGCCCTGCCCATATAATTTTATATTTTGTGGTTTAATCTAGTTCACTGTTTTCATGATTACAGCTTTTTATATGTTTAAAAGTTAATTAAGTAATATACTATGAGGCATATTTTATTTCTTGTGTGACTGTTTTTCTTGAGTTTAGGTTAGTAATTGTGTCGGTTTTTTTTTCTTGTATTTCTTTGAATCACTGTCTCTGTTATCCTATATCTGAAAAGTACTCTGTGGAGTACTTTTCTGTTTGGTTTTCCACACTGCCGAAACAGTTAAATCTGTTGTTCTTTTTTTTTTTTTTTTTTTTTTTAAGATTTATTTATTTATTTATTTGACAGACAGAGATTACAAGTAGACAGAGAGGCAGTCAGAGAGAGGAGGAAGCAGGCTCCCTGCTGAGCAGAGAGCCCGATGTGGGACTCGATCCCAAGACCCCGAGATCATGACCTGAGCCGAAGGCAGCGGCTTAACCCACTGAGCCACCCAGGTGCCCCTTAAATCTGTTGTTCTATGTGAGTTGTTTTGCTTTGTTTTTCTTGGAAACATCCCTTCTGGAGTCCTCCATCTTCATACTCCCAGGTAGACTGGCTCCTTTCCAGACTGACAGTACTCAATGCCATCCTGGAAACCCCATTCACCTCTCTTGGGTTGAACCCTTGGTCTCCTGGGTCCCAAAGCTTCCTCTTCCCTGGTTTACTAACCTTGTTTGTGGGGATATTATCTATTTGTCTATTTATTGGCTATTACATAGTTGATTTTGTCACCAAACTGTATTGAAAAAACTGTATTGAAAACTGAAAATTGATGTGCAGTCATGCTATTATTTCTAACAATAAAACCCCCATGTCTTAATACTTGGAAAATACAAAAACTTTTTTTGTTGTTTTATTTATTTATTTATTTATTTATTTATTTGACAGAGAGAGATCACAAGTAGGCAGAGAGAGAGAGAGGAGGAAGCAGGCTCCCTGCTGAGCAGAGAGCCCGATGTGGGACTCGATCCCAGGACCCTGAGATCATGACCTGAGCTGAAGGCAGCGGCTTAACCCACTGAGCCACCCAGGCGCCCCCTTTTGTTGTTTTTTTAAAGATTTTATTTTTTTACTTGACAGAGAGAGAGAGAGATTGATCACATGTAGGCAGAGAGGCTGGCAGAGAGGGGGAAGCAGGATCCCTGCTGAGCAGAGAGCCTGATGTGGGGCTTAATCCCAGGACCCTGGGATCATGACCTGAGCCGAAGGCAGAGGCTTAACCCACTGAACCACCCAGGTGCCCCCTAAACTTCTTAATTACCTGTCATTTTACCCCAAGAAAGTCAGATCACATTGTTTTTTAGCCTGCTTTTTTAGTGGTCTCTAAGTAGACCTAGTAGTCTCTTGTTACAGTGCGATTTAATGGCTGTGATCGTCCATTCATGGAATTCCCATCATTTGTCTTGGTGGTGTCCTCATTGGGAGTTTTTTGGTCTATTCCAAAATCTTGAGAGCATATAATTGCCTGATGTCATTCCATTTTTACATCTCTGAGTATTTTCTTAGAATAAATTTCTCGACAGAGAATTTCCTGGTGAAAGAGTCTGCTGCATATTGCCGGACTGTCTTCCAGGATGAAAGCTGTTTCCAGTTTCTTCAGCAGTGTATAAGAGGACAACTATTTCTGGGGTTTTCTTCTATTTAAAGCTCTCTTTGCTTGGAGAAGAGCTAAAGGAAGGAAGCCACAGGTTAGAAGACACACTACTCCCCCATTTCAGCAGTACGAAGGGTAGTTGTGTCTATAAACAGCTTCTGCTTCTGTGATTCCTTGCAGGGCATCACGGGGCTATATCGGGGCATGGCTGCCCCCATCATCGGGGTCACCCCCATGTTCGCCGTGTGCTTCTTTGGGTTTGGTTTGGGGAAGAAACTGCAACAGAAATGCCCAGAGGATGTGCTTAGGTGAGTACTTCAGGTCAGGAGCACTTGAAGCTGTTCTGCCTGGTGATGTGACATGGGTTAAAGGGAAAAAAAATCTCAGCAGATAGGAAGCAGCTATCCTCTGGGCCCCTAATCCTGGCTCCTGGTTGTTCCACATGAGGGAAGCACTGGAGTGTCTTTTGCCCTGTGAACCAAAAGGAAAAAGAAAACAACCCAAAGCCCTCTCCCCTCCTCTCTACCAGGTTGTCATAATTTCTTCTGTGAAGTAGTGTCACTGACTAGGGATATTAGTAGTATCAACCCCATGGAATCAGGATGTCTGAATGCTACATGTGTAAAATGCCACAAACAGTTCCTGGTCCTGCAGTAAAGACAGTGGCAGCCGTGATTTCCATCACCTGGTTGGGAAAAGGGCAGTTCTCAACTTTTGTTTTACATCATTTTTATATCATGATTATAATTACTTCAAATACTGGTTTCTCTGTTGAGTGCAATAAATTAGTGTATCTTCTTTTCATAAACTTTAAGAAGTTGGATTTGAGTATGAAGAGGCAGATGAGTCAGGATTACAGCCCAGGATTTACAAAGTAGTTAATAAAAATAGGTCAAGTTTTTTTTTTTTTTTTTTTTAAAGATTTTATTTATTTGACAGACAAGAGATCACAAGCAGGCAGAGAGGCAGGCGGCGGGGGGGGGGGGGGGGGGCGGGGAGCAGGCTCCCTGCTAAGCAGAGAGCCTGTTTCAGGTCTCAATCCCAGGACCCTGGGATTATGACCTGAACCGAAGGCAGAGGCTCTAACCCACTGAGCCACCAGGCACCCCCAAATAGGTCAACTTTTAAAAAATTAAACATTTTTAAACTAAAAAAAAAAAAAAAGATTTTGTTTATTTGAGGGAGAGAGTGAGAGAGAGAGAGAGAGAGCATGAGAAGGGGAAAGGTCACAGGGAGAAACATACTCCCTTACTGAGCTACCCAGGTGCCCCCATTTTTTAACTTTTGATTCAAGTATAGTTGACATATAATATTAGTTTCGGGTATATAACATAGTAATTCAACAGTATTGTACATTATGAAGTGCTCACCCTGGTAAGTACAGTCACCATCTGTCACCATACAAAGTTGTTACAATATTATTGACTATATTATATTCCCTGTGCGATACTTTTCATAAAACCAGCTTCTTGGGGTGCAGGGGAATTCTGAATGGAAGTGTGGATGGCAGGGTGGCTCATCTGAGACTTGCAAGGTGACAACTCCTGGGAGGGGCTGTAGGCAGCACAGGACCCCCAGAGGCTAGCCAGACTTCAGATCCAGGAGCTCAAAGGAGGAAGCCCAGGGTGCTATATGGTTGTTTTCTGTCACTACTTTAGGCCACAGCATGCTGAGTAAGGGTCTAGGACATAGATAGAGATGCTTGTAATGTGAAACTATTTCTGGAGTCCTTGTGATCCTTAAATGTGCCCAGTTTTTATAAACAGCCACGGGTGGCCACAAATGTGGCATGTATGGGGTCCTTTTGAAGCTGTATTTGACTGTTGGCAGTCCAGATATCCCATAGACACATGTCCTCTCTGAGCACTTGGTCTTCCAGCTCATGTGCCAGCTCCTGGATGTACTAGGACCATGCACTAAAACCTACAGTGGGGTCATTGTTAGTACTTTGGCCTATGGCTTATGTTGCCTGTGTGGTCACATCAGTGTGTAGAGAAACACCCTTCCTGCTTGAGCAAAGATTGAGACACTTGGGACCCCACCCTTTTAATCCTTCTATGTTCTAAATTTTGAACTTCAACCCTGCCGTCTTCCCCTCCCTGGAGTGGTATTTAGGGAGAGTGTGAAAATGAGCACTACCAGGCCCATGGAGTGGATGCCCAAGAGGTCCAGATTCACAGATGCCAACCTGGGGTTTGGGTGGGAGGTGGCAGAAAGGGCCAGGTAGTCATAGAGTGTCTACAGAGTACCCTGTGCACACACAGAGACCCCATTCAGAGGGAAGTCCTTAGTCCTTAGTACCTGACCTGGGGTATGGGCATCTTGCAAAGAATACTTGGTCTCATGAGGGGAAGTTCAGTTGCAGAGAGGGCTTCTCTTGAGGATAGTAGTGTGAACTGAGCCTGCGAGGGAGGCCTGCGAGGGAGTCTCTTGACTGTTACACAGTCAACCTGTGTGCTAGACTTGTCTGCCTAAAGTACATGTGTGGGCCCTGCCTGGGGTGAGAATATGGAAAGAACAGAGCCATTGAAACTGATGTCCTGCCTGGAGGGAAGGACCTGCAGTAGCTGTCTCCCTACTCCCATTTGACATCTGCTTTCCAGATATTGGGCTCCTTGTTGGGGGGACCTGTTTGAAGGCTCAGCAGGCAGAGGCTTGGGGTCAGGAGGGGCCTGAGTCTCTGGCGAGTAACTGAAGATTTTCAGCAACATTTTTTTTAAATTGTGGAGGCTCTTTTGAAATACTAATTACGGCTTTGTGCTCCATTGCCTCCTGGCCACTCTTGATTACTGATCCCAGAAAGAAAAGGAGATGGCAGAGTAGCACAGACAGCTGTGAGCTACAGATGCCTGGAGACTCAGTCTCCTCTGAATACTGGGTGTGGTTCATTCTTTGAGGGTCAGGGTGAGGATCTGGGTGTCTGGCCACTGGGTGACCATTCCCAGCACAGAGGGCCACAGAACCCGTCATGCCTATCTGGGTACCAGCCCTGTTTGGGCCTTTCTCAGCATCTTAGTCCAGTCCTTGCTACTCTCCTGGCAGCCCCTCAGCCTGTGGAGGTTAGCCCCCTACTCGCCCCCCAGCCACGATGCTGTCCTGCTTATGTCTTGGCTTAAAATGTTCTCAGGGCCTTGGTGGTCCAGAGGAAGTGAGATTGGGGGAGAACTGGGGTCAACTGAGACCCAGACCTTGAGTTAGAGGCTTCCCCACACCCTGAATTTTACAAATGGGAAATCAAGGCTCAGTGAAGCCTAAAAAGTTGTGTGTAGTCATGGTGCAGGGCAGGCCCAGAGAGGGAACTGTGTCTCACTATAAAGCTCCTCCCATGGGCGCGGCCATCTGAGCTGAGCTGGGGGTGGGGGGTTGGGAGGTTGCGGGGAGGATGGGGGCCTTGCTGACCAAGCTCATACTGCTCTTGACACTGAGAAATTTGCCCTGGGAAATTTGACATCAGAATACACCTAGAACTTGGCTTTTGTGCAAAATAGGACTTATTTGTGCTGGGCTTCTGCCTAGTCAAGTGCTTATTTTTTTTTCTTTTTAATTTAAATTCAAGTTAGTTAACAGAGTGTAGTGTTGGTTTAAGTAGTAGAAGTTAGTGATTCGTCACTTACTTATAACACCTAGTCCTCATCCCAACAAGTGCCCTCCTTAATGCCCATCACACATTTAGTGAATCCTCTAACCCCGTATTTTTTCTTAGAAAGTCATCTCTTTGCTGGGATTGCCTCTGTCCTGGGTAGTTAGTCACCGGTGTTTGCCGCTGGTTTTTGTTTTCAATACAGCTACCCGCAAATATTTGCAGCTGGGATGTTGTCTGGTGTATTCACCACAGGAATTATGACCCCTGGAGAACGGATCAAGTGCTTGTTACAGGTAAGGGATGGGATCTGGAGTTTGGGGGTTGTCAATTGGGGGGAGGTGGCTAGCTTTTTCCATTCAGTGCGCAATTTTGTGTGGATGTTTATGTCCTTTCACCCTTTATAAAGGCTTCAGATCAGGTGTGCAAAACAGTTTCAAGGTTTTCAGGAACATGGAAGCAATCGTAGTAGAATCGAGAACCAGGACAGTATAACAAACCAACCAAAATGTCACACCTGTGACGTGTCATTCCAGACTTATCCACTCTTATTAACAGCTACTTCAGGAACTCTGAAAGGTAAGTCATGTCTGGTCAGAGGTGGAAGGGAGGCTGCTTCTATCCATTGTATCTTACGTCTCTACAGTTGCCCAAATTCTCAGTGTAGTACTGACCTTGGAGTGCCTGGCCTTTCAGAGGCCAAGGTTATGAACTGGCTGCCTGCCTTACCACACAGGGCTCCTTTTAAAACAAAAAAAAAGTTACTTCTATTTTCTTCTAATGGTTGAAGTAAATTAACACACCATTCTTGCTAGAAAATTTGGATAATGCAGAGAAGCACAAAGAAAAAAATGTATTTCTCACCCATGATACCATCCCACTGAGGTAACCACTGTTAGGGTTTCTTTGTGAATTCTGATCTTTTTGGTAAACATGTATATTAAGAAATACTAACTTTTGAAATAATATTGGGGTCATGTAATGCATTAGTTTTGTAACGTGCTTTTTTCATTTGATGTATCCTAATTTTTTGTGTGGTTATTTTTCTGAAGCATTGTGTTCTGTGTATTATTTCATTACATGGCTGTCATTTGCCCAATAATCCTTTATCTAGGGGCATGACAAATTATATATGATAGTGAAGATTTTGCTAAATAAGTGTTTGTGTGTGTACCTGATTATTTTCTTAGAGTAAACGTCCAGACTTGAAATTATTATGTTTAAAGGTGTATACTTTTTTTTTTTTTTTTTTTTTAAATTTTTATTTATTTGTTTGACAGACAGAGACCACAAGTAGGCAGAGACGCAGGCAGAGAGAGAGAGGAGGAAGCAGGCTCCCTGCTGAGCAGAGAGCCCGATGTGGGGCTCGATCTCAGGACTCTGGGATCATGAACTGAGCTGAAGGCAGAGGCTTTAACCCACTGAGCCACCCAGGCACCCCATAAAGGTGTATACTTTTTAAAAAACATTTATTTATTTATTTTAGGGAAAGAGTGAGGGGGAAGGACAAAGGGGGAGGGAGAGAGAATTCCAGGCAGACTCCATGTTGAGCATGGAGCCTGACATGGGGATCAATCTCATGACCTTGAGATTGTGACCTGAGCCAAAACCAATAGTTGGATGCTTAACTAACTGTGCCACCTGAGCACCCCTAAAGGTGTATACTTAAAAAAAAAAAATGTGGGCTGCTGGGTGGCTCAGTGGGTTAAGCCTCTGCCTTCGGCTCAGGTATGATCTCAGGGTCTTGGGATCGAGCCCCCCAAAGGGCTTTGTGCTCAGCAGAGAGCCAGCTTCCCCCTCTCTGCTGCCTCTCTGCCTGCTTGTGATCTCTCTCTCTGTCAAATAAATAAAATCTTTTAAAAAAAGTGTGTGTTGGGGCACCTGGGTGGCTCAGTCATTAAGTGTCTGCCTTTGACTCAGGTCACTATCCCAGGGTCCTGGGATCGAGCCCCACGTTGGGCTCCCTGCTCGGTGGAGAGCCTGCTTCTCCCTCTCTCATGCTTCTTCCTTTCTCTCTCCCCCTGCTTGTGTTCCCTCTCTTGCTGTGTCTCTCTCTGTCAAATAAATAAATAAAATCTTAAACAACAACAATAAAAAGTGTGTGTGTGTTTTAAAAGATTTTATTTATTTATTTGTCAGAGAGTGGGCACACACAGGGGGAGCAGCAGGCAGAGGTAGAAGCAGGTTCCCCGCTGAGCAAGGAGCCCCATGTGGGACTCTATCCAGGACCCCAGGATCATGACCTGAGCTGAAGGCAGACACTTAATGGACTGAGCCACTGACGCCTCCCTAAAAAAAAAGTTTTTAATACCGATTACCAAATGATCCCCCTATATCGGCCTGTCACTTTCTATTCCAGTCAATAATAGAAGAGCAACCACTTACCAGCAAACTCTGCGTCATCTAATTTACAATCTCTGCCAGTGAAAAATTGGCATTGTTTTAAATTTTGATGCTTTTAAATGATGGTGAGGTTAATTATTTTGATGAATATTCATTGTTTGTATTTTTCCATTGTGAAGTTCCTCTTTGTGTTCTTTGCTCATTTGCTTTTTGACTTACAAAAGCTTTGTAATTGTTAATTACTTATTATACGTGGCAAGCCTGTTTCATGGTTTACATTTGTCATTTAAGTTTGTGTATTTTTTTTAGCTTTTAACAATACAAGCTTTATTACAATTTGTATATTTTTTAAATTAAACTTTTTATTTTGAGACAATTTTAGATCTCTGGGCAGTTGGAAAAAATAATACAAAGGAAAAAATCACAATAATACAGAGAGATTGGGGTGCCTGGGTGGCTCAGCTGAGTCCTGGGATTGAGCCCCACATCAGGCTCCCTACTCAGCGGGAAGCCTGCTTCTCCTTCTTCTGCTCCCTGTGCTTCTGTTCCCTCTCTTGCTGTCTCTCTGTCAAATAAATAAATAAAATCTTTAAAAAATAAAAATAATACAGAGAGATCACATTTACCCTTTACCCAGTTTCCCCACATAGGTAACATCTGGTAAAACTGTGGTACAATATTACAACAATAATATTGATATTTATACAGAAAAGATACAAAACGTTTCCATCATGCCATGACCACATCCACTTCCTTTCTCTCACTCCAGTTCTTCACTACCCCAGCAACCACCAGTCTGTACTCTATTTCTGCCATTTTATAATGTCAAGAATGTTATACAGATAGAATTACACTACAGTAAACTTACCAGGCAAACTTTTTTGGTTGCTTTTTTTTTTTTAAGCTTTTATTTATTTATCTGACAGAGGTCACAAGTAGGCAGAGAGGCAGGCAGAGAGAGAGAGGAGGAAGCAGGCTCCCTACTGAGCAGAGAGCCCGATGCGGGGCTCGATCCCAGGACCCTGGGATCATGACCTGAGCCAAAGGCAGAAGCTTAGCCCTCTGAGCCACCCAGGTGCCCCTTTGTTGCTTTTTTTTAACTCAACATAATTTTCTGGAATTTCATTAGATTGTTTCATGTATGAATTGTTCATTTCTCTTTTAATAGTCCACTGAAGGACATCTGGGTTGTTTCCAGCTTTTGACTATTAGGAATAAAGATGGTAAACATTCATGTTCAGAAGTTTTTCTTTTCTTTTCTGTTTAAGATTTTATTTCTTTGAGAGGGAGAGAATGAGAGAGAGAGAGAGAGCACAAGATGGGGAAGGTCAGAGGGAGAAGCAGACTCCCTCCTGAGCAGGGAGCCCAATGCAAGACTTGCTCCTGAGACTCCAGGATCATGACCTGAGCCTAAGGCAGTTGTTTAACCAACTGAGCCACTCAGGCGCCCCCAGAAGTTTTTCTAAGAAAATAAGTTTCATTTCTCTGGGATAAATGCCCAAGAGTACAAATTGTTGAGTCATATGGTAGCTGCATGTTTAGTTTTTAAAGGAACTGCCAAACTGTTGCTTAGTTTTTTATGTTTTATAGTCCTGCCAGCAATGAATGAGTGGTCCAGTTTCTCTGCATCCTTGCCAACATTTAGTGCTGTCACTATATTTAACTTTAGCCATCCTGATAGGTGTGTAGTAATATCTCATTTTAATTTGTACTTACCTAACAGCTGAAGATGTTGAACATCTTTTCAATGCTTATTTGCTGTGTATCCTCTTAGGTGAAGTGTCTGTTCATGTTTTCGTCCGTTTTCTAATTGAATTTTTTTTATTATTGCATTTTGAGAGAGTCCTTTATTCTAGATACTAGTGGTTTGACATATACATGATTTGCAAATATTTTCTCCCAGTTTATAGTTTGTCTTTTCATCCTCTTAACAGAGTCTCTTTCTCTCTCTCTCTTTTTTAAAGATTTTATTTATTTGACAGAGAGAGATCACAAGCAGGCAGAGAGGCAGGCAGAGAAAGAGGGGGAAGCAGGCTCCCCACTGAGCAGAGAGCCCAATGTGGGGCTTGATCCCAGGACCCTGAGATCATGACTTGAACCGAAGGAGGCTTTAACCTTCGGCTTTAACCCACTTTAGCCCGCTTTACCCACTGAGCCACCCAGATGCCCCAACAGAGTCTCTTTTTAAAAAGGTTTTATTCATTTATTTGAGAGAGAGAACGAGAGTGAGAGAGAGAGCGTGCATGTGCCTGAGCAAGGGGAGGGGTAGAGGGAGAAGGAGAGAGAATCCCAAGCAGACTCTGCACTGAGTGTGGAGCCCCGTGTGGGGCTGGATCCTAAGATCCCAAGATCATGATCTGAGCTGAAGTCAGGTGCCCCCAAATTAAAATTGTTTGCTCAAAATACTCTCTTAAGGGGCATCTGGGTGGCTCAGCTGGTTAGGCGCCCAATTCTTGGTTTTGGCTCAGGTTGTGATTGTGAGGTGGTGACATCGAGCCCTGTGCAGCCCTGCCCATTGTTGGACTCTGTGCTCAGTGGGAATTCTGCTTGAGATTCTCTCCCTCTCCCTTTTCCCCTCCCCAATTCATGCTCTTTCTCTCCCTCAAATAAATAAATAACATTTAAAAAAAAAAAAAAGATTCTACTTATTTATTTGACAGAGAGAGGAGAGACACAGCGTGAGAGGAAACACAAGGTGGGAGGTGGGAGAGGGAGAAACAGCATCCTGGGATCATGACGAGAGCCAAAGGCAGACACTTAATGACTGAGCCACCCAGGTACCCCTCAAATAATAAATCTTTTTTTTTTTTTTTAAGATTTTATTTATTTATTTGACAGAGAGAGAGATCACAAATAGGCAGAGAGACAGAGAGAGAGATGAGGAGAAGCAGGCTCCCTGCTGAGCAGAGAGCCCTATGCGGGACTCGATCCCAAGCCTCTGGGATCATGACCTGAGCCGAAGGTAGAGGCTTAACCCACTGAGCCACCCAGGCGCCCCTCAAATAATAAATCTTAAAAAAAAATCAATTGGGCATATTTGTGTGCATACTCTTTTGTTCTGTATTTTCTTTCATTGATTTATGCATTTATCCCTCCACTAATACTATAGGCTTAATACAGGCATATACTAAGTCTTAAAATTCAGTAATCTGATCCCTCCAACTTTATTCTTTAAAAAAACAAAACAAACTTGTTCTAGCTATTCTATTTCCTTTGTGTTTTCATATAAACTTTAGGATAATCTAGAAAATTAAGGGGCATCTGGGTGGCTCATTCGGTTAAGTGTTTGCCTTCAACTTGGGTCATGGTCCCTCCTGGGATTGAGTTCCATGTGGGGCTCCCAGGCAGGGAGTCTGCTTCTCCCTCTGCCTCTCCCTCCTGGCTTGTGCTAGCTCACTCACTCTCTCTCTCTTTCAAATAAATAAAATCTTTTTAAAAATTTATTTATTTATTTATTTGACAGAGAGAGGTCACAAGTAGGCAGAGAGGCAGACAGAGAGAGAGGGGAAGCAGGCTCCCACTGAGCAGAGAGCCCGATGTGGAGCATGATCCCAGGACCCTGGAACCATGACCTGAGCTGAAGGCAGAGGCTTTAACCCATTGAGCCACCCATGCGCCCCTCAAATAAATAAAATCTTAAAAAAAAAAAAAAAGAAAATTGGGAAAAATCTTGCTAAGATTTATGTTAAATCTTTAGGCCATTTTGGATGGAATTGACTCTTATTACTATGAGTCTTCCAATCCATGGACATAGTATATCTTTCCATTTATTTAGAACTTTAAATTTCTTTTATCAGCACTATGTAATTTTCAGCATATAAGTCCTGTACGTGTTTTCTTATATTAGTGCCTAAGTCTTCTTTCTTTTTTGACTTTGAAAAATTGCACTGTGAATGGTACTGTAATTATAATTTTGTTATCTAATGTTCATAGCTAGTTTATAGAAATACAGTTGATTTTTGTATGTTAATCTTATGTCCTGTGACCTTCCTGAATCCCTTGTTAGTTCTAGGGTTTTTGTGTGTGTGTGTGTGTGTTGTTTTTAATAGAATCAGTGAGATTTATTTTTTTTTAAGATTTTATTTATTTATTTGACAGACAGAGATCACAAGTAGGCAGAGAGGCAGGCAGAGATAGAAGGGGAAGCAGGCTCCCCGCTGAGCAGAGAGCCCGAGGTGGAGCTCTCAGTGAGATTTCTTATGTATAGAGTCATGTCATTTGCAAATAGGGAGTTTTATTTCCTCATTCCTGATCTGTTTAACCTTTATTTCCTTATTTCACTGGCTAGAACTTGCAGAACTGTGTTGAATAAGAATGACAAGAATGGACATTTTTGCCTTGTCCCCACTATTACAGAGAAGTATTTACTATTTCATTATTAAATATGTTAGATGTACTTTTTTTTAAATGCTCTTTATCAAGTTGAGAAATTTACCTTCTGTTACTCTTTTTTTCTGAGAATTTTATCATGAATGGATATTGACTTGTCAGATACTTTTCTGCATTGATTGATGTAATCACAAAGTGGTTTTTCTTTAACCTGTTAACTTTGCATTATTGGAACCAACCCACCAACTTGAACATGTTGTATGATCTTTTTGTATATTGCTGAATTCAATTTACTTATGTTTTGTAAATATTTTTACAACTATAGTCATGAAAGATTATTAGTCTGTCATTTTTTTCTATATTATTTTATCTGCTTTTGGTTTCAGGATGATACTATTTTCTTAAAATGAATTAGGAAGTGTTTCCCCTTCTGTTTTTGGAGGGAGATTGTATAGAACTGGTGGTAATTCTTTAAACATTTGATAGAATTTTATAATGAAACCATCTAGGCTTAGGGATTTGGGGAGGAGTCTTAAAATTATGAATCCAATTTTCTTAATAGTTACAGGGCTATTCAAATTCCTTACTTCATGTTGGGCAAATTGTGATAGTTTATGTTTTTGTTTTTTCATCTATGTTGTCAAATTTGTCTGTGTAGAGTTGTTTGTAGTATTCCCTTATTATCCTTTTGAAGTCTACATGGTCTCTGGTGATATCTTCTGTTTTATTCCTGGTATGGTAATTTGTGATTTTCTCTTTCTTTTTTGTCAGCTTCATTAGAGGTTTGTTAATGTTTTTGATTCTTTCAAGAAAACAACTCTTTGTTTTATTGATTTCTTCAACTCTTTTTCTGTTTTCTATTACACTGGTTTCTGCTCATATCTTTATAATTTCCTTCCTTTTGCTTGTTTTAGGTTTAGTTTGCTTTTCTTTTTGAAGGGCTTTTTAGGTGAGAGCTTAGATGATTGATTTGAGTCTTTTCCTCTTTTCTAATGTATGCAGTCAGTGTTAATGGCTTTCCTCTTAGCAGTGCTTTAGTTGTGTCTCACAAACACACATAGAGATAGATAGATAGATAGATTCTTATCTATCTATCTATCTATCTATCTCTGTGTGTGTATTTTTAAAAATTTATTTACTTATTTAAGTAATCTCTGTACCCAGTGTAGGAGTCAGATTCACAACCCCGAGATCAGCAGTTGCATGCTTTCCCATCTGAGCCAGCCAGGCACTTCTAACTTGCATATTAATTGCCTATCAGTTCAGTGTGTTTTCTAATTTCCTTTGAGACTTCCTTTTTGAATTATTTAGAAGAGTATTGTTTAATTTCCAAGTGTTGGAGGTTATTGATTTCTAGTTTAAGCCCATTGTGATCAGAAGATATAACTCTGTATTATTTAAAATCTTTTAAAGTTCTTGAAGCTTGTTTTATGCCTGTGATCTATCCAGTCTGTTCCATGGTCACTTGATTTTTAATGTATGTGCATCAGAAGTGAGCACTTCATGGACACTTGGAAGGAATGTGTATTCTGCTCTCATTTGGTGGAGGGTTCTGTAAATGTCTGTTAGATCCTGTTGGTTGATGGTATTGAGTTCTTCTCTATCTTTGCTGGTTTTCAGTCTTTTTGTTTTACCAGTTTGTTGACAGAGGGAGTTGAAATCTCCAAGTATAATTGCTGGTTTGTCTGTTTCTCCTTTTTTTTTTTTTTTAAGATTTTATTTATTTATTTGACAGAGATCACAAGTAGGCAGAGAGGCAGGCAGAGAGAGAGAGAGAGAGAGGAGGAAGCAGGCTCCCTGCTGAGCAGAGAGCCCGATTCGGGACTCGATCCCAGGACCCTGAGATCATGACCTGAGCCGAAGGCAGCGGCTTAACCCACTGAGCCACCCAGGCGCCCCTGTCTGTTTCTCCTTTTAGTGCTATCAGTTTTGTTGCATGTTATTTGTAGCTTTCTTGTTTGTTACATACACATTTTGGATTGCTGTGTCTTCTTGGTAGATTGACCCTTTTATCACTATATAATGTCTCTCATAGTATCATTATATATATATATATATATATATATATATATATATATATATATATATAATTATCCTATAATTTTGCTTACTATGTTCTTGCTTCCATCCCTGATGTTTCAGGGTTCCTTCTTTCATTTTCCTGTGTAGAGAACTTCCTTTCACTATTTTTGGGGGGCAGATATTCTTTTGGGGTAAGTCTTCTTTTGGTGACAGATTCTTAGTTCTCCTTTATCTAAGAATGCCTGATTTCCCCTTTATTTCTGAAGTATATTTTTGCTAGACGTAGGATTCTGGGTTGACAGTTCTTTTCTTTCAGTACCTGGAAGATACTGTGCCATTTCTTTCTATTGTCCCTAGTTTTGTGGTCTTTCTGATTGTTTAGATAAGGTGTCATTTTCCTCTAGCTGCTTTTTAGATTTTTTCTTTTTTTTTGATGGGAAGAAGGGCAGAGGCAGAGGGAAAGAGAGAATCTTAAGCGGGGCTTAATGCGGTGCTCGATCTCACAACCCTGAGATAACCTGAGCCAAAAATCAAAAGTCAGATGCTTAACTGACTGAGCTACCCAGGCACCCCAATAATTTTTTCTGTATCTTTAGTTTTCAGAAGTTCATTTTTGATGTGTCATTGCATGCACTTACTTGGGTTTATTCTGTTTAGTATTTGCTCACCTTCTTGAAACTGTGTGTATGTTTTGCCACATTGAGAAAGTTTTAGGAACCTTTTGGCAATGATTTCTTTAAGTACCTTTTCGGTCCTGTTGTCTTTTCTCTTCTTCTGGGACCCTGAGGCCACAAAACTAGATTTTTTTGTTATAGTCATACAAGTCTTGAGGTTCTGTTCAATCTGTTTCGGTATGCTTTCTTCCTGTTGTTCAAATTTTCCATTGTTGTGTTTTCCAGTTGATGTTTTTTTTCTCTCTTGCCTCTATTCTGCTCTTTTTTCTTTTTTAAAGATTTTATTTATTTATTTGAGAGAGGGAAAGAATGAGGGGGGTGGGGCAGAGGGAAAGGGAGAAGCAGACTTACTGCAGAGCAGGGAGCCGGAGGTGGGGCTCAATTCAGGGCTCAATCCTGGGACTCATAGATCATGACCTGAGCTGAAGGCAGGTGCTTGACCAACTGAGCCACCCAGGCGCACCTCTGTTCTGCTCCTGAGTGAGCCATCCATTGAGCTTTTTATTTTGGTTATATTTTTCTTTTTCCCTTTTCTTTTTCCAGTTGTATTTTTCAATTATATGGTTTCCATTTGGTTCTTCCTTACATCTTCTATTTCTGTGCTAAGACTTTGTTTGTTGTGCCTTTCCATATTTTCTTTTGTTTCAAGCATGTTTATAATTACTTATTGAAGGATTTTTACCATGGCTGCTTTAAAATCTTTGTCAGATAAACAAAAACCCAAAACCAAACAAATATTTGTCAGATAACAGTAACATCTCTGTTATCTGTTGCTTGTCTTTTTCCTTTCAGTTTGAGGTCTAGCTGGTTTGGAATATGATGAGTGATTTTCAATTGAAACCTGGTTATTTGCATGTTACGTAAATAACGTATTTTCTATTTTAGCTGGCTTTTTCCAGCAGGAAAGGAAAGAATGCTGCCTTGTATTGCCAGGTGGAGATAGAAGTGTAGGTTCCCGACTTGGCTTCTGTTGGCACCTCAGGGTGGGGCACTTCTTTTTACTGCTGGGTGGGTGTGGGAGTTGCAGCATCTCCACTGACCCCAGCCGATAGGAGGGTGCTGGTTACTGGCTGTCAGGGATGAAAGTCCTAGTTCCCTACCTGGCCTTCTCCGACTCCACCCTGACAGCATGTTGGGTTCCTTGTTAGAGCCCTGCAAGGGTGGAAGTCCAAGTTCCCCACTTGGTGTTTGCTGGTGTGGTTTTGTTTTATGGTGTATGGCTAGAGTTGAGTGTTTATTGTCTAAAACTTTCTTATCTTTCTAAGCTGACCCTTTCTTGGTCCTTGGTCTAGAGAACACAGGCTTTTGTTGGGGCTCTTTCTGGTCTATGCTTGTTCGTATTCCTGGATTGCCAGTTTTCTCAGCCCCAGATCTGAGATATATCAGAAAGAAAGTCCAAGGAACTTACCACCAAGTCATTCCTCAAGTTCAGAGTCTCCTAACCAGTCTCTCTTTTTCTTTGGACTTTCAGAGTCTTCTCATGTTTGCTTAAAAATAAAGTCTAGGGTTTTTGACAGCTCTTTCTACCCATGGGTCCTGTTTCATCCTTTAATAAAACCACCTTTTTTGCACCCCCCCCAAATTAAATAAAAATAACATCTGGGGTTTTTTGTTGCACTTCAGCAGAGAGAATTTATATTTCCAACTCAGGCTTTTCCTGAACTCCATACAAGTTTATCCAGCATTTCCATTTGGATGCTAATAGGCACCTCAGTGTCATCATGTGCAAAAATGAGCTCCCAGTCTTCTCCAATAACTGCTCCGCCTACAACCTTCTCCACCTCAGTTGTGGCAACCATACTTCTAGTTGTTCAGCTCTAAATCACAGGAGTCATCCGAGATACCTCTCTTTTCTCACCGTACATGTCCCATCTATTCAACAGTTAAGCTTGCTTTCAGTGTATGCCAAGTCTGTCCCTTCTCATCCCTCCATTTGCAGCCACATTGCTCCAGGTCACCTTCATCACAAAACAGGGAGAAGATTCTCACAATAAGACATCAATTCCATACCAATCCTCTTTGGCCCCCACGTCACCGTGAGTAAGCTCCAGTGTCCTCTGGTCACGTGGGTCTCCTTGCTGTTCCTCAGACATACCAGATTTACATGTGCCCAGATCATTGGGGGAAGTTATATTTTAAAAAGCCATTACTATATGATTGACATTGTCTTAAATTTATTATTTTTAGAAAAATTGAAGTCTTTCCAAGGAAAAACTTTCCTAATCAGAATGATGACTCTATTCATCTCTCTCTCTCTCTCTTTTTTTTATGTTCCTTGGAGTGCTTTAGTTTTATTTATGCAAATCCTATTACTGTTTGACGCACATATATTTTATTGCTATTCAGGATAGGATTCCTTCCGGCTCTCTGCTCAGCAGGGAGCCTGCTTCCCTTCCTCTCTCTCTGCCTGCCTCTCTGCCTATTTGTGATCTCTGTCCGTCAAATAAATAAAATCTTTAAAAAAATAATATCTTTAGAATAGGATTCCTCCACATTATTTTCAAATTGTTATTGCTGGTATGTAGGAAAATTATTGAACTTATATGTTTATTTCATGTTTCTCCTTGGAACTGTTAAAGCTTAACTCTTCACTTTTTTTTTTTTTCAAGATTTTATTTATTCATTTGACAGACAGAGATCACAAGTAGGCAGGCAGAGAGAGAGAGAGAGAGAGAGAGAGGAAGAAGCAGGCTCTTCAATGAGCCGAGAGCCCAATGCAAGGCTCCATCCCAGGACCCTGAAATCATGATCTGAGCTGAAGGCAGAGGCCTTAACCCACTGTGCCACCCAGGCGCCCCTTAACTCTCCAGCTTTAATTATTCTTTGGTTGATGCCTCTGTGTGTTGTGATTCCTCTTGGCTCTGTACTCGCTGTGGATCTTGCATGGGGTTTTTTGTCTCAGATCTTTTCTGGAATTACCCCTGCCTGCCTTACTTAAGCTCTTGGGTCTTAGGCCCTGGATGCCAGAGACTGGTATGGAAGCCTCTCCTTGCTCCTCCCCCGGCTCTGCACAGGATCTGTGTCGTGGCACTTAGAGCTCTGAACAGCTCTTTCCTGTTCACCTTTCCTTGATCAAGCTTCCTGATCTCTGAGAGCCTGGGATGGATTTGGTGCTCAATGGATATTTGTTGAAGGAATAAGTGAATGACCTTCCAACTGGCTTTATTGGGAATGCTCTTGTATTTGAGAGAATTCCTCCACATATTTTCCAGCTCCTCTGTTGACTTTTTTCTTGTGTGTGGATGCTTTGTGATATTTTCATTTAACCTTATTTCCCAGTGATTTCCACCAATATTCTATGTTCCAAATAACTAGCAGTTTGACAGGGCAGTCTTTCATTGGTCTAATAATGATCACTCCCACACTCACCTTGTAATCTGTAACCTGCTGAGCCTGTTGACTCTGATGTTGCTGCTACTGACTTGATGACTTTTTCCTCCCTCTCAGATTCAGGCTTCTTCGGGAGAAACCAAGTACAGTGGGGCCTTGGACTGTGCCAAGAAGCTATACCAGGAATCTGGGATCCGAGGCATCTACAAAGGGACAGTGCTCACCCTCATGCGAGGTAATCTTCTAGGTTCTCCACCTGAGGACACCTTGCAGGGGGAGCTCATCGGAGGAGGGCTTGCCACAGAGGGTCTTACCTGTATCCCCGGATACAGGTAATGCCTTGGCATTGTACAGGCTACACTTCTGACTGGCATGGTGTGTCCTGTTTTTGGGGCAGTCTCATCCCTGGCCAGCATGGAGACAAATGAGGATAGGAGGACCTGTATCCTTCTGGCAGGCTGCCCTCAAGGATGTAACTCAAGATAGTGCCAGTTACAGGGGAGTAGCTAGTAGATAGCAGTCATGGCTGGAGGGATGAGGGACAGTGGGGCTCTCCCTGGTTTCAAGAGGCATGTGCTGCTGGGGTGGCAGTCAGAGAGGCAGACACAGCCTCACCCCTGTCCTACTGTAGCTGTTTGGAGGAAGGCCAGAGGCTGGCTGTAGTTGTAACATGGAGTGGGCGTATCCGTGGGGACCACTCAGAGGGGACTTTGAAGGTGAAGTGATGTTGCATGTGTTTGTGCTCATTCACACCAGTGCTTGCCCCAAAGCAGCATCTAATTAATGCAAAATGATTACTGCACATAGGAGATGTGGCTGAGGAACTTCCCAGGAAACCTTGAAAGGGCCAGCACCAAGCTTGGCTCTTCTAAGTTCTAGAAATCCATGAGGATTTTATATTCTTTAATTCGCTTCTTTCTTGCCCCTAACAGATGTTCCAGCAAGCGGGATGTATTTCATGACATATGAGTGGCTGAAAAATATCTTGACGCCAGAGGGAAAGAGGTGAGGAGAACAGAAGAACGCAGAGGCCACTTTGCTCCGTCATGGGTTTGTTGCCCTTTACTGTGAGTGGGTCTGAAGGCAGAGTGGGGCTTGCTTCTGGCTCCATGTCCACTTTCCTGTCCTTGCTGCTGAGACCAGCTAACACTGCTTACTCTGTACTTCACCTGCTGGAGCAAGTATATGAAACAAGTTCATGAAACCTCCTCCAAGGAGTGGCAGCTACCATGTCACAGGAGCCCTGGCCTTGGACCTCCTCCCTCTGACCAGCCTCTCCCTTGGTGTAACTGCCCCATCCGCCAAGGGTGGGGATGGTTTGAATGCCTTGCTCACAGCCTTTGTCTGACTGGGGCTGCGGTTGGTATTCTGCAGTGTCAGTGAGCTCAGTGTGCCTCGGATCCTGGTGGCTGGGGGCATCGCAGGGATCTTCAACTGGGCTGTGGCAATCCCCCCGGACGTGCTCAAGTCCCGCTTCCAGACTGGTTAGTGGAGGGTAGTGGGGTAGATGGGGGTGGACTGGGTACCAGAACTGGCTGCCCCTGGGGTGCAGAGCTCTTAGGGCCCTGGAGATACTCTCCACAGCAGCACCCAGCAGCTCTCTGACCAACATTTTCCTCACAGTCATTTGTGTCCTAGGAACCCTAGATTCATTTCCTTTTGGCCAGAACACAAAATAAGTGAGATAAGCAGTCAGATCAACTCTGCTGCCTTCCCATGAGCAGAAGGACTCTTACGTTCTTCACTTTTCCTCTCCACTCCCTCAGCATCAGTAATCCAGACATTGTTTATCCCAAGGTGAATGGTGTTGTCTGTGGACTGGTCCCAGATGACCTGGAGGGTGTTCTCTTCCTGATGCAGTGACCCAGCAGGAAGACTTGATTATGGAACTGTTCCCGTGTAGGTTACTATAGGCAGGTCAGGAAACTTCCTAAAGCCTTAACAGTTGGATTCCACCCACAGCACCTCCTGGAAAATACCCTAATGGTTTCAGAGATGTACTGAGAGAGCTGATCCAGAACGAAGGAGTCACATCCTTGTATAAGGGGTTCAATGCAGTGATGATCCGAGCCTTTCCAGCCAATGCGGTGAGTGGAAAGCAGGGGCTATGCTTTCCCTTCAGGGCTTAGAGCAGGTTCCTAGGTTTAGATGGGCTGACTTTTGCTTGCTCCAAGATTGGATTGGGGGCTCAGTTTTCCCCAAATCCCACCCTCAGCCAGAGCCTCCTTATTTGCTTCTTTTCCTGAAGCTTCAGTTGTCATCGTCTTTGGAATTCTTTGAGGGGAGGGGCTTTTTTTTTTTTTTTTTTTTAAGATTTTATTTA
Source organism: Mustela lutreola (assembly GCF_030435805.1). Classification (NCBI taxonomy): domain Eukaryota; kingdom Metazoa; phylum Chordata; class Mammalia; order Carnivora; family Mustelidae; genus Mustela; species Mustela lutreola. The sequence goes on along the minus strand of NC_081291.1, from coordinate 18,757,922 downwards.
TTCATTTGAGAGAAAGAAGAGAGCACAAACAGAGGGAGGGGCAAAAGGAGAGGGGGGAAGCAGATTCCCTGCTGAGCTGGGAGCCTGACATGGGGCTTGATCCCAGGATTTAGAGATCATAGCTGGAACCCAAGGCAGATGCTCAACGATCTGAGCCACTCAGGTGCCCCATAAGGGGAGGGGTTTTGATCTCCTGTCTTGGTCATCAGAAGTGGGTAGTTTTGAGACATGGATTTTCTTCCCCTCACAGGAATATGAAAGCACAGCTTGATTCCCTGACCTGGGGTGGGAACGAAGTTGGGGAGGGGTTCTGATGAAGTCACGGAAGGGTTCTGGTCCTGACAGGGGCAGCCAAGCATGGTGCTGGGGTCTTTGTGATAGTCCCAACTTCTGCTAGCTTTTTTCTTCCTTTTAACCCCTTCTCAGGCCTGTTTCCTTGGCTTTGAAGTTGCCATGAAGTTCCTTAATTGGGCCACTCCCAACTTATGAGGCTGAAGGCTGCTCAAGGCTTCTGGAAGATAGAAGCTATCACAGAGGAGAAGCCGTGGGCAGGACTAGGCAGTCCTGAAGGCAAAGGGAGGGGAATGGTGGGATCAGAACTCTGTACATGGACTTGTTGAGACCATTGCCTTAATGACATCCTCTACCTGGTATAACTTGGTGTGCCATTTTGAAACTTGAATTTACTCATGTCAGTTTAAGGGATCTCAAGAGGATTTGGAGGTGGAGTAAGTAGCTTCTAGACCAGATACCACCTACGGTCAGAGAGCTATCTACTGGTGGACTACAGGCCCTACTACACCCAAAATACTACTCAAGAAAGAGAGAAACTCAGCTTCTCACTAGAGACACTATGCATGTTTTCAACCAGCTAACCAAGAGTTGGTGTTGTCTTCGATCCCTACCCAGGAACACCCACCAGATTTCCAGGGTTATCACTTAATCCTGGCCTGCATATGGGGATGTGGACTTGGAAGGCCACATCTCTCTGTCCAAGTAGACTGAGCAAATGTGCCTAGGGGCAGATAGCCTGTTAACAGGTTGAGTTTTTCTTTCTAATGCATGCAAGTAATCAAAGCTAAAAGTACAGTAGCCTAATTTCCCAGGAGTAGATGGAGAGCTTTCCCTCCTACACAGTGAGGAGGGTTTTGAATCAACAGTTCTAGCCTGCTGAGATAAGTGACAAAGCTTGGGGTGTAGGAAAGGCTCTTTTCACACACTCTTTTCTCATGAGAGCGCCCTATTTTAACAGGAAACAATAAATATTGTTTCTAATTTTTGCATTGTGTGAAATTATTTCGATTCTGGGTCACTTCAGCAGGCAGCCTGTGGCTTTGGTGGAGGTTGTCAGGGATCTGGTATCCTTCTTGGTGGCTCCAGGCAGGGGATTTAGGAGGAGGAAGAGGAGGAAGTTTAGGCTAGCCCAGCCTTCCCTGACTGTCCTAGCAGCAACTGCCTGATGGGGAAGTGGGGGAGCTTGATTGCTAACTATTCCCATAGCCCTCAGTACAAGCCTGCAGCCCTTCCTTTCACTCTTCACCTCTCTGCCCTGAGCTAACAGAGAGTTGATTGTTCTAAAAGCCAGAAGCAATCCTGACTTATCATGAGTTTGGGGGTCACTGTGATCTGATGTCACCAGCCGGGCTTTGTTAATTAGGCTATTGGTGATGCACAGGTACATCCAGGGGAGGTAAGGGAGCCCAGTTAATTTGTCCTTGTCTGGTGGCTGGTGAGGCTACCAGAGCTGGGCTTCTCTGGCATTGTCCCACCTGGCAGTCACAGTTAGAGTTCTGCTGGTACATCCCACCTTGCAGCAGCTGCAGAGAGACCCTGGGACTTAGGCTTTAGTGCCATTACTTGAATAAGGGGATGAGGGGGAAAGGACCCACCCCCATCTGAGAGTGGGCTTGGCCAGCCTGGCAGGAAGCTAAAGATTTGGGGGTTTAAGGAAGGACACTTTATTCCTGGGAAGATATTCTTGGATGACCAGAAAGGAATTATGGTCAAGCAAAAACAACAACAAATAACATTGTTCTGAGATGAAAATTATGTGCCCTCTGCTTAGGAAGATTAATTCAGTGCTATGCCTGCTCCCTAATGCTGCAGGATGTCTTTATTTAATCTCTCCCTGGTTTGGAGAAGGCCACATAAGTGTTTCTTGAAGCTCTTGGCAGCACCCTGTCCTTGAGATAATCCTGCAACCTCAGCCTTTGCCTGAAAGCCCCTGTGAGTGCATTTGCATTCTAGCCAAATGACAGCCATTCCCATGGCTCAGGATCACTTTTACAGTCCTTGCGTCTGGCTATTTTGCCCTTTGAAACAGCTTCCATTTTAAAATGGAATGTTTCGTTTCCTTGATGTTAGTGGTGATAGATTTTTCTACTCCTTTGGTTGTTGGATAGGTGTTAAGTCAAATAGGGAAGCCCCAGGAGACGTATTTGTGAAGGGAGCAGAGCAGATGGTAAGTAAGTCCCTCCTGGCTGGCACTTCCTTTTTATGATGCACTTTGAAATGCCACCTGTTCCTGATATATCTCTGCTGTCCGTGATGGGGGTGAGGGTGGGGGTAGGGCTGGGGCCCTCCTCAACAATTTCTCTGTCACAGGCAGCATTTAGAAGCCAGACAGCAGGTGTTAAAACAACCAGCCGGTGATAACAGCCTCACCCAGGCACAAAGAAGAGTATAACTGGGTCAAAGGTGAGGGGCAGCGAGTGGAATGTTGCAACAAGCCTATTAGAAGCAACAGTAGTGCCATTTTCCTGTTGTAAGGTCATACTATCTCCACCTACAATTCTTTATCTACAGTTCTTTTGAGGCTGAAGCCCCTGTGCCCTTTCTAACCTTTCCATGGGTTTATTCTTTTTTTTTTTTTTTAAAGATTTTTATTTATTTATTTGACAAGCAGAGATCACAAGTAGGCAGAGAGGCAGGCAGAGAGAGAGAGGGAAGCAGGCTCCCCGCTGAGCAGAGAGCCCGATGCGGGGTTTGATCCCAGGACCTTGGGATCATGACCTAAGCCGAAGGCAGAGGCTTTAACCCACTGAGCCACCCAGGCGCCCCTATTCTTATTACTTTATCTCCATGTAACTCGATGTTTAGTGGGCACGCATTTTTACCCCACTTTTGGATGTGGAAGCCAATGCTCAGACCGGGTAAGCTGATCTGCCAAGATCACTGGCAGATCGATAATAGAGTGCAGATGACAGAGTTATGTCTGGGTGTCCACAGGCCTGAAGAAAGGGTTGTGATGCTATCAGAGGCTGTCCTGGGACTGCTTGGCCCAAGCTCCAGGAGGCATGTCTGCACTACAGGGTCAAAGCTGGGCCACTGGCCTGTGAGTGAGGCCACAGGTGGCAGAGAGTCCCAACAGGTACTGGGAACGCCCCAGGACCAGGTGTTCTCTGAGGGCTCTCTTTTCTGCTTTCTCTGCTCTGGTGAGCATATAGGCCTATGGCTCTCCAGCCAGCCTTTCCCTTGCTTCCCAGGGTCTGTTCTTTCCTTGAGGGGTCTCCGAGGCTGACCCAAGGTCCGCTGCAGAAACTGATACTTTCTTGGGACACAGTGTCCTGGGGAGAGGGTGACTCACAGGTGCAGAAACAGGTGGCCTGGGAATTAACTCCATCCTGGGGCATGGATGCTTGTTAAAATAGAGCAGACTTCCTGGACCAAAGGCAGTGGCCACATGAGGGAGGCATTATAGAGGCTGAGGGACAGCTTGGGTGATGACAGAGAAAACATAGCCCATTTCACCAAGCATTCCTGTCCCAGAGGCTCATAAACACTTCTGAGGCAAAAGAGAAACTGATGGTGGTAGATGCTAAATGAGCTGGGAAGACTGGACCAGAGGGGCTGGCATGCAGGGGTAGTCAGATCACCAACAGGTTCCAGGAGATAGGTAGGGGAGTGGAATGGCCTAGAGATCACTTTTGGGCAGAGAAGAGGGAGGTGTTGCTGCTTGGGCTGAGTCCATTCCCCCACTCCCAGTATGCAGAGGGTATCAGAGGGCAGAAGGTATATACACTGGGAGGTCTGGGCCAAGAGCAGGCTCCCAGAGGAGTCTGGGGGAGTTTGGGTGTTTCTCTTCCTCCTAGAAAGAAAAAAAAAATGCTTTAAAATAATAAACCTATCAAGAGTACATGAAATCCACTGTTTCATTGGAAACAATAGTTGGTACCTTACCCATGTTCATTTTCACCAGACCCACTGCTGTCAGGCTAAACATGCGCCCCACCTGTGTTACTGTGATTACTAGTTGTAAACATCTCTGAGAACCGGCCCCATTGTGTTCACGTCTGCCCGTGGTTGGTGGTGTGGCAGTCTCTGCAAGCTCTGACTGCCTGCTGGGGAGTGACTCCTAGGACTGGTGCTTGGAGCTGAGCACCTGTCAGGCCTCTTCTCTACCGCAGGCTCTATATTTCTCTTGCTTCTGAGGGTCTCTGTTTTTGCTTTGTCCCCCACCATCACTTACTGGTGGCAGCTGTTTCCCGGTTACCTGCTGTCTGTGGGTTTGGTTGCCATGGTAACCTCTAGTGGTGTAGCTGGACAGGCTTGAATGAAGGCACTCCTAGGAGGATGAGGGTAGAAGATGTGGGATTCAGGGCCCTGGTATTCTCTTTTGCTCTAAGGCACTCTTCTTTGGACAGCTCAAATGAGCCTTCATGAAGGCTTTTGGGACTCCACTTGCAACAGAAGGGCTTCCCAGAGATGGATCCCTGCTCTTGGAAGGTGTTAGGGAGGGGAGCCAGGTAGGGCTGGGAGGCTGGCTGTCCATCCTTACTCTCAGGCTGGTTTGTGAGATAAGGAACAGCTATGGGGTTCCTGCTTTCTGTGGCCCTCATTCCCTCCAGGTCTAAAGATGCCCTTTGAATGCTGTGTTTGCTGGCTGGCTAGCAGGCCAAGCTTTGGGCCAACTGACAGCAAACCAGCCTACTCCTGGCAGAAGCTGATGGGAGTTTCCTTGAAGTGACCTGGAGAACCTGCCTACACCCAGCTCTGTCATCAGAGTGGCCTTCCTCTATCTTATTTTGTAATTGAGGTGAGAGTCCTAACTATACAGGTACCTGTCCCCCTTTAAAACATATAAAACCTGGGGGCACCTGGGGGAACTTGGGTGGCTCACTGGATTAAAGCCTCTGCCTTTGGCTCAGGTCATGATCCCAGAGTCCTGGGATTGAGCCCTGCATCGGGCTCTCTGCTCAGCAGGGAGCCTGCTTCCCTTCCTCTCTCTCTGCCTGCCTCTCTGCCTACTTGTGATCTCTGTCTGTCAAATAAATAAATAAATAAATCTTAAAAAAAAAAAAAACCATATAAAACCTGAAGAATGAGCAAGTAGGGGAGTGGAATTGTGAATTTGCCTTACCAAAGGGTTGGTTGTAGGATTGTTTGAAACAGGCAGATCCCCAGGTGTGATGGTGCAGTGGGAGTGACACACAGTTCTTCTGGATATGGGCTGATTCCTGGAATACTTGGAAGGCTTGGTCTAAAGAGCAGAGAAGAGTTGATGAGCCCTGCCCCGTTAGCTTCTTACTACCCATCCTTAATGAAGTGTTCATACACTGATATCAGAAAGGGCACTTTAAAGAAAAGGATTCTAGTTCTGAGATGGGTCAGGAGAGCAGTTTCACTGACTCCACTTGCTGTGTGGAAGAATTCATTCATTCATTCATTCATTCAGTAAACCTTCCCCAACAGTGTGTGGTAAGGAATCAGCAGGAAACAAATTGGAGGGGCGCCTGGGTGGTTCAGTGGGTTAAAGCCTCTGTCTTTGACTCAGGTCATGATCCCAGAGTCCTGGGATCAAGCCCTGCATTGGGCTTTCTGCTCAGCAGGGAGCCTGCTTCCCATGCTCTCTCTCTGCCTGCCTCTCTCCCTACTTGTGATCTCTGTCAAATAAATAAAAAAATAAATAAATAAATAAATAAATAAATACTAAGGAAAAAAAAAAAAAGGAAACAAATTGGACACTATCCCTGCTCTCACAAAGTAAATTGTGCAAGACTTTCCCCTGGAGTCAAGGAACTTGTCCAGGGAGACACAGCTGTTTGGAATCACAGGCTTGCCTAGCCTAGAGGGTGGATGGCTTCTGTACCAGTGGGGATCTGTTGCTCCTGTTTCCAGAAACTGAGTTCCTAGCAGCACTGAACTCCTGGGTATGTGCCAAGCCAATATGAGAGGTCTTAGTGCTGATTTTAATTAATACTGGGTAATTACCTGGTGGAGCTTAACCATCCCAAATGCCTTGGAGGTTCCCAAGCCTATAGCTCATTACTTTCTGTCTGGGCCCAGCAAAGAGAGGCAGGATTCTGTCCTATGCCCACTGGCCTTTCGTCAGCACTGGGACCCAGAACAATCACTTTTTTCTATTCCCTTCACTCTGGTGTGGGTGAAGGGGGCAACTTGGGAAATAGCCTAGCCTCTCCAGTTCACGTATGCCCCCTCCCTAGGGGCAAAGCATAACAGTGCCTTATGGTCTACTCAACACCATGAAACAGTGTGGGGCCAGGGTGGAGTGTGGGAAGAGCAAAGGCCTGCAGAATCCTGGTGGGAGTGCTTAAGAGGAGAAGAGACACAAAAGTGATTCCTGCTCTGCACCTTACTCCGCGCTCAGCATACATACTCTAACAGGCTTATTTCTCGCATGTGGCTCTCAAATTACTGTATCACTGAAACTCCTACCATCTATCACGCCTTTCCTGTTTGACATATCACAGACCCCCTGCCAGATTTCTGAAGGTCCTACCGTCATGCCACCACTCCACCCTGGGACCAAGGTGGTCCTGACTTGTTACCAGCCCTTTGCTCTTGCTGCCCTCTATGTTTAGATGGCTTTCCTCAAGATTTTCCTGTCGTGGGATCCTGTCCAGGACTCGGAGTCAGCCTGAATGTCACCCCCTAAAGCGCACCCTCTTGCTCTCCAGGACAGCCGGAACCACACTGAAGTTGTAACGTGTGTGCCAGGCGTCGTCTGGCTTTCTGGCTCTAGGCTGTGTCCCTGGAGCCTACCAAGTGCTGGCAAAGAGGAGGCTCTTACCGGATGTTGAAACAATATGTGAAAGGTCTTGCCGGCTGAGTGGGAAGAACCAAAGACTCCCTTAAGCCGTAGACCACTCATTCCCGGGACTCGACCCGAGACTGCACAGGACCGGCGGGCGGCCCAGCGGCGCACGCGCACTGGGGGCCGGCGGTCGGCGGGGGCGCGCACGCCCGCGGTCGCGTGCGTCACAACCCGGGCTCCCGCCCCGCCCGTCCCGCCTGCCCGCTCGTCGGTCCCCGCGGCGGCGGCGGCGGCGGCGGCTGCCCAGTGACAGCGGCGGCGGCACCAGGTCGGCGGTAGTAGCTTAGGGTCGTGCGGCCCGGAGACACACACGGGCCGAAGGGCGGCGCGGCGCGAGGAGGGCCAGAGCCGGGTCGCGCGGGAGGAGACCTCGCGGGCGCCGGGCGAAAAGGCCGGCGTGAGGGAGCGCGGAGGCAGTGGCCGCCGGCGGCCCGGACCCGCCTGTCCTCGCGGCCGCCGCCGGCATGAGCCACATCCAGATCCCGCCGGGGCTCACGGAGCTGCTGCAGGGCTACACCGTGGAGGTGCTGCGGCAGCAGCCGCCCGACCTAGTCGACTTCGCGGTGGACTACTTCACCCGCCTGCGCGAGGCCCGCTCGCAGCCCGCCAGCCCGCCCGCCGCCCCTCCTTCCGGCTCTCAGGGTCTGGAGCCCGGCGCTGGCCTGGTCGCCGACGCGAAGGCGGACACCGAGTCGGAGGACGACGAGGACCTGGATGGTAGGCGGCGGGTTGGGCCGGCGTTCGTGGTGGGGGGACGGAGGGGGCGGTGCGGGGGTCTCCAGCGGCGGTCTCCAGCGGCGGTCTCGAGGGGCTGCGGGGGCCGACCACACTGGGCCGGGACCTTGGAGCGCGCGAGCGGAGTTTGTCCGGCTTCCCCGAGCCGCGGGCGTGCGCCACTTCCCAGCGGAGCTGGGCGGTCCTCCGAGCTCGGGAGCGCACCGAGGGAGTTGTCAGATTCAGCCTGGGAGAAAACGTGCGCCTTCGGCCCGCGTGGTGGCGCGGAGCCCACGGCGGCCTCGCCTCTGCGGGGGGACCCTTCGCCGGGATGGTTCCGAAGAACTAGGACGTTCGTATCCGCCCACTTGTCTTCGATAACCAGGACAGTAACTTCTTTTGGAAATCACTCAGTTTGTGAAAAGTTATGGTGAAAACTTTAAGCATAGCCAAAAGTAGAGAGAGAAAAGGTGAAAAGAACTATATGTCACCATCCACATTCAACAGTTTAAATAGGTCACAAATGTTTCATCTCTACTTTTTTCCCTTTGCTTTGCTTAAGGTGGTTTTTTTTTTTTTTTTAAATTCACATACAATGTATTACTTGTTTCAGGGGTGAAGGTCCGTGATTCATTAGTCTTACACAATTCCCAGCACTTACCATAGCACATACCCTCTCTAATGTCCCATCACCCAGCTACCCTATCCCTCCTCCCCGACCCCCCCAGCGCCCCTCAGTTTGTTTCCTGAGATTAAGAGTCTCTTACGGTTCAGTTCGTCTCCCTCCTCGGTCCCATCTTGTTTCATGCTGAAGTATTTTAAAGCAAATCCCAGTCAGGTCATTTCACTTCTGCATAACTGGGCATGGATTTCTTAAAATGTTCTTAGTATTTCTTGAAATTTAAAATATTTCTTAAAATATACGTAATATATATTTCAATTTCGCTAAAACGATTGGATCAAATTCGGTGAGGGTAAACAGTAACTATCTTGTTTAGCATGTAGGGTGCAGGAAAAAAAGACAAGTAACACTTTCTATATCTGATTTAGGCAAGGTTGTCAAAGAACAATTTCATTTTCTTTGTTTGTTTCATCATAGGCTTTGTCAGTTTAACAATAGAATTATCCTACGTTTGAACCGCCAAAATTTAACAAAACAATGAAAACAGAGACAGAGTTAGAGACTCAGTGTTCTTAGAGCATGGTGGGGGCGGGGCGGGAAATGTAGTTTTGAGTAGAATCCACATTCAGTTCAGGTCCGTTAGCTTATCTGTCCCAGTCCGTTTCTTATCTGTCATTGCTGTTGGAGGTTGTAAGCTTCAGTGTTGTGGACAACTTCCCATAGTTTATTTACCATCAAGAGTTGAAATGGTTCTCAGTTTTTCTTTGATATTTTGCACATTAAATTATGAGATTTTTGCCTTAAGCCTAGAAGTCAAATTGTTATTTTCCAGATCTCTTCCAAAGATTTGCTTTGTGGTCTAAGACAAGTGGTTAAACCTATTTGATTCCAGATTCACTTATCTTTAAAATGGGGTCAGTGACAATGATCTGTCAGGGATAAATGTGTCTCTAAAAATTTTACTTCAGGAGTGACTCCTCATTTGTTTCACTGTCATATCTATAAATCACAAAACTGTAACTTGCTTTGTGAAATTTTTATGTACACGTATTAGTCTTTTAGACATTAGTCCCAGGTGAGTAAAATGGCATATATAGGTTTTGTGTTATGTCTATATTCATTGTCATCTTTGATATCTTTTTCAAAATTCAGTTGATTTAAATCTTTGTAATTCTGTGCTTTATTTTATTGGCATGTAAATATTTGTTGTTTGTATCTCTAACATGGCTGTGCTACATATAATTATAGAAATCAACACTAGGTGAACTTCTGTTTACAGATAATAGACTAAAAATACATTGCACACAATGAGATACCACTTCACACCCATGAGGATGGCTGTTATGAAAAAAAAATTGCAATTGTTGGTGAGAAGGTAGAGAATTGGGAGCCCCTGTTCACTGCTGTTGGGAGTGTAAAATGGTCTATATGCGGTGGAAAAATGGTTTGGCAGGTCCTCAAAAAAATCAAAGAATTACCATATGATTGAGCAATTTCACTGCTATGTATATATGCCAAAGAATTGAAACTGGGGAGCCAAACGTATAGTTACATGCCAGTGTTCGTTGTGGCATTATTCACAGTAGCCAAAAGGTAGAAACAACCCATGTCCCATCAGCAGATGAATGCATAAATAAATTGTCATATGTATATATACTATGAAATACTATTCATCCTTTAAAAGGAATGAAATTCTAATACATGCTGCAACTTGGGTGAACCATGAACATATTATGCTAATCCAGTAAGCTGGACACCAAAAGACAAATATTATATGATTCTGCTTATATGAGGTGCCTAGAATGGGTAAATTTCATAGAGACCGAAAGTAGGATAAAGGTTAGCTGGAGCTGGTAATAGGGTGTTATTGTTTAATGGGTATAGAGTTTCTCTTTGGGATGATAAAGTTCTGAAATTGGATAAGGGTGATGGTTGCATAACATTGTGGATGTACTTAATGCCATGAGTAGTACACTTAAATGGTTAAAATGGTAAGTTTTGGGGCGCCTGGGTGACTCAGTTGGTTAAGCAAATACATTCAACTCTGGTCATGATCCCAGAGTCCTGGGATCGAGTCCTACATTGGGTTCCCTGTTCAGTGGGGAGTCTGCTTCTCCCTCTGACCCTCGCCCTTCTCACCCTTCTCACCCTTCTCATTCCCTCTCTCACTCTCTCTCTCAAATAAATAAAATCTTAAAAAATGGTAAGTTTTATGTATATTTTATCACAATTTTTAAAAATATAAGAAATACATTACATATCCAGTGATTAGGAACATTAGGGTAATAAGCCCACAATACCAAAAATAAGAACTAGGATATATAGAGGTGGATCTGTATGTAGCAAGAGAGATTTTGTTTAGTATGGCTAACCACCAATTCAGTTTATTATTTTTATTTTTTATTTTATTTTTTTTACCAATTCAGTTTATAAAACTGCTGTTTGAAACACTCAAAGAAGTTATTACCTGTTATTGGTTTGTTTTAATAACAGTGTTTGATGTCAAACAGCACACCAAGTATGAAGTATTATAATGAGTATTTAACTTTTGGGAAAGCCTGAAAACTTCAGACGTATTAATAAGTTACTGTAACTATCCTCACGAGAACAATAAATTGGCATCCAGACTTGATTTACTTCTGTACTTACCATAAAACATTTCTTTCTGTGGGTGTTCTAGCATATATATATATATATATATATATATATATATATATATATATATATATATATAGTAATTCACGTACTATATAACTCACCCTTTTATTTTTTATTTTTTTTTTAAAGATTTTATTTATTTATTTGACAGAGAGAAATCACAAGTAGGCAGAGAGAGAGAGAGGAGGAAGCAGGCTCCCTGCTGAGCAGAGAGCCCGATGCGGGACTCGATCCCAGGACCCTGAGATCATGACCTGAGCCGAAGGCAGCGGCTTAACCCACTGAGCCACCCAGGCGCCCTAACTCACCCTTTTAAAGTGTATAATTCAGTGGTTCCCCCCGCAGTGGTTTTAGTATATTCACAGATATGAGCAACCATCATCCCAATCAGTTTTAGAACAATCAATTTTCATCACCCGCAAAACAACCTAATACCCTAGCCATGAATGCCAATATCTGCATTGCCCTCTAATGTGCTTTATAGATTTGCCTTTTGTGGACATTTCATATAAATGGAGTCATACAGTATATGGTCTTTGGCTCTTGGCTTTTGTTTAGCATCATATTTTCAAAGTTCATCAGTATTATAGCACATAATCTGTTACTCCTTTTTGTTGCTGAATACTATTCCATTGTATGGATATACCACCTTTATTTAGTCATCAGTTGATAGACATTTAAGTTCTTTTCACTTTTTAGCTATTATGAATAATGTTGCTGTGAATATTCATGTGTACAAGTTCTCATGTGGATATATGTTTTCGTTTCTCTCTGGCGTATATATGTAGGAGTAGAATTGTTTGACCATGTGGTAACTCCATGTTTAACTTTTTGAGGAACTGCCAGAATGTTTTCCAAAAGTGGCTGCACCATTTTACATTCTAACTTTTTACATTAAGGATTCTAGGGGCACCTGGGTGGCTCAGTTGCTTAAGCCCCTGACTCTTGATTTCAGCTCAGGTCTTGATCTTGGGGTTGTGAGTTCATGCTTTGTGTTGGGCTTCATGCTGGGTATGGAGCCTACTTAAAAATAAAACAAAACAAAACACAAAACAAAAAGAGCCCTCTCAGTCTACTTATCTGTCTGCGTGCCACTACTACTGTCTTGATTACTATAGGTTTGTAGTAATTTTGGAATCAGTAAGTGTGAGTTCTTCAACATTGTTCTTATTCAAAATTGTTTTGGCTTTGGGGGTTCTTTGAATTTCCATGTGAATTTTATTTTATTTTATTTTATTTTTTTAAAGATTTTATTTATTTATTTGACAGACAGAGATCACAAGTAGGCAGAGAGAGGAGGAAGCAGGCTCCCGAGAAGTGGAGAGCCTGATGCAGGGCTCGATCCCAGGACTCTGGGATCATGACCTGAGCTGAAGGCAGAGGCTTTAACCCACTGAGCCACCCAGGTGCCCTTCCATGTGAATTTTAGGATTAGTTTGTCAACATCTTCAAGGAGGGCAACTGGGATTTTGATAGAGATTGCCTTAAATTTGTAGATTAATTTGGAGAATAACCATTTTAACATTAAGTCATCTGAGCTATGCATATGGGATGTTTTTCCATTTGTTTAGATCTTTTAAAGAAGATCTTATGAATTAAAGAATAATAATGTTTTGTAATTTTCAGATATAGGTTTTATACATCTTTTCTTAAATTAATTCCTAAGTAATTAATTTCTTTTGGTGTTATTGTAAATGGAATTGTTTTCTAACTTTCATTTTCAGATGGCTCATTGCAAGTATATAGAAATAGTTAATTTTTAAAGAATATTGATCTTGTATCTTACAGTCTTGCTGAACTTATTAGTTCTAGTAGTTTTTTTAGTGAATTCCTTAGGAATTTTCCCCAGCATTTTGTACTACACAGTGTATACCACATAACATAGGAGTTGGTCCAAACAGCATTAGCAGAACTTTTTAAAATTGCTTAATAATAATGGTTCTGCAGTTCCCCTAGTGGCTCTCTCAGCAGAATTTTGACACTGTTGAACCACCCTCCCTCTTGACATCTGTGTCTTCATTCCCCTGGCTTTCCATCCACCACTTGGCCTTGTCTCTGCCTTTTAAATGATAGTTCATGATGTCCAGAATTTAGTTTGTTACCTTTTCTTCAGTGAGCAGCTCTCTTCCTGAGCTTTTTTACTGCCTTGAACCTGGACCTTCAAAATCAAAACTATAGCTTCACAACTTTCTCTGCTGATACAGATATGTGTTTATGCTCATTTTGCCAGCTGGTCATCTCTCATTCATCTCTCAAACTCATATGCCAAAAATTGATGTTGTTAGCATACTTGTTACACTGTGTTTCCTCTAAGTTTTAAAGCAATAAACCTAGGAATTAGTCTTTCTCTGTGTCTCTCACTCACTCATAGTATTCTCTGGGCTCTCTCATCTTGTCCCTCCTCCCTGTTCCTGTCTTAGGATTGGCTTTTATGGTAAGCATCTGTAGGCCTCCCACTCATATCTCCTCCACACCATCACTAAAATCACCCTTCTTCCACACCTCCTTTTTAAATTGTAGTAAAATGTACATAATGTAAAATCAACCATTTTAACTTTTAAAAAAATTTTATTTATTTGGCAGAGATTACAAGTAGGCAGAGAGGCAGGCAGAGAGAAAGGGGGAAGCAGGCTCCCTGCTGAGCAGAGAGCCTGACTCGGGGCTTGATCCCAGGACCCTGAGATCACAACTTGAGCCAAAGGCAGAGGATTTAATCCACTGAGCCACCCAGGTGCCCCATTTTAAGTTTTTTTTTTTTTTTAAAGATTTTATTTTTAAGTAATCCCTATACCCAGTGAGGGCTCGAACTTTACAACCTTGAGATCAAGAGTTGTGTGCTCCACAAATGATGTCCCCCATTTTAACTATTTTAAGTATACAATTCGGTGGCATTAAATACATTCACAATACAACCACTTTGCTTTCTTTCTTTTTCTTTTTTCTTAAATAAGCTCTATGCCCAGCATGGGACTTGAACTCACGACCCCAAGATCAAGAATCAATATGAATTTCGTGATCAGTTTTTCCATTTCTGTAAGAAAACCTGTTTTCTTAAATTTTATCATCAGAGTGTTGATTGTGAATGTATACAACTACAACTGACTTTTGTGTGTTGATCTTATACCTTGCAACCTGTGGATTCTTTAGGGTTTTCTGTATATAAGGTCATGTAATAATCTGTGAATAGTTTTATTTGTTCCTTTTCAATCTGATTGCCTTTTTATTTCTTTTTCTTGCCTGATTGCGGCGGCTAGGACTTCCAGTACTATCCTGAATAGAGTTGACTAAAGTGGGCATCCTTGTGGCACCTGGGTGGCTCAGTTGGTTAAGCGTCTGCCTTTGGCTCCTGGAGTCTTGAGATCCAGCCGCCCGTCAGGCTCCCTGCTCAGCTGGGAGTCTTCTTCTTCCTCTCCCTCTGCTTCTCCCCACCCTGCTCATGGGCATGCTCTCTCTCTCTATATATATATCTGTCTCAAATAAATAAGATATTGATCTCATGACCCGAGCCAAAGGCAGAAGCTTAACCAACTGAACCACCAACCACCCAGGTGCCCTGAGGAAATTCCCATTAATTCCTAGTTGTTGAGTGATTTTATCATGATAGGTTGTTGAGTTTTGTCAAATGCTTTTTTGTACATCAATTGAAATGATCATGTGGCTTTTCCCCTTCATTTATTTTTTATTTTTTAATTTAAAAAAATATTATTTTTATTTATTTGACAGAGAGAGAGATCACAAGTAGGCAGAGAGAGGAGGAAGCAGGCTCCCCGCTGAGCAGAGAGCCCCATGTGGGGCTTGATCCCAGGACCCTGAGATCATGATCCGAGCCGAAGGCAGAGGCTTAACCCACTGAGCTACCTAGGTGCCCCTCCCCTTCATTTTTTAAATGTGATGTATTACACTGATTGATTTTGTGTGTTGAGTTACCCTTGCATTCTTTTTTTTTTTTTAAAGATTTTATTTATTTATTTGACAGAGAGAGATCACAAGTAGGCAGAGAGGCAGGCAGAGAGAGAGAGGAGGAAACAGGCTCCCTGCTGAGCAGAGAGCCCGATGTGGGACTCCATCCCAGGACCCTGAGATCATGACCTGAGCCGAAGGCAGCGGCTTAACCCACTGAGCCACCCAGGCGCCCCTACCCTTGCATTCTTGGGATAAATCCCATTCGGTCATGGTGTAAGGTATAATCCTTTTGCTGGATGTATTTTGCTGGTATTTTGTTGTCATAATGATTTTTTGCTGCAGTTTGTAAATCAAGTGAATATATTATACTCTACTTAATTATTCTCCTTTCAGGTTGCCTGCAGTTGTTTGCTTGTATGAACTTATTTTATGTATAGGGTTTTTTTTTAAACAATTGATTATTTTTTCTTAAGATTTTATTTATTTGAGAGAGAAAAAAAGGGAGAGAGTGAGTGAGAGAGCACAAGCACGGGGAGCTGCAGAGGGAAAGGGAAAAGTAGGCTCCCCACTGAGCAGGGAGCCTGACCCAGGACCCTGGCATCATGACCTGAACTGAAGGCATACATTTAGCCAACTGAGCCACCCAGGCACCCCAGCAATTGATAATTTATGAAGGTAGTTAATTTAAGTATCTGCAGTGGTGACTTCAACCTTGATTCCTGCTCTGCTGATGGAAGGAATCTGTTTAACAATCTCAGGACTGTGTGAGCCAGTGAGTTGCATACAGATCCTCATCTGAGAAAGATCCCAAGTCTTATTACCTTCACCACAAGGAGTTTGTTTGTTTTGATGTTTTTAGAGGGAGGTAGGGGCAGACAGAATCTTAACTAGACTGTATGCCCCATGTGGAGCCCAACATGGGGTTTGATCTCACAACCCTGAGATCATGACCTGAGCCTAGACCAAGACCTGGATGCTTAACTAGCTGAGCCACCCAGGTGCCCCAAGGATTTTTCTAAGTAGTGATTCTCAAGTCTTGTTAGGCACCTGAACTGGTCCTTTCATTTTGAGATTCTTTTCCTTTGTTCTTCTCATCGGATCAGCATACACCTTCTTCACAGATTTTATGTTGCGGCTGGTTACAGTTATTGTAGTTTGGTGAATCGCCACCTCTGGTTCAGGGGTGATATTCTGTTATATTTAAGAGCCATGGGTGCAGTTCAGCTTCCTGACGGAATTGTTCCTCAGGGAGAGCCAGTACTGGGAGTCAGGAGTAGGAGCTAGCACCCCAGGCTCCACTGCTACTGTGACCGTGTCTTCCTCAAAGAGTACACAAGCCTTTTTAACATTTTTGGCTTGATCTCCTAGAATATATTGCTAGAAATAGAACTATTAGGTGAAAATGTACTTTTGTTTGTTATTTATTAAGTACTGTATGGTCATATGCTTTTTATTTTTATTTTTTAATTTTTTTTAAAGCTTTTATTTATTTATTCATGAGAGAATGAGTGAGAGAGAGCATGAGAGAGGAGAAGGTCAGAGGGAGAAGCAGACTCCCCAAAGAGCTGGGAGCCCAATGCGGGACTCGATCCTGGAAGTCCGGGATCATGACCTGAGGCGAAGGCTGTCCCTCAACCAACTGAGCCACCCAGGCACCCTAGTCATATGCTTTTTAGAAGGATTGTGCTGATCACCACATGCAGTCACCAGCAACATGTGTGAATATAAAGTTTGCAGTACATTTGGTAACACAGGTATTAAAATTCTTCTAAAAGTACTAATTTTTGGAATTTTTTTCTCAATGTTTTAATTTCAATTTTATTCATTTTAGGAAGGTTGAACCTTTATCTTATCTCTGGTCACATTCAAGGTCGGGTTGTATACTTGAGATATGTATTTTGATTTAGTTGATAAGGATTATTGACTTCTTGCTTTTGGAAAGAGAGGGAGAGAGGAAAGTCAGGGTTTACTCCTCACACTCCATCTGGGTTGAACCTAGTATTATTCTTGGCATACTACAGGGATGATGCTGTTACTAAAGATACTAGGTAGAGGAATGCTGTTGTTTCTCTGTTCACAACACTCTAACACGACCTGGAGTTAATGCAGATTGCACAGGTTAAGGGCTCAGTCCTGCAAGATGGGACCCTACTTCAGAGGCTAATCACAAGCATCTGTAAATTGGGGGCTTCCACAACCCCCTCCTGGACTTCGATAATTTGCTAGAATGGCTCACACAACTTAGGAAAGTACTTCACTTACTGTTAAACCATTTTTACCATAAAGGATACAAGTCAGGAACAACCAAATGGAAGAGATGCCTAGGGTAGGGTATATGGGAAGGGGCCTGTGCCCCTCCGAGCATCTCAGTGTGTTCAGCTTGGAAGCTCTGAACCCATTTATTTTAGAGTTTTTCTGGAAGTTCTATTATGTAGGCACAATTGATTAAATCATTGGGTATTGGCGATGAGCTCAATTCCCAGCTCTTCTCCCCTCCCTGGAGGTGAAGGGGCTGAAAGTTCCAGTCACCTGGTTGGTTCCTCTGGTAACCAGCCCCCATCCTCCTTATTAGCTTCAACTTTGGTTATGGTTGATAGGGGCTTATTAGGAATAACAAGACACTCCTCTCGGCCACTCAGGAAATTCCAAGGGTTTTAGGAGCTCTGTGCCAGGAACCAGGGCCAGAGACCAAACATATATTTCTTATTATATCACAATATCCCACTCAGAAATGTTAAGATTAATCTTTCTCCCTCCCCTCCCTCTCTTCCTTCCTCTCCTCTTCTTCCCCTACCCCCCACTTTTTTTTTTTTTTTTTTAGATTTTATTTATTTTCAGAGGAAGAGCTTAAGCAGGGGAAGTGGCAAAGGCAGAGAAGCAGGCTCCCCGCTGAGCAAGGATTTTTCCCTCCCTCCCACAAATGCAGGATTGGATCCCAGGACCCTGGGATCATGACCTGAGCTGAAGGCAGACTCTTAACTGACCGAGCCACCCAGGTGTTTACCCCTCCACACACTTTTTTTCTTAATTAAGGGGAAGACAGAGTTGGATCGGTTGCATGAATTTGATAGGTTTGCAGGGTGGCCAGGTAGAAATAGCCATAGTAACAACAGGCCTGGAACCAGGAAGCATGTCAAGACTGGAAGAGAGGTGTGGGAAGCTATCAGTGTGGTCTGGAAGTGGATGAGGCTATCCAGGTCAAAGAGAATAGGGCTGTGACATGATCCTGGGGACCTCTGACATTCTGGTTTTTAAAAGTGTGGGTAAATGCCAAGATTGAAGACTTAATTTAGGATGGGGATGAGAGTAGTCTCTGACTTTTTTTTCTCCCCTCACTCCTTACATTCATCTTTTTGCAAGCTCTATGAAATACTGCAGTTATTACCTTCAATTATTTACCTCCGCTGTACTAGCTTTGATTCCATATGTTTGATGATTCTGTTTTGCTTTCTCTTTCTTTTTTTGTAATTGAGATATGATACCTAAAATTCACCTTTTTAAAGAATACAATTCATTGGGTTTTAGTACATTCACAAAGTTGTGCAACCATCACCGCTGTATAATTCCAGACCATTTTCGATACCCCAAAAGAACCCCTATACCCATTATGGTCACTGCTCATCTCTCCCTCTCCCCCTGGCAACCAGCAATCTATCTTCTGTCTGTATGGATTTTTATTCTGCACACTTCATGTATGTGGAATTAAATGTGTTCTTCTGCTCCTGGCTTCTTTTACTTAACGTGATGTTTTCAAGGTTTATCAATATTACAGCATTTCTCAGTACTTCATTCCCTTTTATGGCCAAATGCTATTCGATTATATGAATAATTTGCATTCTGTTTATCCATTCATCAAATTATTATTTTAAAGATTTTATTTATTTATTTGACAGAGAGAGATTACAAGTAGGCAGAGAGGCAGACAGAGAGAGAAGGGGAAGCTGACTCCCTGCCGAGCAGAGAGCCTGATGCGGGGCTCGATCCCAGGACCCTGAGATATACTGTGATTTGTTTATCCATTAATCAGTTGATAGGCATTGGGCATTTTCTACCTTTTGGCTGTTATGAAGAGTGCTGGTTCTGTATACCTGTGTATTTACTTGTGTGAGTACCTGTTTTCAGTTCTTTTGAGTAGCATTGTGAGGTTATATGGCAGTTCTTAGCTTAGCTTTTTGAGGAGGTGCCAAACTGTTTTCCATGGTGGCTGAACCATTTTACCTTCTTGCCAGTGTACTTGGATTTCATTTTCTCCATGTCATTGCCCACCTTTGTCTTTTTTTTTTTTTTTTTTAAAGATTTCATCCATCCATTTGATAGGTAGAGATCTCAAGTAGACAGAGAGAGAGAGGAGGAAGCAGGCTCCCCGCCAAGCAGAGAGCCCGATGCGGGGCTCGATCCCAGGACCTGAGACCATGACCCGAGCCGAAGGCAGAGGCCCCAACCCACTGAGCCACTCACAGGTGCCCCCCACCTTTGTCTTTTTGATTATTGCCATTCTGGTGGGTGTCAACTCTATCTTACTATGGTTTTCATTTGCATTTCCCTAATGAGAAATAATGTTTCATGTGCTTGTCCATTTGTATATCTTGTTTGGAGAAATGTCTATTCAGGTCCTTTGTCCATTTTTTAAAAAAGATTTTATTTATTTATTTGATGGACAGAAATCACAAGTAGGCAGAGAGGCAGGCAGAGAGAGAGAGAGGAGGAGGAAGCAGGCTACCTGCTGAGCAGAGAGCCCGGTGCTGTGGGGCTCCGTCCCTTGACCCTGAGATAATGACCTGAGCCAAATGCAGAGGTCCAACCCACTGAGCCACCCAGGCGCCCCCCTTTGTCCGTTTTTAAATTGGGGTGTCTTTGTTGTTGAGGTGTAAGAGATTTTTACATATTTCAGATACTGGTTCCTAACCCAGTATGTGATTTGCAAATGTTTTTTCCTATTTTGTGAGTTGTCCTTTTACAATCTTGATGGACACGCGTTAAATTCTGATAAAGTTTAGTTTGTGTGTTTTTTTCTTTTCTTGCTGTGCTTTGAGTGTCATACCCAGTCTAGACCCTGGCTCTCCTTTTGTGCTTGGATAACCACAGTAGTTCCTTCTCTCAGACACCTTGCTTGCCTCTCCAGTCCATTTTCCACCTAGTAGCCAGAGATATTTTTTTTTGTTTTTATTTTTTAAAGATTTTATTTATTTCTTAGAGAGCCAGCATATGCAGGGGGTAGTGGCAGACAGAGGCAGTGGGAGAAGCAGACTCCCTGCTGAGCAGGGACCATGATGCGGGGCTTCATTCCAGGACCCTGGGATCAAGACCTGAGCCAAAGGCAGATGCTTAACTGACTAAGCCACCTAGGCACCCTGAGAGAGATTTTTAAAAATGGAGATCAGATCTCGTCATTTTTCAGTTTAAATCCCCTCACTGAAAGTGGAATGAAATCCACATATCTTCTGTGGTCTGTACATTCCTGCAGGGTTTGGTCCCTTTCTCTTTACCTTCTCTCTCTAGCCCTACCCCTCCTTGCTTGTTAAGCTTATTCTTTCTTACACTAGCCTCTCTCTCCCCCAGTACTTTTTTTTTTTTTTTTAAGATTTTTTAATTTATTTGACAGAGAGAGAGGGAGCGGTCACAAGTAGGCAGAGAGAGAGGGGGAAGCAGGCTCCCCGCTGAGCAGAGATCCTGATGCAGGGCTTGATCCCAGGACCCTGGGATCATGACCTGAGCCGAAGGCAGAGGCTTTAACCCATTGAGCCACCTAGGCGCCCCTCCCCCAGTACTTTTTGATTGTGCCTGGCCCTTCCTCACTCTTTCTCCCCTGGCTTTGACCAGGTGGCACTCTTTTAGGACTTAGCTTCAGAAAGACTTTTTCGGATTGCCCTGCTTAGAGTGATCTCTCTGTTGAGGTTTAATGGCACCCCACATGGTTATGTCAGAGCTCTGTAATGATCTGGAATTCTTTTTTTTTTTTTTTTTTTTAAGATTTTATTTATTTATTCGACAGACAGAGATCACAAGTAGGCAGAGAGGCAGGCAGAGAGAGAGAGAGAAAGGGAAGCAGGCTCCCTGCGGAGCAGAGAGCCCGATGCGATGCGGGGCTCGATCCCAGGACGCCGAGATCATGACCTGAGCCGAGGGCAGCGGCCCAACCCACTGAGCCACCCAGGCGCCCCTGATCTGGAATTCTTATTGGCTTTTTGTTATTTCTCTGTCAGTAGGATGGAAGTTCTTTGGGAATGGGAAAATTTCTGTCTTATACTTTGTCTCCAGCGCTTAGATTATACCTGGCCCATAGTGGATATCTAAAAAGCTCTTGTTGAGTAAATGAGTGAGTGTATAATGGGGGGCTGATTTTGGAGACTGATACCATGGCGTACACTGTGAGAGCACAGAGATGGGAGCTACAGAATTCATTGGTCAGTCAGTGGTGTTGGAAGCAACGGGAGAGGTCAGTGGTGGTGAAGGCTGGTATTCACATGGTTGTAGTCAGCTGTGAGTCTCGGGATGTTTTGTGTTGGTCGCAGCCTGGCGTTAAGCATTGTTGTGGGTAGATGGGCCCTTGCACTTTTTATTGTGATTGCAAGACACCCTTCAGCAATTACCATTAGGAAACTTTGAAAGAAAGGTTTAAGGAAGAAAAAAAAATAAAAGTTTAGTATTTACAGGACCTGGAAATTACACAGCACCCGTGGAACCACGCGGCGAGAATGTTGTGTGGGATGGGAGGAGAGTGCGTGAACGCAGGCCTGGGAATGAGAGAGCATGAGCAGGCACAGGCCTGGGGTTCTACTTTTATTAGAGTTGGAGGTCGGGGCCTAGAGTTTGGGGGCTCACTCTTTATTGGTGAATTTAAAACATAAGAGGGGGGAATTTAAAGCCTAGGAACAGAAAAAAAACAAGTGGCCCAAAGGACCATCCAGCAAAATCAACCAGATCTCCAAAACAAAGGAGCCTCAGTGAGGGGAGGCAGCTTGGGCTCTTCATCTAATCAAGTGGCTAGCAATGTGGTTTTTTGTTTGTTTGTCTGTTTTTTAAAAGATTATTTTTTTATTTGACAGAGATAGAGATCACAAGCAGGCTGAGAGGCAGGCAGAGAGAGAGGGGAAGCAGGCTTGATCCCAGCACCCTGAGATCATGACCTGAGCTGAAGGCAGAGGCTTAAACCACTGAGCCACCCAGGCACCCCTCCCAATGTGTTTATTCAAGATTAGCCCTCTTGAAATAGATGCCTCTTTGAAGTGAATGCCGCCTTAATCAATGTTTAAGTCAATCCCTTGCATTACAAGAAGGAAAAAAAAAACCCTGCTTTCTCTGTACTTAAACTGGATAGAGGCTCAGGCGTCGTCAGGGCTGGGAGTGTGTTTGTGGCTGCCGGTGATGCAGGTGAGGCATGGGGACTACATTTTGAAGAAGACCCAGTGCTTGAAGGAGAGGTGGGCGTGAGGGGAGTGAGGCATGGGGACTACATTTTGAAGAAGACCCAGTGCTTGAAGGAGAGGTGGGCGTGAGGGGAGGTTTTTGTTTTTACTTTTGTTAAGATATAGTCACCCCAAACGTGATCCTATGTGGAGGAAGAGGAGCCAGAGGAGAGGTAGCTGCTAGTGCAGCAAGGCCCAAAGACTGGATGGGTTAGAACGGGGGGGAAGTAGGGACATCTCATATTCAGAGAGGGGAAAGGAGTGTTATTTGCCTTCCCTGTTATTTAATTTAAAGGGTAATTTAAGGTTTTACTTCAAGGCCTTCTCTTTTATGAGTTGAGTCTCAGAGGTGAATGTTTAAGCTAAGGGAAAATTATCTCTTTGAAACAGGTTATTGATTTTTCTAGCTTATCTGTCTGTTGGCTATTTTCAATGCCATGGATCCATGAGAAAGAAACAAATGCATTAAAAAAAAGAGAGAGAGAGAAACAAATGCACTTTTATTTTATTTTTTTAAAGATTTTATTTATTTGTCTGACAGAGAGAGAGAGAGATCACAAGTAGGCAGAGAGGCAGGCAGGCAGAGAGAGAGAGAGGGAAACAGACTCCCCACCGAGCAAAGAGCCCACGGGGCTCAATCCCAGGATCCTGAGACCATGACCAGAGCCAAAGGCAGAGGCCCAACCCACTGAGCCACCCAGGTGCCCCAACAAATGCATTTTTAAAAAGGTTTTTTATAATGCAGACCTTCTTTGGGCAAGTGTTCTTGTTCTAAAAAATTCCAACTTTTGGGGGTGCCTGGGTGGTTCAGTTGGTTGTGTGTCCGCCTTCAGTTCGGGTCATGATCTCGGGATCCTGGGATCAAGTCCCACATTGGGCTTCCTGCTTAGTGGAGAGTCTGCATCTCCCTTGCCTTCTCCCTCTCCCCCTTTCCCCCACTTGTGTGTGTGCTCTCTCAAATAAATAAATAAAATCTTTAAAAAATATTATCAAGTTCGGGTACCTGGGTGGCTCAGTCAGTTAAGCATCTGCCTTTGGCTCAGGTCATGATCCCATGGTCCTGGGATTGAACTCCGCATCCGGGTTCCTTGCTCAGCGGGGAGCCTGCTTTTCCCTCCCTTCCCCGCTTGTGTTCTCTCTCACTATCTCTGTCTCTCTCTGTCAAATAGATAAAGATGTTAAAATAAGTATCAACTTCTTCCTACAAAATCTGTTGTTATCTAGAAATTAATGAGAAGGTAGCTTATTGGAACCTCTTTCAAGTCTCAAAACTTCTTTATCTGATGAGAGATGATGAGCTATTTCTGGATTACTTTATTTGTTGGAATTTTCCATTTGTTGCTTTTACAAACTTGTTAATCTGTTGGGAAAAATGAAAGAAAATAAAAGGTCACTATTATGATGAAAATATTTAGGAAGTAATTATGGTAACAAGGGAATCACTAACTTTTACATTTCTAGAAATAGCCAGCAGGCTCCTCTGTGGTATAGTGGGTTAAGCATCCAACTCTTGGCTTGGGTCATGATCTTGGGGTCTCAGGATCATGAGATTGAGCTGGTGTTAGCTCCATGCTTAGTAAGAGTCTGCTTGAGAGATTCTCTCTGCCTTTCCCTCTGTCCCACCCACTTGTGCTCTCTCTCTCTCTCTCAAATTTAAAAAAAGGAAAGAAAAAGAAATAGCCAGATACTCAAAATCAATAATTAAGTGATTGAATTATCCTTGGATTAGTTTTTTTTTTTTAATTTTAAAATTTTATTTATTTTTAAAAGATTTTATTTATTTGGTTATTTGTCAGAGAGAGAGAGTGAGCGGGCACAAGCAGGAGAGCAGCAGACAGAGGGAGAAGCAGGCTCCCCACTGAGCAGGGAACCTGATGTGGGACTCAGTCCCAGGACCCTGAGATCATGACCTGAGACGAAAGCAGCCATTTAACTAACTGGGCCACCCAGACATCCTGGATTAGTTTTTTGTTTTAGTGGAGATAGTTAATTGAGAGTGCTGAAGATTGCCTACATTTTTTTCCCCAGCCTTCTGATTCTTATTATTGAAGTATTTTCAATTTTAGAAAAAGAATGATGTCCCTCAGTGATCTGCTTACACACTGTTTTTAAAATAGAAGAGAGCAAGACAATCTCCAATTAGAAAAGTGAGTTACACACTACTATGACTCACACACTGGTCCTCTTCTGCCTAGTTCTCCTCTTTGAGACTGACTGCATTTAAGTCCTGTCTTTATCACATCGTGATGAACACGTCTGTTCCTCTGGTGAGACTACTGGGGTCTGTATCCCCTGGTGGGAATGGACACTCATCAGCTTCCTCGGTGTGAGAATGTGAGGTTACTGCTCCTCAGGGACCCAGCTCTTCACCTGTGCAACTGAAAGATATGCGGCCTTCTTCCTTCTTCCAAGCTTTCACAGTAACACTGAGAACCCTTTTGCCCTTTTCGAAAATGGCTCTGAAGAATGAGTTTTGTGGAAGAAACAATTTTCCAAATACAAGAGAAAAGGTGGACTTTCTTTTAGAGGCCCTTTCTAAGAAAATATGATTGAGTAATTTATTATTATTATTATTTTTTAAAGATTTTGTTTATTTATTGGAAAGAGAGAGCGATCACAAGTAGGCAGAGAAGCTGGTAGAGGGGGAGGGAAGCAGGCTCCCCACCAAGCAGAGAGCCCAGGACCCTGGGATCATGACCTGAGCTGAAGGCAGAGGCTCAACCCACTGAGCCACCCAGGTGCCCCGAAAATACGATTATTTAAAAAAATTGAGGGGTCCCTGGGTGGCTCAGTTTGTTAAGCATCTGACTCTTCATTGTAGCTGGAGTCGTGATCTCAGGGTCTTGGGATCCAGCCCCACATCAGGCTCCCTGCCCAGTGGTGAGTCTGCTTCTCCCTCTGCCCCTCCTGCTACTTGTGCTTGCTCTTTCTCTCTCTCTCACTCTCTCAAGTAAGTAAAATCTTAAAAAAAAAAAAAAAAAGTAAAATTAGTGGATGCTTATTCACAGAACACAAGATCTACTGTTTTAACACAAAAAACTGAGATTTGCTACTGCATGTTTAGTAGTCTGTGGGCAGCTTTTGAAATGTCCTCATCTGAAGGACCACATACATTGGAGAACACCAGTGCATGATATGTAGGCAAGGACAGGCTGGGCATACTTGCCCATTCCGGAGACTGAGGAGCTTGTTTTCATCGTCTTTGGCACAGAATAGCCTTAGTTTACAGTTCTGTTGAACGATGAGATATTATTTCAGGATTAAATACTTCCTTAGTAAAAAGGGGATCGAGGCTTTCTCTTCAAATAAAAAGCAGCTTGAAGGAAAATAATAGAGGAAACATTTTGCTCATTAAGTCTTTTTGTAAGAATTTTAGATGATGTGGCTCCAGATTGAGACAGGTGTTGGCACAGGTTTTTTCGTCTCTAGAAACAGGTGGTCTGCTAGGACTGTTCTTGTATATTATATCTTCACCATAAGTTTTTCTCATGTCATTTTTCCTGCTAAGTGTAAGATTTAATTTGTGATTCTTCGGCATTAAAAAAGGTAGGAGTGTTCAGAGCCTGGAAATGAAAACTTTTAGCTTGTATTATTTTTTATGCATTTGCGTTTCCACTTAAATGAATTTAAGATCTAAAAATAGATGGCTTGAGTTTTTCTCAGTCCATGTCCTGATACCTGTCTGGGAATTTGTCAACAATAGTTTTAAGATGTGATACCCCACCAGATACTGTGTGTGAAGATAGTGACTAATGATGTTGAAATTTGGATAAAGATTTTTTGGCTAAGCCAGTGGCTGGAGATTTATTGTTCAGTTTGCAGTGTTATAATTAAGCACTTTTTTTTTTTTTTTTTTGAGACAGCCAGTATTTTTTTTAAGATTTTATTTATTCATTTGACAGACATAAATCACAAGTAGGCAGAGAGGCAGGCAGAGAGAGGAAGGGAAGGAGGCTCCCTGCTAAGCAGAGAGCCCAATGCAGGGCCAGGACCCTGGGATCATGACCTGAGCTGAAGGCAAGAGGCTTTAATCCACTGAGCCACCCAGGCACCCCCACAGCCAATATTTTTAAAGAAAAGTAAAATTATGATTAGAGGAGGATTTGTTTCATACTGTGAATAAGACATACTTGTCACCTCTTGCCATGTTCTTAATGGCTCTTTTGGGAAAGATTATTGACTTTGTGTGTGTGTGTGTGTGTGTGACTGCATTATTTTTAAAAAGGAGGTGATTTGTCTTGACATTACCAGGCCAGTGCTCAAGTAATGGATTTTTTTTTTTTAAAGATTTTATTTATTTATTTGACAGACAGAGATCACAAGTAGGCAGAGAGAGAGAGAGAGAGAGAGAGAGAGAGGAGGAAGCAGGCTCCCTGCAGAGCAGAGAGCCGAATGTGGGGCTTGATCCCAGGACCCTGGGATCATGGCCCGAGCCGAAGGCAGAGGCTTTTTTTTTTTTTTTTTTAATTAATTTATTTGACAGAGAGACATCACAAGTAGGCAGAGAGGCAGGCAGAGAGAGAGAGAGGAGGAAGCAGGCTCCCTGCTGAGCAGAGAGCCCGATGCGGGACTTGATCCCAGGACCCTGAGATCATGACCTGAGCCGAAGGCAGTGGCTTAACCCACTGAGCCACCCAGGCGCCCCGAAGGCAGAGGCTTTAACCCACTGAGCCACCCAGGCACCCCCAAGTAATGAATTTTTCAGCTGGCAAAAGAGGAACCCCATCCAGTTGGTGTTGTTAAGGGTTTTTTTTTCCCTAGCGATCACTAGAGAACCCTTGGAGTATAGTTAAATTTAGTGCATTAAAAATCATTTTTTATTTGGGCGCCTGGGTGGCTCAGTGGGTTAAGCCGCTGCCTTCGGCTCAGGTCATGATCTCAGGGTCCTGAGATCGAGGCCCGCATCGGGCTCTCTGCTCAGCAGGGAGCCTGCTTCCTCCTCTCTCTCTGCCTGCCTCTCTGCCTGCTTGCGATCTCTCTCTGTCAAATAAATAAATAAAATCTTTAAAAAAAAAATCATTTTTTATTTTTTGTTTTTTTTATTTTAGAGAGAGCTCAAGAGTGAGGGAGGGACAGAGGGAGAGGCTGAAAGAGAGAATCTTAAACAGGCTCCATGCCAAGCGTGGAGCCCGACTAGGCACCTAATCTCACAACCCTAAGATCAGGACCTGAGCCAAAATCAAGAGGCGGACACTTAACCAACTGAGCCACCCAGGCTCCCCAATGCATAAAAAAATTAAAAAATGGTGGGTAGTCTAGTAGAGGAGTGGTCTGAAATCTAATAAGTGAGAATGGAAGTATTCTTAGAATGAGTGGTCTTAGATACCTTTTTTTGTCTTTATTTTTGTAAGTTGGCTAGGGAATTTTAACAGTTTGTTACTGTTGCATAATAAAGAATGTGTCTGCCTTTGTGCCTTCCAAAATTCTTAGAATTTCCCAAGTGATAGGGGTGTCTTTCTTATTCATAAGTCCCCTGGATTGCACCTGAGTTAATGTTAATGAGATAATTCAGAATGGGTCCTGGTCTCCAGAAGGACCAATCATATAATTAGAGGATTGGGACTTTGAGCCTGGCTGACATCTAGGGAAAAGTGGAGCTGAAGATTTGAGTTTAATCATGTGGCCCATGATTCAGTCATGCCTATGGAACGAAACCCTGAAAAAAATCTTCAAAGCTTGGTGGAGCTTCCTTTTGATGAACACATTTCTGTTCTAAGAGAATGACATGCCCTGATTCCATGAGGAGAGGGGAATGGAAAACTCTGTGTTTAAGACCCTTCCAGATCATAGCCTTTGTGTTCTTCATTTGACTAATCCTGGTTTGATCTTTAATAAAATTGTAAGTATCATGTTTTCTGGGGTTCTGTGAGTTGTTCTAGGATTGTTCTAGCAGGTCAAAACTGAGGAATTGTGGGAACCTATGAGTTTGTAGTCAGTGGTCAGAAATGTGGATGGTGTAGGGATTCCCAAAGTGCCGCTGGCATCTGAAGTAAAGGTAGTCTTGTTGGGGACCAGGTCCTTTAACTGTGGACTGTGATGCTCCTCTGGTGATTAGCATCATAAGTGTAGTGAATTATACCAATTGGTGTCAGAATAGTTTTATAGTCCTATTATAAATTCTACTTAAATTGGTGTCCAGATATGAGTTGGTAATCAGAAAGGGGACTTGGCTTTTAGTCCTTTCTAGCCTGGATAATAGGAAATAATTCATTCAGTCCATTTATATTTAGAGTCTATGTGTGCCAAGGTCTGTACTAGACAAGAGATGGCGGGAAGGCCCCATCCCTACTCCTTAGGAGCTTTTAGTGTGATGTAGTAGACACATGGAGCTTGTGTGTGCTATCATAGAGAAGCAGTGCTCAGCCCCTGGAAGGGAGCTATCTTCTTTGAGTTTTGGATGATGGGACTATATTATAGATAGATGTTTTTTAGTCAGGAGGCACTTTAGGAGCAGAGAGATGTCACATCTACTAGTTAATGTACATGGTGGCAGGGGTTGTGGGTGGCATTGGTTATTTCAGAAAAAGTGACTGTGTTTAGTGGTGGGATGTATGTGTTAGGGCAGTGTTTTGTAAATAGTGTGTAAATGAACCATCTGTTATCAGAATCACCCTACCCACTAGTTACCCTCTCCCCACACGGAAATGCTGGTTTTCTTTTTTAGTTTTTTTTTTTATGATGGAAAATGTTAATTATTGGCAATAGTAAGAAGAATAGGGTAATAAACCCAACTTCATGGTAGTGATACCATGGCAACCACCTCTGATTTATATAGTGTTTGCCAGTTTCCCTTGGGAGTATTTGCCCATAAATTCACCTTGCTAATTTCGAGCTACCAGCACAGTTTTGTTGAACAAGGAGTTGGGGAAAGATTTTTAAAATCAGTTCTCCTGATCTGGTGCAGGAATGTGTCAGCTCATGAGTCATTTGCACTCAGACCACGTGCTCTCAAATTATTAAATAAAATTTGGGGCGCCTGAGTGGCTCAGTGGGTTAAGGCCTCTGCCTTTAGCTTGGGTCATGATCTCAGGATCCTGGGATGGAGCCCTGCGTCGGGCTCTCTGCTCGGCGGGGAGCCTGCTTCCCCCTCTCTCTCTGCCTGTCTCTCTGCCTGCTTGCGATCTCTGTCTGTCCAATAAATAAATAAATCTTTTAAAAAATTATTAAATAAAATTCTAAAAATAAAATAAATAAAATTATAGAAATAATTTTACCTATAAATATTTAAGCTTATATTTGTAAGGACTAGTTTTAAAAATATACCCACAAAACTTTTATTACATCTAAAATAATAATAACTCTTTAGTATCAAATATTCAATCTATATTCAAACTCCACACATCTCCAAATGAGGTCCATAGGTTACATTTGGCTGCTTTTTTCTCTCTCTCTTTTTTAAAAGAGTTCATGTATTTGACAGAGAGCACAAGCAGGGGGAGTGGCAGGCAGAGGGAGAGGGAGAAGCAGGCTCCCACTGAGCAGGGAGCCCAATGTGGGGCTCAGGCTCAGGCTGGATCCCAGGACACTGGGATCACGACCCCAGCCAAAGGCAGACACTTAACAACTGAGCCACCCAGGTGCCCCTGGCTGCTTTATTTATCTCTTAGGTCTATTTTATTTTATTTTTAAAGATTTTATTTATTTGACAGAGAGAGATCACAAGTAGGCAGAGGGGCAGGCAGAGAGAGGAAGGGAAGCAGGCTCCCTGCTGAGCAGAGAGCCGGACTCAGGGCTCCATCCTAGGACTCAGGGCTCCATCCTAGGACCCTGGGATCATGACCTGAGCCAAAGGCAGAGGCTTTAACCCGCTGAGCCACCCAGGCGCCCCTCTTAGGTTTATTTTAAACTATAGGATTTCTGTCTCTCTCTCTGCTCCCCCATGCTCTCTCTTTTTCTTTTGAAGCTTATTTGTACAAGAAAGTTTATTTTATAGATTTTTTTTTCACAGTCTGGAGTTTGCTGATTGCATACTCATGATGTTTGCATCGAAGTTTCTCTCATTTTCCCCCTAAATTCATAATTAGTGCTAGAGCAGTGGTTACCAAAGTCAAGTTCCAGGATCAGCAACATCAGCCTAGCTGGAAAAGTTGTTAGAAATAAAGTTTCTTGTTCTTACTCCAGGCCTACTAAATCAGAAACTCTGAGGCTGGGGCCCTACAATCTGTAATTTTTTAAAAGATTTTTATTTATTTGACAGAGAGAAATATAGCAAGAGAGGGAGAAGCAGGCCTCCCATCAAGTAGGGAGCCCTAGGATCATGGTCTCAGTCGAAGGTAGACTCTTAACGACTGAGCCACCCAGGTGCCCCTACAATCTGTATTTTTAAGAAGATTTTATTTACTTGAGAGTGTGTGAGCGACAGCATGAGGAGGAGAGAGGCAGAGGGAGAAGCAGGCTCCCCACTGAGCAGGGAGCCCAACTAGGGGGCTCCATCCCAGGGCCCTGGGATCCTGACCTAAGCTCAAGGGAGATACTTAACCGACTGAGTCACACAGGTACCTGTGCAATCTGTATTTTAACCAGTCCTCATGATGATTCTGATGAATCCTGAAGTTTGAGAACCATTGCTGTGTGGGCTTAATCAGATTCAGGTTTGTCCCTCAACTGTACCCCCCACCACCTCCACCAACTATTTCATAACTTTTGATGTGTCTTCTGTTAGAAGGCACCTAAAGCTAACTGGTCTTCTCATTTATGATGCCGATGATCATGTTGATTGTTGCTTAGATTTATGTTCATTAATTCACCAGGGTTTCAGAGGGCATTAATTCTTTCTTCATTGCATGCTGGAATGCTTCTGTAAAGAAAAACTTCCTCTCATTAACTCTTAGGTCACCCAGCAGAATAGTTTGTTCAGGAAAGACGGGATAAATGCTTGAGTCCTTCCTTTTATTTACTTGTTTTCAAAATAATCAGTTGGTTCTCTAGTATCCTCCAAAGATGACCAATGAAATCTTAAAAAAAAGTACCGTTATAAAGTCAAGGATTTAATTGTATTTGGTGTTTTAGTCTCTTGCCATTTGTTCTTATTTGATGCTCATATGATCCCATCTTTGTGTAATGGGAATCTCTTTAAGTTTCCTCTGATTTCTTTTGACTTGATCCTAGTAGTTTAATCATCTGTGGTTTCTGGTAGATTTTTCAGTCTCATTACATGTTTAGCTCCAGACCAGGAATCAGCGATCTCTTCAAGGAGCCCTGTTTCCCTTTAGTTAAAAATGGTAAAGTCCATAGTCTGGATGGTAGGGGTGCTCACTGCAACTGGGGTAAGTCATATGTCCAATTCAAATTCAGGATGTACTGGTTTTACTTAATCTAGTGCATATCATTTCTCTAAGGCCAGAAAATTGCATTGTTCCATAATATAATTACTCATTTTCTTAATCCCATGATGTACATATAACAGTCTCAGAATCATGAGACTAGAAGTATGATGTTTGAAAACTGTTTAAGATTTTCTTGAGTTCTTACTATCTTTAGGATAACACCCCACTAGGATATCAAGATCAGGTCTCTTGAAATTGTTATTTGTGTGGTTCTCCTCTCAATTCAGTATTATTTTTGTAATTGTATAAGATACACAATTCAAAATTAAATCTACAAAATAAGGTATATTCCTTGAAGTCTGGTTTCTACCCTTAAAGCCTCCACTTGATTCCCTCCCTCTCCTGTAACAATGGTTTTCAGCCTTTGAAGCTTTAAAAACAAAACAAAACAAAACAAAAAAACAACTGATGCACAGACTCCATATCCAAGCAGTTAATTCATAGTTTGGGAGGCAAATTGAAGGAGAATGAGACCAAAGCATCAGTAATTTTTACAAGATTCCAGTTGATTCTCATGGATAGCTAAAGTTAAGGACAACTGATGTTTAATTTTTTTAATGATATATTGTTCTGTTGAAATGTGTGTGTGCATGAGCATAGATAGAATACATCTATTTTGGTTCCTTGTTCCCTCTTCCACTCCTTTTTCCTTCCTTTCCTCCTTCCTTCTTTTTGAGTATATTTGGCATACGGTGTTACTAGTTTCAGGTGTACAACAATGTTTCCACAAGTTTATACATTATCCTGTGCTCACCACAAGTGTTATATACCATCTGTCACCATACAGCGCTGTTACAGTATCACTGACTGTATTCTCTAAGCTGTGTCTTTTATTCCCATGACTTATTCATTCCGTAACTGGAAGCCTCTACTCTGTCTCCCACTTCCCTTCATCCATTTTGTCCATCTCTTGGCTCCCCTCCTCTCTAGCATCCATCAGTTTGTTCTCTGTATTTACAGGTTTGGTTTTGCTTTTTTTTTTAGACTTCACATATTAGTGAAATCCTATGGTATTTGTCTTTTTCAGTCTGACTTATTTCACTTAGCATAGTATTGTCTACGTCCATCCATATCAGAGGTAGCATAAACTCATCCTTTTTATGGCTGTATAATATTCCATTATAGATATCTCTACACATACACACACACACACCCCTCCTCTTCCTTACCCATTCATCTGTTAATGGACACTTAGGTTGCTCTTTTATCTTAGCTATTGTAAATGATGCTGCAGTAAATATAGCAGTGCATCTATCTTTTTGAATTAGAGTTTTCCTTCAGGTAAACACCCAGTAGTGGACTTATTGGACTATATGATATTTTTATTTTGAATTTTTTGAGGACATCCATATGGTTTTCCCTTCCTCTTTTTCTTTTTTTAAAAGATTTTATTTATTTATTTGACAGAGATCACAAGTAGACAGAGAGGCAGGCAGAGAGAGAGGAAGGGAAGCAGGCTCCCCACTGAGCAGAGAGCCCGATGCCGGGCTTGATCCCAGGACCCTGGGATTATGACCTGAGCCGAAGGCAGTGGCTTTAACCCACTGAGCCACCCAGGCGCCCCTCCTTCCTCTTTTTCTTAAACATGGAAATATACTCCTGCACTCTTCACTGAACATGACCCGGAGAGAAGCTGTGACACACTGTGCAGTGTCCGAAGCCCCTGGGTTATCTTGCCACCTGCTAAAGCTGGAGAATGCCAGTGTTACAGATGGTAGAGGACTTAAAAAAAAAGAAGAGTGACAATTGAGTAATTTTGCTTCTAAAATACATTTTTAAGTCTAAAATAAGGAATTCTAAACACTTTCACATAATTCTGAAAGTTAATGCTGGGACATTACGAACACGTGTGTGATGGGATTTGCATCTTACACTGTGTGACTCAGATTTACTATTATGATGTATGGTTTCTACTTCATTACATCTGTGACATGTGTCTTGTGTTCTTATTATAACCTGTGAAATTTTATTTGTAAGAAAGTAAAAATGGCTTAATTTTTTAATCTGTTTATTTGACTATAAAGTTTATTTTATTTTTTGCATCATTTACTAAGTCCATTTTTTCCTCTCTGTTTCAGTCCAAGCACTCAGTAGATATTGTGAATGCCAGCTGATGTCCTGTCAGTTTAAAACAGTTCTGTGGCCACACAAGTTTGGGAAATGCTGCTGTGGGTTGGTGACCCCATTAATAAGCTTTGTTAAGGCAAGCAGTGTGAAGACCTGGTCTGAAGCAGGGCCAGAGTGAATACTGGGAGATCCCCTTATAAGCCATTATAATGATAAAAGTGAATAGTGATCAGGGCCTGAACTGAACCCAGTGAAAGAGTTAGTGTTAGGGGTTAGCAGGAATGTTATAAAAAAGGAATGTTTACACAGTGCCTGGGTGGCTCAGTCAGTTAAGCGTCTTGCTTTGGCTCAGGTCATGATCTCAGGGTCCTGGGTGTGAGCCCTGTGTCAGACTCCCTTAGCAAGGAGTCTGCTTCCCCCTCTGCCTCTCACTTGTTTTCTCTATTTATCTCTCAAATAAATGAATAAAATCTTTCTTTTTTTTTACATTTTTATTTATTTATTTGACAGAGAGAGACACAGCAAGAGAGGGAACACAAGCAGGGGGAGTGGGAGAGGGAGAAGCAGGCTTCTTGCCAAGCAGGGAGCCTGACATGAGGCTCAATCCAGGACACCGAGATCATGACTGGAGCTGAAGGCAGACGCTTAATGCCTGAGCCACCCAGGTGTCCCTAAACGAATAAAATTGTTTAAAAAAAAAAAAAAAAAGGGAGTGTTTTCCTTGAGTTGATTCACCACTTCTAAGATCTTTTTTTCTGTTTTTCAGGTCCAGGAAATAGATGTTTTAAATATACCCATACACCCATGTATGATCAGTTCCTTGTTGACTGATTGATGTTAATTCACTGGAAACTGACTTACACAGAATCAGGCTGACCTAGGTTTATATCCTTGCTTTGTCACAGCTCTGGCCTTTAGTATTTTCACTTTTTTTTTTTTTTTTTAAAGATTTTATTTATTTATTTAACAGAGAGAGAGAGATCACAAGTAGGCAGAGAGGCAGGCAGAGAGAGAGGGGGAAGCAGGCTCCCTGCTGAGCAGAGAGCCTGATGCAGGGCTCAATCCCAGGACCCTGAGATCATGACCTGAGCTGAAGGCAGAGGCTTAACCCACTAAGCCACCCAGGTGCCCCTAGTATTCTCATTCTTAAAAGGGGAATTCTTGACTACTTTTCAAGGGTGTTGAATATTACAGATAATGTATGCTATGTACCCATTATAATGATTGTGATAACTATAATTTGGTTGGGCATCTTTTCCGTTGATCCTGGAACTCCTGACTTTGAAAACCAGGGAACTTACCCATATTAAAATCTTTATAAAGTTGGATTATCAATTAGACCTTTGGTTGGAAAACATGGAATTATTATCAGCGATATAACAATAGCTAAAGGGGATTGAGGTAGGTAGGGGAAGTTGCTGTCCTAGTTCTGGAAAAGCCAGATGCAAAGTTGGTCTTTACCCTGCAGCGGAGGATGATTCGTCAGGGCCTGGATGACTTGTGTTCCCAAGAGTTGGTTTTGCCCCTGGGTTAGCAGTGCTCTGTGCTACCTCTGACTTGACCCTCAGTCCGCACTGCTTCTTCTGACCTTGCCATAGTCATGTCTCCTACTCAGTGCCCTGGGAGGTGTTTGGTCTCCTCCCATGACACATGAATTACATCAGACTAACCAGTCCATCCTTGACCCACTGTTAGAGTCTCTGTGTTTACGAGATCATGGAGAATAATTTAAACCGTCTGGTGGGAGAGGAGGAGATCTGAAGGTGATTGGTTTCATTCTCAACCAGTTGAGTTTCAGATACAGTTCCTGAGGCTGGAATTCCAACTGGCGTTTAGCCAGAACTGGGAATGTGGCTCTAGAGAGGGCAAAGGTCATGAGTCAAGCTCATTTTTCATGTTTCTTCTCCTTTGCACATGCCTTCCTCTCTGCCTGGAATGCTGTATTCCCCCCTTGTTTGTCTGCTGAGCTACTACTTGTCTTTAATCAACCATTTCCAGGGTTTCCTTTTCTGCATGCCAGCAACCCTGTAAGGTAGGTACTGTTATTATCCCAGTTTGTTTAGATGAAGAAATTGAGGCACAAGAGGGGTTAAATAACTCATCCACGGTCACACTGCTAGTAAGGTGACATAACACTGAATTTAAATCCAAGTGGCATGGCTTAGACTGTGCCCATAACCACTTCATCTTTCTGCTTTCTGGTTATTTAGTTAAAGTTACTTATTGTATGAATCAGGTGTCCACAGTGCTCATCTCTCTATGTAGCATTCAAGGGGACAGGTTTTTCCTTTTAGGATAGTATTTCCAGCGAGACAGAAAACAATTCCAAAGTATTCTCTTTTCTCTATTCCTTTTACCATTTTCTTGGATTAAGCCCTCATCTCTTGTCAGAACTATCAGTGTAGAACTGTTACTGGTATTCTCATTTGTGTCTTCTTCTCTTGGTATCTTTTTTCATGGCTGTTACTGGAATCATCTTTCTAAGATGCATATATGACCCTACTACTCCCCTGCTGAAGACCCTTCTTTGGCTCCCAAGTGCTTATAGTATTTCCTAATCTAATGAAAAGAATGACCAAGATTTCTGTCCTTGCTTAGTTTGGCTTGGATCAGGTTACCATTCTAGAACAAGTCATTTTGCTGGGGCAGTGGAAACATTGTGATTTGCCCAACTTGGATCATCCACCCTGTCCTGTGGCCTGGTTGGAAGTGAGGGTGAGGGGCAGGGTTGAGAGTGAAGCCCCACAGGGACTTCTAAGTTTGAGAGAGGCCACTCCTAAATGGTAACTCCAGATATCTTGGGGGAAAGAGGAAGGGGTGGTGGAGGTGGGTTTACAGCTAAATCCTGTTGCAGCCTTCAGATTCCTTCTGCATTCTGGCTTTAGTAGGGCAGATGCTCATTTTCCCGGGCACTGGGATCCAGAAGAGAGGAAGGGTGTTCATGCCTGCAGGAGCGTATGCGGTGAGGGCAGTGAGCAGGCAATGATGTGATGATCCCTCCACAGCAGCAAGCTGAGGAATCCTAATATACAGTATATCGCTCCAGTTCCATAGTTAAACAGTGGTAGATTTTTTCCCCCCAAATATAAAATGGGCATTGTATTTAATCACAGCTCTGCTTTTCCTGAGTTGTCAAATTTAGATAAATCACATCCTGGCTTAACCACTTCCTAGCCTTGTGATTGTTTATTTGAGGGCAATTTTCTTAGTCTCAGGATCCTTAGCTACAAAATGGGATGATAATAGGGTTTTTGAGACAATTGCATTCAGTGGTGCATTTGAAATTCTTGGCTCAGTACTTGCACATAGTGAAACTAAAAAAATTTGTAACTAAAAAAAAAAAAAATGTTTGAACAGAGTACACACGTTGAAATCGCAGCTGTGAAAGTGTGAAACTGAGCTCCAGTCTTTTAAAGATCTATAATTTTGAAAAAATACAAAATTAAACTATGATATCCCTAGCATTCTACAGCCATAGCACCTTCATACATAGGGTCATTGAGTCCCTCCTAGGTCATTCGTGGTAAGTAATACTATTCTCATTGAATTTATGAGTATACCAAGGCCTCAGAGAGGTTAAGTTCTAAAGTTAGAACTGCAAATCTGTCCTTGACTTCAGATCTTCCTATGACTTTTGGGACACCTGGGTGGCTCATTGGTTGAACATCCAGCTCTTGATCTTGGGGTGGTGGGATCAAGTCCCCAGTCAGGCTCCACAGTCAGCAGAGAGTTTGCTTAGCATCCTCTCTCTCCCCCTTTGCTTCTCTTGCTCTTGGGTACATGCTCTCTTTCTCTCTTTCTCTCTCCTGTAAGTAGATCTTAAAAAAAAAAAAAAAATCTTATGACTCTTGCATTCTCCTCATTCTACAAAGCCTTTTTAAATATTAAGAATAAATGACTTACAGGATGCTTGGGTGGCTCAGATGGTTAAACATCTGACTCTTGGTTTTGGCTCAAGTCATGATTTCTGGGTTGGGAGATCAAGCCTGGGGGAGTCTGCTTCCCCTCTCGCTCTGCCTTTGTCCCCCCACTCCCCCCACCCCCCACCCCCGCCAACATGTGTGTGCTCTCATGCTCATAGTTCCTTTAAAAATAAATAAATAAAAATAATTAATGACTTATGTTATAAAAGACTGAACCAGACTGAAGGTTGGTGGTATAGCCTTTGTCATTTGAAAGTACGGCAAATACTCCTCATGCAAATAATTTGATAGGCTTAGTTGATTGGCTTCCAGTTTTCTTAACAAACTAGGCTGATTTCTGTTGTTAAGAATGCCTTGGGTGTGGTAAAGGTGGAAGTGAAGGTTGACATATGAAGGAAGATACAGAAGCCTGACTTGCCTCTTCACACATTTGCATCAGGGCAGAGGGCAGCCAAAATAGTCTGTAATACCTCTTGAATGCAGTGTGTGTTAATGTTTAAGGAATAATTTGTGCCTTTGGGAATGGAAAATGACTGACAATCCCTTTTCTAAGTTGCAACATTTGTGTACTTGGAGGATTAAGAACCTTCCAATTTCTGGGTGGCTCAGTGGGTTAAGAATCTTCCAGTTTCCTAGTAGCATGGCATCTCTAAATGCCAGTGCTTTGAAAAGAAACAAAAATCTGAAATGGAATATATACATTCAGCCTTTCACAAAAATATGCCAACACTTCTGAATATCAAAAGGCTTTAGAACTAGAGAATTGAAACCACCCATTTTCTTCACATCCTAAAAGACATGTTGAAATTCGTGATTAAATATTTACAAAATGCAAAGCTGGGGTACCCCTGAGTGGCTCAGTCCGTTATGTGTCTGCTTTCTGGTCAGGTCATGATCACAGGGTCCTGGAATGGAGTCCCCAGTGGGCTCCATGCTCAGTGAGGAGCCCGCTTCTCTTTCTCCCTTTGCCCCTCATCCTGCTGGTGCTCTTTCATGCTCTCTCTCTCGAATAAATAAAATCTTTAAAAACAACAACAACAACCCACAAGTCTTCAAATTAGAAAATAGAAGTGAACTAGCTGTTTGCTACTTGACAGAGCTATGCTTTGAATTGCTGGAGAGCTGCTCTGATTAAGGACTTCATAAGCTTTGAACTACTCTGATTCTGTGATACGTTATTGATTTATAGCAATGATTCTCTACCCTGGTGCATATCAAACTTATAGAGCTTTATGAAAATACAAATAGAACAAGGCATTGAAAAATGTTTAAAATCAGCAAAAAGGTCAAACATAGTTCAAGATTCAAAATACATCTTTCTGAAACGGGAAACCATAAACCTGTTCACTCTTTGGGTGAATAGAAAGGATTATAAAGTCAATTGAATATCCTACTTAGTGACCCTTCACTGTTAGCATTCTTGATAACTTCCCCAGTTT
The DNA here is from genome assembly GCF_030435805.1 of Mustela lutreola. NCBI lineage: Eukaryota > Metazoa > Chordata > Mammalia > Carnivora > Mustelidae > Mustela > Mustela lutreola. The sequence continues at coordinate 18,718,810 of NC_081291.1, read as the reverse complement.
GGCTTATCTAGCTACATTTTTTGATAACTTCCTCCCCTTTGCTTTATCTGGCTTTACTTAGAACTTTTAACAGGGCTCACAGCAGCTAATCACAAACTTTCTGGAAATTGCAGAGAGTTCTGTCAATCCCGAGGAAGAATTGAGGCTCTGTTGCCCAAATCTTTGTAATCAAGTGGACTTTTGTCTTCTATATCCAGAAGCTGGAGAGGTACCTCCTGTTCCTTTCTAATCTGAACCATACCCCAGTCTTTATCTCTTGTCCTTAGTTCTTTGTGCTTTAATATGTATACAGTGTTACATTTAACTTGATTTCTGTGACTAACCCAAGATTAGAGAAGTTTTTGCTGTCTGTAGGTATCATTTGTGTTTACAAGTTCTCAGAGTTTAGGGGCGCCTGGGTGGCTCAGTGGGTTAAGCCGCTGCCTTTGGCTCAGGTCATGATCTCAGAGTCCTGGGATCGAGTCCCGCGTCGGGCTCTCTGCTCAGCAGAGAGCCTGCTTCCCTCTCTCTCTCTCTGCCTGCCTCTCCATCTACTTGTGATTTCTCTCTGTCAAATAAATAAATAAAATCTTTAAAAAAAAAAAAAAAACAAAAAAAAAAAACAAGTTCTCAGAGTTTAAAAAATCTGAGCACGTTTCAGAGCTAGATTTTTTAATTTAAACAGAACACAGGGCTTCACATAAAGTAGGAAAAGCTTTTTTTTTTTCTTTCTCACAGTTGTCTGTAATGCCAAAAGAAAAAAGGGTATGATGAATTGTTTTCTTCCTATTAATATACCTCAAAACCTACTGAGTCTGTGCCTTATTGTATTCCAGGATATGTTTGTTTATTGTTCATTACCACAATTAGATTATAAACTCCACTGAGGACAGGTGATTTGTTTTGCCCGCCACCCGAATCCCAATGCCTAGCATGTAATAGGCACTCAATAAATATTTACTGAATGAAAAAGAGCGATATTTTTTTCCTGTTTATCTCTTTTTACTCTGTTTCATTTCCTCTCCATGCTCCTTGTACTTAATATTGATATGAATCATGTCTCAGGGCTTTCAGGGCTTTCAATGGTGTTCTCTAATTATTTTTTGACGTATAATACATATAACAAAATTGATTCATTTGAAGCACACAATTCAACTTTTTAAAAAGATCTTTAAAATTAATTAATTAATTAATTTGAGAGAGTGTACAACAGGGGCGGTGGCAGGCAGAGAGGGATGGAGAAAGCAGCCTTCCCGCTTAGTAAGGAGCCCAACATGTGGGCTTAATCCCAGGACCCTGGAATCATGACCTGAGCCGAAGGCAGAAATTTAACTGGTTGAACCACCCAGGTGCCCCCAATTCATTTATTTTTAGTAAATTTACAGAGCTGTACATTCCTTACCACAATTTTAGAACTTTTATTGTCCCAAAATATCCGCTGTGTCTATTTGCAATCACTTCCCTTTCCCACCCCATTCCCAGGCAATCACTAATCTACTTCTCTCCTTCTAGTTTTGCCTTTTTTGGGCATTTCCTTTAATAAAATCATACAGTATGTGGTCTTTTGAGCTTGGCTTCTTTCACTTAGCTTAATTTTTAAAAATTGAAGTGAAATTCATATAACATACCGTAACTGTTTTAAAGTGTACTATACTTCAATGGCATTTAGCATTTAGTGCATTCACAGTGTTACGCAACGCTCACGCCTCTGGTTTCAAAATTGTTTCAGTGCCCCAGAAGAACACCCTGTGCCTAGTAATCACTCCTCATGTTCCCCTTCCCCCATTCCTTGGCAACCATTAGTTGGCTTTCTTTTTCTATGGATATATGGATTTACCTTTCTGAATAATTCATATTCAGAATATGAATCAGGAGTATTTAAGCTTTTGTGTCTGGCTTCTTTTATTTAACATGTTTTCAGGGTTCATCCAAGTTGTTATGTGTTAGTAGTACTTCATTTCTTTTTATGGCTGAATAATATTCCACTGTATAGACAGACTGCAGTTTATCTGTTCATCTGTTTATAGACGTTTGGGCTGTTTATGCCTTTTGGCTATTGTGACTAGTGCTGCTATGAGCATTTATAAACAAATCTCTCTCTGAGTACCTGTTTTCAGTTCTTTTTGAGTATGTACCTAAGAGTGGAATTGCTGGGTCCTTTGATAGTTCTGTGTATACTTTTTTGAGGAACAACCAGTTTGCCACAGCTAGCTCATCATTTCATATTCCCATCAGAAGTGTCCAAGGGTTTCTGTTTCTCTCCATCCTTGCCAACTGATTCGTTTGCCATTTTTTTGATAAAAGCCATCTTGCTGGGTGCAAAGTGGTATCTCTGTGGTTTGATTGGCTCTTCATTAATGACAATGATGTTGAACATCTTTTCATTTGCTTGTTGGATGTTTGTATATCTTCTTTTGAGAAGTCTATTCAAGTCCTTTGCCCACTAAAAAAAATTATTATTAGGTCACATAGGTGGCACAGTTTGTTAAGCATCCAGCTCTTGGTTTCAGGCTCGGGTCGATCATGGGGTCCTGGGACTGAACCCCGTGTGGGGCTCTGCGTTCAACATGAATTCTGCTTGGGATTCTCTTTCCCGCTCCCTCTGTCCCTCCCACCCATGCTCTCTCTCTCAAATAAATAAATAAATCATCAAAAAATTTATTATTGAAGTATATAGTTGACATATAGTATGTAGTTGTTTGATGTTATAGTGATTGACAATCCTATACATGATGTAGTACTCACCATAAGTAGTGTAGTTACCATTGTAACCATACAGGGTTATTGCAATTTCATTAACTGTTTTTGCTATGCTGTACTTTCCTCTCTGTGACTTATTTATTTTATAACTAAAAGTTTGTACCTTTTAAATTACCTTCGCCTATTTCAGTCATCCCCCCGCTCTCCTCTCCTCTGGTAACCACTGGTTTGTTCTCTATGAGTCTTTCTGTTTTTGTTGTTGTTGTTTGTTTATTCATTTTAATTGGGTTATGTGTCTTTTGTTGTTGAGTCATGAAAATCCCGTATATATTATGCATACTAAAACCTTATTAGATACATGATTAGCAAATATTTTCTCCCATTCTGTATGTTGTCTTTTCATTCTCTTAATGTCTTCTGATGCACAAAGTTTTTGGGTCGAATATAAGAATCCATTTGCAAATCCGTTATAGTTTTAGCTCTTACATTGATCCGTTTTGAGTTAATTTTTGTATGTGGAGTTAGGGTTCCAACTGTATTCTTTGCATGTGGTTATCCTGTTGTCTTAGCACTATTTGCTGAAGAGACAATTCTTCCTGTTGAACATTGTTGGCACTGTTGTTGAAAATCAGTTGGCTACATTGGGGTGCCAGAGTGGCTCAGTCAGTTGAGTGGCTGCCTTCAGCTCAGGTCATCATCCCAGGGTCCTTGATCAAACTGCACTGGGCTCCCTGCTCAGCAGGAAGTCTGCTTCTCCCTCTCCCTTAGCCCCTCCACCTGCTTGTGCCTGTGCATGCTCTCTCTCCCTCTTTCTCTGACAAATAAAATCTTTTAAAAAAAAAGAAAAGAAGAAAGAAAGATAGAAAGAAAAAGAAAAAAAATCAGTTGGCTACAGATGTTTGAGTTTATTTCTGGACTTGCAATTATTCTGTTGGTCTGTATGACTCTTCTCATGCTTGTACTATACTGTTTTGAATACTGTAGCTTTGTAGTAAGTTTGAAATTGGGAAGTCTCACTTTGTTTTTCTTTTCTTTCTTTTTTTTTTTTAAAATATTTATTTATTTTGTGGGGAGGAGCAGAGGGAGAGAGAGAACCTTCAAGCCGACTCAAGAGTCCAGAGCCCCACATGGGGCTTGATCCCACGGCTCATAAGATCATGACCTGAACTGAAACTGAGATTCAGCCCTCAACCAACTGAGCTGCCCAGGCACCCCTGTTTTTCTTTTCTGATACTGTTTTGGCTATTTCGAGCCTTTATAATTTCATGTGAATTTGAGAATCAGCTTTTCCATTTCTACAAAAGAGACCATTGTAATTTTGATAAGATTATATTAAATCTGTAGATCCTTTTGGAGAGTATTCCAACTTAATATTAAATCTCCTAATCCATGAACATAGGATGTCTTCCGTTTCGTTAGGTTTACTTTAATTTTTTGTTGTTGTTGTTTCTATATTGTATTTTTCTGTAACATTGGAATTGCTTAAATTAATTTGTATTTCTTTTGCTGGTAGAAACAATAATATATAATTATTTATATATTAACAATAAATAAATAGGAAACAATAAATATAATTAATTTTTTTAAAAAATGCAGTGTAGTTAACACATAGTGTTATATTAGTTTCCAGTATATTTCTTTCAGTGATGTTTTGTACTTTTTAGCACATACATTTTCACTTCCTCTGTTAAATTTATTCCTAGGTATTTATTCTTTTGGGTCCCATTTAAATGGAATCTCTTTTTTCCTTTTTCTTTTTCTTTCTTTCATTTTTGTTTTTTTAAATAAACTCTGTGGCTATCATAGGGCTTGAACTCAGGACCCTGAGAACAAGAGTCACATTCTGTACCCAGTGAGCCAGCCAGGCAGATGCTTAATAACTGAGCCACCCAGGCATCTTGAAAAATTTTCAGTTTTGCACCATTAGGTATGATGTTAGCTGTGGAGTTTTATAAATACTCCTTTTCATGTTAATGAGGCTTCTTTCATTCCTATTTTTCTGACTCTTTTTTTTTTTTAATCACAGAAGACTACTGAATTTTATTAAATGCTTTATCTGCGTCTATTAAGATGATCTGTGATTTCTTTCCTTCATTCTGTTAATGTGGCACATAACATTGATATTCTTATGATGAACTACCCCTCCACTCTTGTGCTAAAGCCTACTTGGTCATGGTGTATACTCTTTTTTTTTTTTTTTTTAAGATTTATTTATTTGAGAGGGAGAGAGAGCACAAGATGGGGGGAGGAGCAGAGGGAAAGGAGGAGAGGGAGAGACAGAATCTCAAGCCAGCTTCTTGCTCAGTGTGAGCCAGATGTGGGGGTTGATCTCATGACACTGAGATCACAACCCGAGCTGAAACCAGAAGTCAGCCACTTACCTGACTGAGCCACCCAGGAACCCCAGTGTATAATCTTTTCAATGTGCTGTTGGATTCAGTTGGATTTGTTAGATTTTGGTGTTTTTTTTTTTTAAGGATCTTTCATCTCTATTCATAAGGACTATTGCTCCGAAGTTTTTTGTGTTATCTTTGTCTAGCTTTGGTATTAGGCTAATGCTGGCATCATAATTATGTATTAGGAAATGTTGCCTCCTCTGCAATTTTTTGGAAGAGTTCCTGGAGGATTGGTACATTTTGTAAGTGAATGAAAGCATGAAAAATAACTCAGAATTTTGTTTTTAATCATTAATGAACTTGCATTCGAGTTTTTAATTTTTCTGGCATGTATAACTAAATTTTAATCCCTGAATTTTGTGATTTTTTAAAAAAACCAAATTTAAGTAATCTCTACACCCAGTGTGAGGTTTGAACTCATAACCCAGAGATCAAGAATCCCATGTTCTTCCAACTGAGCCAGCCAGGTGCCCCAAATTTTTGCGATCTTATATAGTCTCTGTGTAGACATTTACTTCATATTCCTTACCTGTTTACCTAACCGCCTTGAACTTATGTGATTTATATTTCTATAAACCTCAATTTTATTAATAATGCCATATAACTGATTTTTGATTATAGCTTAATCTGTTAAATTTTTTAAAAAATATTTATTTATTTGATAGTCAGAGAGGCAGGCAGAGAGAGAGGGGGAAGCAGGCTCCCTGCTGAGCAGAGAGCCCCAATGTAGGGCTCGATCCCAGGACCCTGGGATCACGACCTGAGCCGAAGGCAGAGTCTTTAACCCACTGAGCCACCCAGGTGCCCACAGTTACATTTTTAAAAAAGATTTTATTTGTTTATTTGACAGAGATCACAAGTAAGCAGAGAGGCAGGCCGAGAGAGGGGGGGGGGGAAGCAGGCTCCCCACTGAGCTTAGAGCTCACTCAATGCAGGGCTCCATCCCTGGAGCCTGGGATCATGACCTGAGCCAAAGGCAGAGGCTTTAACCCACTGAGCCACCCAGGCACCCCATTAATCAATGGGTTAACATATCCATCTCTCAATATGTTAACAAAGGAACACAGATATAAAATTAGCATGAAATGAGCTCATTGTATTTTCTTTTGAGAGGGCCACATATTTCAGCTGGGAAAAGAATATCTGAATTTTTAATAGATAAGACATCAAGTTCTGACTCTCAATACTGTTTTCACTGTTCATTAACAAAGAGCTGGTGATTCATAGTTCTGTTTTGTTTCATATTTTACATTAAAAGAATGTATTTCTTCTAGCAGTAATATATTTTTACTTTTAAATTTAGAAATTATACATGAACATAAAGAAAATGTAAATTGTCCCTGATTCTATCACCCAAAGAAAACATTAGCATTTTGGTGGTTTTCTTTTATTTATGCACAGGTAAAAACGTGTATGTAAAAACTGACATTGTAGGAACGCCTGGGGTGGCTCAGTCAGTTAAGCTTCTGCCTTTGGCTCAGGTCATGATCCCAGGGTCCTGGGATCAAGTCCCACATCAGGCTTCTTGCTCAGCTGGAAGCCTGCTTCTTCCTCTACTTCTGCCTGCCTATGATCTCTCTTTATCTCTCTGTCAAATAAATAAATAAAATCTTAAAAAAAAAAAAAAAAACCAACCCTGACATTTGTATAGCATCAGGCAATTTTTGCTCTGATTAACCTACAAGGAGTATTGTTTTTCCTTGTCATTAAATGGTCTCCAAAAACATGATGTTTTTTCAACTAACATCTTTTTTTTTAAAGATTTTATTAGTAGACAGAGAGGCAGGCAGAGAGAGAGAGGGAAACAGGCTCCCCACCGAGCAGAGAGCCCGATGTGGGACTTGATCCTAAGACCCTGAGACCATGACCCGAGCCAAAGGCAGCGGCTTAACCCACTGAGCCACCCAGGCGCCCTACTAACATCTTATTTTATGAAATTAGAAGTTTTCAGGTTTTTAAAAAGTTAGGTAACATACAGTGCAATATTGGTTTCTGGAGTAAAATTCAGTGATTCATCCCTTACGTGCAACACCTAGTGGTCATCACAAGTACCCTCTTTAATACCCATCACCCATCTAGCCCATCTGCCCCTGCCTCTCTCCATCAATCCTCAGTTTGTTTTCTGTTGTTAAGAGTCATTTATTGTGGGCGCCTGGGTGACTTGGTTAGTTGAGCATCCGACTCTTGGTTTTGGCTTCAGTCATGATCTCCAGATTAGGAGATGGAGCCCCATGTTGGGCTATACACTCAGCAAGGAGTATGCTTCCCCTCTCCCTCTACCCCTCCTCCTGATTGAGTGCTCCCTCTCTCTTTCTCTCTCTGAAATAAATCTTAAAAAAAAAAAAAAGTCACTTATGGCTTGTTTCCATTCCCTCTCTCCTTTTATTCTTTCCCCTCTTCCCATATGTTCATCTGTTTTCTTTCTTAAATTCCACATATGAGTGAGACCATATGGTATTTGTCGTTCTCTGACTGACTTATTTCACTTAGTGTAATGCATTCTAGCTCCATCCAGGTTGTAGCAAATGGCACAGTTTCTTTTTTTTTTGATGGCCAAGTAATATTCCTGTGTGTGTGTGTGTGTGTGTGTACCACAACTTTTTTTTAAAAAAGATTTTATTCATTTATTTGAGAGAGAGATGGTGAGAGAAAGCATGAGCATGGGTAGGGGAGAAGGAGAAGCCGGCTGCTCACTGAACAGGGTGCCTAATGTGGCACTCGATCCCAGGACTCCAAGATCATGGCCTGAGCAGAAGACAGACACCCAACGGACTGAGCTATTGAGGCGCCCTTATACCATATTTTCTTATCCATTCATCAGTGGATGGACATTTGGTCTGTCTTGGCTTTGTTGGTAATGTTGCTATAAACATTGGGGTGCAGGTCTTACTTTGAATCTGTACTTTTTTTATTTTTAAATATTTTTATTTATTTATTTGACAGAGATATCACAAGTAGGCAGAGAGGCAGGCAGAGAGAGAGGGGGAGGCAGGCTCCCTGCCAAGCAGAGAGCTGGATGTACTTTGAATCCGTACTTTTTATCCTTTGAGTAAATGCCTAGTAGTGCAATTGCTCAGTTGTAGGGTAGTTAGTTCATTCTTTTCTTTCTTTTTAAAAAGATTTTATTTATTTGAGAGAGCATGAGCGGGATGGGAGGAGGAAGGACAGAGAGAGAGGGAGAAATGGGCTTCCCATTGAGTGGGGAGCCTGATGTGGTGCTTGGTCTCAAGACTTCAGGATCACAACCTGAGCCAAAGGCAGATGCTTAACCAACTGAGCCACCCAGGCACCCCAGGGTAGTTCTATTTTTAACGTTTTGAGGAACCTCCAAACTGTTCTTCAGAGTGGCTGCAGCAATTTGCATTCCCACCAACAGCGCAGGAAGGTTCTGTTTTCTCTACATCCTTGCCAACACTTGTTGCTTGTGTTGTTATTTTTAGCCATTCTGACAGGGGTGAGGTGGTATCTCGTGGTTTTGATTTGTATTTCCTTGATGCTGAGAGATGTTGAGCATCTTTTCATGTGTGTTTAGCCATCTGGATGTCTTCTTCATAAAAGTGTTCATGTTTTCTACCCATCTCTTAATTGGATTATTTGTTTTTTTGGATGTTGAGTTTGGTAAGTTATTTATAGATTTTCGGGTACTAACCCCTTATCAGATACATTGTTTGCAGATATCTTCTTTCACTCTGTAGGCTGCCTTTTAGTTTTGTTGTTTCCTTCAGTGTGCAGAAGCTTTTTTTTTTTTTTTAAAGATTTTATTTTTTTATTTGACAGACAGCGAGAGAGGGAACACAAGCAGGGGGATTGGGAGAAGCAGCAGCAGCTTCCCACTGAACAGAGAGCCCTATGTGGGGCTCGATCCCAGGACATTGGGATCATGACCTGAGCTGAAGGCAGATTCTTAATGACTGAGCCACCCAGGCACCACTGTGCAGAAGCTTTTTATCTTGATGAAGCCCCAACAGTTCATTTTTGCTTTTGTTTCCCTTGCCTCTGGTGACATGTTTCTAATAAGAAGTTGCTATGGCTGAGGTCAAAGAAGTTTCTGCCTGTGTTCTCTCTAGGATTTTGATGGTTTCCTGTCTCACATTTAGGTCTTTCATCCATTTTGAATTTATTTTTGTGTAAGGTGTAAGAAAGTGGTCTAGTCTCATTCTTCTGCTTGTAGCTATCCAGTTCTCCCAACACCATTTGTTGAAAAGACCTTCTTTTTTTCCATTGGACATTCTTTCCTGCTTTGTCCAAGATTAGTTGACCATATAGCCGTGGGTCCATAATTTTTTAAAGATTTTATTTCTAAGTAATTTCTACACCCAATGTGGGGTTGAACTCACAATCCTGAGATCAGGAGTGACATGCTCTGTTGATTGAACCAACCAGGTGCCCCTCCAAAATGATTTTTTTTTAAAGATTTTATTTATTTATCTGACAGAGAAATAGAGAGCAGAAGTACACAGAGCTGCAGGCAGAGGGTGAAAGAGAATAAGGCTCTCTGCTAAGGAGGGAGCCTGAGGCGGGGCTCGATCCCAGGACCCTGGAACCATGACCTGAGCCAAAGGCAGCTGCCCAACCAACTGAGCCACCCAGACGCCCCTCCAAAATGATTTTTGAAGGCTCTGTAATTAGTCAGGATCTGCTTGACCATTCTCTTAGGAATAAACATGTACGTGTGTGTGTGTGTATGTGTGTATTTTTTTTTAAGATTTTATTTGACAGTGAGAGAGGGAACACAAGCAGGGAGAGTGGGAGAAGGGGGCTTCCCGTGGAGCAGGGAGCCCAATGCAGGGCTTGATCCCAGGACCCTGGGATCATAATCTGAGCCAAAGGCAGACGCTTAATGACTGAGCCACCCAGGTTCCCCAATAAACATATTTTCTAATTTTCCAGATATCCATATTTTCATTCAAAACTCATTTTTTAACATCTTTTGAAATAATTTCAGACTTATAGAAAAGTGCAAGTAGAACAGAGAATTCTCATATCCACATTCCCCAAATGTTAACATTTATCACATTTGCTTTGTCATGTTCTTTTTCTCTGTTATAAACACACTTTTTTTTTTTCTGAATTGTAATAGTAGGGCTGGGAAGCATGAGGAGAATGAGGCATTTGCCTTGGACACAAAATTTGAGTGGGTACCAAAAAACTCAGGAATCAAAATAGATATTTTAATTCAATATTGAAATAAAAATTATTCTAAAATAATGTCTGATTACTATGAACATTTTAAAGATAGCATCAGTTATTGCAGGCATGATGCCCTTTTATTTCCTTTTTTTAAAAGATTTATTTATTTATTTAATTTTAAAAATTATTTTATTTATTTGACAGAGATCACAAGTAGGCAGAGAGGCAGGCAGAGGCGGGGGGTGGGGGGAAGCAGATTCCCCGCTGAGCAGGGAGCCCAATGTGGGGCTTGATCCTAGGACCCTGAGATCATGACCTCTGCCAAAGGCAGAGACTTAACCTGCTGATCCACCCAGGCACCCCTATTTATTTATTTTATTTTTTAATTTTTTATGTATTTATTTATTTGACAGAGAGAGCACACAAGCCAGGGACAGAGACAGAGGGAGAAGAAGACTCCCCACTGAGCAGGGAGCCCAATGCATGGCTCCATCCCAGGATCCTGAGATCATGACTTGAGCTGAAGGCAGATGCTTAACCAACTGAACCACACAGGCTCTCCTATTTATTTATTTTAGAGAGAGACGGAGGGAGAGAGGGCACAGAGTGGGAGGGGCAGAGGGAGAGGGAGAGACTCCAAACTGAGCATGGAGGCTGATGTGGGGCTCCCTCTCACCACCCTGAGATCACAACCTAAGCCAAAACCATGATTCAGATGCTTAACTGACTACCACCCAGGTGCCCTGATGCCACTTTATTTCTGAATATTTCAGTTTGTTTCCTTTAAAAAGGGAGGGATGGTATTCTCTTACATAACCACGATACAGTGATCAAAATATAGGAAATAACTTTGGTATAATACTAGTACCTAATATTTAATCTACAGATGTTTAGTTTTTATCAGCTGTCTACTATAGTAGTGTTCTTTATAACAAAACAACTTTTTTCTGACTCAGGATCCTATCCAGAATCAAATGCTGAATTAATTGTCATATCTCCTTAATGACATGACAGCTATGAACTAAACAGTGACATCTTTTGAACTAAACAAATTTTATCCTTCATGACTTTAACACTTCTGAAGAATGTTGACCATGTATTTTATAGACTGTCCTTTGATTTGGGTTAGTCTGTTATTTCTTCTTGATTAAATTCAGGTTACAAATTTTTAGTAAGAACACCACAGAGGTAGTGCTGCATCCTTCTCAGTGCATTACATCAGAAGACACAAGATGTCTTTTTTGTCCTATTACTGGTGGTGTCAGCTTTAATCAGTTGGTAAAGGATGTATCTGTCCAGGTTACTCCATTGTAAAGTTATAATTATTTTCTAATTAGTGGATTTTTGTGGAGGAGATACTTTGAGACTGTAAAGATACTGTTTCTCTTCATGCTTTTGAGTATCCATTGATGATTCTTGCCTTAAACATTATTTATGATGATGCTTGCCAAATGGAGATTTAAAAAATTTTCCATCTCTCCTTTTTTTTTATTGGTCAGAATTTTACTCTAAGAAAGAATTTTCCTTTCTTATTTACGTATGGATTGCATTATTAATATATATTCAGTATTGATTTATGGGTTCTTCTATGAGTTATAATCCAGTACAATCATTATTTATCTTGTTAATTACAGTGTTTTGGTTTTTTTCTTGCTCAGGTCCCAGTCTAATGTGCATCGGCAGGGCTAGGCCTCTGCACCCACATATTCAGAGACCCAGGCTCCTTAAACCCCTAGAGTAGCCCTTTCAAATGGAATTCTGAGGAAATAATTAAACCCTAATGCCTTAAGACATCTGTTGTATGCAGCAAGTTAATTTCCCTGTGATTCTGGAGTGGTACTGATTATATGACATCCGTGGGAGAACTGAGGAATTAGTCTACTTACATCATTGTATTAAGGGCTTAATTCTCTCAGGAAACCCTGGTTTGTACAACTTTTTTCACGTAACACTGTATTTTGAAGATCTCCCTGTCCATTCATGTTGATGTGTTACATCCATTTTAATGGCTACTTAGAGGTTTGTACTCTCGCTACACCAACATTTCCTTCGTTTCTTTCTTTCTTTTTTTTTTTTAAGACAACTTCTCTTTTCTTTTTTTTCTGGCTGTTACATATTACACTGTGATGATTGTGAGGTGTATATATATAGATAGATAGATATAATTTTCATTCATTTTGTTTAAAACAACAACAACAAAAAAAAAACACGTGTGGAGGCTGTTGCAAGTCATCCAGGCAAGAAAGGATGCACTTCAGGCTAGGATGACAGTGGAGCTGGAGAAAGGTAGACTGATAGGAGAAATAAAGTGGGAGGGAAAGCAGATGGAGTTGTTAATGAAGTAGGTGTGAGTAATGAAAGAGAGGAAGGAGTCAGTGGTGATTCAGATGGACCAGTGACATCAGTTAGAGTTACCGTAGGAGATGAACCTTACTTGTCATGGCCGGACCAGGTGACTTCATAGATACTTTACCACTCTGACATTTTATGATTTTGGAATCTGTGACAGCACCCTTTTTATAGATTGAATGATACCTTTCTGCTCTTCTCCTGCTGAAGGAGAAAGAACGTGCATATAGATAACCAGCTTACTACTTCTGAATATTGCTCTGCCATAGGAGGGCTTCCAAAATGACCCTTGCTCCCCTCTTCACCCTCACCTCTGTGCTCTTGGCTCACATTGCTCATGGCATATCATACCCCTTTCTTTTATTGAAATCACGGGCTCACTCAACTCCCAGCCCAACTGTGCTGCTAACATCCTGCTGGCCCCATTTAAGTCCAGCGTGCCTCCTCTCTGCTTTTCTAGCAGTTGTAGGATGTTGCGTCCTCCTGAATCCTGCCCTGCCTTAGTTGTGCTTAGATTATGTTCTCCAGGTTTTCATGACATGTCCTATTACATTCATAGTAAAGATTCTGTTATCTTATTGATCACATGTTTGAATTTAAAACAGAGACTTTGGGGCACTTGGGTGGTGGCTGGTTGAGCCACCAACTCTTGGTTTTGGCTCAGATCCTGATCTCAGGGTCATGACATGGAGAGCCTTGTGTCAGGGTCCGCAAGCAGCACGGAGTCGGCTTCAGACTCTTCTCTCTCTGTCCCTCCCACTCGTGCTCTTTCTCTCTCAAATAAATAAGTAAAACTTTAAAAAATAATAAAATAAAATAGGAGAGACTTTTGGAAATGTTTTTGATTTCTCTAGCATGATCTTAATATCACTCACCACATACAATATCCTACCTGTTTAAAACCATGTTTTAACTTTCAGGGCCCATCAGCATTTAGGAGTTCCTTTTATCAGGAATCAGGAATTTTAGTTTCACCGATCACTGAGATGGCGTTTGTTAATGTTTTCGAGGCACATGTTTTCAGGCCAGGTTACATTTTAAATCTTCTTATCCTTTATCAGTATTTGTTTCTAATGAAAATTGGAGAACATTTTAGGTGGTGTTTTCCGTTGGAAGGTTTTCTTACACCTGCTATGCTAGCTGAATATTTTGTCCGATCCATATAAAGTCTGATGTGATCTGTTTTGAGCTCTCTGTAAACAGTGGTGAAATTAGAATAAGGTGATCTCTTTGACTGTGGTAACTGTTGATAGCATTCTCTGGATGCCTTGGCAGTTTATCTGGCTCTGACAGCAGCCGTTTCTCCTGGCCCTGTAAAACCTTAGAAGACGTGTATTAACTTAGAATTAAATTGCACAGAAGTTTATCAGGCAGCAGCATGTTCATCCACTCATTTATTCAAGCTAAAGCCCTTAAGACTCTTGTTTTTAATTGTTTTTTCCATTGCAGTTCATGAGACCATGACCTGAGCCGAAGGCAGAGGCTTTAACCCACTGAGCCACCCAGGTGCCCCTAAAGATTTAATTTATTTATTTGACAGAGAGAGGTCACAAGTAGGCAGAGGGGCAGGCGAGGGGGTGGGGAAGCAGCCTCCCTGCTGAGCAGAGAGCCCGATGTGGGGCTCAATCCCACGACCTTGAGATCATGTCCCAAGTCAAAGGCAGAGGCTTAACACACTGGAGCCACCCAGGCGCCCTCCCCCACCATATATTCTTGCCTCCTTTGTCATAGAGTAATTGAACATATAAGTGGACCAAATTGGCTCTCTATTCTGTTCCATTGATCTGTGTGTCTCTTTTTGTGCCAATACCATACTGTTTTGAATGCTACAGCTTTGTAATAGATCTTAAAATCTGGTATTGTGATACCTCCAGGTTTTATCTTCTTTCTCAAGATTGCTTTGGCTATTCAGGGCCATAAAAAAGGATGAAATCTTGCCATTTGTGACTACATGGATGGACCTAGAGGGTATTATCTAAGTGAAATAAGTCAGACTGAGAAAGACAAATACCATATCATTTCACTCATATATAGAATCTTAAAAACAGGAGAAATGAATAAACACAAAGCAGAATCAGACCTTATAAATCCAGAGAAGAAACTGATAGTTGCCAGAGGAAAGGGGTGGGAAGATGGACAGATTGGTAAAGGGGAGTGAGAGATACAGGTTTCCACTTATGAAACAGATAAGTCACAGTAATAAAAGGCACAGCATAGGAAATATATAGTCAGTGATATTGGAATAGCATCTTATCATGACAGGTGGTAGCTATACTTAATGAGCATAGCATAATGTATAGAGAAATTGAATCACTATGTTATACACCTGAAGTTGTAACATTATATGTCAACTATATTCAAGTTAAAAAATCAGGGTGGCTCAGTGGGTTAAGCTGCTGCCTTCGGCTCGGGTCATGATCTCAGGGTGCTGGGATCGAGTCCCGCATCGGGCTCTCTGCTCAGCAGGGAGCCTGCTTCCTCTTCTCTCTCTCTGTCTGCCTCTCTGCCTACTTGTGATCTCTCTCTGTCAAATGAATAAATAAAATCTTTAAAAAAAAAATCAAATAAAAACTTTTTAAAAGAACAGTATTTACTTCATACAAACTAACCATGACTTTCTGCTATTTGACTTCAAGACCTCTTTTTTGTTTTGTTTAAAACAACAACAACAAAAAAAAAACAACTCTTGGAATTCTTTTTTTTTTTTTAAGATTTATTTATTTAAGGGGTTGCCTGAGTGCTTAGTCATTTAAGCAGTGCCTTCAGCTCAGTTCATGATTGCAGGGTCCTGCTGGTCTCCCTTTCCCTCTGCCCCTCTCCCTGATCACATGTAAGCGTGCTCTCTGTCTGTCTTTCTCTCTCAAATAAATAAATAAATACCTATTCACTAGGAAAAATGTCAACTCTACTGAAAAGTTGGAAGAACAAGTGAACTCCTCCTAGTTGGACCACTTGTTAATGTTTTGCCACGCTTCACTTACCTTATTTTTCACTTCTTGTTTATGGACCCATGCACATACACATATACATTGTAGTGTTAATTTCTGCTTTATATATATTTAATTTTTTTTAACTGTGGACAAACGCTAATAACATAAAATTTACCATTTAAAATTCGCAGTTTATAGAGGGTATTATACTAAGCAAAATAAGTGAATCAGAGAAAGACAATTATCATATGATCTCACTCATATGTGGAATTTAAGAAACAAAACAGAGGGGTGCCTTGGTGTCTCATTTGGTTGGGCACCTGCCTTCGGCTCTGGTTATGATCCTGGAGTGCTAGGATTGAGTCCCGCATCAGGCTCCCTGCTCAGCGGGGAGTCTGCTTCTCCCTTTGCCCCTCCCCTCCCCCTCTTGTTCTCGCTCGCGCTCTCTCTCTCTCACATTCTCTCTCAAATAAATAAATAAAAATCTTTTAAAAAGATTTTTCTTTTTTCTCTGTCTCGACTGAGGCAGCCATCTTGTTCTTGCCACATGCTGTTGTTAGAGGACCCTCCCTGCTTGAGATTTACCAACAGCACGAATCAAGAAAAGCTAGCTAAACTTCAGGCTCAGGTCCGGATAGGGGGCAAGGGTACAGCCTGCAGAAAGAAGGTGGTACATAGAAGAGCTACAGCTGATGACAAAAAACTCCAGAGTTCTCTAAAAAAACTGGCTGTGAATAATATAGCTGGTATTGAAGAGGCGAACATGATTAAAGATGATGGGACAGTTATTCGTTTCAACAGTCCCAAAGTCCAAGCTTCCCTTTCTGCTAACACCTTTGCAATTACTGGGCATGCAGAAGCCAAACCAATCACAGAAATGCTTCCTGGAATACTAAGTCAGCTTGGTGCTGACAGCTTAACAAGTCTTAGGAAGTTAGCTGAACAGTTCCCATGGCCAAGTGTTGGATAGCAAAGCAACAAAACCAGAAGACATTGATGAAGAGGATGATGATGTTTTCCAGATCTTGTAGAAAATTTTGATGAGGCATCAAATGAAGCTAACTGAAATTTCTTCTGGAGTTTGGAAGCTGGCATGGACTAAATTTAACAAATCAGCTATGTGGTTTCAAAGTTTTACAGACATGGAGAACATCAACTGTTACTAGTTCAGTAATATAAATATTTTGTATATTGATAATGCCGTTGGTTCAGCATTTTTCGGTCATTTGATTTTGCATTTGCACTTCCTCCCAGGATCTATTCTTTCGGTCAAAATACGAAGTGTCGGTGCAGTTTGAGGGTGTTTTGGTATTTGATTCTCAGTTTTCTGGGTTTTGTTTTTTGTTTTTTTTTTTTAAGATTTTATTTATTTGACAGAGTCCAAACGTAGGCAGAGAGGCAGGCAGAGAGAGGAAGGGAGCAGGCTCCCTGCTGAGCAGAGAGCCCAATGCGATGCAGGGCTCTTGGGGGCTCGATCCCAGGACCCTGGGATTATGACCTGAGCTAAAGGCAGAGGCTTTAACCCACTGAGCCACCCAGGCGCCCCTGTTTTGTTTCTTTGTTGGGGTATTTTTGGTTTGTGGGTATGTGTGTATACAGTGGAGAGCAAATTGGAAAACAGTTCTATTTATTCTCCTTCTTCCCCCAGTAGAAAGTAAAACAAATCTTTATGTTAAAACAAAACAAGAGAATCATAGGGGTAGAGAGGAAAAAATGAAACAAGACAAAATCAGGGAGACAAACCATAAGAAACTCTTAATCATAGGAAACAAACTGAAGGTAGTTGGAGGGGAGGGGGTTCGGGGATGGGGTGACTGGATGATGGACATCAAGGAGGGTATGATGTTATGGGCACTGGGTATTATATAAGACTGATGAATCACTGAACTCTACCTCTGAAATCAATAATACATTATAGTTAATTAATTGAATTTAAATAAAAAAAAATCAAGTTGCTGTTCACTGCCATTAAGTGCATTCATAACAATCACCACCATCTGTCTCTGGACATCTTTGCATATTGCAAAACTGAAACTCTGTACCCAATAAATAATAACTCCTCCTTCTCCCCTCCCCCTAACTCCTCACAACCACTATTCTGCTCTCTGTATTTATGAATTTGACTGTTCTAGGTACCTCATGTAAGTAGAATCATACAGTATTTGTCTTGTGTAACTGACTTTATTTAGCATAATGTTTTCAAAATTCATTCATCAAATATTATTGTAGCAAGTTTCAAAATTTCCTTCCTTTTAAATGCTGAATGATATCCCATTGTATGTAAACCACATTTTGTTTATCTTTTCATTCATTGGTGGACACTTAGGTTGCTTCCACCTTTTGGCTATGTATGTGGGTGTGCTGTAATATCTCTTTGAAAACCTGCTTTCAGTTCTTTTGGGCATATACCCAGAAGTGGAATTGCTGGATCATATAGTAATTCATTTTTAATCTTTTAAGGAGCTGCCATACTGTTTTACACAACAACTGCACCATTTTATATTCTGACCATCAGTGCAAAAGTATTCCAATTCCTTAACATCCTTGCCAACCTTTATTATGTTCTTGTTTTGTTTTATTTTTTAATGGTAGCCATCTTTAAAAGGTGTGAGGTGATAACTCATTGTATTTTTCATTTGCATTTCCCTATTTTTAAAAAAGATTTTATTTATTTTTAGAAAGAGAGGGAGAGTGCGAGCTCGGGGAGGGGTAATGGGAAAGGGAGAGAGGAAATCTCAAGCAAACTCCCCGCTGAACGCAGAGCCCACACCAGACTCCATCACACAACCCTGGGATCATGACCTGAGCTGAAACCAAGAGTCAGAGGCTCAATTGACTGAGCCACCCAGGTGCCCCTGCATTTCCTTATTGATTAGTAGTATTGGATATCTTTTCATGTGGTTATTGGTCCTTTGTATATCTTCTCTGAAGAAAAGTCTATTCAAATCCTTGTCCATTTATTTTTTTAAAAGATTTTATTTATTTATTTGACAGGCAGAGATCACAAGTAGGCAGAGAGGCAGGCAGAGAGAGAGAGAGGAGGAAGCAGGCTCCCTGCTGAGCAGAGAGCCCGATGCGGGACTCGATCCCAGGACCCTGAGATCATGACCTGAGCCGAAGGCAGCGGCTTAACCCACTGAGCCACCCAGGCGCCCCCCTTGTCCATTTTTTTCATCAGTTTTGTTTTGTTTTGTTTGTTTGTTTTTTTCTTGGGTGGTAGGAATTCTTTATTCTGGATGTAACAGATAAATTATTTGCAAATATTTTCTCCCATTCCATGGTGTGCCATTTCACTCTGTTGTGTGTTTCGATACACAGAAGGTTTTCATTCTGATGTAGTCCAGTTTATGTATTTCTTTTGTTACCTACACTTTTGATGTTAGAAATAATTGCTAACTCTGATGTCATAAAGATTTTCCCGTGTCTTCATATAAGAGTTTTATAATTTTAGCTCTTAATTTTATGTCTTTGATCTATTTTGAGTTAATTTTTATGATGAAAAGGTAAGAGGCCAGCTTTATTTTTGTTGAAAAGATTCTCCTTTTGTTTGAAAAGACTCTCCTTTCCCATTGGGTGATCTTGGCAGGTTTTTGAAAATAAATTCACCATGTATATGAGAGTTTATTTCTGGGTTCTCCATTCCATGGGTCTGGTCCATATGTCTGTCCTTAATGCAAGTACCACATTGTTTTGATTACTGAGACTTTGTAGTAAGTTTTGAAATCAGGAAGTGTGAATCTTCCAACTTTGTTTATCTTTTTCAAGTTTAGTTGGCTGTTTGGGATCCTTTGAGATTCTACATGAATTTTATTTTATTTTATTTAAAGATTTTATTTATTTATTTGACAGACAGAGATCACAAGTAGGCAGAGAGTCAGGCAGAGAGAGAGAAATGGAAGCAGGCTCCCTGCCGAGCAGAGAGCCCAATGTCGGGCTCGGTCCCAGGACCCCAGGATCATGACTTTAGCCCAAAGCAGAGGCTTTAACCCACTGAGCCACCCAGGTGCTCCAGATTCTACATGAATTTTAGATAGCTTTTCCCATTCTTATTAAAGGAATTTTAATAGAAATTGCATTGAATCTATAGATTGCTTTAAATAGTATTGTTATCTTTTTTTTTTTTTTAGTTTATTTATTTATTTATTTGACAGAGAGAGAGAGAGAGAGATCACAAGTAGGCAGAGAGAGAGGGAGAAGCAGTCTCCCCGCTGAGCAGAGAGCCCAATGTGGGGCTTGATCCCAGGACCCTGGAATCATGACCCAAGCCGAAGGCAGAGGCTTTAACCCACTGAGCCACCCAGGCACTCCAAATATATTGTCATCTTAACAATATTACAGCTTTTAGTCTTTTATCATGGGATGGCTTTCCATTTATTTCTTTTTTTTTTCTAGCTTTATTTAAATACAATTGACCAATATGATTGTGGATATTTAAAGTGTACAACATGAGTATATATACATTGCAAAAGGCTTATTTATGTCTCTTTAGTTTCTTCCAACAATGTTTTGTAGTTTTCAGTGTACAAATCTTTTCCTCCTTCCTAGATTATTTTCTTCATTTTGATGTGTTGTGATTAGAGTTCTAAAAATATTTTCATTGTAGTTGTAGTTGTAGTTGTATTGCAATTGTAGTTGTAGAGAAATACGATTGTATTGTTATATAGAAACATGATTTAGGTGTTGATTTTATATCCTGCAACTTTCTGTATTCACTTATTAAGTCTAATTTTTTTTGTGTGGATTCTTTAAGGTTTTACACATAGAAGATCATGTCATTCTATAAGCAGATAATTTTACTTTTTCCTTTCTAATTTTTTTCTTATTTTTTTCTTTCCTAATTGCTCTGGCCAGAACCTTCAGTAATATATTCAGTAGAAGCAGGCATTCTGTCTTGTATGGAGAAAGCTTACAATCTTTTATCATTGAGTTGGTGTTAGCTGTGGGTTTTTCATATGTGCCTTTTTCATGCTGAGGAAATTCCCTTATAATTCCCAGTTTATTTTTTTTAAATAATTTTCAACGTACTGTCATGCTTTATTTTCATTTTCATTGTTCTAAAGATTTTATTTACTTATTTGTCAGAGAGAGTAAGTGCACAAGCAGGGGGAATGGCAGGCAGAGGGAGAAGCAGGCTCCCTGCTGAGCATGGAGCCCAATGCAGGACTCCATCCCAACCTGAGCCAAAGGCAGATACCTAACAACTGAGCCACCCAGGCATCCCCCCCCAGTTTATTTTTTATCATGAAAGAGTGTTTGTTAGATGCTTGGTGTGCATCAGTGAGACGGTAATGTGGATCCCCTCTTCCCTTTGTTCTATTAATGTAATATCTATTGCTTGATATTCTTATTTTATTTTATTTTTTTAAAGATTTTATTTATTTATTTGAGAGAAAGAAAAGCACAGGTAGGCAGAGAGGCAGGCAAAGGGAGAGGGAGAAGCAGACTCCCTGCCGAGCAGGGAGCCTGATGTGGGGCTCCATGCAAGGATCCTGGGATCATGACCTGAGCCTAAGGCAGATGCTAAACGACTGAGCCACCCAGGTGCTCCAATATTCCTTTTTTTTTTTTTTTTTAAGATTTTATCTATTTATTTGACAGACAGAGATCACAAGTAGACAGAGAGACAGGCAGAGAGAGGAGGAAGCAGGCTCCCCACGGAGCAGAGAGAGCCCGATGTGGGGCTCAATCCCAGGACCCTGGGATCACGACCTGAGCCGAAGGCAGAGGCCTTAACCCACTGAGCCACCCATGCGCCCCCTAATATTCTTATTTTAAACAGCCTTGGATTCCTGGAATAAATCCCACTTGGTCATGGTGTATAATCACTTTAATATGTTCCCAGATTTTGTGTGCCAGTATTTTTTTGAGGATTTTTATATCTATATTCATAATGAATGTTTTCTTTACTTGCATTATGTTTGTTTAGCTTTGGTATTGGGTAATGGTGGCCTCATAAAATGAGTTAGGAAGTGTTCCCTTAGCTTTGATTTTTTGGATAACCATGAGAAGGATTAGTGTTATTTCTTTAAATGTTTAGTAAAATTTACAATGAAGACATCTGGTCCTGGGCTTTACTTTGTTAGGAGATTTTTGATTACCAGTTCCATCCTATTTGTTATAGATTGTTGAGATTTTTCCATTTCTTCTTGAGCAAGTTTTATAAGTTTGTGTATTTCCAGGAATTTGTCTATTTCATGTTTCATCTAGGTTACCCAATTTGTTGACATATTGCCTTTCTTAGTATTCTCTTAAAATCCTTTTTATTTCTGTGTATTCCATTGTAATGTTCCCACTTTAATTTTAGTAATTTGAATCTTCTTTTTTCTTGGTCAGTCTAGCTAATAGTTCACTGATTTTGTTGATCTTTTCAAAGAACCAACTTTTAGTTTCACTGTTTTTTTTTTTTCTATACTCTATTTTATAGTTTCTGTCCACTCTGAATTTCCTTATTTCTGCTGCTTTAGGATTTCGTTTGTCCTTTTTTTCCTGCTTCCTTGAAGTGTACAATTAGCTTATTAATTTGAGGCTTTTCTTCTTTTTAAATGTAGACATTTATAGCCATAAATTTCCCTCTAGCATGACTTAGCAGCACATCCCATAAGTTCTGGTGTATTGTGTTTTTGTTTTCAGTCATCTCAAGATATTTTCTAATTTTCCTTTTGATTTGCATCTATACATTTAAATCAATATTATTGCAGTAAGTTGTTGGTAATGATGTTTTACAATGATTTTTCCAGAATTTTAAGATTTTATATACCCAGGCAGGTGCCTTGCATCATAGTTTTTAAAATTTCAATGTGTATTTTTTTCTTAGAAGTTCCAATGTTTTTTCAAGTCTCCCTGTTTTGTTTGTTTTTGCTTCTGATTCCTGTTTTTATGTCTTTTTTTTTTCTAAAGATTTTATTTATTTATTTGACAGAGAGAGATCACAAGTACCCAGAGAGGCAGGCAGAGAGAGAGGGGGAAGCAGGCTCCCTGCTGAGCAGAGAGCCCGATGTGGGGCTCGATCCCAGGACCCTGGGATCATGACCTGAGCCGAAAGCAGAGGCTTTAACCCACTGAGCCACCCAGGTGCCCCTTTATGTCTTTGTTTTAAACATGTTTTCATTTTATAATAGTTCTTAATCTTAATATCTAACGTTTTGTTTGAGATATCCCCTGATAGCACGCATGCTAATTTTTTTCATTGTATCTTTTATAATTTTAGGTTGTATGCTAATGTTCAGCGGGATTTTAATCATGGAAATCCCATGAGGCCTGGGTTATGGGTTTAAGTTGGTATACATTTCATCTGTCTGCCTGAGTGACAGGAACATGTGTTGTAAGTGATCAAAGGAGACTCTCCCACATCCCTCAAGCTAGAATGCAAGCTTCATGAAACTAGGAGTCTTTGTTTTATTTACCAGGGCCTTCCAAATTGTCTACTACAGTGCATGCCACTTATGAGGTACCCTACCTGTATTTGTTGAACTGAATTTATCATCTTTGTTTGCTGGTGGTTGAATTAATTTTGACAGATCCATAGTTTTTTGTTTTTGTTTTTTTGTTTTTGTTTTTGTTTTTTGACAGATCCACAGCTTCATTGAGGAAGTAGTAAGGGACTATTCTATCAGTAATGGCTAGAATTTTCTTTTGAATTTTTGCCTGTTTGTTGCTAACATGACTTTTACCCCATGCTATGCAAAAAGATAATTCTAGTCCTGTTATAGTAAATGAGCATTTGTCTCCTTCCTGGGTCTGTTTTTTGTTTTTTTCCAGAGGCCTCACATTAGTTGAGTTTGGCTCTCTGAGCCATCTTCAGTTTGTTTTTCACTAATCTTCAAGTCTATCTTTTTATGGAGGATGAGAAGGCATATTTTCATCATTTTTTCAATAAAAATAATAAGATTCAGCTCTGAAGGGTAAAACCCACCTTGGGTAGGGTTTACTGAAAAAAAAAATCTTTAAAAATATCATTGATATTTTTTTCAGTAATAAACTATATCATATGACTGATATATGATATTGTTTATTAGTGAGAATTTAGATAATCATCAACCATAAGGAATGGAAGGTGAAAAGTTGAGGAGAATAGCAAAGGGAAAACTTATGTGATTCTTTTTAACCTAAAGACATTTTTCTGATTAATAAATTGACTGTGGGCATACTGAGGGAAAATATAGTGGTCAATATCTTTTTCATTTTATTGTAATGCTCATTAAAGTATTTTAAAATGTAATTTAAATGCTATTATCCAGCAGGTCTTGGGGTTATCTTTGAAACATATTAAAAAAGAAAATTAACTATTTAATATCATAACATTACCAATAAATTTAGTAGACCTCTTATTCATTTGATATGATACAATTTAGTTGGAACATGAAATGTAAACAGAAATAAAATTGCTACCTTGTGTACCTTGAAGTTATAAAGAGCTTGTTTTCAAAGACATAAATTCTTCCTTATATTGCCTTTGGTGATCATGTTGAACTACTGTGGTTGATTATAGAAGAATATGAATTGACCCAGCATATGGTATTTGAGTGCTTTTAGTTCTATTGTTAAAAATGGGGTCATGTGACATAATGATGACTAAATGTTGCTTCTTCTTTGTTTTACAGTTCCAATTCCTGGCAGATTTGATCGGCGAGTATCAGGTATGTATTCTCTTTTATAACATACTGCTAAAATGCTGTTTTAAGGTGAGGTTTTCTTAAATGAAGAAATGAACTGATCTTTTAAATAAAAGGGTAAGTTAGCAGCATTATAGAACATTATAAAAATTACCTGAATTCCTTCATTCTGTTTCGTTTCGAGTTCTGATAATATATGTACGTATTTGTCTCATTTACATCATTGATATTTTTCCACATTCATAATTATAGCTTCTAAAAACTTCCTTTTTTTTTTTTTTTCAATGCTTTGATACATCACCCTGTGCTCATCACAAGTGTACTCCTTAACTCCTATTACCTGTTTAACCCATTCCCCCACCCATCTCTCCTCTGGTAACCATCATTGTCTTTTCTGTAGTTAAGAATCTGTTTCTTAAAAAAAAAAAAAAAGAGTCTGTTTCTTGGTTTGCCTCCCTCTCTTTTTTTCTTCCCCCTTTGCTCAGTTGTATTGTTTCTTCAATTCCATATATGGTTGTAATCATGTGGTATTTGTCTTTCTTTGACTGACTTGTTTCACTTAGCTTATATTCTGTAGCTCCATACATGTCATTGCAAGTGTCAAGATTTCATTCTCTTTTTTTTATGGCTGAGTAATATTCCATTACACACACACCCCCAACACACATAGACATTTTCTTTATCCATTCATTGGTTAATGGACACTTGGTCTGTTTTCATGATTTGGCTATTGTAGATAATACTGCTCTAAATTTCAGAGTGTACGTATCCCTTTGAATTCGTATTCTTGTATTCTTTGGGTAAATGCCTAGTAGTGTGATTGCTGGATTATAGGGTAGTTCTTTTTTTTTTTTTTTTAAGATTTTATTTATTTTTTTTGAAAGAGAGAGACACAGAAAGAGAGGAAACACAAGCAGTGGGAGTGGGAGAGGGAGAAGCAGGCTTCCAGCTGAGCAAGGAGCCTGATGCAGGGCTTGATCCCAGGACCTTGGGATCGTGACCTGAGCCGAAGGCAGATGCCTAATGACTGAGCCACCCAGGTGCCCCTAGTTCTATTTTTAACTTTTTGAGGAACTTCTGTCTGTTTTCCAGAGGGTCTGTACCAGTTTGCATTCCAACCAACAATGCAAAAGGGTTCCCCTTTCTCCACATCCTTGCTAACACCTGTTGTTTCTTGTGTTGTTGATTTTAGCCATTCTGACAGGTGTGAGGTGATATCTCATTGTAGTTTTGATTTACATTTCCCTGATGATAAGTGATGTTGAACATCTTTTCATTTGTCTGTTGGCTATGGATGTCTTCTTTGGAAAAATGTCTCTTCGTAAAAACTCTTTTCATATTATTACTATTTCTCGTATTCTAAATTATGCTGTATTAACTACTTGCCTACAATGTTGAGCCACTAAAACTGTTTCCTCAGTCATAGGCTGGGTAGCATGCTCTGGTCAGAAACTGAGGATTACCTGCATTTTTTTCTGTGTATTGCTTTTCAGAGGCAGCCTACAGAATAGGCTGCAGGGAGAAAGACACCCTACAAAGGCTTCTCTTCCACCACCATCTCACCAACATAGCCAGTACCTACTACTTTAGTTTAGATGTAAAATTGTACTTCAGAATGTTTTATTTGGCACTCTTTTGATTATTAACAAAAATGAATGTTTTCCAAATATGAGAAATCTATTTTTATTTTCTTATATGGAACTAGTTTGACAATATTTTTCTTTATTATGATCCAGATTATTTTTTATAAAAGTTTGAGTAAATTTTTCTGTCATGATTTGAACCTTTAAAAATTTTTTTTAAAGATTTTATTTATTTATCTGATGGAGAGAGAGAGAGACAGCAAGAGAGGGAACACAAGAAGGGGGGGTGGGAGAGGGAGAAAGTAGCCTTCCTGAGCAGGGAGCCTGATTCAGGGCTTGATTCCGGGACCCTGGGATCATGACCTGAGACAAAGGCAGACACTGAACAACTGAGATACCCAGGTGCCCCAACCTTTTGAAATTAAAAAAAAAAAAAAAAGATTTATTTATTTGAGAGAGAGAACGTGAACGGGGAGGAGGGACAAAGGGAGAGGGAGAAGGGAGAGCATCCCAAGCAGACTGTGCTGAGTATGGAGCCAGGCGCAGGGCTTGATCTCACAACCTTGAGATCAGGACCTGAGCTGAAACCTGAAACCAAGAGTCAGATGTTCAACTGACTGAGCCACCCAGGTGCCTAACCCTTTGAAATTTTTTTTTTTTTTTTTTTTTTTGCATTTTTTTTTTAATTTTTTATTTTTTATAAACATATATTTTTTATATACATATATTTTTATCCCCAGGTCTGTGAATCACCAGGTTTACACACTTCACAGCACTCACCAAATCACATACCCTCCCCAATGTCCATAATCCCACCCCCTTCTCCCCAACCCCCTCCCCCCGGCAACCCTCAGTTTGTTTTGTGAGATTAAGAGTCAATTATGGTTTGTCTCCCTCCCAATCCCATCTTGTTTCATTTATTCTTCTACCCACTTAAGCCTCCATGTTGCATCACCACTTCCTCATATCAGGGAGATCATATGATAGTTGTCTTTCTCTGCTTGACTTATTTCGCTAAGCATGATACGCTCTAGTTCCATCCATGTTGTTGCAAATGGCAAGATTTCATTTCTTTTGATGGCTGCATAGTATTCCATTGTGTATATATACCACATCTTCTTGATCCATTCATCTGTTGATGGACATCTAGGTTCTTTCCATAGTTTGGCTATTGTGGACATTGCTGCTATAAACATTCGGGTGCATGTGTCCCTTTGGATCACTACATTTGTATCTTTAGGGTAAATACCCAATAGTGCAATTGCTGGGTCATAGGGCAGTTCTATTTTCAACATTTTGAGGAACCTCCATGCTGTTTTCCAGAGTGGCTGCACCAGCTTGCATTCCCACCAACAGTGTAGGAGGGTTCCCCTTTCTCCGCATCCTCGCCAGCATCTGTCATTTCCTGACTTGTTGATTTTAGCCATTCTGACTGGTGTGAGGTGATATCTCATTGTGGTTTTGATTTGTATTTCCCTGATGCCGAGTGATATGGAGCACTTTTTCATGTGTCTGTTCGCCATCTGGATGTCTTCTTTGCAGAAATGTCTGTTCATGTCTTCTGCCCATTTCTTGATTGGATTATTTGTTCTTTGGGTGTTGAGTTTGCTAAGTTCTTTATAGATTCTGGACACTAGTCCTTTATCTGATATGTCGTTTGCAAATATCTTCTCCCATTCTGTCAGTTGTCTTTTGATTTTGTTAACTGTTTCCTTTGCTGTGCAAAAGCTTTTGATCTTGATGAAATCCCAGTAGTTCATTTTTTCCCTTGCTTCCCTTGCCTTTTGCGTTGTTCCTAGGAAGATGTTGCTGCGGCAGAGGTCGAAGAGGTTGCTGCCCGTGTTCTCCTCAAGGATTTTGATGGATTCCTTTCGTACATTGAGGTCCTTCATCCATTTTGAGTCTATTTTTGTGTGTGGTGTAAGGAAATGGTCCAATTTCATTTTTCTGCATGTGGCTGTCCAATTTTCCCAGCACCATTTATTGAAAAGGCTGTCTTTTTTCCATTGGACATTCTTTCCTGCTTTGTCGAAGATTAGTTGACCATAGAGTTGAGGGTCTATTTCTGGGCTCTCTATTCTGTTCCATTGATCTATGTGTCTGTTTTTGTGCCAGTACCATGCTGTCTTGATGATGACAGCTTTGTAATAGAGCTTGAAGTCCGGAATTGTGATGCCACCAACGTTGGCTTTCTTTTTCAATATCCCTTTGGCTATTCGAGGTCTTTTCTGGTTCCATATAAATTTTAGAATTATTTGTTCCATTTCTTTGAAAAAGATGGATGGTACTTTGATAGGAATTGCATTAAATGTGTAGATTGCTTTAGGTAGCATAGACATTTTCACAATATTTATTCTTCCAATCCAGGAGCATGGAACATTTTTCCATTTCTTTGTGTCTTCCTCAATTTCTTTCATGAGTACTTTATAGTTTTCTGAGTATAGATTCTGTGTCTCTTTGGTTAGGTTTATTCCTAGGTATCTTATGGTTTTGGATGCAATTGTAAATGGGATTGACTCCTTAATATCTCTTTCTTCTGTCTTGCTGTTGGTGTAGAGAAATGCAACTGATTTCTGTGCATTGATTTTATATCCTGACACTTTACTGAATTCCTGTATAAGTTCTAGCAGTTTTGGAGTGGAGTCTTTTGGGTTTTCCACATATAGTATCATATCATCTGCGAAGAGTGATAATTTGACTTCTTCTTTGCCGATTTGGATGCCTTTAATTTCCTTTTGTTGTCTGATTGCTGAGGCTAGGACCTCTAGTACGATGTTGAATAGCAGTGGTGATAATGGACATCCCTGCCGTGTTCCTGACCTTAGCGGAAAAGCTTTCAGTTTTTCTCCATTGAGAATGATATTTGCGGTGGGTTTTTCATAGATGGCTTTGATGATATTGAGGTATGTGCCCTCTATCCCTACACTTTGAAGAGTTTTGATCAGGAAGGGATGTTGTACTTTGTCAAATGCTTTTTCAGCATCTATTGAGAGTATCATATGGTTCTTGTTCTTACTTTTATTGATGTGTTGTATCACATTGACTGATTTGCGGATGTTGAACCAACCTTGCAGCCCTGGAATAAATCCCACTTGGTCGTGGTGAATAATCTTTTTAATGTACTGTTGAATCCGATTGGCTAGTATTTTGTTGAGTATTTTCGCATCTGTGTTCATCAAGGATATCGGTCTATAGCTCTCTTTTTTGGTGGGATCCTTGTCTGGTTTTGGGATCAAGGTGATGCTGGCCTCATAAAATGAGTTTGGAAGTTTTCCTTCCATTTCTATTTTTTGGAACAGTTTCAGGAGAATAGGAATTAGTTCTTCTTTAAATGTTTGGTAGAATTCCCCCGGGAAGCCGTCTGGCCCTGGGCTTTTGTTTGTTTGGAGATTTTTAATGACTGTTTCAATCTCCTTACTGGTTATGGGTCTGTTCAGGCTTTCTATTTCTTCATGGTTCAGTTGTGGTAGTTTATATGTTTCTAGGAATGCATCCATTTCTTCCAGATTGTCAAATTTATTGCCGTAGAGTTGCTCATAGTATGTTCTTATAATAGTTTGTATTTCCTTGGTGTTAGTTGTGATCTCTCCTCTTTCATTCATGATTTTATTTATTTGGGTCTTTTCTCTTTTCTTTTTGATAAGTCGGGCCAGGGGTTTATCAATTTTATTAATTCTTTCAAAGAACCAGCTCCTAGTTTCGTTGATTTGTTCTATTGTTTTTTTGGTTTCTATTTCATTGATTTCTGCTCTGATCTTTATGATTTCTCTTCTCCTGCTGGGCTTAGGGTTTCTTTCTTGTTCTTTCTCCAGCTCCTTTAGGTGTAGGGTTAGGTTGTGTACCTGAGACCTTTCTTGTTTCTTGAGAAAGGCTTGTACCGCTATATATTTTCCTCTCAGGACTGCCTTTGTTGTGTCCCACAGATTTTGAACCGTTGTATTTTCATTATCATTTGTTTCCATGATTTTTTTCAATTCTTCTTTAATTTCCCGGTTGACCCATTCATTCTTTAGAAGGATACTGTTTAGTCTCCATGTATTTGGGTTCTTTCCAAACTTCCTTTTGTGGTTGAGTTCTAGCTTTAGAGCATTGTGGTCTGAAAATATGCAGGGAATGATCCCAATCTTTTGATACCGGTTGAGTCCTGATTTAGGACCGAGGATGTGATCTATTCTGGAGAATGTTCCATGTGCACTAGAGAAGAATGTGTATTCTGTTGCTTTGGGATGAAATATTCTGAATATATCTGTGATGTCCATCTGGTCCAGTGTGTCATTTAAGGCCTTTATTTCCTTGCTGATCTTTTGCTTGGATGACCTGTCCATTTCAGTGAGGGGAATGTTAAAGTCCCCTACTATTATTGTATTGTTGTTTATGTGTTTCTTTGATTTTGTTATTAATTGGTTTATATAGTTGGCTGCTCCCACGTTGGGGGCATAGATATTTAAAATTGTTAAATCTTCTTGTTGGACAGACCCTTTGAGTATGATATAGTGTCCTTCCTCATCTCTTATTACAGTCTTTGGCTTAAAATCTAATTGATCTGATATAAGGATTGCCACTCCTGCTTTCTTCTGATGTCCATTAGCATGGTAAATTCTTTTCCACCCCCTCACTTTAAATCTGGAGGTGTCTTCGGGCTTAAAATGTGTTTCTTGGAGGCAACATATAGATGGGTTTTGTTTTTTTATCCATTCTGATACCCTGTGTCTTTTGACAGGGGCATTTAGCCCATTCACATTCAGGGTAACTATTGAGAGATATGAATTTAGTGCCATTGTATTGCCTGTAAGGTGACTGTTACTGTATATGGTCTCTGTTCCTTTCTGATCTACCACTTGTAGGCTCTCTCTTTGCTTAGAGGACCCCTTTCAATATTTCCTGTAGAGCTGGTTTGGTATTTGCAAATTCTTTCAGTTGTTGTTTGTCCTGGAAGCTTTTAATCTCTCCTTCTATTTTCAATGATAGCCTAGCTGGATATAGTATTCTTGGCTGCATGTTTTTCTCGTTTAGTGCTCTGAAAATATCATGCCAGCTCTTTCTGGCCTGCCAGGTCTCTGTGGATAAGTCAGCTGCCAATCTAATATTTTTACCATTGTATGTTACAGACTTCTTTTCCCGGGCTGCTTTCAGGATTTTCTCTTTGTCATTGAGACTTGTAAATTTTACTATTATGTGACGGGGTGTGGGCCTATTCTTATTGATTTTGAGGGGCATTCTCTGAACCTCCTGAATTTTGATGCTTGTTCCCTTTGCCATATTGGGGAAATTCTCCCCAATAATTCTCTCCAGTATACCTTCTGCTCCCCTCTCACTTTCTTCTTCTTCTGGAATCCCAATTATTCTAATGTTGTTTCGTCTTATGGTGTCACTTATTTCTCGAATTCTCCCCTCGTGGTCCAGTAGCTGTTTGTCCCTCTTTTGATCAGCTTCTTTATTCTCTGTCATTTGGTCTTCTATATCACTAATTCTTTCTTCTGCCTCATTTATCCTAGCAGTGAGAGCCTCCATTTTTGATTGCACCTCATTAATAGCTTTTTTGATTTCAACTTGGTTAGATTTTAGTTCTTTTATTTCTCCAGAAAGGGCTTTTATATCTCTCGAGAGGGTTTCTCTAATATCTTCCATGCCTTTTTCGAGCCCGGCTAGAACCTTGAGAATTGTCATTCTGAACTCTAGATCTGACATATTACCGATGTCTGTATTGATTAGGTCCCTAGCCTTCGGTACTGCCTCTTGTTCTTTTTTTTGTGGTGAATTTTTACGTCTTGTCATTTTGTCCAGATAAGAGTAAATGAAGGGGCAAGTAAAATACTAAAAGGGTGGCAACAACCCCAGGAAAATATGCTTTAGCCAAATTAGAAGAGATCCAAAATCGTGAGTGGGGAGAAAGGGGATAAAAAGAGGTTCAAAAAGGAAGAAAGAAAAAAGAAAAAAAAAAAAAAAGAAAAGAATTTTTTTTTTAAAAAAGAAAACACCTAAGAAAAATGTAAAAAAAAATATATATATATTAGATAAACTAGTAAAAAATCGTTAAAAAAGAAAAAGGTAACAGTTAAAAAAAAAAAAATTTTACCCGAAGGCGAGAAAAAGGAAAAAAAAAAAAATGAAAAAGAAAAAATTAAATTAACTGCAAGACTAAGAAAAATCACAGGAAAAAAGCCATGAGTTCCGTGCTTGGCTTTCTCCTCCTCTGGAATTCTGCTGCTCTCCTTGGTATTGAAACCGCACTCCTTGGTAGGTGAACTTGGTCTCGGCTGGATTTCTTGTTGATCTTCTGGGGGAGGGGCCTGGTGTAGTGATTCTCAAGTGTCTTTGCCCCAGGCGGAATTACACCGCCCTTACCCGGGGCCGGGGTGAGTAATCCGCTCGGGTTTGCTTTCAGGAGCTTTTGTTCCCTGAGCGCTTTCCGTAGAGTTCCAGAGGACGGGAATACAA
This sequence comes from Mustela lutreola, assembly GCF_030435805.1. NCBI lineage: Eukaryota > Metazoa > Chordata > Mammalia > Carnivora > Mustelidae > Mustela > Mustela lutreola. The sequence goes on along the minus strand of NC_081291.1, from coordinate 18,686,693 downwards.
ATGGCGGCCTCCTGGTCTCCGGCCCGGAGGAGCCGAGAGCCCAGGGCCCCACTCCTCAGTGCGCCCTCAGAGAACAGCGCCCAGTTACTCCCGTCTGCCTGACCTCCGGCCGCGCTCCGAGCTCACCGAGCCTGCGACCGGTTCAAGGTAACACCGAGCTGCGAGCTTACTGTCGGCTCTGTCTCTGTAGCCAGCTTTCCCGTTCCAATACCCGCAAGCTCTGCGACACTCAGACACCCCCGATCCTTCTGTGACCCTGCGGGACCTGAGGCCACGCTGACCCCGCGTGGGCTTCGCCCCGGTTTAGCCTCTGGAGCGATGTCCCTCAGCGGAACAGACTTTTAAAAGTCCTGATTTTGTGCGCGGTTGCTCCGCCGCTTGCCGGGAGCCGGCCCCTCCCCCCGGGGTCTATCTTCCCGTCGCTTTGGGTTCACTTCTCCGCCGGTCCTACCTTTCAGAAAGTGGTTGTTTTTCTGTTTCCAGAATTGCTGTTCTTCTTCTCTTCGATCTGCCGATGGATTTTCAGGTGTTTGCAATCTTTAGATAAGCTATCTAGCTGATCTCCGGCTAGCTGAAGCAGTCTCAGCTTGCTACTTCTCCGCCATCTTGACTCCTCCCCCCCTTTGAAATTTTTAATGCAAAATTTTCCTTGTTGTTTGTACTACTTATTTTAATTTTGCTATTTTTTTTAATGACTCAAAAATTTTAATATGTGACTGGTTCCATGAAAACCGCCTGGCACATAGCAAGCACTCACTAAATATTTATTGACTATATGTATATATATGTATATGAGTATATATTATATATGTATATGAATATATATTATATATTTTTAAATAATTGCTCTTAAGCTGAGAAGGTCCCCCCTTTTTAGAGCTGGTAAATATATTTTCTGGAAGTTTCTTTAAAATTAAAATGTTTGACTTTTGGATGCATCTAGAGTTTATTTGATTATACTGTGGGGATGTTAATATATTTCAAAATTGCTATGTGAGCTCTATGTATCATATCATTTATTCATATCCTGTCATTCTGGGAAGGTTTCTTGATTTTAAATTGTCACATGACCTAGTATGTAGTGAGACTAGGAATCCCTTTTCTATGTCTCAGTTCTTTTCTTTGGGAAAATCTGCTCATTTGTTTCAGAAAGCCTTTGGTAAGGTTGTACACTAAAGTCTGTTGAAAGGAGATTGAAAAAAAAATATGTTCTTATGTGTAGGCAGACATTACAGAGAAGAAATAGAGTGGGAATTAAGGTTGGTATGAGATCCATGAGCTGTTATCTTCCATATTTTTTCATCCTTGCTCTGTACCTCCTTTTCCCCCAAACAATTAGTACTATCTCTTGACATCTGTAGGACAGATCTGGGAGATGGAGAGTACAGTGACATCTCCTTCAGAGGTCACAGATGGTGCTCATGAGTCCCTGCTTGAGGTTTCTGTCATTTTGTTTAGGCCTTAAACTGTGGAGAACTCAGACAAGTACATGGTATTATCCCTCCTCCTTAGATTTTTTTTTTTTAAGATTTTATTTACATGACAGAGAGAGTACAAGCAGGGGGAGCAGTGGGCAGAGGGAGCGGGAGAAGCAGGCTGTCCTGCAGAACAGGGAGCCTGACATGGGATTCGATTCCAGAACCCTGGGATCATGGCCCAAGTCAAAGGCAGTTGCTTAATGAACTAAGCTACCCAGGCGCCCCTGGATTTTATAATCTTGTTGAAGATTTAAAACTTTGTAATATTATTCAAATGTTAAGTTAAAATAAAAGATTCTTTTTTTTTTTTTTTAAAGATTTTATTCATTTATTCAACAGAGAAATCACAAGCAGGCAGGCGGGGCTGGGGGTGGGGCGGAAGCAGGCTCCTAGCCGAGCAAAAAGCCCAATGCAGGGCTCGATCCCAGGACCCTGATATCATGACCTGAACTGAAGACAGACGCCCAACCCACTGAGCCACCCAGGTGCCCCCAAATAAAAGATTCTTAAAAGAATCCAAAATGATTGTGCAGGGGAGAAAATAGGAACAGCTAATGTTTTTTAAAAAAATTTTTTAAGATTTTATTTATTTATTTGACAGACAGAGACCACAAGTAGGCAGAGAAGCAGGCAGAGAGAGAGGAGGAAGCAGGCTCCTTGCTGAGCAGAATGCCCGATGCAGGGCTCGATCCCAAGACCCTGGGATCATGACCCAAGCCGAAGGCAGAGGCTTTAACCCACCGAGCCGCCCAGGCACCCTGCTAATGTTTTTTTAAATCCAGGCTATGTGCTAGATGTACAATATTAAGGTCTCTCTAAATGCTTCCCTTGTATCATTGAACATAATCCTCACATTAACACTTTGAGGTACATGCATGATTATCCCCATTGTACAGATGCAGAAACTGAGGACAAAGCAAAAGTCAGGTCTCTTGGAACAGTCAAGGTGTTAATGTGCTTGAAGGTGGCGTGTGTCCTAAGTACTACCCTTCCCACCTCTAAGGACCCTTTCTTATACCCTCTGAACCTCTTGGTCAGTTTTCATCTAAATCCCCTACATTCTCAGCCTGCTCTCTGAATGTGGCATTCATCTTCTGGATCTAGCTGAAGATTGGCTTGCTCTGCAGGCTTCTCAAATGGTGATTCTTCTCTTTTACATTTCTTGTAACATGGACAGGAGATGGGTAAATGTATCTATACTCCTTAGTGCTTCCAGACTATTCTCTCTCCCTCCTCACCCTTCAAACCTCGTATTATTATATTCTATAAGCCACCTGCCCTCCTCGTTTTAGTTATCTAATAATCCATGAGCTGCTTTCTTCTTGTTTCCACATAGATGATTCTGTCAGTGTCTTGCCCTTCCATTCCTTGACCTCCTCTCTTCTACCCTACTTCAGCCACCCCATCATACTCTGAAATGACAAGCATTACAACTCTTTTTTTTTTTTTTTAAGAGTAGGGCAGAGGGAGAGAGAGGGAGAGAATCATAAGCTGACACGGGGCTCGATCTCATGACCCCGAAATCATGACCTGAGCTGAAATCAAGAGTCAGATGCTTAACCAGCTGAGCCACTCAGGTACCCCAAGCATTATGATTGTTCATACTCCATCAGTGATCCTAATCTTCCACCACCTGCCCTTGCCTGGACTCTTTTGCTGTCCTGCCCCAACCCTGACAACTTGATCTTCCTTTTTGTTCCTCACCTCATCTTTTACTACCTTAAATTCCTTGATCAGCGATTGTAACCATTCTGTGGCACATACCCTCAATTTCCTTTTTCCTTGCTTGTCTAAACGATATTCTGTTTAAGCCCAGCTGTCCACTTATTCTGCTTCCGGACCACAGCAGTACTTGACTGAAAGGAAAACACACAGCCCTGTTGACTGATCTCACCTTCTGTACCTGGCGTTCACTGCTACTAGGCTCCGGATGCCAGCAATCCCATTGTGTCTCCGCACCTCTTTCACTCTCCTGTTCTCCCAGATAAGCCTTTCATACCTATTACCCTCGCCCCGCAAGGACAACAAGAACTCTGGTTCAGATGCATCTTCTCTCTCTCTATTTCCGCAAGTCTACACTCTTATATACGCTTACATGACCAATCAGCGAGCAGGGTACAGGAGGGAGCGAATCAGGCTGTGCACCTAAACGAACAACTTCGCTAGCAACCAATGCTGTTTACTTCCTCTTTGGGCGTTAGGCTTAGTCTCACGAGGCAATCCTAACCTGGCAACTAGCCAGGCGCCATCTTTTAATGGCGGAGGCCGCCCTGGCCAGGGGCCTGCCTCGGACACATACCTTCTCTCTCCTGAAACCTGCACCTCCTCCTCAGTCCTCATGCCTGGCAGATGATTTTGTTCTTAACTAAGAAAACAGAAGCTACAGAAGGTAGTTTCCATAGATTCCCACCACCACATCTATCCTTCCTTACCTGCCTCTTAGTCTAGTGTCCCCTGCACACTAGAGTTCACCCCTTCATCCCTCCCGCACTTCCCTCCTCTTGATCCTGTGTACTCTTTATCCTTCCTCGGGATTCTTCTTTTCAGCAGAGAAACACAGCATTGACTTCCACTTTTTAAATTTTTTTTTTTTATTTGACAGAAAGAGATCACAAGTAGTAGGCAGAGAGGCCAAGAGAGAGAGAGGAGGAAGCAGGCTCCCCGCAGAGCAGAGAGCCCGATGTGGGGCTCGATCCCAGGACCCCGGGATCATGACCTGAGCCGAAGGCAAAGGCTTTAACCCACTGAGCCACCCAGGCACCCCTGACTTCCACTTTTTAAAAAAAAATAAAACTTTTTAAAACCACCCTTCCATCTCCAGCCACCACCCTTTTCCCCCTCTATATCTTTGTAGCAAAGTCCTTGAAGGAGTTGTCCATATTCATTGTATCTAGTTTCTCTTCTTCCCAACACACACACACACACACACACACACCCTATCTCCCTCACTTTATTTTCTCCTTACTGTCTCTCTTGTGCTGTCTCCCTCCTAAGTTATTTGTCCTATTGCCTAGTTCCATATGCTAGAGTGTAAGCTCCAATCAGGCAGAGGTTTTTTTTTTTTTTTTCAAGATTTTATTTATTTATTTGACAGAGAGAGATCACAGTAGGAGAGAGGAAGGGAAGAGATCACAGAGAGAGGAAGGGAAGCAGGCCCCCTGCTGAGCAGAGAGCCCGATGTGGGACTCGATCCCAGGACCCTGAGATCATGACCCAAGCTGAAGGCAGCGGCCTAACCCACTGAGCCACCCAGGCGCCCCAATCAGGCAGCGTTTTGTCCATTTTATTCATTTATGCATACGGTTAACACTTAGAAAAATGTCAGTAAATGTGGATGGATGGATAGGAGAAAGGAACGAAAGAAGGGATCAAAAATCAGGAGGAGAAATTACTGTGGGCAGAAAAAGAAGTCAAGAGACCCTTCTTTCAGGAAGGCAGAAATTGCCCCGGACTTTGTAAACCATGGTTACCGTTTGGCTAGTACCAAGAAGAGTGCATTCTAGGTGAAAGAATATCTTAAGACTCGAACGGGGGTGAACTGGATTTGGCTGTTCTGGCTGGGGGTGAGGAGATGAAGTAAGATTGGAAAGAGAGGTAGGGAATGGTGCTCCTATGTGATCCAAGGATTTCAGCAATAGCTAGCTGTGTGAGGACATGTGCTGTGTCAGAGACTCCAGCAGCAACTCAGCATGTCTGACTAATAGTCCATAACATAAAGCATCATAAAAGAGGTAACAGTTGGGGCGCCTGGGTGGCTCAGTGGGTTAAGCCGCTGCCTTCGGCTCAGGTCATGATCTCAGAGTCCTGGGATCAAGCCCCGCATCGGGCTCTCTGCTCAGCAGGGAGCTTGCTTCCTCCTTTCTCTCTGCCTGCCTCTCTGCCTGCTTGTCATCTCTCTCTGTCAAATAAATAAATAAAATCTTTAAAAAAAAAAAAAAAAAAGAGGTAACAGTTGTTGGGTATCTCCTGTGAGCCCAGCCCTGTGTTTAATTTATTCATTTAAGATTTATTTATTAGGGTACCCGGGTGGCTCACTTGACTAAGCATCTACCTTCAGCTCAGGTCATGATCCTAGAATGGAATCGAGTCCCACTTTGGGCTCCCTGCTCAGCGGGGAGTCTGCTCCTCCCTCTCCCTTTGCTCCTCCCCTGACTTGTGCATATTCATTCTCTCTCTCAAATGAATAAATACAGTCTTTTTATTTATTTATTTGAGAGGGGAGAGGGAGAGGGAGAATTTCAGGCATACTTCCCAATGAGTATGGAGCCTGATGAGGGGCTCAATTTCAGGGTCCTGAGCTGAAATCAAGAGTCAGATGCTTAACTGACTGATCCATCCAGGTGCCCCTCAGCCCAGTCTTGTAAATGTCCCCTCCTATTGTTAATCTTCTACATGATTTTAGTTTATTACCCCCTCTTGCTCCTGAAGTGATAGACACAGAGAAATAGTGAGAGAGCAGTGGGTGGGCCTAAGCTCAGACACCAGTGCATGTAGTGGCTTCAGAGATGAGCTCTCCCCTCCTTGATGCTGTCTCGTCACTGCAAAGCAATGGAATTGAAAAGCTGTGCCTTCCACGTTTAAGTTCTAGCAGAACAGTCCTGTATCATGTGATAAATTCATTAAATGAAGAGAGTTCATAAATTCTTTAAAGGCACCTTTCTTGAAATAGTCCTAAAGTAGTATTAACTGTCTGAGTTTGAAATGTTAGTCTGATTCTGCTAATTAAAAAATTTCATCCCCAGAAAACCCTTTCTTTTATTAAATATGTGCTGAAGCTTCAAAGCATTTTAATCGAAAGTTGTGTGTTGACATCATGCCACATTTGGGCAGGGAGTGTCTGACTCTGGTGAAGACTCTGACAAGTCAATAGAGTCTGCTGAGACTCTGGGGCCGTGGTGAGCACTCATGTCTGCATGGTAGGTGCTCTTCCTTCCCCAGGCTTCCCTCCCTTTTAAGGTGAACATGCTATAATTGACTGAAATACTGATTTTTGTCTTGCTATCCTTTCACAGTATTCAGTATTTTTTTTCCATCAGCAGCTATCTTCCAGTGAAATATGACCAAACATTACTGAAAATAATTTAGAAACCCAGTATTACTTACTGAATTGCATCCCCCTAAAATTCCTGTGTGAGGCCTAACCCCAATATGACTGTATTTGGAGAAACGGCCTTTAAAATAAGGAGGCGGTTAAGGTTAAATGAGGTTATTAGGGTGGAGCCCTAATCTAATAAGACTGGTTTCCTTATAAGAGGAAGAGACACCAAGAGTCCACCACCGAGACAAAGGGCCATGTGAGGACACAGTGAGAGGGCAGCTACCCATGAGCCAAGTGAAGAGGCCCCAGGAGAAATAAAACGTGCCAGTACCTTGGTCTTGAACTTCCATCCTCCAGAACTGTGAGAAAATAGATTTCTGTTCTTTAAGCCACTCAGCTGGATATATTGTTATGGCAGCCCAGGTTGACTAATACGCATAGGCTGAGTCAACTTGTCATGGGAGCTAGCAGAAAAGCATAGAGCCTCAGGCTGTGACTGGGATCTGTGCTTGTTTCTTTGTAGAAATGAAGGAGTTTTCTCTCACCAGTACATTTTAATGATTCACATTTCTGGGGGCGCCTGGCTGCCTCAGTCAGTGGTGTGGGCAAGTCGTGATCTCGGGGTTGTGACTTTGAGCCCCGCATTAGGTGTAGAATTACTTAAAAATAAAATCTTTTTTAAAATGATACATTTCTGGATGACAGAAGCATCAATTAAATTCAGAAGAAATTGTGCTGGATGGGTTCTTGACACTTTGTGCAGTTTCATGTTGCTGACCAGTGACATCTGCTGGAGAACTGTGGCAAGTCAAGTTCCTTAGAACAAGGGATTGTGCTCCTCTTTTAGTCTTCATTTTCAGTAGGTTTAAGCATCTCATGCCGTTTAGTGTTGTTCTTGAGGCTTCATAGGGGATCACACAGACTCTGGGGCAACAGTCGCAGAGACAGTTAAAGATGGATTTTTACATGAAAGATGAGAAAAGTGATTTGGGATCAAGACTAGGAAGAAGTAGAGAGGTTGGGTGGAAACAGAGGGAAGAGGCCAATGGAGGTGAATCTGGAGTTCAGAAGAAGAGGGTAAAATTCAAAAGCAGTTTTGAAAAATAAAATAATGATTTTCTACAAATAGAGACATTCATATTAATTTTTTTTTTTTTTAAAGATTTTATTTATTTATTCGACAGAGATCACAAGTAGGCAGAGAGGCAGGCAGAGAGAGAGAGAGAGAGGAGGAAGCAGGCTCCCTGCTGAGCAGAGAGCCCGATGTGGGACTCGATCCCAGGACCCTGAGATCATGACCTGAGCCGAAGGCAGCGGCCTAACCCACTGAGCCACCCAGGCGCCCCCATTCATATTAATTTTACTTGAAATAACTATTTTTGTTTAAAGCACAGTGCTGTACCTTAAGACTTAAAGACTATAACATTGGCTGCTTCAGTTTGTTAATATCTAAAAACATAAAAACGAGGGACACCTGGGTGGCTTAGTTGGTTAAGCATATGACTCTTTTTTTTTTTTTTTAAATTAAATTTATTTATGTATTTTCAGAAAAACAGTATTCATTATTTTTTCACCACACCCAGTGCTCCATGCAATCCGTGCCCTCTATAATACCCACCATCTGGTACCCCAACTTCCCACCCCCCGCCACTTCAAACCCCTCAGATTGTTTCTCAGAGTCCATAGTCTCTCATGACTCACCTCCCCTTCCAATTTACCCCAACTCCTTTCTCTTCTCTAACACCCCTTGTCCTCCATGATATTTGTTAAGCTCCACAAATAAGTGAAACCATATGATAATTGACTCTCTCTGCTTGACTTATTTCACTCAGCATAATTTCTTCCAGTCCCGTCCATGTTGCTACAAAAGTTGGGTATTCATCCTTTCTGATGGTGGCATAATACTCCATAGTGTATATGGACCACATCTTCCTTATCCATTCGTCCGTTGAAGGGCATCTTGGTTCTTTCCAAGCATGTGACTCTTGATTTTGGCTCAGGTCATGATCTCAGGGTTGTGAGATCGAGCCCCTAGTTGGGCTGTGTGCTCAGTGTGGAATCCGCTTGAGATTCTCCCCACCCCACCCCCATGCACCCATGTGTGCTCAGGCACACACGCACATGCTCGCTGTCTCTCAGAATAAATAAAATCTTTTTAAAAGAAAGATCTTCGAGTCTTTTTTAAAAAATAAAAATATAAAAATAAGCTAAGTCGCTAAAATACTTTCCTTCAAAATCAGAGGAAAAGCAAGCCTGGAAAAAGGCTAGCCCAAGACTTGTCATTATCAGTAAAATCCTGTCAGTCTCAACCCTGCAGCCTTATTATTTTAAAATTTTTAAGTGAAAATTTCCATGCATATGCAGAAGTAGAGAAAGTTAGTATAAGAACACTCTTGTATTCATCTGTTTCCGAAGTGAGGGTTTTGAAATGCATTTTTCTAAGAAGACATTTCTGAAGTAGAATTTGAGATATTCATTAGATAAGAGGTGAACGAAGAAACTCATGATGAGTTACAAATTTCTGGTTTAGAAACCTGGGCTGCTAATGACAGCCTTAATCACGAGCACAGAGAACCAAGAGGCTTGCAGTTTTGTTTCGTTTTTCAGATTTTTAAAAAAAATTTCTTTTCAGCATAACAGAATTCATTGTTTTTTGCACCACACCCAGGGCAATGCGTGCCCTCCTTAATACCCACCACCTGGTTCCCCCAACCTCCCCCTGCCCCCGTCCCTTCAAAACCCTCAGACTGTTTTTCAGAGTCCATAGTCTCTCATGGTTCACCTCCCCTTCCAATTTCCCTCAACTCCCTTCTTCTTTCCATCTCCCTGTGTCCTCCATGTTATTTGTTATGCTCCAAAAATAAGTGAACCCATATGATAATTGACTCTCTCTGCTTGACTTATTTCACTCAGCATAATCTCTTCCAGTCCTGTCCATGTTGCTATAAAAGTTGGGTATTCATCCTTTCTGATGGAGGCATAATACTCCATAGTGTGTATGGTCCATATACACATCTTCTTTATCCATTCGTTCGTTGAAGGGCATCTTGATTCTTTCCACAGTTTGGCGACGGTGGCCATTGTTACTATGAACATTGGGGTACAGATGGCCCTTCTTTTCACTACATCTGTATCTTTGGGGTAAATACCCCGTAGTGCAATTGCAGGGTCCTAGGGAAGCTCTATTTTTAATTTCTTGTGGAATCTCCACACTGTTCTCCAAAGTGGCTGTACCAACTTGCATTCCCACCAACAGTGTAAGAGGCTTGCAGTTTAACAGTGTCTGCTGTCAATGCAGTTTCCTTATTACTTCCTCCTTCCTCAGAGCATGGGGGGTGGAGAGAGAGAGAGCGCGAGAGAGAACAAGTGCAAGAGTGCATGCAGGGGGAGCAGCAGAGGGAGAGGGAGAAGCAGGCAAGAAAGTTTGTGTCTTAATTATTAGGACAGATCTGAGATAAATGTAGCTGAGCTCATCTTGCAGAATCAGGAATGACTTGGAGAAAGTTGGTGTGACATTATCTACATCCTGTTGTCACTTCCCTGGCTCAGCTACCCAAAGCCTGGACCAGCCAGGGATTAGGCATACCATCCTGCAGAACATCATCTGATGCTGTTGTTTTAGGGACTAGAATGGTATTTGGCCTCTTAAATTCCTTCTCCATAATTTACAAAAAAAATTATTTATTAGAGAGAGAGAGAGCACAAGTGGTGGAGCAGCAGGCAGAGGGAGAGGGAGAAGCAGGTTCCCCGCTGAGTAAGGAGCCTGATTTAGGGCTCAATCCCAGGACCCTGAGATCATGACCTGAGCTGAAGGCAGTTGCTTAACCAACTGTGCCACCCAGGCACGTCCCCCACCCCCAATTTTTCTCTGTGTAAGGATGTTGGATCCCTGTTGGGTGGGCAGAGTGTTGATGGCATTACACTACAGGAGATGTGGCCCCCACTAGAGTACTGTAGGCTAGGCAGGGACGGGACTCCTGTCTACATGACATACCATTTCTCAGATATTCCACGAGTTCAGAGAATCAATAGTAAAGAGAAGCTGGGATGCAGCTAGACCAAAGCTGCAGTGAGTAAATGTGTCTAAGAGTCAAGGAGTTAAATTGAGAGCAGTAGGTATCAGTTTGTCCCCTAGCTGTTAGCCATCACATGAATGCATTGAGTGTAGGGTTGAGAACCATTTGCATTCTTTGCCTGTTAACTTCCTGGTTTATCCTTGTCTTGTTTCCCTTTGGAAAAATAAATAGGTTAAAAAAACAAACAAACAACTTGTGTGTGTGTGTGTGTGTGTGTGTGTGTGTGTGTGTATTTATTTATTTATTTATTTTCCCTTCTTCTTAGCTCTCCTTCTTTCTCATAGAAGTCCTTTCTTATGGAAGTGATAGCATATTACATATATGCTCCACTTTACTATTTTTCCCTAGAACTCAACTATCAGCCCATGGAGATCTTCCTCATTCTTTCTTATAGTGTATTATTCAAATAGTTACTTATATCATATTTTTGGGTATTTTGGTCATTTCTGATATTTTGCTGTTATAAACAAATGTTTAGTGAATATTTTCTGAACCTTTGAATTGCAACAGAGACAAGTCCTGCAGGCAGCCAAGCACAAAAAACACAGGCTACCTACAAAGAAAATCAAGTTGATTTTAGATTTATATAATATTGTACCCAGAACAAAGACTGACACATAATACTCATTTTGTTTAAAATTCATTCTTGTTTTTAAGTCTTTCATGTACAAAATGATGTCCAGCAATTTTTCTTTTAATAATTTTGTAATTCTTTTCATAATTATTTCATATTCGTGTATTTGGAAATAATAATTATTTTACAGTTATTTCATAATTTTTTCATAACTATTTCATATCCATATCCATGTGATATTGCATACATTACACTTTCTGGTTTTGCACCCCTGAGTAAAAATTCAACAGAGACAATACCTCCTTGCTTGTCCTTGCCACTACTGTGGGATTTACTCTATGATATATTTTAGCAGCTCTCTCCTATTTGGGACTACCAATCCCTAGAAAGCTGGCATTTTAGCACTTAATAGAATTCCTGGCATGAGTAGGTACTTAATGTATTTATTAATTGATGAGAGGGCTTTAAAAATCATTATAGTTTTAGAAAACAGTGAATAACAGGAAACTGTGTTCATTTCCTATTTTTCCAGTAAAAATACACATCTGTTTTATTCACTTTTCTCTTTGTGTTTTTCTCTCCAAATTTAGTCTGTGCTGAGACCTATAACCCTGATGAGGAAGAGGAAGATACTGATCCAAGGGTAAGAACTGCTGTGAAGGCCTTAGGTAGAATTGTTTATTCCCCACTCACCCCTTCTCCTCATCTACACCATCAACAAAATGCTATTTTTTTAATCTGCCAGAATGACAGATATTAAGAAGAATGAAAACAGGAGTGGTTGAGTTTATGGTAAGATGGGGTACCTAGCTGTAGCTCTCAAAGCCTTAAACACAGTCAAGCCAACTGACTCAGCTGTTACCTGAAGGAGAAGTCATCCCTAACACACAGCTGGATCCTTCCTGAGGATGTATAAACAGAGATCATCACAGTGTCGTCATGGCAAAAATGGGAACGATGCCCCCAAATAGGGGATTGCCAGGGGCTAAGTTATGGTACACTCAAATCAAGAGAATTTGCAGCCATTTTCTAAAATAAAAAAGAATTTAAAAGATTTATCTGGGGTGTCTGGCTGACTCATTTGGAAGAGCAAGTTAATACTTAACCTCAGGGTCGTGAGTTTGAGCCCCACATTGAGTATAGAGATTACTTAAAAAAGTAAATAAACTGGGCGCCTTGGTGGCTCAGTGGGTTGGGCCGCTGCCTTCAGCTCGGGTCATGATCTCGGGGTCCTGGGATCGTGTCCCACATCAGGCTCTCTGCTCAGCGGGGGGCCTGCTTCCCTTCCTTTCTCTCTGCCTGCTTCTCTACTTGTGATCTCTCTCTGTCAAATAAATAAAATCTTAAAAAAAAAACTAAATAAACTTTTATATATATATATTTATCCATCTGTCTAGTAGTTATTAGTACAAAGAATTATTTCGGAGGGATTATATCCCACATGTTAATAGTGATTGTGGCAGGACTACGGTTCACTTTTGATCTTCTCTTAAAAACTCAGATTTTTTAAACTTTTGTACAGTTACCAAATTATTTTTATAAAAGTGTATCTGAACCACCATTGTTAAAATATTGATATTATAAAAGAAGCTTTAATGATCTTTCAAATATGCCTTAAAATGAGCAGCCCATGAAAGACTTGTGAAGCATTCTAATAATAAAATGCTACCATTGTATGAATATAATAGATATGTAAATTTAAAAAATTTATTCTGGATATTATAAAATTCTTGATGACTTTTAAAAAGTTAAAGCAGTTAAGCAGTTTTTTGGGAGGGGCAGCTGGGTGGCTCAGGAAGTTAACTTAACTCTTGATTTCAGCTCCGACCATGATCTCAGAGTCATGAGATAGAGCCCTGCGTTGGGCTCCATGCTCAGTGCAGGGTCTGCTTGGGATTCCCTCTCCTTCCCCCTTGGCCCTCCCCCAACCAAAAAAATTAAAGCAGTTTTTTTGTTTTTGTTTTGTTTTTTTTTATAAAGATTTTATGTATTTATTTGACAGACAGAGATCACAAGTAGGCAGAGAGGCAGGCAGAGAGAGAGGGAAGCAGGCTCCCTGCTGAGCAGAGAGCCTGATACGGGGCTCGATCCCAGGACCCTGAGATCATGACCTGAGCCAAAGGCAGCGGCTTAACCCACTGAGCCACCCAGGCGCCCCTAAAGCAGTTTTTTACTAACTTTTTAATATTACAAATTTAAAACACTTAATCCTTTGACATCTGTTATTTCTCATCAGATTAAGAAATATACTTCTTTTTAGGTCTATCTTTTCAGATAATCTCTGAATTATAACAGCGATACTAAGCACTAATTATTTTTTTTAGTTTAGTGAACTATTCAGTAACAGTACAAATAATGACAGGTTTTGAGCACCTGCTAAATACCAGGTACTGTTTTACATACTGCATGTATAACTTACATAATCCTTCTGACGACTCATTTAGCAGACGGCACCACTTCTACTAAAGTGTGGATATTTGAAGTCCAGCACACACAGCCGTTGTTGACTTGCCGTCTGCACTTAGATTTCAGTAGGCACCTCACGCTGAATCGGAGCTCCTGATGATTTCCCTTTATGTTCTTCTCCTCCCACAGTCTTCCCCAGCTCAATTCATGGCAGTTCCATGTTTCCAAGGGCTCAGGTCCAAAACTCGAGGGTCACCCTCAGCTGCTCTTATTGTTTTCATACCTATGTTCAGTTTTCCAGCAAATCCAATGGGCTCGGTCTTCAAAACACATCCAGCATTCTACTGTCAGCACCTCCATGGCTACCTCTCCTGCCAGTTCTCACCACCACCATCTGGCACTGGAATAATCATGGTAGTTTCCTGGCTTCCACTCTTGCTTCCCTCAAGGCTGTTCTTCACTTAGTAGCCACCCGATGTGGTCTCTTCCTGACCTTTCACCCCATGCTCTGCCTGAGTCACACCCATCTCCTGGTTCTTTCTCAGACATGCTCTTCACCTGCCACAGAGCTTTGTTTTCACTTACTCTTCCCTCTGCTCGAGGTGCTCTTCCTGTGGAGATGCCCACGTGACCCACTCCCTCAGGTCATCCTCATTTCCTTTAGATCTTAACACAGATGTCACCTTCTCAGTGAGGCCTCATCTGCCCACTCCACACACATAAACACTCTTTTTTTTTTTTTTTAAATCACCCTTCCCTACCTTATTTTTCTCCTTGGCCTTGTCACTCTCTAACATATTTTACAGATTTATTGGATGAGAGCAGGTGTTTTTATCTGTGCGTTCCCCATGTCCCCAGACGTGAAACAGTACCTGGCACCTAGTAGATGCTTAGTATCTGTTGAGTGAACCGATCAATAGCCCTCCGCTTCACAGATGATGCTGAGGCTCCCGGGGGGGGGGGGGGGTAGCTTACTTGCTGCCAGGCACACGGTCAGTGAGTGGCCCCAGGGTGAGAGCTCTGCCCCCATCCCAGTGCCCCGCCATGGTCAGGGCCCTGCTTGGTATTTGTATAGAATTAAAGTCCGTAAACATGCTCTTAATTTTCCCCACATTTTAGGAGAAAGAAATGTACCGATCTGTAAGTAAAGTTGAATTTTAAAACGGAATAAAAATATTTCCCTGGTTTTATTTGGCTTGACAGGTGATTCATCCTAAAACTGATCAACAGAGATGCAGACTTCAGGAGGCTTGCAAAGATATTCTCCTTTTCAAAAATCTTGATCAGGTAACGTTGGTTTTTAAGAATATTTTTGTCTTTCAGCTTTTTTCCTATTTGTCATTCAAACAGTTTTTGTCATCTTAGCCTCAGCCATATGAGGCATAAAACTTTAGAATCATCCTACTTACAGATGTTTGCATTGTGTTGACAATCATAATTCATAATGAGCATTTCAGATGACTTCTAGTATTTCTCTGAACTGCTTTGGTACTTCTTCCGAGAATATACCATTTGAGGATCTTGCAGTTTGGTTGTCTTAAAAGGAAATGTTCACGTTCACATGACCCTGGCTTAGTTTGGAGGGTCTGAATTTATGCTGCAGAGTAATTTCTCCAAAGGTGTTATGGAATTCTCTTCTCTGGTCACAGTTAACCCACTGGAGGTGTGTGACTTCTCAGGCCTTAGATGAGGGACATGTCTTGTGATTTCTTCTCAGCAAAGACCTCAGACACGGGGAGTGGTGTGTGGCTGCAGGGCTCTGGTGTAGGATCTGTGCTTGCACCTGTCTTCCCTCCCTTGGGTGGAGATAGAGGGCAGAGGCTACCTCACGAGCACAGAGAATCTTCAGATTTCATTACTTCTTTACTTTGAGAGCCACACGCCGAAGCTGCATGAGTGGATGAGGTACGGGGCCTCCTGGAGAATCCTAGAATGTGCGGAGACAAGAAGGATGGGGTTAACGTTCCCCTCCAACCCAACTCCTGCAGAGAAGTCTTTTAATGACATCCTCACAATCATCCCTGATATCTATAAAGCAGTCATGTGGTAGCTTGACTGTGTGGGTATAAGAATAGCCAGAACTTTAGTCAGTTTTGTTAGTCTCAGGTGAATAAAACAAGGACCATGACATCAAGGAAAGGCTGGTTTTGGGAAATAACTGGTCTGTATCTCCTGTTTTCCCTAGAAGATCCATCTGTATTAGTGTAAAGAAAATTTGCTTTTACCTACTGAACAAAAACCCCTTGTAAATTTTGTATCATCAGATGTTCTAAGGGAGTTGCTGTGTCAATCTAATATTCAGTTTTCTTTGTGTTGAAGAAAACCATTTTACCATTTTATTCATAACTAAAATGTCAGATGTAATGACTTTTTTTTTTTTAAAGATTTATTTATTTTATTTATTTGACAGAGGGAGAGATCACAAGTAGGCAGAGAGGCAAGCAGAGAGAGAGAGGAAGGGAAGCAGGCTCCCCGCTGAGCAGAGAGCCCGATGCGGGACTCGATCCCAGGACCCTGAGATCATGACCTGAGCCGAAGGCAGCGGCTTAATCCACTGAGCCACCCAGGCGCCCAGATGTAATGACTTTTTTCTAACATTTTTGTCACGAAAGTACTCAAATAAAATAAAGTTGGAAGACTTCTGCAGAACACACATTTATCCTCTGCCTTTGATTCTATGATTAACATTTTACTGTGCTTGTTATATTATATACCATCTACCCATCTTTCAGCAAAGAGGTCAGTAAACTTTTTCTTAAAGAACAAAGTAGTAAATGTCTGTCACAACTACTCAAGTCTGTTATTGCAGCAGGAAGGCAGCCACAGACAGAACATAAATGAAAGGGTGTGGCTGTGTCCAGTAAAACATTTACAACAACAGGCAGCTGTTTGCTGGCCTCTGACTTAACCCATCTTACTTTTTGGGTTCATTTGAGTAAGTTGCAGATATCATTATACCTTCCCTTAAGAACTTCAGCCTGCATGTCCTGGAACTAGAGTTCAGTATTTGTTTACAGTCTTTTTTTTTTTTTTTTAAAGATTTTATTTATTTATTTGACAGACAGAGATCACAAGTAGGCAGAGAGGCAGGCAGAGAGAGAGAGAGAGGGAAGCAGGCTTCCTGCGGAGCAGAGAGCCCGATGCGGGGCTCGATCCCAGGACCCTGAGATCATGACCTGAGCCGAAGGCAGCAGCCCAAACCACTGAGCCACCCAGGCGCCCTAGTTTACAGTCTTTTGATACAAAGTTTGTATACAGTGAAATTGCCTAAGTTTTAAGTGAGTCCACTGAGGTTTGAGAAAGGTATGCACTTCGGTAATCCGAACTCCCCAACAGGTTATGGAACATTGCCCCACCCCAGAAAATTCCTTCATGCCCCCTTGTGAACAGTTCTGGCCCCCCTCCTCTCAGAGGCTACTACTATTTTGATTTATTCTATAATAAATTAATTTTGGCTCTCCTAGGATTTCATATAAATGGAATTATACAATAGGCACTCTTTTGTGTGAGACTTCTTTCACTCAGCATAGTTTTTGAGGTTCATCCCTGTTGCATGTATCAGTAGTTCATTCCGTTTCCTTTTTTACTTTTTATATTGAATTCATTTTAGACTGACAAGAAAGCTGCAAAAATAGTACAGATTTCCCATATACCCTTCATCCAGCTTCCCCTGGTATTAACATCTTAACATAACCATAGAACAATGAGCAAAACCAGGAAATTAACATTGTTATAATACTACTAGTTAAACGGCAAACCTTATTGGGATTTCACCAGTTTTTCTCACTTACGGTTTCCTTTTTTCTGGTTTAAGGATCCAATCCAGAACCCCACATTGCATTTAGTTCTTATTTCTCTTCATTTTGTCATGGTTTTCAGTCCTTCCTGGTCTTTCATAATCTTGACACTTTGAAGAGTATTGCTTCATTATTTTATAGAAAGTACCTCAATTTGGATTTGTCTGATGTTTCATCATCACTGAACTATGGACATATATTCTTGGCTTGACTGCTATAGAACTTACATTGTCTCTTTCTGAGGGCATCATATCAAGAGGTCGTGGTGTCAGTAGGCCTTCTTGCTGGTGCTGTTACATCATTCATTTTTGTTGCTGAGTATTGTGCCATTATATGAAAATACTAGGGACGCGTGGGTGGCTCAGTTGGTTAAGCAGCTGCCTTCGGCTCAGGTCATGATCCCAGCGTCCTGGGATCGAGTCTCGCATCGGGCTCCTTGCTCCGTGGGGAGCCTGGTTCTCCCTCTGACTCTGCCTTCCACTCTGTCTGCCTGTGCTCACTCTCCTCGCTCTCTCTCTGACCAAAAAAAAAAAAAAAAATCTTCAAAAAAAAAAAGAAAATACTAGTTTGCTTATCCATTTTTTTTCCCTGCTGATGGATACCAGGCTGACCTATTTCTTGTTTTTAGCTCTTATGAATAATGCTGTGGACATTTTATACAAGTCTTTTTTGTGAACTTTTTTCCCCCATTGCTCCAGTAAAATACCCAAGGGCAAAATTGCTGAGTCATAGGGTAGGTATATGTTTGAGTTTATAAAAATCTGCCAGATCTTTTTCAAAGCAGTCGTCACATTTTGCATTCCTTCAACAGTATATGAGATTCCCAGTTGCTCCATCATTTGATAGTATCTATCTTTTCAAATTTTAACCATTCTGATGAGTGTATTTGTTTCATTTTTAAAAATTTATTTACACCTACATTGGGTGTAAAGCTTACTTAAAAAAAAAAAAAAGAACAGAAATAAAAATAAATAAATAAGTAAAATAAAAATATATTGCCCAAATTTCTGGTTTTAAAATTTCAAATTTACAAAAAAGTTGAAAGAATAATACCATGAACCCTCATGTACCCTTACCTAGACTGACCAGTTGTTAACATTTTGTCACATTTATTTTCTCTCGTGTGTGTATGTCCACACACGTAAGTACAGGTGAACTGCTTTTTTTCTTTTGTTCTGAGCCATTAATGAATATGTTTCAGACTTCTTACACTTAGCCACTAAACACCTTAAGATGTATTTTCTATGAATGAGGTTATTCTCCTACATTAGCACAAGACCATTAGTAACAGTGATGCAGTAGTGTTATCTAACACCCACTCCATATTCAGATTTTCCCAGTTCTCTACAGCTTTTTTGTTTTATTTTTCAGTCCTGAATCACATGTTGCCTTTGGTTGTCATGGTGTCATTTTAGTCATCTCTAACCTAGAATCCTCCCCTTACTCCTCACTCTATCTTACAACACTGATGTTTTTGAAGAGTCCAGACCTAAAGAAGAATAACTCAGAACGAGAGGCTGTCAGTGGACAGCCCACAAGCCAGTTACAGCTAGTGTGTGTTTGGTCTGTATTGTACATGAAAATTTGAATTGTTACCTCTATTTGAACATGAGATTTCTGGCAACACTGGGCTCACATTCCATGTGAGTTTGGAATGCACGTGACTCTCACTTCCTTTTTAGTATTTCTCATCTTGTTCAGCATTCAACACACATGGAACTATGGAACTAGAGATGCTTTTAGTGACACTCAGTTATTTTAGGTAGCACCGTCACACTGACAGACACTAAATCACATGGAATTATGTGGCAGTAAAGTTTTCCCTTGCCACATCTGCAGTCCACATTCTTCCAAGCAGAAAGTCGTTCTTTGAGCTGAAGTTGGTATTCATTAGTACCCCCTGACAGTCACTGCTCTCCCTCCCCAACAGGATGCTGGCCCTAGACTGAGAGCACTGTTTTTTTTTTTTTTTTTTTTTTTTTTTTAAGATTTTATTTATTTATTTGTAAGAGAGAGAGAGAGTGAGAGCGAGCACAGGCAGACAGAGTGGAAGGCAGAGTCAGAGGGAGAAGCAGGCTCCCTGCGGAGCAAGTAGCCCGATGTGGGACTCGATCCCAGGACGCTGGGATCATGACCTGAGCCGAAGGCAGCTGCTTAACCAACTGAGCCACCCAGGCGTCCCTGAGAGCACTGTTTTGTTAAAATTTAATAGCATTGTTTTGTTTTCACTGTACTTACCAGTACAGTTAGTTACCTTCCTGTTAGAGCAGGTAGTGATAAGTAATTGTATGTGTTGTATATACATGTTTGAAGCAGTAGTAGTTGTCCATTAATGTCAGTTTTTGAGTCCCCTTTTGTGATACTTCCCTTAGATTTTTCTTTTTTAGTCATAAAAATTAATGAGCTAGAAACTATTAAATGCTTTTAAAAGTATGAATTAACGGAGGCTCAGAGAGGTTCAGTGATGCGCATGGCTAGTCAGAGCAGTTGTGCCTCTCTCTGAAGTAACTTCTCATCCCTGCCCTTTATATTTGATGATACTGTTAAGATCAACACCTGTAGTAGGGCACCTGGGTGGCTCAGTGGGTTAAGCCTCTGCCTTTGGCTCAGGTCATGATCTCAGGGTGCTGGGATTGAGCCCCACATTGGGCTCTCTCCTCAGCAGGGAGCCTGCTTCCTCCTCTCTCTCTGCCTGCCTCTCTGCCCACTTGTGATTTCTCTCTGTCAAATGAATAAATAAAATCTTAAAAAAAAAAAGAATATTAATTAAAAAAAAAAAAGATCAACACCTGTAGGAAGGTGACATCACGTGGCTTTACAGATGACACAGCAGAGCCATCAAGGCACCTGACAGTCATGTGGGTGCGACTGGGAGGAGACACACCATGACTTAGATGCCTGTTTTTGCATACATTATGGAATGTTGTTTAAAGCCCTACTGTCTCAGAAAAACTCAGCAACTGTGCTGTGTCATGGGGGTACAAAGCTGAATGTTCCAACAGCTTTAGGGATTTTGCTTGAATATGGAGAATAGTCTGATATATGCACTTTCACTATGTAATCGCAGACAGAGATAAGCATAGTCATTTTTACCCCAGCAAATGTCAAAGCCATCTTCTCTCTTCGTGTGTATACCCACAGGAACAACTGTCTCAAGTCCTTGATGCCATGTTTGAAAGGACAGTCAAAGCTGATGAGCATGTCATCGACCAAGGAGATGATGGAGATAACTTCTACGTCATAGAACGGTAGGAGATGGAGCTTTGCAGATGTGTGGCTGCCCTTAATGAGATTCATAATGCAGGGCATGTACCTCAACCTGTGCTTTGTTCAGCCCAGAGAGGGCTTAGGACCAGGTGTGCAAGCTTCTTAAAGCTTGTCCCTCTCCTTACTCATATGTGAAATTTAATAAACAGAGGATCATAGGGGAAGAGAGGAAAAAATAAAATAAGACAAAATCAGAGAGAAAGATAAAACATAAGAGACTCTTAATCACAGGACTCAAACAGGGTTGCAGGAAGGGAAGGGTGTTGAGGGGATGGGGTAACTGGGTGATGCACATTAAGGGAGGGTATGTGATGTATTGATTAATGGGCATTATATAAGACTGATGAATCACTGACCTCTACCTCTGAAACCATAATACATTATATGTTAATTAACTGAATTTAAATAAAAATGTTTTTAAAAAGGGGGAAAAAAGAGTTGGGTGCTTAACTGAGCCACCCAGGCAACCCAAGAACTTCTCTTTATAAAAAGATTTCAAGGAGCGCCTGGGTGGCTCAGTGGGTTAAAGCCTCTGCCTTCAGCTCAGGTCATGATCCCAGGGTCCCGGGATCAAGCCTCACATCGGGATCTCTGCACAGCAGAGAGCCTGCTTCCCTTCCTCTCTCTGCCTGCCTCTCTGTTTACTTGTGATCTCTGTCAAATAAATAAATAAAATCTTAAAAAAAAAAAAAAAAAAGATTTCAAGAAGGGGGGAAAAAAAAGCGCTTGTCCCTCTCTGTCCACAGCCTGCCCCCCCCCCATCTAGTGTCATCCCCAGTCCTCAGTAAAACCCATATTTGGGTTGCCATTATCAATATAGAGTCTCCCTGGGTGGCTCAGTTGGTTAAGCAACTGCCTTCGGCTCAGGTCATGATCCCAGAATCCTGGGATCGAGTCCCGCATTGGGCTCCCAGCTCCACAGGGAGTCTGCTTCTCCCTCTGACCCTCTCCCCTCTCATGCTTTCTCTCACTGTCTCTCTCTCAAATAAATAAATAAAATCTTTAAAAAAAAAAAAAAAAGAGTCTCCTTTACAATTAGGCACGATGGGCTTTATAATTATTTGCCAGTGTTCAGGAAGCCATTTTGCTAATTGTCATCTGGAGCTAATTTTACACATGAATACACTGCCTTAGCTCTGTTCCAGGTGTAAGCCATGTTGGGAGACATGTGGGTTTGACCTACTGGCCTTAGTGTGTCGTAAGTTCTTGAGCCGTTACTGTTGTCTTGGGGGCTCCTTCTGACCCCCCTCTCAGAACTGAAAGGAACCACCCTCGCCAGATTACCTCCTATAGAATGCCTAGAAATGGCATCACTGGTAAAGGGTCTCTTTGAGGAATTATTTTTTAAAGATTTTATTTATTTATTTGACAGAGACCATAAGTTGGCGGGGGTGTGGGGTGGGAAGCAGGCTCCCTGCTGAGCAGAGACCCCCCCCCCCCAATGCAGGGCTCGATCCCAAGACCCTGGGATTATGACCTGAGCCGAAGGCAGAGGCTTTAATCCACTGAGCCACCCAGGCACCCCAAGGAATTAACAATATATTGTTAATTATCTTGCAGAAACATTGATGTATTTAAGTTTTCCTCAGTGGTTATTGAGAGTGCCTGTTTCTCTAAATGTTTGTCAGTTCTGAATATTCTTTAGCAGTCATTACCAGTCATTAGGTAGAATATTGTACCTTTTGGTTTCTTTATTTTATCTGTTCTCTATCCTAGTTTTCAACAAACTACAAAAGAAGACCCATACAGTCATTTGAATCCCTTCAGGAAAAACATTTGACAAAATTAAACACCTTTCCAATGTAAAAACTCTCAGAAAACTAGGAATCGATGTGGTTTTTCACCAATCAGATTAAAGGAATTTTTTTAAAAAACCTATGGCTAACATCATAGTTAATGGTGAAAGAGCGACCGTTTTCCCCTTAAAATCAAGAACAAGACAGGGATATCTGCTCTCATTACTTCTATTTAGTATTGTACTATAGGTCCTGGCCAGTGCAATAAGTCAGTGAAAAAAGAAGAAAAAGGAGGCAGGAAGAGGGAGGGCATATAGATTGCAAAAGAAAAACTGAGATTATCTTTGTTTGCTGATGACATGATCCTCCCTAGAAAATCTCAAGCTACAAAAAAAGCTGTTAGAACTGATATGTGAGTTTAGCAAGGTCACAGAATACAAAGTCAAAATACAAAAATCTCTTATATTTCTCTAAACCAGCAAAAATCTTTTGGAAGTTGCCTGTTTTATATCATATGTACCTTCTATTTCTGAACCACCTGCCAGGTCTAAAATTTGTTATTAGAAATAATAAATGAAGTTATTTCTTGTTACACTTCCAGGGGAACCTATGATATTTTAGTAACGAAAGATAATCAAACTCGCTCTGTCGGTCAGTATGACAACCGTGGCAGTTTTGGAGAACTTGCTCTGATGTACAACACCCCGAGAGCTGCTACTATTGTCGCCACTTCGGAAGGCTCCCTTTGGGGACTGGTGAGTTAGAGAAATGATTCCCCTTGTGTAGCATGGTATTAATTCCCCTTACTTCGCGGTTTTCTGTCCTTGGGCTGTTGGTTCACACTATATAGCCAGTTCTCTGAAGGACATTGTGAAACATCCTGTACCAGTGTGTTTTTCCATTTCCCTAAAATGATTTGTCAACAAACCATTTACTCCAAATTACAGGGAAAAGATTGGGTCTTATGACCTTGTAGTCGTGTTGGTTCTTACTATGCTTTTCTATTTATGTTTTTATCAGACAGGTAGAGACAAAGGGATAATTCTCTATGCAAGAGACAGCCTAGAAAAATAATTATCGTGGAGAGCTATACAAACAGTGTTTGCCATCTCTAGCTGTCCCAGGACTAACTTTTCTCTTTGGCTAGCCATCCACTTGTGCATTGGTCCATGCCAATATCCAGTAGGTTTAGATGACTAGAAAGGCTGATGGCCATATTCCGGGAAAGAGAACTTTCTTAGAATGCCTATGGCACAACACTGCTGTGATCCCTTTCCTCTGTTATCTGTGGTCCACCTTGCTTCCTTTTGCATCAAGCTTTCAGAATCTATAACTGTCTTCCTTCTAAAATAAAATAATTATCCTCTTGCACAAATTCCAAAGTTCACTTTTTAAGATACTAACATCTATGATAATTTGTTTCCATTTACTTTACAAGCAGAATTAAATGTATACCATAGCATTATCAGTATAGTTCCTCAAATGAAATCATACTTTTAAAACATAATAGAGCACTTTCTTGTGGTATATTGATGTAGAACTAAGAATGTCTTGTGAAATGAGTGATAGAATGGCTTTAGAATAGATCACACACTTGGGGACCTAGTGATTGAAAAATTGAAGGATGGAGCACCTGGGTGGCTCAGTTGGTTGACCGTCCAGCTCTTGATTTTGACTCAGGTCATGATCTCAGAGCTGTGAGGTCAGGCTCCACACCTTGCTTAAGGTTCTCTCTTTCCCTCTTCCTCTGCCCTCCCAGCCCCTACTTGCATGTTCCCTCTCTTTCCATCTATCTCTCAGTCTCTCAAAAAATGAAAAAAAAAAAAAAAAACCAAAAAACTCAAGGATAGATCATAGATCAATAAGTAATGGGGGAAAATAAACCCGGTTTTAAAAATGTATTGATGGAAGGGCACCTCACTGGCTCAGTCAGTAAAACATGTGACTCTTGATCTCAAGGTTTTAAGTTTGAGCTCCACCTTGGGCATGGAGCCAACTAAAAAAAAAAAAAATGTATTGATGACAACTCCTGGTTCAGGTCAAGATGAAATAGCCCCATTCCTCAGTAATTTTCTCTTTTATTATTTTTTTTATTTTTTAAAAAGATTTTATTTATTTATTTGACAAACAGAGATCACAAGTAGGCAGAGAGGCAGGCAGAGAGAGAGAGGAGGAAGCAGGCTCCCCGCTGCCAAGCAGAGAGCCAGATGCGGGGCTTGATCCCAGGACCCTGAGATCATGACCTGAGCCCAAGGTGGAGGCTTTAACTCACTGAGCCACCGAGGCGCCCCTAGTTTTCTCTTTTAAAACTAAAAAAGTCCAGGTATCATACAACAAACAAAATTAGGAAGACCCTGGAAGATGGACAGGAGAAGGTGGAGTGGCTAGGGATTTTGGTGACTTAAAGAAGGACAAGGGAGTGAGACCCAGATGGTGTTCTGGAAAAGCCTACAAACTAGATCCACCAACCAATTACAAACAAAAACAAACCCAAGAAAACCCTGACCCCTTTAGCTAAAGGAAAAGGGCAGGAAAAGGGCAGCCTAGCAAAACAGATTATATCGCCCTCTTCCAGCCAAATACCAAAAGAAAAACTGCTTCTTCCTCCCCACAGTGTCACTGGGGCTAGCAGCAAGCTGAATTTATGGCCTCACCCAGCAGCAAAGAGGCAAAATGAGATGCTGTGTAGTGTCACTAGTTGGCTCCCCACTTTCCCTGCCAGGGATAGGTCAGTGGGTTCCAGAGGGGAGCTGAACATTTACTACCACATGTTCATGCACACTATACCTAATAGAGTGCCTGCAAAAGAAGATTAAATTGGATACATAATTTCACAACATTATACCAAACCAAACCACGTGTTGCGGCACCTGGGTGGCTCACTTGGTTAAGGGCTGCCTTTAGCTTATGTCATCATCCTAGGGCCCTGGGATTGAGCCCCCCCCCCCGCCCCCTGTTATCAGGCTTCCTGCTCAGTGGGAACCTACTTCTCCTTCTCCTTCTTTTGCCCTCCCCACCCCCGACTCATGCTCTCTCTTGCTTGCCCTCTCTCAAGTAAATAAATAAAATCTTAAAAAAGAAAGAAAGAGAATAACTTTTTATACAGAGAACAAGGAAATTCTGAATCTGAGTGAGAAAAGACCATCAACAGATGCCAATACCGAGATGACACAGATATTACAATTAACTGACAAGGGTTTAAAATAATTACCATATACCTAATAACGTAAGCCATCAACAAGCAATTATGGGCACACTTGAAAAAAAAATGAAGAAAAAATAGAAGTTCTCAATGAAGGAAGTAGAAGACAGAAGGAAGATCCCATTGGGAAATTTTAGAACTAGAAAATATAATAACCAAAATAAAAACTCACTGAATGGGCTCAATAGCAGAATGACTGTTAGAGAGGGAAAAAAAAAATCTGTGAACCTGAAAGTAAAACAATAGAAATTACCCAGTCTGGACAACAGAAAGAAAACAGACTAAAGTGAAGTGAACAGAGTATGTGGAATAATAACAAAAGATATAATATTTCATATCAGTAGACTTCCAGAAGGAGAGGAGAAAGAGTGTAGAATTAAAAGATTCTTCAAGGAAATAATAGTTGAAAACTTCCCAGTTTTGGTGAAAGATAATAAACCTACAGATTGAAAAAGCTGAGTGAACTCCAAATTGTATAAACACAAAGAAGTCTATGCCAAGACACATAATCAAACTTCAGAAAACTAGACGGGAAAAATTTTGAAAGCCACTAGAGAGAAAAAAGTGCATTACCTCTAAGGGAACAATAGTTTGAATGATGCCAGATTTCCCAGCCGTGGAGACCAGAAAGAAGTGGTACAGCATTTTTCAATGTTGGGGGGAAAAAAAAAAAAGAACTGTCAGCTCAGAATTCTATACCTAGTGAGAATATCCTGAAGGGATGAAGATATTCTCAGATCAAAGAAAACTTTGTTACCAGAAGGCCTACTGGTAACAGTAAAAATGGCAAAAGGAAGTTCTTCAGAAAGGAAGTAATAAAATAAGGAAATTTGGAACATGAAGAATGGAGAAAGAACAACAGAAAAAGTAAGCTATGAGGAGATATAAAAGACTGTTGTCTTGAGTTTTCTAAATTGTATTATATGCTTAAAGCAAAATTATTGTCTGATATGGTTTTCAATGTATATAGAGGAAATATTTAAGACAGTTATAGTCTAGGGGTGCCTGGGTGGCTCAGTGGGTTAAAGCCTCTGCCTTCGGCTCAGGTCATGATCCCGGGGTCCTGGGATCAAGCCCCACATCAGACTCTCTGCTCCACAGGGAGCCTGCTTCCCCCTCTATCTGCCTGCCTCTCTGCCTACTTGTGATCTCTGTCTGTCAAATAAATAAATAAAATCTTTAAAAAAAATAAAATCTAAAATAAAATCTAGTTATAGTCTAAAGTGGGGGGTAGAGGAGCCCAAAAGGAAGTAAAGCTTCTACATTTTATTCCAGCTACTAAAATGTTGACATCAGTAGATCATGATGTTACATATGTAAATATAATGTCTAGAGCAACCACTAAAATGATCTGTACAAAGGGATATATTCAAAAGCTCTATAAATCAAAATTCTAAAAAGTTTATTCCCCTAAGAATACAGGAGAATGAAATGGAGGAACAGAAAAACAGGAGGAACAACAGAAAACATATAGTAAAGTGGTAGACTTAAGTCCTCCTATATGAATAATTACTGTAAATATAATCTAATTATACCAACTAAATGACAGTGACAACATGGATTTGTTTAGGTGATCCAGCTCTATTCTGGTCTGCACCAAACTCACTTAAACATAATAACATAGGTAGGTTGAAAGGAAAAAGACAGAATTATATATATGCCATGCAAACATTAACCAGAAGAAAGCAGGACTAATTATATTAATATCAGATAAGATAGACTTCATAGCAAAAAGAGTTACAAGGGACAAAGAGGAACATTACAGAATAGTGAAAGGGTTAATCTACCAAGAATATATAGCAGCCCTCAATTCATATATAGCAAACAACAGAGCTTCAGAATATGGGAAAAACGGTTAGAACTGACACAAGAAGTAAACAAATCCACAGTTACAGTTGTACACTTTAACAGTCTCTCAAGAGTTGGTGGAACAATTAGAACATCAGGAAGGATATAAGAGGAATTTAACCGTACCATCAGCCAAACAGATCTAACTGAAATTTGTAGAACACTCCATACCACAGTAGAGTACCCACTGTTTCAAGCCCATGGAACATTCACCAAGATAGACCCCATCCTGGCATATAAAATAAAGCTTAACAAATTTAAAAGAATTGCAATCAGACAGTGTGTTCTCTAACCACAATGGAATAAGTCCAAAAATCAGTTAACAGAGAGGTAACAGGGAAATCTCCAAACACTTGGAAATTAAGTAGCACATTCCTAAAGAATCTTTAAGTCAGGTGCACCTGGGTGGCTCAGTGGGTTAAAGCTGCTGCCTTTGGCTCAGGTCATGATCCCAGCGTCCTGGGATGGAGCCCTGCAACAGGCTCTCTGCTCAGCAGGGAGCCTACTTCCTCCTCTCTCTCTCTCTCTGCCTGCTTCTCTGCCTACGTGTGATCTCTGTCAAATAAATAAATTAAATCTTTAAAAAAATCTTTTAAGTCAAAGAGGAAGTCACAATAGAATTGTTTTTTTAACAAATTTGGGACTGTAAAGCCATCTGCCCCATAGTTGGGGTATGAGAATTTAATAGACATAAAAGGCAGCTCCCTCGGGGTCTGGCAAATGGTAGGGGTTTACAGAATGACGACACGCGCTCTCTATGGTTACAGTACTGCTTATCGCCATTCTCTTCCAGAAGGCTCCTCTTCTGAGATCCCTGCCTTGTGTTTCTGCGTCCTAACCCTATCCTTTGCAGTCTTTTCTTCCTTTCCCTACTGTCTTAAGCATCCTGTCAAGACGCCTTCTGACCTCTGCTTTTCTCCTGCTTTGTTCATATGCTTTATAGCCCAGACCCTCTCAGAAGCTTTAGTACCACGTCCAGGACAGTGATTCCTGGAGGGTCCTCCTCAGCCTGACTTCTTGTACCTTCCAAGGTCTTCGGAGGCCAAAGTAGGGAGGACTTGGAGTTGTCACTTGAGTTTCTCCAGTTGGATTCTACATTCCTCCTCTTCCTGGGGGCCGAGGCCACCATGACCATTACACTCAGTCTCTGCTCCGGTTCTCTCTTGTGAAAATGAAAGTCAGTAGAAACTGAGGAAACACTTGCAATCACAGGAAAGTGTAGTATCCCTTTTCTCTTTTGAACTTCGGGCTGCATGCTCAACTCTGAACACGTGCTGCCTGAAGGAGCCATTCTCTCACAGTGGGAGTTTCCTCTTCACAGCTCCGCTGGAAGCTCCCTGAAAGCCAGGTTAGTGTCTGGAGCTCTTGCATGCCCTTCACAGCCGCAGGAGCTGGCTGTTCACAGCATGAGAGCTCTGGGTAGGGCGGAAGTGTGCACAGAAGGGGTTGTAACGTGAATGAATAAGTCACTTTGAGAGATACCAGTTGTTTTATCGTTGGCTAGAAATAGTTTGCTGTTGCATTTGTAGCAATCTTTGTGACACTGTAAGGGGATTTTTAAAATATTTTTTGACGGTGCGTACTCAAATAGAAGGAAGAGAACTTTATAATTCCCATTTTCTCACTTTTGATTGTCTCTTTTCATAGCACTCATGCCTAGATTGGCCCAGAGAACATGTAGAAATTGAATTCTAAGGATAATGGAATAATATTCCAAAGTATAACAGTAACATTTTAAAAGATACATCCCTAACCTTGGACTTTAAAAAAGTGGTGGTAAATCATGCAGCCCATTAGAGCAAGCAGAGATCGAATGGCTCTTCTCAAGCAGACAGATGGAGAAGAAATGATCTGTCCAGCAGTTTAGACAGAGGGCTGGAGTCTGCCATAGCTCATGGTAGGAGTATGGCATGTAGTTAAGTGACTTTTCTTGTAAGGCACATGAAACATGGTATGGGCTAGGGGCTGGGGACTCTGGAAGTAATGGACTATGAGCCAGTGAAACCCATTTGGACATCTTAACTCAGTTGTCTTCTATGTGATTTCTCTACCCCACCATCACCCCATCACAGAGAATAGCAAATTTATGGTTAAACATGTCCTTACTGTGCTATGTTTCATTCAGCCAGCCTTGAGGATTTCATTATGTGCTTTCAAAGGAAAAAACAAAACAAAACAACTTTCCACTCCTGACAGCCCGAGGTGGACAAAAGGTACAATTAACTTAGATACAAGAAACCTAAAACTAAACAATTAACATTCTTCCGGCTGTGTGTCCCTCTCCACACATATGTACACATGTTTGAGAGAGCCTCGCTGTAGCTGTGGTCAGCTCTCTCCTGATCTGAATCCATGGTTTGCTGGGGTCAAGGGACCTTTCACATTCCCACCTTCCACCTTGAGTTTCTTCCCCTCTCTTTCCATTAATTTAAATTCTCCCCCTCCTTCAGGTCCCTGCAAATTTATATTTTTTAAAAACTATATTAAAAATTTAAAAATGTATATGTTTATATATAATTTATATATATAATATTTGTTTGTTTGCTTAGGGCCTGAACTCATGACCTTGAGATCAAGACCTGAGCTGAGATTAAGAGTTGGATGCATAATCAACTGAGCCACCCAGGCGGCCCACCAAAATTTATATTTTTGCAACAAAAATGTCCTTGATCACTCCAGCCTGCTGTGATCTCTCTCCCTCCCTCCTCAGAATTCTTGTGGTGCTTACTCTTCTTGTCTTAATTGTTTACCTAGGACATTTCGTATTCTGTCTATAGATTTTTTTATTCCCATATATTTTGTATTGTCTCCGTGTTGAGGGCAAGAGCCCTTTGATTGTTTTCTCTCTTTTTTTCAAAGATGCATCTTTTCACATTGAACAGTGACCGTGAGCTTGCAAGTGTTTGGGAGTTTTGTATTCTGTTCATGACCCATAGGTGGCACTCATGGAATACTGGATAGCGAGGAATTATACAGTGGACATCTGTCTGACACAGGCTACCAGTCTTTCTCTTCCAGTGGTGACTCAGATTAAAATGTCATTAAACACTTATTTGGCCCAGGACATTCCATAGTCCTCTAATTTTTGCTGTCATCCAGTTAATTAAACCATAGATGTTTTCTTACAGAGGCACTTACCAGAATTTTCATGTTCTTTCTTGTAGGACCGTGTGACTTTTAGAAGAATCATAGTGAAAAACAATGCAAAAAAGAGAAGGATGTTTGAATCATTTATTGAGTCTGTGCCCCTCCTTAAATCACTAGAGGTAAAGTGTATTCAAATAAGAGTCTGTTTATGGAGATTTAAGATTTAAAACTATTAAATTTTTATATTGGATTATTTTAACCCATTTCTGTGTTGTTTAGATCTTGTGATTTTCCATTGAGATCTTTTCCTTGTAGTTTATGGGTATGTTCATTGTTTCAGGTGTCAGAACGAATGAAGATTGTGGATGTAATAGGAGAGAAGGTCTATAAGGATGGAGAGCGCATAATCACGCAGGTGAGCAGGTCCCTGTGCAGCGCTTTCCTTGAGAATCACCTCCTGAAGGATGGATATATCCCTTGTCCTCTCAGTTTGGTGGGAGCTCATATTGCCAGCTGCTGGGACACACTTCCTACAGAGTCTTCTGAAGCCCATTGGCGTTCATGTCATAGACACATGCACATCTCTTGCTTCCATTTCCTTTTTGCTGGTTTCTCATGTTTGTTCTTTTGGACATCATTCTCTTCTAACCCTTGAGTAAGCTTTATCCATTGGTGATAAAGCCTGGAGAAGGTCTAAAGGTTGTGCCCTTTACCTTCTGTGTTTGGAACAAAGGTGCCCTCTTAGCTAATTCAGCATAAGCCAGGATCTTCAGTCTTCAGTGATTGACCAGATTTCTAAATTGTCTTTAAAAAAAAAAAGAAGAAGAAAAAGATTTTATTTATTTATTTAACACAGAGAGAGATCACAAGTAGGCAGAGAGGCAGGCAGAGAGAGAGGAGGAAGTAGGCTTCCCGCCAAACAGAAAGCCCAACGTGGGGCTCGATCCCAGGACCCCGAGATCATGACCTGAGCCGAAGGCAGAGGCTTAACCCACTGAGCCACCCAGGCGCCCCATCTAAGTTGTCTTTAATGTTTCCTTTGTGCCTTTCTCTCATGTTATTTTTGGGTGCTGTAAGGCTCACCACACAGTGGCCTGGGTCATTGTGAGTATTGTGTAATAATTTTCCTTATCTACTATGCTTACGTCTTTAATTATATGTAATTAAAGGTGTAAACTTCTCTGCCTGTGGTTCTGGCAGGAACACTGACAAGACTCCTGGTTGGTTTGGGTTGGGTAATGTTTCCATCATGAACCCAGAGCTGGAGCTTGGAGGAGAAAAGACTCAGATTAGTCAAACCTAAGTCCTGAGCCCATCCCTAGGGCCAGTGGGTAGAGTTGGCCCAACCAGCCCTACAAGGACTAATTCAGGCTTATTATCACAGAAGGAGAGAGAGAAACTCCCAGAGAAAAAGGACTAACAAAAAAACTATGAGTGGCATCTCTAAATGCCTTTGTTTCCTGGGTACCCCTACTGTTAATAATTTCTTTAGTTAGAAATTAGTTTGATTCTCTATAGACATTTATTAAGATACGCAGGTGGAACTAGATATAAGCACTATAATGAAGGAACACATGAGGCATCTGGGTGGCTCAGGTCATGATCCCAGAGTCCTGGGATCCAGTTCCGCATCAGGCTTCTTGCTCAGCGGGGAGTCTGCTTCTCCCTTACCCTGCCACTCCCCCTGTCTGTCCTCTCAATTTCTTTCTCTCTGTCTCTGACAAATAAATAAAATCTTTTTTTTTTTTTCAAATAAATAAAATCTTAAAAAAAAAAAAAACCACATGAATGTCAGTGGAATGTAGGAAAGGAAGTATTCCATATGGTTTTGTGGGGAAAATACCATTTGGGGCTGGGCTTAGAATAAGTGCAGCTTCAGTAGTTGAGGTCAGGAAAAGTTCTTTTAGGACAAAGGAACAGTATGAGCAAAAGCCTGTGGGTGTTAGCTATGTTCCAGGGCAGGTGTCCTGGTCTGTTAAGAATGTCAGGCTGAGTTGTAAGAATGGAACATGTTGACAGGTCGAATTTGCTTCTGAATCTGAGGTGCTTTAATTTACTCCCAAAGGACCCCTAGTTCATTCTGAAAGTCCCAGGCCCTCAGGATGTGTGCCAGGAGGTATGAGAAGCTGTGGTGTTTTCTGGAGTGTCTGTTCTCCAGAAACTAGGTGGTGGCACACTAGGAACACTAGGTGGTGGCACAAAACAGGCAAGAATTAGGATGATCTCAGCTTATTCTAGACCCCTTTCACCAGTGTCTCTAGATGGGGGGGTCTCCAAGTGAGGTCCCAGGAACAGCAACATCAGCATCATCTGGGAATTTGATAGGAATTGTTAAAAGTGCAAGTTCTTGGGAGTCAGAAACTACTGTTGTATGTTGTTCTGTTTGTTCCTTTTGGTCAGCTTTGTTACTATATACACACACACACACACACATATATATATGTAGAGACAGAGAGAGAGAGATTGCATTTATTTATTTGACAGACAGAGATCACAAGCAGGCAGAGAGGCAGGCAGAGAGAGAGGCGGAAGCAGGCTCCCTGCTGAGCAGAGAGCCCAATGTGGGGCTTGATCCCAGGACCCTGGGATCATGACCCAAGCCGAAGGCAGAGGCTCAACCCACTGAGCCACCCAGGCGCCCAACCTTCTTTTTCATTTTTAATTAATTTACCTTATTGTATTGGCTGGGTCCTCCAGTACAATATTGAATAGAAATGCTGAGAACAGACATCTTTGTCTTGTTACTGATCTTGTTATTGATCTTAGGAGGAAAGTATTTAATTGTTCACCATTAAATATAATGTAAACTGTAAGCTTCTTTATAAATACCGTTAATTGGGTTAGGGAAGGGTCCTTCTCTTCCTGGTTTTCTCAGTTTTTATCATGAAAAGATGTTAAATTTTGTCAGATGCTTTTGCCATTTTTATTGAGGTGCTCATATGGGTTTTCTTTTTTAGTTAAAAATAAGAATTACATTGCTTGACTTTTTTTTTTAAAGATTTTATTTATTTATTTGACAGAGAGAGAGCACAAGTAGACAGAGAGGCAGAGAGAGAGAGGGGGAAGCAGACTCCCCACTGAGCAGAGCGCCTGATGTGGGGCTCGATCCCAGGACCCTGGGATCATGATCTGAGCCGAAGGCAGAAGCTTAACTCACTGGGCCACCCAGGCGCCCCTGCTTAACTTTCTTTAAAAGATTTTATTTATTTATTTGACAGAGAGAGAGATCACAAGTATGCAGAGAGGAAGGCAGAGAGGGGGGAAGCAGGCTCCCTGCTGAGCAGAGAGCCCAATTCGGGGCTCGATCCCAGGACCCTGGGATCATGACCTGAGCCGAAGGCCGAGGCTTTAACCCACTGAGCCACCCAGCCGCCCCATCCCTTTACTTTTTTTTAATATTGATTGAATTTTGAATATTAAACCAAGCTTCCATCCTGGAGTGAGCCCTACTTGGTCATGATATATTATCTTTTTTATTTATTATGGGATTTAATTTTTTTTAATTTTGGTTTTTTTTATTTGAAGATGTAATTGGCTTTATTAAATAATTACCTTATTAAGCAATAATAAATTAAGTATTAATTTACTAAGTGAATTAGGCAGCATCCCATCTAGCATGTAGTGGGTAACTCCCTTATTAAGGACTTCTCTGTTTGTTTATAAAGGATGTTGGTCTCTAGTTTTCTCTCCTTGTGATGTCTTTTTTTTTTTTTTTTTCTTTTTAAAGATTTTATTTATTTCACAGACAGAGATCACAAGTAGGCAGAGAGGCAGGCAGAGAGGGAAGCAGCCTCCCTGCTCGGAGCTCAGTCCCAAGACCCTGGGATCATGACCTGAGCCAAAGGCAGCGGCTTTAACCCACTGAGCCACCCAGGCACCCCCTCCTTGTGATCTCTTTGTCTGGTTTTGGTATCAGCAACACCTCCAAACAATTTTAATGTTTGCTAAAGTTTGAAAACCACTGATACAGACTATTCCAAGACTGGTAATGCCCTTGCACTAAGAATACTTGGTGGAAATGTTTGAGAAGAACTTTCAAAGATTTTTAAGAGGAAGGATGACACTATGAGAATTGTATTCTCAAAGCATAGTTCTGGCATCAGTGAAAAATGAATTGGCTTCAGCCTCATTGAGTAATGAGGAAGTGCAAATTAAAAACCACAGTGAAAAATATTTTTATACCTGTTAACTTGGCAAAAAGTAGGAATCTGAAAATTCCAAAATGCAGTAGGAAGTTTTATTCACCATTAATAGAATAACTTAGCTGAAACCCTTTTTTAAATTTTTTTTTTTTAAAGATTATTTATTTATTTATTTGTCAGTGATAGAGGGAGAGAGAGCGAGCGAGCACAGGCAGACAGAATGGCAGGCAGAGGCAGAGGGAGAAGCAGGCTCCCTGCTGAGCAAGGAGCCCGATGTGGGACTCGATCCCAGGACGCTGGGATCATGACCCGAGCCGAAGGCAGCCGCTTAACCAACTGAGCCACCCAGGCGTCCCTTCTTTTTTTTTTTTTTTTTTTTTTTAATTTTTTTTTTTTTTAAAGATTATTTATTTATTTATTTGTCAGTGATAGAGGGAGAGAGAGCGAGCGAGCACAGGCAGACAGAATGGCAGGCAGAGGCAGAGGGAGAAGCAGGCTCCCTGCTGAGCAAGGAGCCCGATGAGCTGAAACCCTTTTGAGAGAAATTTATCCTTATCCTGGAAAGCTGAATTTACTCTATAATCCAGAAATATATTTTCTAGGTATTTTCAGAGAAATATCCTTACACTTCATGAGTTCCTTCCTAGTCACAGCCCTCCTACCTCCCTTTCTGACCTTTATGGTAGTCATGTATTTACTTTCCTTTATAGTTTTGCCACTTAGGTATCCATCCTAAATAATACGGCCCCATCTTGCTATTTTTTTAAATTTCTACATTGGAATTAGAAAGTCGTCTTTTACTTGCATCTTCTTTTGCTCAGCATTCACCCACATTGCTGTATGCAGCTGTAGGTTGTTGGTGTGCTGTACAGTGTGTCAGTGTGTGAATAAACTGCTTCCCACTGCTGAGGGACATTAAGGGTGTTTCTAGTTTTTAGCTGTTATGAAGGAGGCCTCAGTGATTACATTGATCTGATTTTGAAATGTGAAAATAGACTTTTGTTGGTTAAGATAAACCAACTTGGTCATTGTGTGGTATCCTTTTCATACGTTGATGAATCCAGTTTCTTAATATTTTGTTTAAGATTTCATGGCTAGGGCGCCTGGGTGGCTCAGTGGTTAAGCCGCTGCCTTCGGCTCAGGTCATGATCTCAGGGTCCTGGGATCGAGTCCCGCATCGGGCTCTCTGCTCAGCAGGGAGCCTGCTTCCTCCTCTCTTTCTCTCTCTGCCTGCCTCTCTGCCTACTTGTGATTTCTCTCTGTCAAATAAATAAAACATCTTTAAAAAAAAAAAAATCCTTAAAAAAAAAAAAAAAAAAGATTTCATGGCTATATTCCCAAGTGAGGCTGATCTGTAATTTTCTTTTCTTATAGCAGCTTTGTCAGATTTTTATATCAGGATGTTAGACTTATAATGTAAGCTGGGATTCTGTTCTCTTCCTATTATCTGAGTTTGTATAAGACTAGAATTCCTTGGGTGGTTGTCTGTTAAGCATGTGGTTTTGACTTAGGTCATGAACCCAGGTCCTGGGATGGAGTCCCCCACTGGGCTTCCTGATCAGCGGGGAGTCTGCTTCTTTCTCTCCCTTATGCCTATTGCTCCCCCTGCTTGTGCATGTTCTCTCTCTCTCTCTCTCACTGTCAAATAAATAAAATCTTAAAAAAAAAAAAGAAAAAAGAAAAAGAAAAGGCTAGAATTTCTTGGTTATCTTAAGGAACTTACCAGTGTTTCTTTTGTAGGAAGATTTTTTACTACAGATTAAATTATTTTAATTGTTAAACTATTTATGCTTTCTGTTTCATCTTTGTCTAAAATTCAGTGTTATTGGCACAAATAATGTTCCTATGAAACCTTTTTTTTAAATTTTTGATTTAAATTTTCCTTAGTTAACATACAGTGCAAAATTAATTTCTGGAGTAGAATTCAGGGATTCATCACTTACATACAATCCCCAGTGCTCATCACAAGTGCCCTCCTTCCTGCCCATCCCCCATCTAGCCCATCTGTCCCCACCTCTGTCTCCATCAACTCTCCGTTCTCTTTCGTTAACAGTCTCTTACTGTTTATTTTCCTCTCTCCTTTCCTCCCACTCTTCCCAATATGTTCATCTGTTTTCTTTCTTAAATTCCACACATGAGTGAAATCATATAGTATTTGTATTCCTCTTATTTTGCTGAGCATAATACACTTTAGCTCCATTCATGTTGTTGCAAATGGCAAGATCTCGTTCTTTTTTCTTTCTTTTTTTTTTTTTAAGATTTTATTTATTTATTTGTAAGAGAGAGAGAGAGAGCGAGCACAGGCAAACAGAGTGGAAGGCAGAGTCAGAGGGAGAAGCAGGCTCCCTGCGGAGCAAGGAGCCCGATGTGGGACTCCATCCCAGGACGCTGGGATCATGACCTGAGCCAAAGGCAGCTGCTTAACCAACTGAGCCACCCAGGCGTCCCAGATCTCGTTCTTTTTTCATGGCTAATATTCCTGTGTGTGTGTGTGTGTGTATACCACATCTTCTTTATCCATTCATTGGTTGAACATTTAGGCTCTCTCCATAGTTTGGCTCTTATTGACAATGCTGCTATAAACATCGGGGTACACATACCCTTTTGAATCTGTATTATTATATCCCTTGGATAAATACCTAGTAGTGCAATTGCTGGGTCATAGAGTAGTTCTATTTTTAACTTTTTGAGGAACCTCCAAAACTTCTCCAGAGTGGCTGCACTAATTTGGATTCCCACCAACAGTTCAAGAGGGTTCTCCTTTCTCCACATCCTCACCAACACCTGTTGGCTCTTGTGTTGTTATTTTTAGCCATTCTGACAGGTGTGAAGTGGTATCTCATCGTGGTTTTGATTTCTATTTCCCTGATGATGAGTGATGTTGAGCATCTCTTCATGTGTGTGTTGGCCATCTGGATGTCTTCTTTGGAAAAGTGTCTATTCAGATCTTCTGCCCATTACTTAACTGGATTATTTGTTTTTTGGATGATACGTTTGATCAGTTCTTTATGGATTTTGGATGCTAACCCTTTGTCCCATATATCTTCTCCCATTCCATAGGCTGCCTTCTAGTTTTGTTAATTGCTTCCCCATAACACCTTTTAAATATATACATCTAGAACGATGTTCCTATCTTCATTCCTGATACTGTTGTTTGTGCCTTTTTTTTTTTTTTTCTTGCTCAAGCTTGCAAGGGGCTTATCAATTCTTTCAGTCTTTTTGAAGAACCAGCTCTCACCTTTTATTAATCCTATTGAATATTTCTTTTTCCATTACTTTCTGTCTTTATCTTACTTCCTTTCTTCTGCTTTGATTTTGGTATCCCCTCCCCAATTCTCTTGAGTTGGTTGCTTAGCCATTTACTTTCTAGCCTTTCTTCTTTTTCCATCATGGCATTTTAAAAACTAGAAGCTTCGGGGCACCTGGGTGGCTCAGTTGGGTTAAGCTTCTGCCTTCGGCTCAGATCATGATCTCAGGGTCCTGGGATCGAGCCCCACATTGGGCTCTCTGCTCAGCGGGGAGCCTGCTTCCCCCCACCCCCCGCCTATCTCTCTGCCTACTAGTGATCTCTCTCTCTGTCGAAAAAATAAATAAAATCTTTAAAACAAAAACAAAACAAAACAAACAACAACAACAACAAAAAAACAAGAGCTTCCCCAAATCCCTAAAGATCGGTGGTGATGGTCAACATTTAGAAACTGCTGCCTGAAGTTCCTCTTTACAGTTGTGCTCTGACTGCTGTGGCTCTTTAGCACCAACATGCCACTAGCCCCTTCCTGCAGACCAGCTGTTCTTTACATGTGAATGTGCCTGAGGGTAGGAGCCTCGCTTAGTGCAGGTGTCCAGTTAGGGCCCAGATGCGATCAAAAGAACAGAAGCCACCACCTGTTGCAGAGGCTGGTGGGATGCTAGTGTACATTTCAGCCTGTCTCTGGGTGTTCTCTAGACCATATGTGCTGGCAGGGGAGCCTCTGGCGAGCTGCTCCCTTCAGAGTTTCTCTTATTATAGCCTTACACATTTTTAAAAAGGTTTTATTAATTAGTGAGAGAGAGAGAGAGCACGAGAACAGGGGTGAGGGGCAGAGAGAGCTTAGCAGACTCCCTGTTGAGCAGGGACTCGATCCTGGAACTTGATCCCGGGACTCCAGGATCATGACCTGAGCCAAACACAGACACTTAACCCACTAAGCTACCCAGGCGCCCACCCTCCATAGACTATTTTCATCATTCATGGTTTTATTTTAAATTTTTCTTCTTAAATTGTTTGTAAACTATGATAATCCTTTCTGGTGATATATTAGCAAATTACTAAAATTAAAAGCATCAGAGATGGTACTTCCTCTGGTCTAGAGAAAGAGAAGAGCTTTTTTACCTAAGCAAGCCTATTAGTCCACGTGGTCTTGCTAATAATTCCTTCCCATCTCCTCTCAGTTTTGAAACCACCAGCTATTCCCTCACCTCCTATGGCAAAGTTATTTACCTTTTGAGCATCTGAGGGAACTCATCTGTAAAATGGGATAGCAGTAGTACCAACTTTATTGACTTCTCAGGTGATTATGTGAAGCAGTGTACATGCAGTGCTCTCCAGCATGCCTGCTGGGAGTAAGCACACAGCACCGTTAGCAGATTCTATTTTATTTGGGCTCCCTGTTCATCAAACTCATTCTTTCGATCCTGTAGAAATACCCGAGTCACTCACATTCCTCCACTCGCTCTGTTTTTACTCCAGCAACCAGCTTATCCCTTTCACAGGCAGGCATATGCAAAGTGTGGGCTCGCAAGGTGGACTGGCAGGAGCCAGACACAAAAGGCAATGTATGATTCCGTTTACATGAAGTTAAGGAACAGCCTTCCTTTCCTTAACAGAAGTTAAGGAAAATTGCAAGGACAGAAGTCAGAAACAGTTACCTAATAGTGAAGTCATGGTGGTTTTGACTGCAAAACACTCTGTAGGGTGGAGGCCAGAAAGATTTTCTGTTTTGATCGAGGGGGCGGTCACACAGGTGCATACATGTGTGAAAGTTCATTGGGCTGAAGCCTTGAAAAATGAGCACATCCATCCTAACAAACAAAAAGAGCTCAGGCACCACCCTTCACCACCTGTCCCTTCTTTGGCTTATGGATACCACTCACCCCACTCTCGTCTTGGTCACCAGAATGTTTCCACACATGTGAATCATTACTACTCTTGACCTCCCAGTAGTACTGAACACTGGTAATCACATCTTCCTTTATGAAACTCTTCTTGGACCTAGAAACCACTCTTCCTGCCGGTGATCCTGCCTCTGGATCCCCCTGAGTTTCCTTCAGCAACTCCTGTCAGGGAGTTAATTTGTGTAATTCTACAATTTCATGCTGATTTGGCCTGTTGGGTACAGGGTACCTATCCGACACAACAGCACAGAAACCCATGACCCCCCCTTTACAGAGCTGTGGCTTCTACTCACATGGAGCGATGATTGTTATGTAGTGAACTGAGACTAGACTCACTCAGGAATGGCGGCCTCCACCTTAGGGTGTCCACTTGGAGTTCTCTGCGGCCATCAAAGTTGAAGTCTTATGAAAATTCACAAGTGTAGATTCTTCTGAAGACATAAGACGCACATGGAATGAAGACACAGGATTAGTACTGAATTACCCAGCCTAGATGATTGTTGCTCCAGATGCTACGAGAGAGAGGTCGGAGACGGAATTCCTGAACTCTTGCCTCATTGTAGCCTTTGCTCAGGTTTTACCACCTTGATGAAACTCTGCGGTATACTGTAGCCATCTCCTCCCCCAGCCCTCCAGACCCCACAGTGCCTGCTCTGCTTTCTCCCCTGAGTACTTAATTGCCTTCGGACACAACAGTATCATTTGCTGATTCACCATGTTGATTGTTTATAGTTTATTTGCCCTTTCAGACTGTGATTTCTACAAGGGTAGGGATATTTGTTTTGTCCACGGATGCGTCTCACATGCCTAGAACAGTGCCTTGGCACATAGTAAGTACTTAATTACTTGTTGAAATACCTGAAGGACTGGTTCAGCCAAATGGTTTAAAATCCAAGCAAGCAAAAGAAAAGCCTGAAACTCGCAAGAGTGACATCAACCCACATCAAAGTACCTCCCTCGCCAAGACAGGGCTTTATCCAGACCCAGGCTGTCCTCCCGAGGTGCTGCACTTGATGTTCCGGATTATCCCTGGGCCCCAAGCTCAGGGGTAGCCAGGAGTCACCTTGATATTTTCTTTTTTTTAAAGATTTATTTTTTATTTATTTGACAGAGAGAGAGATCAGAAGTAGGCAGAGGGGCGGAAGCAGGCTCCCTGCCAAGCAGAAAGCCCAATGCAGGGCTCCATCCCAGGACCCTGAGATCATGACCTGAGCCGAAGGCAGAGGCTTAACCCACTGAGCCACTCAGGCACCCCCACCTTGATATTTTCTATAGCAGTCTTGCCTCCTGGTCCCCCTGCGCCCCCTCCCCTGGTCACAGGTTTCAATAGCAGACTGACCTGAGCAGCAGCAGCAGTGATCTGTGTGCCGCCTGGGCATGCTCATGGGGAGAAATG
This sequence comes from Mustela lutreola, assembly GCF_030435805.1. Classification (NCBI taxonomy): domain Eukaryota; kingdom Metazoa; phylum Chordata; class Mammalia; order Carnivora; family Mustelidae; genus Mustela; species Mustela lutreola. The sequence goes on along the minus strand of NC_081291.1, from coordinate 18,645,492 downwards.
TGACTATTCCATGTTAGGAAGTGAGAGACATGCGTCAGTTGTAGTTGGACTGATAGTCCCAGTGACCAGGATCCTCTGGTTTTGTGCTGAATTTGTCAGCCCTTGGTTAATTTGTAGATCTGGCAAATAAATACAAATCAAGGCAACGAGAAAATGATGTGTCTCTCGCCAATACATATGTATAGCTCTAATGACCTTCTGTCCCTTTCTAGGGCGAAAAGGCTGATAGCTTCTACATTATAGAGTCTGGTGAGGTGAGCATCCTGATCAGAAGCAAGGTGAGTCTCTGTGTGATGGTGCAAGTTCTGTCAGGTGCGTGCCCAGAAAGTAGCTGCTGGCTTTAAATAATGTGAAGTGTGTCTAGTGTAACAAACCATCATTCTGTGAGGTATGTGACTAGCAAAGACTCACGTGTAAGAACCTCCAGTGGTGGGGACTTGGTGCATTTCTGCTTGTTCCTATTGCCTTTGCCTCTGTGGCATCGTTAACATGAGAAATACTGGCCTACAAATCAGTAAGAAAAAGATAAACTCCATAGTCGAAAGTGAAGGAATTATATGATAAAGGCATACACGTGGGTGTTGAATATGAAAAAAGCTTCCTTTCTAGAGCACTGGGAGGAGGTTTGTAGGACCAGTATTACTGTGCCATTTCATGGATGGGTGAGGCCTGGAAAACTGATGGCCAGTAGGTGGGAGGAGTGGTCTTCATCATAAATCCATCGTCACCAGATTTCCCTATTCCAATTTTTTTTTTAAGAATGTAGAATTTGTTAAAATAGTTAAATATAATTCTAACCTAATATGAAACCTTTTAAAGAATATCTTTAGTAAAAGTTAAATATGGAGAAAGAAAAACATGATTACCGCCTCTGTTAAAAATAGATTTAAAAATATTAAATCTCTATTAAAGATAGATCTGTTTCACATGAAACAATAGACTGAAACATCTATGGTCTTTTACTGATTGTTTTTGGACTAGTGATAGATGTTAGTACATTTCTCAAATACTCATTGGCACCTTCTGATCACGGATTAGTATTAGGTATGTGGGACCAGCAGCACTGTGGCCCTGGGGTTTGGGGGAGCTCCTTAGGAATCCAGAGGCTTGGCCTCTGCCCTAGAACCCTGAGTGAGAATCCGCATTATAACAAATCCCCCAGGGGGCTGGCATTCATGTGACCGTGTGGTAACTGCTACTCTAAAGAAGGAACTAGGTGGGCACAAACTGCAGTCCTAGATAATGCTACGGTAATTGGAAGGAGATTGTTGGCTCTGATGGAGCAGGTCAGCTTTGGAGCAAACAGGTTGGGGCAGAAGTGTAAAGGGAATTATCTGCATGTAACCCAAAGTGACTCTTAGAGATTGAGACTAATTCTTACCAGTAATTCTCAATAATTCTTTCCTGAGATTATTGCTTAGCTTAGCAGATGAATTTGTTTAAAAAAAAAAAAAGAGAGGAAACACTAGATATTACATAAAATATGCCACATTATTTTCTGTAATTTGATAAGCACAAATTATAACCTGCTTGATTTCTTTTTTTTTTTTAAGATTTTATTTATGTGTGAGAGAGAGCACAAGTGGAGGGGCGTAGGGAAAGGGAGAAGCAGAATACCCATTGAGCAGGGACCCCGATGTGGGGCTCCATCCCAGGATCCCAGGATCATGACTTGAGCTGAAGGCAGACGATTAACCAACTGAGCCAGCCAGGCACCCCCCTTGCTTGATTTCTTAATACAGAGTTAAACCGCTAAATATCCAGGTTGAACATTATAAAGAAAAGTTTTTAGTCACTCGGCTCTTCTAAAAATATGTGTGCGGTGTTGGAGGGAACCATTAACTTAAGAAGCATATAGTACCTAAGAAGATTTGTTACTATATTGCTCAAGAAAGGCATGCTCAAGGAGTAACCCAGGATTGTGACTTTACCTAAGAGAAACGTTGACATCATTCAGCAGGAATTAGCAAAAGTAGAAGTAGAAGTCAGCATCTACCAAAAGGACAGCATTCTTTTATATATATATATAATGTAAATGTATATAATATATTTAAAAATATATGTATTTTATGTTAATATATAATTGACACTATAGTATGATCATATATATCGACATAATATATATATGTTATAATACATACATATTTTTTTCCTTTGGAAGATAAATATAAAACCTTCCAAAGAAAATGGTCTGCTCCTTGCCTCTCGATAGTTAGCCATTAACTGAACAGTGTTGTTTTTTCCTTTGGAAGATAAATATAAAACCTTCCAAAGAAAATGGTCTGCTCCTTGCCTCTCGATAGTTAGCCATTAACTGAACAGTGTTGGGGCTTGGATGAAGCCCCAGGTAAAAGCCAACTCCTCTAATTAAACCAGAGCGCTGAGATGAATTAGCCTGTGCAGTGTACATGGTACAGTTAGTGCCTCCGCAAAGTGAATTTCTCAGTAATTTTAAGTGTCCTGAGAAGGGAATAGAAGTGCGTGTAACTGGACGTGCTCAGCTTTGATTCTGAAATCAGCCTAGGTCATGTCTTCCATCTGCTCTAGACTAAAGCCAACAAGGATGGCGGGAACCAGGAGGTTGAGATTGCCCGTTGCCACAAGGGGCAGTACTTTGGAGAGCTTGCGCTGGTCACCAACAAACCTAGAGCTGCTTCGGCTTATGCAGTGGGAGATGTCAAATGTTTAGGTAAGAAAAATAAATTCTTCTTGCACAAATACTTTTTTTCCCAACATGCGATATATTTTTTTCTCTCAGAAAGCCTCGACTCATTTCACCAGTTCTCACACACATCGAGGCTTGAACAGTCTGTGGGACCAGCTAAAAATGGGCGGATGTACCCCTTGAGCAAACACTGCTGAGCACTGAGTGAGGATAGCCTGTGACGGGCAGTCTCGGAGGCAGGTGTCCGGGGCTCCATCGGGACAGAGTGAATAGGTGCTGTCGGGCTCTGCAAAGTCGCAGACAGAGGATAGAGTCCGGCTGCCCTCACAGAGACACACCCATCCTTCCCCAGCGCCCAGCCTCCCCTAGTCTGGTTCCCTAAGGTGAACTGGTATATGTGAGAAAAGGTTTGGGTGAGGGAAGTGACTTGAATTATTGGTGTAGAGAATTCATTCTCTCTCGCGCCTCTTTTTAACAACGCAGTGATGGATGTACAAGCATTTGAGAGGCTTCTGGGGCCCTGCATGGACATCATGAAGAGGAACATCTCCCACTACGAGGAACAGCTGGTGAAGATGTTTGGCTCCAGCCTGGATCTGATTGACCCCGGGCAGTAGGTGTGCCACACCCCAGAGCCTTCTCAGTGTGACACCAAAACCTTCCGGTCAGCCACAGAACACACACACAAGACAGACACGACAGAACCGTTCCTGCTGTTGCCCCCGCCGCTGCTGTTGCTATGGCCGTGGGCATTTAGAAAACTTGAAAGTCAGCACTAAAAGATGGGCAGAGGTTCAACCCACACCTCCTCCACTTTGCTTCTGAAAGCCCATTATTAGACCACTCATAATGATTATTCCAACCCAGCTGTCACATCTTTGGTTCAAAATGGCATGTCTCTCCAACAATTTAAGTGCCTGATACCAAGTCCACAGCGTCATCATGTTCCTTTCCTCTCTGGCTGCTACTGTTGCTGTTGAAAGTCATCACAGGTCTGCACAGACCCGTGCTTAACTGTAGACTCCCGCCCCTGATCTTTCTCGAGGGAGGAAATGTTGTAGCCCTTGATCTTCTCATTTGTCCTTTGAGAAAGTCCACATATGTTCACACTTGTAGTTCGGTTTTACAGTAGAAGATGGCGGCAGGTAGTATGAGATCTGTGGGCCTGAGGCCCTGTACTGTCACAAGACAGCTGTGCCCGTGACAGCTGTCTCCAAACTCCCAGCGATGCTGAGGGAAAGGCCCTACCCCAGGGCTTAGCGGGTCAGCACCCCAGAGCACACTGATTGGTCGTGAGGACCTGTGTTAAAGCAAAAAATCTGGGTTCAACACATTCTTCAGGTAGTAGAGAGCCAGGGAAGGTTTTCTGGGTTGGGGGTTTTGGTTTGTTCTGTTTTGTTTTAGTAGATTTTATTTTGTTTTATTTAATCTCTGTGTGGTTTGCCTGAGTGAACTACTGTCCATTTCTGAGGAGCCTGGGTCTGAATGTGCCATCACTTTATCTGACCCAAATACTTCCCTGGGCAACTCCTGCCATCTTGTTTCCAGTTGCCCCACCAGCCAATAATGGCAGTGTGCCAGCAAGAGGTCATACTACAAAGAGAGCCCTTTCCTTCTACTCCAGTGTTGTTACCAACTTTGCTGTTGAACTATCAATTTTTAAACTCTTTAAAGAAGAAGCAGCTATTTTTTTGAAATTTAAAAAAATGTTATTTCTGTGTGTAGGGAACTCCTGTTGGACCTATTCATATGCTTCAGTGTGTCAGCTGACTCGGGCATTCATCCTGAAGATCAATTCTTTGTTTTTAAAAATCGAATCCTTTACCATTTCATAGAATTACTGCAAAGAGCTAGTTCTAATTAAGGTGTTGGGATATTTGGGGTTCCAGTTATTAACCCCATAGGAAAGTAAATTAGCTTGTATTTCAAAGCTTTTTAACCTTTTAATTATATCAAGCAGAATTCTGATGAATTATCTCAACTAGATATATTTCAGGATGAATGACTTAGAACCAGATGCTACCAGAGATCCTAAGAGCAGTATGAAGTTTGCATAGAGATGAATTTGAATATTGTAGCCAAGTTTATATTAAAGCAAGAGGCCCTTTCCAGTATGATTTACTTTTTAAACTTGCATAACTCAGTAAATCCCTGAGAGACTGCATGCTGGGGCTTGAGTCATTCCTGTTGTAGGATAACGATGGAGCCCACATGGTCACTTCCATTCTCCACGGAAGCCAGGCTCTCTGCTTTTTGCCATGGACTGTGCAGTGGAGAGATTTCCAGAGTGGTGACTCACCACAACCTTGGTCAAAGTCTCCCTTTTTCTTGTGTTCTGTGAAGTGAAAGCAGGAGACTGCCTTCAGACTGCCCTAGCGAGGTAACCTGCATTGCAGCTCCCAGCATCATGAAAGGTTGTAACTAATGCTCCAAAACAGGCAGCTAGCGCTGGGAAAGCCCATGTGGTTTTCTTCCTACGATTTTCCAAGGTTATTCTTTCTAGGGCGTTGTTTTAGTATCAAATAAGTTAAGAAAGCAGATCTTGTACTTTAGCAGACAAGAATCACACCTGTTTCGTCCACAAGTAGCAAGTATATGGAGCTTTAGGGGTGTCACAGAGGCCTAGCCCAAACTACGCAAGGACTCTGTTTAAACACTGAGCAGATGCTCCCTTGTACCCCCCATGCCAGCATCAGTCAGGGCCGGCTGGGCGCCTCGTGTCCTGAGTCACTCCTCCAGGCTGTTAGGCATGGGCCTTCTCATGCGGCCTTCTTGCACATCCCAGTTCAGTCTTCCCCCTCACAGAAGCCTCTTTGATACCCCCAACTCACTGATGGTCGCTGTTTTACAGAGTAGAAGTCATCCAGGTTTAAGCCCTCCAGCTCTAACTACAGACTGACCTACGGATCATGAGTCCAGACCCTCACTGCATACAGGGCCCCTTGGGGGTCTGGCTTGAGGAAGGAAGACTTTAAAGGGACCAGCGTGAGTGAAATAGTGCCAGGAGTCCGACAGTGTTCCGGTTCTCTTCACAGCGTGGGGAATCTGAGGTGGCAGACCAAGTTCGACTGAGGGCTCTGGTGTCTACATTATGCCCGGCAATCCCTGCACTTTTGGTTGGGCCTCAAGCGGAGGTGTGTGTTGGGAAGAGATCCTTTTTATGTTGTTCTCTTCCGTGGGTTAGAGCTTCATGCCGTCTTTCCTGGCTTTGCTGTGGATTTGGGGTAGTGGAAAATACTCCTTGAGCCTTGACGCCCAACCTATAGTATTATCCTTCTTTCTAAGCCCAGTTTATCATGCCCACCCTCTTCATTTGGTCGTAGTCTCTGAAGAAGGGCGTCATGTGTGCTGTCCTCTTAGTTGACAGTCTCACATATAATTGTAGTAGGTTCTCAGAAGTCAGAGTGCAGCTTTTCTTTGAGCAGTTTATGAGTGAATTCAGCAGCAAAGTGGCAAGAAGTGGTTCTCCGGCCCGGAGAGGTCATGTTCATCCTCTTAATGCCCAGATTCTCTGCTCACAATGGTAGTCAGTGAGAGGTGCCACTGGTGCCCAGCGGCACCCTGGGTACAAAGCATTTCCATGTCAAGTCACAGTGTACAAACAGCCTTCTCTCATTTAGAAAAAGTGAAAGAGCATTTTTGCACAGAGAAAAAGGAAAAAGACCCATGAATGTCATCTTTTATCTTTTGTTTTCGGTTGGCTGATGTTGGAATTTTTGTTCTTGACATACATTTGTAAACCAGTCTTGCCAAGATACAAGTTGTTTTGGTTTTTCACTACAATTACCTCTTGTTCCTCCTGTCTTGACTGCTGACGTTCCTCAGTGATTCTAATGTCTATTTTATGGGAAGCAGCCTTCCCCTGTGGGTTTCCTTTTACACACTGCAGGGCTATCTTTATACTTTAAAAAAAAAAAAAAGAAAAAGAAAAAAAAATTCTGTCACTAACCTCATGGGGGATTTGCAGAAAACCATTTAGCCCACCTTGAGCAAAAGGTAGATTTCCTCATTTTTTTCTTAAGCTCATTGTAATAAAGGAGATCTAATTCAGCATTATTATGCTACCTCAAAGGTAAAATGTTTTAAGGTCTTTTTTTGGTCCTGAGTTCTACACATTGTGTTTGAAATGTCTTTCAATTGGAATTGTTTTTAAATCATTGGGGACAATCTTATTTTAACCGTTTTACACTTGTATATTAATCTCAGAAGAATAAGTGATTAGAAAGTGATCAAGTCTTGCTCTGTAGTATTGAACATATAATTAAATCATTGTTTGCCATAAACAAGGTTGGGTTTTTTAAAAGGAAACTCTAGGGCTCGGCTTTGCTCTTGGTTAATAAAGGCTGACAAATCATGTCTGACTTTTTGGTGTGGCCCTGTGTTGTTTGTCCTCTCATTTTAGGGTTCCAGGCCATCATAGTACTCATCTGGCAGATACATTGCTGGGACTGGGATGTGAGCTCTTGAAAATTAGATAGGAGGCCTGGACATGTGTGTTAGGGTTCTCCAATAAGAACCAATAAGGAATGTGTCTCTGTGTGTGTGTCTTTGTGTGTGTGTGTGTTTGTAAAGAAATTTATTATAAGAAATTGGCTTATGCAGTAATGGAGCAGGCAGGTCTCAAGATCTGCAGGATGAGTTGGCAAACTGTAGACCAAGGAGAGCTGATAATTTCATTCCAGTCTAAATGTGAAGGGTTGAGAACCGTAAGAGCTGATAGAGTAGTTCCTTTTAGAAAGTTAGCAGACTGGAAGCCCAAGAAGAACCAATACCTCAGTTTGAAGGCAGTCAGGCAGGAAAATTCTCTTACTCAAGAAAGAGTCCTTTTGGGGCGCCTGGGTGGCTCAGTGGGTTAAGCCGCTGCCTTCGGCTCAGGTCATGATCTCAGGGTCCTGGGATCGAGTCCCGCATCGGGCTCTCTGCTCGGCGGGGAGCCTGCTTTCTCCTCTCTCTCTCTGCCTGCCTCTCTGCCTACTTGTAATCTCTCTCTGTCAAATAAATAAATAAAATCTTTAAAAAAAAAAAAAAAAAAGAAAGAGTCCTTTTGTTATGGTTGGACCTTCAGCTGATTAGATGAGGCCCACCCACACTGGAGAGGGCTATGTGCTTTACTCAGCCTACTGATTTAAATGTTGAGCTCATCCCAGAACACCCTTACAGAAACTCCCAGAACAATGGCTGACCAAATATCCCCGCCCCATGGCCCAGTCAAGTTGACACATAAAATTAACTGTCCTAGGGGCACTCAGTCAGGTAAGCTTCTGACTCTTGATCTCAGCTCAGGTCTTGATCTCAGGGTCATGAGACTGGGCATGGAGTCTACTTAGAAACTAAAAAATTTAGGGACACCTGGGTGGCTCAGTTGGTTAACCATATGACTCTTGATTTTTGGCTCAGTTCATGATCTCAGGGTCATGAGATTGAGTCCCACATTGGGCTCCACACTGGGTATGGCTTAGGATTCTCTCTCTCTTCCATTCCCTCTGCCCTACCCCCACTCACATGCTGTCTCTCTAAAATAAATAAAATCTTTAAAAACGAACTTAAAAATTTAAATTTTTAGGGGCGCCTGGGTGGCTCAGTGGGTTAAGCCGCAGCCTTCGGCTCAGGTCATGATCTCAGAGTCCTGGGATCGAGTCCCGCATCGGGCTCTCTGCTTGGCGGAGAGCCTGCTTCCCTCTCTCTCTCTCTCTCTGGCTGCCTCTCCGTCTACTTGTGATTTCTCTCTGTCAAATTAATAAATAAAGTCTTTAAAAAAAAATTTAAATTTTTAAAAAATTAACTATCCCAGCATGGTATTTGAGTTGTCGGGTCTGCTGTGGAAGGGCGTCAAGTCTGTCCCTTGCCAGGATAGATAAACTCCCCAGTGAAGCCCAGCAAACAGCATCTCTGTCTGACAAGATTACTTCTATCATTTCCTTCTCAGTAGCATGGCTATCACACGAAGGAGCAATGACTCTGTGATAACCTTGTGTACCTAACGTTTCTTTCCCAGTGACCAAAAGAAGCTGTTTGGCAAAATCATGTTCCCGTTTAATCTTGCTTAACCTGGTAGTACAAAAGAGTCAAGTAGGGGGTGAACATTTGAGATAGCCCACAGAGCTCAAGAAACTGGTAGCTGAGCTGTCTCAAAGCCAAACCGGCCTTATTTCGAGGCTTTAAAAATTAAATACGACTTGGGGCACCTGGGTGGCTCAGTGGGTTAAGCCTCTGCCTTCCGCTCAGGTCATGATCCCAGGGTCCTGGGATCGAGCCCCACATCGGGCTCTCTGCTCTGCAGGGAGCCTGCTTCCTCCTCTCTCTCTGCTTGCCTCTCTGCCTACTTGTGATCTCTGTCAGATAAATAAAAAAAAAAATCTAAAAAAAATAAAATAAAATAAAATAATTAAATATGACTTGGCTTTTGTAGTTTTAGTGGTGGTATCACTATGAACAGTTAAGAAGTGCCAGGACAACAATAAGATCATGTCCACAGTCTCAGCCTCAAAGGGTTCATGTGACATGAGGACTTTGCCTTCTTGTATGTTCTGTACTTATCCTCAGTGATCTTAGAGCATCTATTTTATAATAACAGAATTAAACCAGTTTATTTACATCGTGATTAAGGAATCTGTGTTTGTTTCACAAGGCCTCGTGTTAAGTATGAATTTTGCTTCCTTTACCCATACCCATCCTCTCTGTGGACAACTGCCCCATCACAGATGATGGCACGGATACTGTTACCTCGCTATTCAGGGATATGCAGATAAAATGCTGGGTGTAGACCAGGAACTTACTGAGCAATGACTTGTGAATTTAGATGAGTATTATCCAATTTCTGAATTAGAATGTCAGAAATGAGTTATTCATGCATTGAATAAATTTTTTTTAAGGATTTTATTTGAGAGAGTGAGAGCAAGCACAGGGATGGAGGGGCAGAGGGAGAAGCAGACTCTCCCCTGAGCAGGGAGCCTGACATGGAGCTTGATCCTGGGACTCCAGGATCATTACCTCGGCTGAAGGCAGTTACTTAACTGACTGAGCCACCCAGACACCCCTCATGGAGCAAATTCTGATGACCTCCTATGGACATTCCTGACACTGTGGTTTTTTGTTTTGTTTTGTTTTAAAATTTTTATTTCTTTGAGATACAGAGAACAGGAGCCAGGGGGTAGAGGGCAAAGGAGAAGCAGGCTCCCCAATGAGCAAGTAGCCCAACGCAGGGCTCCATGCCAGGACCCTGGGATCATGACCTGAGCCAAAGGCAGACGTTTAACCAGCTGAGCCACCCAGGCACACCATGACACTGTTTAAACCACAGGAATTATCAAGAATGATACTGAGGTCCACCAGGGCATTCTGGACCTTTCTTCTGATGACGGAGCTTATCCTCCATGTTTCTGGACTCACATAGACAGCAGCCCTGTTCTCCTATTTCAAGGATGATCATGCGCCCAGTGCCTTGTTGTTGCCCTTGGTGACGCTGCCCTTCTTCACGGCAGCCACTGCCTCTTCGTAAAGTGAGTAGTTTGGACACGCGGTGTGCATTGTCCCTTCCTGCTCTAGCCTGCATTGTGTAATTCTGGCTGCACAAGTATCTGGGGCACTATAAAAGTGTCTAGTCTAGAAAGACTAGACTTGAGGGTGGTTTTTTTAAAGATTTTATTTATTTATTTGGTAGAGACACAGCGAAAAAGGGAACACAAGCAGGGGGAGTGGGAGAGGGAGAAGCAGGCCTCTCGCCAAGCAGGGAGCCAGCCCAGTGTGAGGCTCAATCCCAGGCCCCTGGAATCACAACCCAAGCCAAAGGCAGACACTTAATGACTGAGCCACCCAGGCGCCCCTAAACTTGAGGTTTGAAGGAGACCCCCTCCAGGTAGGGATGTCTAAGAAATTGTCACCTTCATCCTAGTCATCCTAAACATCAGGATGAAACTTGGCCAGAGATGAGTTTTGGGTCTAGGTTGCGTTTTGTGATGTCATGGGCTAAAAATCAAACTTCTGAAAGTCTCTTCTGTGTGACATTCTACCCCTTCCTCTTTGACTTTTTCCCAGCCAAAATCCTTGATCCTGGGAGCATTTCTTTCTTTCCTATAAAACCAGTAATGAGCTTGTCTTTTTTTTTTTTTTTTTAAGATTTCATTTATTTATTTGAGAGAGAAGAGTGAGAGGGAGCTCAAGCAGAGGAGGGGCAGAAGGAAAGGGAGAAGCAGGCTCCTGGCTGAGCAGGGAGCCTGACATGGGGCTCGATTGCAGGACCCTAGGATCATGACCTGAGCTGAAGGCAGACGCCTAATACACTGAGCCATCCAGGCGCCCCAACTGGCTTCCCTTTAAGTATGTCTTTTTTTTTTTTTTAAAGATTTTATTTATTTGACAGGCAGAGAGAGATCACAAGTAGGCAGAGAGGCAGGCAGAGAGAGAGAGAAACAGGCTCCCCACCAAGCAGAGAGCCTGATGTGGGACTCCATCCCAGGACCCTGAGATCATGACCTGAGCCGAAGGCAGAGGTTTAACCCACTGAGCCACACAGGCTCCCTTAAGTATGTCTTTAAGTAAAGTCAAGTGGTGCCTAGCCCATTTGTAGACCGCAGGGCAGGAGGCTGGCCAGGCTGAACTGTGAAACCAAAGGAGCTACCACAGACACTAGGACCGCACCAATCAGTCCATCCTGACAGGCAGAAGAATGGGCATTGTGGGCCAGCTCTTGGGGAACACAGATGAAAATAGTACCAGCCAAATCTCTGTGGCCTTCTTGGCCATCAGCCCACCACTTCCTCCCTGTGCAGAACTGCACTGAGCCAGGGATCACAAGTCGCTGTGTATGCTACTGGAAGCCAGGATCCAGCAACCCCCTTCTTGGCCAGGTCCTCCTGCCCCCAGAATGAGGAGGGAGGAGTGTTCAGTTGCGTGTTTTGTTTTGTTTTGTTTTGTTTTCTTAGTAAACTGGTAAAAAGGAATAGCTAAAGTCTAGATCCACCAGATAAGCAAATCAGCACTTGCCAGCATAACATCCAAGCATAGTTAAACTGGACGTTTTCTTTTTTCTTTCTTTTTCCTTTTTCTTTATTTTTTAAAAAAGATTTTGAGAGAGCAGAATGAGAGAGAGAGAGCACGAGTGGGGGTGAGGGGCAGAGGGAGAGGGAGAAGCAGACTCCCCACTGAGCAGAGAGCCTAACAGAGGGTTGGATCTCAGGACCTGGAGATCATGACCTAAGCCAAAGGCAAACATTCAACCGACTGAGCCACCCAGGCGCCCCTAAACTGGACATTTTCATTCTGAAGATGAAAGGCCTAGGCATGCAGGGACACCCACAGCACACTCTCCCATGCCTGTCATGGGCCCAGCCTGGGCAGCTAGAGGAGAGGGGGACCCGAAGCTGAGGCTTGGATCTGCACAACAGTCAGGGCAGAGGCCTTTGGGGCCACTGTGCATTGATTCAGGCGAGCTGGAATAGCACAAGGGCCAGGCTGGACTCCTGGCGTCCTGTCCTGTGGCCCCAGGCCCAGGATGAGAAATGAGGCCACACACAGGCTCCTATGACCCCAGACGGGGGGCTGTTCCCCCCGCTGAGAGCTGCAGCCCTGGCAGCTCTGGAAGCCAGACTGCTTTCCTACCCAGGACAGAGCTGGAGGACAGACCAGACCCCCAGATCCCCACTTCAGGCACTGCCCCTACCTCAGAACTCAAGATGGTTCCACTGGGCTGGCAGCTCCGGGCTGAAACTGGTGAGATGAGGATGAGTTGGAGATCCTCCAGCTCCTCTGGAAAGAAGGAAGCAGGCTCATGGGAGGGCATCCACTCCGCTGCCCTTGGCTGCCCATGTGTGTTGGCCCAGTGGAATTCTAGTCTGACCCTTCACCTGCCTGGACTGGACCAAGGCCCAGTCACAGGAGGCCAGGCTTCGGTGGGAGGCTGGGGTTAAGGGGCTGGTGTGGACTCTTCTTGTGCTCACTTCAAGCTGGCCATCTCTGGCTCACAGTGAAAGCAGGCCCTACTCCCTGACAGAGAACTGGCCTCCCAAATGAAAACCTATGTGAGTGATTCTCATACCTGATAAACAGATATAACTAGTTTTATGTCCCAGAAGGGCTAGCTTTGCACCTGGGAACTGGTCCAGGGCCAGGTTTACAAAGTGAGGCAAAGGTACACAAAGCGTGCCAGAGTGGGGCTCGCTGAAACCAGGCGAGCACAATGGGAGTTTCTCAGTGTCCTTCTAGGCTCTTCGTGGCCTGGATGCGGTGGGGACAGGGTGTGCATCCAGCATGATGTGCTGGGAACCGCCTCCACCCTGGCCCTGTGGGATCTTTTTCTTGGTAATTTTCCTGCCTTTTGTTCCGTAACAACAACAACAAAAAATCAGGAATGACTTGCAGCCAGCCCCTCCCCGTGTGGTCCACTTCCCAGGGCTATGGAAGCAGGGGAGGGGGTAGGGTAGCGGGGGACCTGGGTCCTGCCCTGTCCTGGTGGGAACATCGTGTTCTGGACTGGGAACTACCCATCCAACCCTTGGGAGCCGAGGGCCTGAGTGGGTGGTGTGGAGCGAGAAAGGCCAGCTTGATTTAAGAAACAGGCAGGGAAGGGTTTTCTGATAGAACTGAGCCCAGGACAGCTCTATCCATGCACTCCCTCCTGACCCTACCCTTGGCCCCGGCCCTAGCAGACCATGGCTTTTCCTTCCCCAATCCCAAGCCAGGCCTGTGTGGGAGGAAAGAAGGGATCCCCGCTGGGATCTTTAGCACAGAAAGGCTGCCTCTACCTCCTGGTCCAACTCTCCCTCCCTCCACTTTTGGACAACCTCTCTCACCCTGGCTGACTCCTGCCTGGGGCCTGGCTTCTTAACACCCCTGAGGCGAGGTCTCCGCTCAGCATGGCTTTTGGTGTTCTCTCCATGCTGCTCACTCCAGATATATACACTGTGCTGGGCCGAGCATCCAGTGATCTGGGCTGGGATCCCTCTCCCATCTCTTCACTCCACCCACTGAGAACCTTCTGGAAAGTTTGCTTTGCCTTTTTTTGTTTTTCTAAATTTAAATTTTTGTTCAAAGTGTGGAATATAATGAATACAGAAAGATGCATAGAACAGACATTCTGCTCAGTGATTTCTCACCCCCACTCCCAAAAAACAGAGCCCAGAGGAAGGATACTGTTGGCGCCCTACAGTAAGGTGGTCATTACCTCAATATTCTTGATGGTTACCACCTAAACATGCCTCTCTGAAAAACCACTTTCTTGGGGCACCTGGCTGGCTCAGTTGGTGGAACATGTGACTCTTGACCTGCAGGTCAGGAGTTCAAGCCCCACACTGGGTACAGAGCTGACTTAAAAAACAACAACAGTAAATAAATAAATAGGTAACTACTTTCTTCATACAGAGGCATCAACACCTGTAATTAAATGCGTAAGGGAGAAGTCATCCTAACTGCTGGGTTTTAGCATGGTCTTTATCTTTTCCTCTTTTGTTTACACCAGGCCTCTCCCTTCTATCATCATCACTTTCTGGAAAACCATGGTGACATGGGGCACTTGGGTGGCTCAGTCCGTTAAGTGTCCGACTCTTGGTTTCAGCTCAGATCATGGTCTCAGGGTCTTGGGATCAAGCCCTGGGTAGGACTCTGCCCTTAGCAGGGAGTCAGCTTGAGATTCTCTCCCTCTCCCTGTCCCTCTAGCCCCCTCCCCATGGTCGTGCTCTCTAAATAAACAAAATCTTTAAAAAAAAAAAAAGATACGTGTTTCCATAGTTCTCCTTGCTTACATAATCATTATATATATACAGTTAATCCCTTGAACAGCATAGGGATTAGGGACGCCAACCTCCTGCACAGAATAAAATCCGTGTATAACTTTTGACTCCTCAAAAACTTAGTAGCCTACTGTTGATTGGAAGCTTTAGCAATAACATAAACAGTCGATTACCCTGTTTTGTATGTTCTATGTATTGTATACTGTATTCTTTTTTTGGATACTGTAGTCTTACAATAAAGTAAGCTAGAGGAAGGAAAATACATATTCAGTACTGTACTGTATTTATATGAAAATTTGCAAATAAGTGGAGTTCAAAGCTGTGCTGTACAAAGTGCCAATCGTACATGTACACAGCGTGGTCTGTCTTTGTTGTATACACTAGATCATTCCGTACACACTTCTCTGCATCTTTCCCACTCATCTCAACTTCTTGCAGTCCCTCCAATTCAGGTGGTGGCAATTCTAATTCCTCCTTTTCAATGGAGACCTAAAACCTGTTCCCCAGACTTTCTGATCCTCCTCCCACAAAAGGTGGAGTCTAATTCCCCTCTCCTTGAACACATATGCCAGCCCTACTGTGTATATCCTGAGTCTGGGTTAGAAAGGCAATATAGGGCGCCTGGGTGGCTCAGTGGGTTAAGCCGCTGCCTTCGGCTCAGGTCATGATCTCAGGGTCCTGGGATCGAGCCCCGCATCGGGCTCTCTGCTCAGCAGGGAGCCTCCTTCCTCCTCTCTCTCTCTGCCTGCCTCTCTGCATACTTGTGATCTCTCTCCGTCAAATAAATAAACAAAATATTTAAAAAAAAAAAAAGAAAAAAAGAAAGAAAGGCAATATAGCTTCCACCTGCCTTCCTCTCTCGGGACACTCATCCTGGGAACCTAGCCACTATGTTGGGAGGAAGCCCAGGGCTTATGGAGGTCAATATTGGGTGTTCCTACCTCAGCCCCAGGATCAGCTGACAGCCAGCATCATACACGCTTCAAGGGACGGATCTTCTGAGGATTTCAGCTCCAGCTTCCAAGCTGCCCAGATTGATGCCACAAAGAACAGTTGCCACTGAATCTTGCTCAAATGGCAGATTGGTGAGCACAATAAATGTTACTGTTTTAAGCCACTAAGGAGAGTTTAGGGAATTTTTTATACAGCATAGTAGCCAGAACAGTGTGCAGGTACCAGAATGTCTCTAACCATGGCCTTGTGGATAGGCCATCACTTTGCAATTTTCCCCCCACTATACATGATGCATGAATAAATATCCCTAATCATACAAGGCACACCCAGTGCTCTCATTTCTATAAGTGAGAATCCAAACTTTGGGACCATAGGGTCCAAAAGTGTGTGCATTTTTATTCTACTGGAGTTTGCCAAATTGCTTCCCCAAAAAGGCTGTGAACAGCCTTACCTTTGTCAATAATGTCTGGATGAATCCGTTTCCTTGCATCCTGGAAAACATGAGTTGGTGCAGCTCTTTTTAACATCTGCGGGTGTATTAAAGAGAAAGTGACAGCTCATTTCCCTTTATTAAAAAAAAATTGAATAGTCTTTTTTTAAATTTTTTTTTTTTAAAGACTTTTTATTTATTTATTTGACAGACAGAGATCACAAGTAGGCAGAGAGGCAGGCAGAGAGAGAGGAGCAAGCAGGCTCCCTGCTGAGCAGAGAGCCCGATGCGGGACTCGATCCCAGGACCCTGAGATCATGACCTGAGCCGAAGGCAGCGGCTCAACCCACTGAGCCACCCAGGCGCCCTGAATAGTCTTTTTTTAAATAAAAGAGTGGTTTTGGGTTCACAGCAAAATTGAGTGGAAAGTACAGAGAGTTCCCATATATCCCCTCCCTGGCCCAACAAACAGCCTCCCTCCCCATCAGCACCCCATATCAGTGTGACATGTTTGTTACAATCAGTGGACCAGTGTTGACCCATCATCAACCAAAGTCCAGAGTTTACATAGAGTTCATTCTTTTTGTTGTACATTCTGTGGGTTTTGACAACTGTATAATGACATGTATCCACCATTAGAGTATTAAATAGAACAGTTTCACTGCCCTAAAAAAATTCCGTGCCCACCTATTTATCTCTCCCCCTCCCTCAAATGCCTGGCAACCACTCATCATCTTATTCTCTCTGTAGTTTTGCCATTGTTACATTTTTTTTTTTTTTAAAGATCTTATTTATCAGAGAGAGACACAGCGAGAGAGGGAACACAAGCAGGGCGAGTAGCAAGCTTCCTGCTGAGCAGGGAGCCCAACGTGGGGCTTGATCCCAGGACCCTGGGATCATGACCTGAGCTGAAGGCAGATGCTTAAGGACTGAGCTACCCAGGCGCCCCATCATTGTTACATTTTCACTCTGATTTGCATTTCTTGCCTTCTGATATACTTGATCATTCTTTCATGTTGTGAGGTTCTGTTGGTTGCCTCCCAATCCTTTTTCTTCTTCATCTTTGCTAATAAATCCAGATTTTGTCCAGAGTGGCAAGTGTCCAGTCTCAAGCGATGGATGAATCCTGACCCCATTCCCTCTGAGACTCCTAGCATGATTTCCTATAGGAAATTTACCACTTAGAACAATTCCTATACCTTCCATAATTATCCCCAAAGATTTTATAGTTCTGTTATTGTTAGTTATTTAGTAAATTAAAAAAAAAAATTAAGTACGTTCTATGCCCAATGTGGAGCCCAATGTGGGACTTGAACTCATGACTCTGAGAACAAGACCTGAGCTGAGATCAAGAGTCAGATACTTAATTGACTGAGTCACGCAGGCACTCCTGGAGTAAATTTTTATTTTTATTTTATTTTATTGGAAAAGATTTTATTTATTTATTTGAAAGAGAGAGTGAGAGAGCACAAGCAGGAAGAATAGCAGAGGGAGGGGGAGAAACAGCCTCCCTGGGATCGAGTCCCACATCAGGCTCCCTGCTCAGCTGGAAGCCTACTTCAGGACTGGATCCCAGGACCCTGGGATCATGACCTGAGCCAAAAGCATATGCCCAACCATCTGAGTCCCTAGGTGCTCCTTTATTTTTAAAAAATATTTATTTATGTATTTATTTATTTACTTATTTTAGAGAGGAGGAGAGCACAAGTGGGTGGGACAGAGGAGAGGGAGAGAGAATCCCAAGCAGACTTCAAGCAGCACACAGAGCCTGATGTGGGTGCTCGGTCTCACGACCCTAAGATCACAACCTGAGCTGAGATCAAGAGTCGGATGCTTAACCAACTGTGCCAGGTGCCCCATAGTAAATTTTTAACATATTTTTCTTGTATTGATCACCTTAACATGTCCTCTTATTAATTGTAGTTTTCAAAAAAGTCCTTTGGATTTTTTAGATTTCCATTCATGACATTAACTAAAAAGATAGTGCAACCTCTGTCTTTTCAATATTTAAAACATTTTATTTTCTTGTCTTACTCCACTTGCTAGAACTCTAAAGCACTGTATAAGGAGAATAGTGTTAATACTGATCCTGTCTAGCTCCTGATTGAAACAAAAAGTAGTCTTAGTATCTGGTGTTTGTTGGCTTATGATTATGTTACATTTTATATTTTTTTCATGAACTGTGCCTCTGTTAGATAATGACCATCTTTATTTTTCTCAGTGCCTGTCACCTTAAACCCTACCTTCTCTGGTGTCGTGTGGCTGCTCTTGCTGTCTTCTACTTTATGCTGGCCTGATCTTTCTCTCTGCCAACTCCTTTATTTTTGGTCTTTTCTTCTTTCTTTTCTTTTCTTGTGGTTTCAAGTATCTTTGTTATAAACAGTATGTATCTTTTTTTTTTTTTTTTTTTGTCTTTCTAACCCAGTCTCTAGATTTTTAATGGGGGATCAGGGTATCGTTGTTTAGTATGACAAAGATGTTTGCCATTCCTTAATTCCTTTATGTTTACTTTTTTATTATTTTTAAAAGATTATTTATTTATGGGGTGCCTGGGTGGCTCAGTGGGTTAAAGCCTCTGCCTTCGGCTCAGGTCACGATCTCAGGGTCCTGGGATCGAGCCCCGCATTGGGCTCTCTGCTCCGCAGGGAGCCTGCTTATTCCCCTCCTCTCTCTCTACCTGCTTCTCTGACTACTTGTGATCTCTATCTGTCAAATAAATAAATAAAATCTTTAAAAAAAAGATTATTTATTTATTCAACAGACAGAGATCACAATTAGGCAGAGAGGCAAGCAGGAGTAGGGGGAAGCAGGCTGAGCAGAGAGCCCAATGCGGGGCTCGATTCCAGGATCCCGGGATCACAGCCTGAGCCGAAGGCAGAGGCTTAACCCACTGAGCCACCCAGGCACCCCTATGTATATTGTTTTTTATTTTGTGATTTTATCTTTTTATTCCATTGAACTATATGAAACTACCAACTACCTACTACTTTCCGATCTTCTCTAAGATGTCATTCATTTCATTTTTCCCCTTGGTAATTTGGAAATTCTAGTACTTTTTTCCATTCCATTAATGGCTACCTCTTCGCTCCAGGCATAAGGACTGACCCTTTACTGCGTATAAGTGGCAAATAATTTACCTATGTTATGAGGGAGAGTTTAAAGCCAGTTGGCCCTTCCTCCTTGGTAGGTAACTTGTTCTATCTATCTATGAATTTGTACAATGTTCTCTTTCTCCTTGGAGTTGAAGAATTTACTATCATCTTTCCCTTCCATACTGCCTGGAAATGAGGTCAGTACCTCCCATCTGCAGACACAGCTTTTTCTTCATGTCAGAAAAGTTTTCTTCTGTAATTTATTTGGTTCATGCCTCTATTTCATCCATCCCCATTTTTCCCTCTGGAATTCCTGGTTGTATATCGGGATTCCTGGATTTGGCCTCCAGATCCCTGGTCTTTTCTTCATGCCTTTGAGCTTTCCATTGAGCTCTGAGCTATTTTTTCCATTAGACCCTAGAACCTTCTTCATATTCCTCTAACATGCCAAGCTTGTTCTGTCCTTGGGGTCTTTGCACTTGCTATGCTTTCTTCCAGAAATGGCTTCTCTTAGATCTTTCCCTGCTTAGCCATGCCTCTAGGTTCATCTTAGCTAGATGTATCCTTCTCAGATAGACCTTTCCTGCTACCTCAGATGTAAACAACATACTCTGCACATCACCCTTGTTCCTTTTCTCCATTAGTCACACTGTCCATAATTAAGTTGGGTTTTTCTTTTAAGAGTTTATTTATTTATTTGAGAGAGAGAAAGAGACGGCATGACTTGGGGTGGGGCAGAGGGAGAGGGAGAAGCAGACTCCCTACTGAACAAGGAGCTCTAAGCAGGGCCTGATTCCCAGGACCCTGAGATCATGACCTGTGCCAAAGGCAGATGCTTAACCCACCGAGGCACATCTTAAGTTGTTTATTTTACTGTTATACTCATCTTTTACTTCCCCACACTCCTCACTGTGGGGCAAGGACTCTATAAATCATTCGAATTCTTACTGTGTCCATTCTTGCTATGTACCCAGTGTCTAGCACAGGTTAGCACTTATGGAAGAAATATAAGAGTAAATTAATGTCTTCCCCAGGGAGACCCCGCCCTGTCCAGCCTCAACTCCACACACAGGAGTACTGGAATGGGAGAGTGGGGAGAGGGCAGAGGAAGGTGGGGCAGTACTTCCCTGTGAGGGGTTGAATGACTGGTCCCTCTTGGGCTCTTTTTTTTTTTTTTTTAAGATTTTTATTTATTCATTTGACAGAGAGATCACAAGTAGGCAGACAGGCAGGCAGAGAGAGAGAGAGAGGAGGAAGCAGGTTCCCTGCTGAGCAGAGAGCCCAATGTGGGACTCGATCCCAGGACCCCGAGATCATGACCTGAGCAGAAGGCAGAAGCTTTAACCCACTGAGCCACCCAGGCACCCCTCTTGGGCTCTTTTTATTCTGTGGGTACAGGCAGGGAACAGGAGCAGAAGCTGGACTGGTCTTCGTAGCAATCCTGCTGGGTGTGGGGGCCTTGGGCCTGACCCAGGACTAGCTTTGATCTGGGATATTCTCATTCTGCCCCAACCTTCTGCTGCCCCATTTTAATTTATCATTTAATACCACAAGACATCCTTCTTATTCGGTCAGCCAACAGGTATTTCTGGAGTTTACTTGGTATTTGAGGTGCTCAGGATCTATCCATGACTAAAACAAATTCTCACCTCACAGAGCTCTTACTCTAGTGGAGGAAGCCAGGCAATGCCATATAAGGATATTGAATGCCTCCATGAGAAAAGTAACTGCTATGAAAAAAAAGTAGAGCAAGGGTAAAGGGATAAAGGTGATCCCATGTGCTGGCTGAAAGGTACAGGCTACAATCTGAAATGGGGGGCTTTGAGGGCATTAGGTTATGGTCCTGTGGAAATCTGTGGAAAGTGCATTGCAGGTACAGGAACACCTGGAGCCCAGCCCCTGAACCAGGAGAGTGCACAGGGTGTGATCTGTGAGAAACTTAAGGTTGCTGAGCAGTGGGGCTGGAGATGAACAGAGGACATGCAGTCAGAGTAATGGGGAATCACAGGATCCCTGTCAGCTCTGACTTTTTCTTGGGGAGGTGCTACTGCAGGGATCTGAGCTGGGCATGAAGGATTCTGATGTATGTATTCATAGGCAGATGTGTGGAGAATGGACTGAAGGTGGCAAGGGCAGCAGAGGGGCTTGTGGCTTTGACATTGCCTTAGGGAGAGATGGTGGTGGCTTGGACTGGGTGGTGGCTTAGACCGGGAGAGCACAAGAAGTGCTCTCATTCTGAGTAAATGATACCATGGAAGAAACAGGACATCTTGAATGTAAGTGGGAAAGCAGTCAAGAGGCATTTGGACCGAGCAATCAAAAGGACTAAGCAGCCATCCCTTTAAGCCAGAGTGAGGGGGACACAAGTTGAGTTTGAGATGCCAAGTGGAAGTGAGTGCAGATGCCTAGTTTACAGCTGGGCACTGAGTCAGGCACTCAGGAAGGATCTGGACTGGACATACACCTCTGGTAGTGATGGGCGTGTAGGTGGAATTTGAAGCCATGAACCTGGATAAGGTTATGAGAGAATGTAGATAGAGAGAGAAGGCAAAGAGGAAGAACCAGTGAGGTGAGAAGCATGAAGGCATGGAGGCCTGAAACACACAGGGAAGGTGCTTCCAGGAAAGAAGAGATCAGCTGGTCACAGGAAGGCTTTCCTGCCTACTCTCATAAAGGCAGCACCCCCCGACCTTTTTTTTTTTTTTTTTTTTAAGATTTATTTATTTGACAGGCAGAGATGACAAGTAGGCAGAGAGGCAGGCACCGGGGGGTGGGGAGCAGGTTCCCTGCAGAGCTGAGAGCGGGATGTTGGACTCGATCCCAGGACCCCCAGATCATGACTTGAGCTGAAGGCAGAGGTTTTAACCCACTAAGCCACCTAGGCGCCCCCCCCCCACTTTTAAACTGTTTTTGTTCACTGCTGTATTTCCAGCACAGAGTATGGGTGCTTAGTAAATACCTGTTGAATGAACAAGCATATGCATGAATGCACATCTCTAAAAACCCCCAGAGCACATGCAGCAGGGGGCTGCCATGTTGGCCTACTTCACAGAAAGACCGCAGGTCAGGTAGGAGGCTCTGTCCACTCTCAGTAGCACTTCCCTCCTCCCTCCAATTTCCCAGCTTCACTCACATCCATTCAGGTGGGAGCCCTTCTCGTCATCTCATAGGACCCAGGACAAATGAGCCTTAGACAAGACCCGCAGTGTGGAGGTTGGCAGGACCTAGGCTGGGCACAGGGTCACCTACCAGTCCCTAGAGAACTCTACAGCCATTCCCCTCTACATCTAGTCATCTATCCACATGTGCATATAACCACTCCTTTACTCACCGTCTACAGTCACTCTTTTGTCCGTCTTTCCATCCATCCCCGTCTAGTCCTCTGTCCATCCAACTGGTAGGGTGATGAAATTCCCAGTTTGCTACAGATCATCTCAACGTTAGCCTTGAAAAATCCACACCCCGGGAAACCCCTCGGACCCTGGAAAAATGGGACAGTTGGTTGAGTCATCCGTTCACACAGGGATCCCTCACTGCCCCCACAAGCCCAAAGCCCATCCGTCCACCCAACCACCCACCTGACCTCCCAGGCCATCCTCCCCCTGGAAGGCACGCAAAGTCCCGCCCCACCCCTGGCCCCGCTCCGTGCCCCGCCCCGTGCCCCGCCCCTCCCGGAAGCCGCTGCCAGGGTTCCCGGCGCCCTAGCAACAGCGCTTTTCGGGCTGCCCAGTCCACGCGCCGGGCTCCCGGTGCGAGCCAATAGCGAGGGGCTCCGGGAGCGAGGCGCGGGGGGCGGGGCTCAGCGCGGCCGCCGCCATCTTGATGGGAGAGAAACAATAGGACGGAAGCACCGCGGGACGGGCTGAGGCCGCAGGTAACGCCCGCCTTGTCCAGCCTATAGCTCTGCCGTCCCGGTATATTTCGAGGAGGGTGTCTCCGGGCCGTTCAGGGGCGAGGTCTCTGCTCATTAGGTTGTCCCCGGGTTATTTGGGGAGGGGCTCCCCCGCGATCCCGGGGGCGGGGAGATCTCCCCGGGTCTTCGTAGGGCCGGATACCCCCCGGTCGTTTGAGAGAGGCGTTATGTCTTCGGGTTACTGGGCGGTGGGGGGGGCTTCTCCTGATTTTGAGGGGCAGAATCTTCTCTGGTCATCAGGGGGGGTCTCCCGGGTATCTTGGCCGTGCGGAATCTCCCCCGGTCATTGAGGAGCTTTCCCCAGGTCTTTGTGGGGGGAGACCTCCTGGGTCTTTACTTCCCAGGACAGCGGCGTCCACGGGCTCCCGGGTTATTGAGGGGGGTTTCTCCTTGAGTCTTCGGGTGGAAGAGCCAGCCCACCGCCTCAGGTGCTGTTTACCTGGGGCCGGCAGATGTGCAGCCATTTTGAGCGTTGAATGCCAGTTGGGCCTGTCAGCGGGTGTCTGGTGAGGCAATCTGCACATCTTATTATCCAAAAAAGTCCTAAAATGGATCAGAGGACGGCTTCTTTAATAGCGGTAAGCTTCACCGTGGGTGGAGCTTTCATTTCTTTCGTATTGGCTTCAAGACTGCTTTTGCCTCCCATCCTAATGATTTGTATTACTCGGTTTCCTCTGTTAAGAAAGCTGCACTAGCAGAAAAATGAGGCCAGACGTTGTGAAAACAAAAGGTAGAAAACAGCAAAACCTAGTGCTCTTAAATACCAGGGACATAGAGCTAGTTACTGCTTGGAATGGAACGTTTTGGGAGTAAAATGTACATGAGACCAGAACAAAATAAAGTCTTCAAAAAGGATAGTTTTAAGGAAAAGTACTGAAACTTTTGAAGAGCGTTAACAAAAGTGTTCCAGTTCACCAGTTCTGTGATTTTCTTTTTTCATAAAGCATCATGATTACAGTAATTTTGATGAACTCTAGTATTTAAAATATTTGCAGTATTTACAATTTTAGCAGGGTTACATTTTAAGTGAACTCAGATGCTTATTTACACAAGTTGCTGCTGTGGACTTTGGGTAATTGCATCCTGTAACCTGGTGTTAAGTATTTAAAGAGAAGTTTCAGGGTGGTGGTGTTATTGTTTTAAATTTAGCCACTATCAAAATTAGAAGCCCGCAAAATGAATACTTTATCATATTCAATATAAAAAGCCAGTTGAGGGACCCCTGGGTGGCTCAGTCTGTTAAGCATTTGCCTCTGGCTCAGGTCATGGGCCTGGAGTCCCTGGATGGAGCCCCCCATCCCTGCAACGTAGGGCATCCCAGCATCATGGGGGGGGGGTCCCTGCTTAGTGGGGAGTCTGCTTCTCCCTCTCCCTCTGCCCCTTTCCACTTGTGTTCTCTTTCTCGCTTGCTGTCTCTCACATAAATAAATAATCTTAAGAAAAGAAATAAAAAATAAAAAGCCAGTTCATCTCTTAGTAACTTTTTCTTTGGAAAAAGAGTCAGTTGGACTGTTAACTGTTACTCCCAACTGATTTATTTGCATTGTGACTTTAGAGTAGAATTCATAGGAATTGTTAGGAACCAGGGGCAGGAGAACCAGCACCAGAGTTGATATAATTGTACAATACACTTTAGCAGACGGAATAGACTTCTTTTGTGTTTTGGAGCTTTACGAGTGACAGACCAGTACACTGTATGTATACCAACCCCCTGTCTGTTGGAGCAGTGGAATGTAGAAGGAAGGAAGGAGCAACTGCTGACTGATGAACCTTAGCCAGTCTCCTTTCTGTAAGGGCTGGAGATGTCACTGGTATCTAGGCAACAGGGTTGAGCCTGAGCCTCTGAGGCCAGCTTGCTGAGGTGAAAATTTTCCATTGTTTGGTTCATAAAGAGGATGCTCTGGGAAAGAATTTTCCCTTTAAGTTATTTTACCTAGTGAGATAGTTGCCCTAACACATTGAACACATTTTTGTACAGTGGAAGGTAAGCAGATGATTTCTCTTCTTTGGTTACATTTTAAAAAATGTTTTTGTATTTTAAATAATTCTATTTTTGCCAACTTGGATATCGAGTGGTAAAAGTAACCAGTAGTATTATATTTTGCAGTATATTCTGGTAGCAAGAAAAGGTCCTTTTTCCCAAAATTGAATTTATACTCCACCTCAGAATCTGAAGGAAGAAAGTCTCCAAAGTGGATGAATAGTCGGATTGGGTCTGTCATCCATCACCAGTTGGAGTTACTGACTCCTAGTCGATCTTATTTCATCTCACTGCCTGTCTTCCCCCATCTTAAAAACAAGCAAACAAACAAACAAAACTTGAGTTTTTTTAGGTGGCATAGCCTCAGGATGTATTTTTCCGTGAGTATTTCATTGTGTATCTCTAAGAGACAAGGAGCCGCCCGTTGAATCTACAAAAACTAATGATAATACCTTTTTCCCCACTTGAATACCTGGTTATGGTCAAATGTCTCTGGTTTTCCCATAATTTTTTTACAGTTGATTTGTTCATATCAGGATCCAGATAAGGTCTGCACATTGCTTTTGATTGAAGTATCTCTTTTGTTTCTTAAATTATATAGTCTATTTCTGGTTTTGGGTTTTGTTTTGTTTTTTTTTTCATTCTGTTTTTCTTGTAATTGTTTTGTTGAAGCAACTGTCATTTATCCTTTCGGATTTCCCCTATGCTGGCTTTTGCTGATCACTTCCTTTGCTTGAGACCTTTTGTCTACAGTGGCTGGGTTTGAAAGGGTCGCTCCTGTATATCTTCAGTGAAGATGTTGTGAAGGCTTTGCCAAGGCTCCCTCATAACTGAGCCCCAAACCATGAACCCAAGGTCTGTCAGGGACCTAAAGGGCTACACAGTATAAGACCCTCTGACTCCCTCTGTGTCGTGTAGTCCCAAAACTGTGAGCCCTAGATTTTCCATGTGAAACTGGGAGGAGATTCTGTGACTTCCAGGAGATTGTAGATATTCTGCCTCTTTGTCTCTTTACAGACCTCCTCTTACACCCTCTGCTCCTGGGCAGTTCACACCTATGGGGTCCCTGACCCAGCGTTCTTCCTTTTTTGTACATTACTCTTAGAGTGTCTTTTGTCTTTCCTTTATAGGTAACCCCCCAATCTGTTTCCACGTTAGGTTCACTCAAGCTTCAATCCCATTGTTCCCAACTATCTGCTGACTATTTCTTGAGTGCTTGACCATTCCCTTATATATAAGTGTCTGCAGCTCAGCGAAATGTCTTCTGAGCTGTTTCTGACTTCCTGAACCAAAACATCTTTGTTCTGACGTGGGAATGCTCAATATCTGACTCATCCCTCTAATTTGATTCCCCGTATTGGGTTCTGAAGATAGGGTCCACAGGTGCCCACACTCCAGTCTGTATGTGGAGTTCAGTGAGGGTGTGCATTTTTCAGGAGAGACCCACAGACAGATGTCTCAGATTCTCCAGGGGGCCAGTAACCCCTGAAGGGTTAAGAAAAGTGGTACACCACCTGACCATCTACCAAATCCTGTTTCTCGATTCTCACCCATCCTTCCTTAATTCCCTGTGGGGATTGGGCACAAAGCTCTGTGGGTACACTGGAGGAGGCAGGAGAATTTGAGTTGTCAGGACTGTTTCCTACCTCCCACCCCAGGGATGAAGGAGAAGAGAACCCATGAGAGAAGGAAGCCCGTTCTGGGACAGGCTGGAGAGACCAGCTTGGTCTTGATCCTGATGGCCTCCTAGAGCTTGCAGTTCTGTTAGGGGTACTCTTGCTTTCATCTCCTTCCGCCTGCAAACTCCCAGGCTCAGGACTGTGAAGGCAGTGTTGCCTTCTCCTCTTTACCTTTGCTTTTGACATCTTCAAATACCCAGATTCTAAATTCATGAGCCCACAAGTTACCTGAAACACGTCTATAGGATAGCATGTAACAGAGTAGCTTGAGAACTTTCTAAGAAGCTTAAATTTTTTTCTTCTCTCAAACCTCCTTTTTCACATAGGCTTTTAATGTGTATAAGAATTGTATCTCTTTGATTGCTCCTTAAGTAAGAACGTAGAAGACTCCTGTAAATGCTGGGTCCTGCTGCCACTGTCCACCCCATGCCATCGCAGTAGAGATGCGCTGGGTGTCTGTGAAGCCAGGTTTTCTATTTCTCTCTGCCTGGTTAATTTTTCCTACAGAGAATGTCACTACCCTGCTCCACAATCCTTGGTGGCTCACAGGCATTACACAAAAGAGTGAAACAGTGGGTTCAACCTCTGTGCTCTGTCCCAGCGATTCTTCTACTTCTAAGGAATTTTCCTACAGAAATACTTCCAGAAGAGTGCAAAGACCGCTACAGGGACACTCAACTGCATTATTATTGTGATAAACTAGTGTAAGTTAGGGAAGTTAAAAATACATTATGATTTTGTGTGAATAATATGCTGCCTTTGAAAGGAATTCTATAGAGACAGATGGCTCCACTAAACTATATCCTTTTTGCTAAGGATATAGTTTAGTGGGGAACAGTGGCAGAACAGAACAAATGTTGAATGATCCTACTTGTATGAGAAACCAGAGTTGTCTGATTTGATTCGTAGAGACAGAAAGCTGTGTGGTGGTTGCCAGTGGCTTGGGGATAGGGGAACTGGGCAATTACTGTTTAATGGATACAGAGTTTCAATTTGGGAAGATGAAAAAGTTGTGGAATGGGTAGTGGTGGTTGTTGCACAACATTGTGAGTGTACTTAGTGCCACCGAACTGTACATCACAAAATAGCTTAAAAAGGTAAATTGTAGGGGCGCCTGGGTGGCTCAGTGGGTTAATAAGCCTCTGACTTCGGCTCAGGTCATGATCTCAGGGTCTTGGGATCGAGCCCTGCATCAGGCTCTCTGCTCAGCGGGAAGCCTGCTCCCCTCTCTCTCTCTGCCTGCCTCTCTGCCTACTTGTGATTTCTCTCTCCCTCTGTCAAATAAATAAATAAAACCTTAAAAAAAAAAAAGGTAAATTATATGTTGTGTGTATTTCATCACAGTTTTTTTAAAAGGTGAGAAAAATAAAGCTGATTTTCATTGGGGGAGAAAAGCAAAACAGCACAACCTGATCCTGTTTATGTAAAGAATAGAAGAGTGTATGGAAGCAGATCTGCAGGGTGAAGAGTGCTACCAGTAACGGTGGTCAATTTATCATACTTGTAACTGGTTTAAAAATCTGGGTTTTCTTTAAAGGCCAGGCAGGATGTCCCATGGCAGTCTGTTCCTCTGCCTGGCGTTGAAGCCTCCGCTCTTCTCTTTCCTTCCAGGAGCACAAGCTTAGTATGCCCTTATCCGCTCCTGTACCATCGGTTCCTCCTTGACCTCTGTCTCCCCATGGACTCTTTGCAGGAGCTGTAGGGCAGTGGGCAGAGGATAGCCAGGCAGGCGGCTAGGTGTTTTACTCTTGTTCCTGCCTCAGAGCACCTCTGTAAAACTGGACCATGTCTGGTTTATAGATGAACACAGTCACCAGGAGGAGGTAAAGCACCATGTATACCCTGGGATATTCAGGCAGGCCTGAATTTGAGATTTAAAAGAATTTTTTTTAAAAAGATTTTATTTATTTGAAAGAGAGAGAGAGATCACAAGTAGGCAGAGAGGCATGCAGAGAGAGAGGAGGACTCTGAGACCATGACCTGAGCTGAAGACAGAGGCTTAACCCACTGAGCCACCCAGGCACACGTAAAAGAATTTTTTTGATACAATTCAAAAGTGTATAAACTTAGATGTACTTGGAAGTTGACTTTCCTACAATATTGGGGGTTTTTTTGTGTGTTTTTTTTTTAAGATTTTTTATTTATTTATTTGACAGAGATCACAAGTAGACAGAGAGGCAGGCAGAGAGAGAGAGAGAGGAGGAAGCAGGCTCCCTGCTGAGCAGAGAGCCCGATGCGGGACCTGATCCCAGGACCCTGAGATCATGACCTGAGCCGAAGGCAGCGGCTTAACCCACTGAGCCACCCAGGCGCCCCTCCTACAATATTGTTTTTAATTGCACATACTCATTTAGTTATTATCTAAAACAACGTGTTCCTTTAGAAGTTAGATTTTTTTACTCACATATTTTGAGAATTCTGTTGCAGTTTGTCTGCGTGCATCTTTGGTGTTGTCATAGCCACATTTGGAGGTGCTCTCCTGAGCACTTGATCTTCACTCTTGGTGGCAGAGGTGTGACATTATCACTAGAGCCTCTACCCTGAGCTGGCTGTGATCTCTTCAGTGTGACCCTGTTAACTGTGTTGATTTTTTTTTTTTTTCTATATAACAGCTTTACTGAGCTGTGGTTCACTTACCTTACAATGCATCCCAGAAGGAATCCTATGTCCCTCATCCCAGTATAGCTCCCCTCCCCACTGGCCATTAGGTCGTTCTGAAACTGCTCACTTTGGCCTGTTGTAAAGGCCACCACTGCACTCAGTTAAGCCCTGGAAATGGAGGGAGGAAGCAAGCTCTTCCTGCTGTTGGTTGTGGTAGTTTGCCCCAGAGGTGGTTGCCTTGGGATGGGGAGGCTGTAGCACATTACCATTTTGCCATTTTACATGGAGGGTTGGAGGGGAAATGAGGACATCTTACCCAGAGAGACTGTCTTGGACTTGAGCATCTGTGGTCCGCGTCTAGCTCAGATGCACCTTGGATTCATTTTCTGTTTATAGACCTTTTCTCCAGTCTGTTTCAAGATGATATGTTTTTGTTTGGTTGGGGTTTTTTTTTTTTTTTAAGATTTTGTTTATTTGACAGAGCGTGAAAGAGGGAACACACGCAGGAGGAGTGGGAGAGGGAGAAGCAGGCTTCCCACTAAGCAGGGAGCCCGATGCGGGGCTCAGTCCCAGAACTCTGGGACCATGACCTGAGCCAAAGGCAGATGCCTAACTGCCCTTGCCACCCAGGTGCCCCTGTGTGTATATATATATACATATATATATTTATATATATATGTGTGTGTGTGTGTGTGTGTGTGTGTGTTTAAAGATTTTGTTTATTTATTTGATAGAGATTACAAGTAGAGAGGCAGGCAGAGAGAGAGGAGGAAGCAGGCTTCCCACTGAGCAGAGAGCCCAATGTGGGGCTCGATCCCAGCACCCTGGGATCACGACCTGAGCCGAAGGCAGAGGCTTTGACCCACTGAGCCACCAGGTGCCCCTGTATATTTGTTTTTAGTGTAAATTTTCATAAACAGGGATCTCTTCTCATTGAAATTACACTAATACAGTCTTACAGGTAAGGATTAAGCTATGGCAATGCACCAGCATTATCAGTATGTGGTGGCTAAAAGTTAATATTCTAGTAACAAGAAAGAGTCTTTGTATTTAATGCCACTAAGATGCCACTTAGTTAAGATTGAAATAGTTGGGAGGGTGATAGCTCCTAAATGTGGTCTCCAGGTCAGAACAGGTAGCAAAACACGTGTAAACAAACAAATGTTTGAACAGAGGAGTTGTGCCTTGATTTGGTTTTAAATGTTTGTGAAGTGTAGCTGTTGCTGAAGCTGTATGGTTTGCACCTACAGCACCCTGCCCACGGGAAAACAGAAACAACACTTCCAGCAGTTGCTCATGGGACCCTTACTGTGGTAGGTCTTTCACTCTTTCACTTGGGTTTTTGTTGTTGTTGCCATTGCCAGGATGATCTCATCCCACTCCGGACGGAAGATGTCAGGCTTTGGGTAATGTTTTTGAAACCCTTGTGGTTTAGAGAAGGAGTTTCAGTACCTGCTGTCATAAACTCCGTGGGACAACTGAGGTCAGTCTGGGCCAGTTGGACCTCTTTCACAAACTTTCTCTGCACTGCTGGGTTTATTTGGTTGTTTGAACTCTTGTGCATGTATTTGACTGAAAATCATAGTTGATCAAACCGGGAGATCATTTAGTACTGTTGGTTCTGTGTATCCATCCATTTATCTTACTGGAGACACTCAGATGTGTTTTAGAAATCGAGTGTCTCATCCCAGGCCTAAGGAAGATTGTATTTCTTTTCATGAAGTAAGATGTGTTAGAAGCCAGAAAGTCTAGTACTGCTGTTTCTGCTCCAGGCTTTTCTAGCCCCAGCTGCACACTGGGAAATGAGAGGCCCCATGGACTGTGTGAGTTCCATCTTACTGTCTTAGGGGACGTAAAAATCTTGCACCTCCCTTCAAAGCTTATTTTATAAGAATAGTAGATTGTTTTTGTTTTACAAGTGTAAAACTAATGCTAGGTAGGGATTTGCTGCAACCCTCCTTCCTGCCTTTTTATCTGGGATTGAGATCCCACATCTGTGCAACTTTGGTGTCGTTGCTAAGGCTGCAGCAACGTTTGGTTAACCTAGCTCCGAGCCTGCCAGCTTTCACTCCGATGGCTATTTGTTCAATGTGCTTGAAACTTGGTTTCTGAGGATTGCACCTTAGCTCAGTCCTCCCCTCTAATGAGCAAGAAGTGATGCTAAGTCTCTGTGGAGGTCTCATTTGAGCTGCTTTTACAGGGTGCTCTGTGGAGATGTGTGGACCAGCACATGTTGGTTTTCATGCTAAACAGAGTCAAGACTGTTTCCTTGAGAGACTACCTGGAGTTACTCAACAAAGGAAGAAGAAGGGTGGATGTAATGTATTTGACCGCAGAAGGTATATTTTTATGAGCTCGAATGACCCAACAGGGAAGGCATACACCACTATTAAACCATTCAATTGCACATTGCTGAGATTATGGTCCTCCTAAATTAGTCAGTTCTTCATGAACATTTTCAGGTTTTCTGCTTTTATGCTGTACTCATGTAAGGCAGTGAAATGTGTCCTTCCATGAACAGTGTCTGTTTTCTGAGGTGAGTGCCTCTAGAGGAGAGATAGTGAAGTTGGTTGCCAACTCCCTGCTAAGGGTTTGGGTTTTTCTTGCTCTGTGTTCTTACCAGAGAGTATGGGAACACAAGTATCTTTTCCCCCAGGTCCTTTGAGGTGCCCCTGCCCTTTGTAGTACCTGTGCTAGGCCTTATGGGACAGACACAGTAACACCTTCCTAGGGTTGCATGCATGAGGGCTTGTGGGTTGATGGGGATGCTGCACCTCCCTTGGGAGGCCAGGGGAGGACTGTAAGCCTCAGATGCAGGGTCCTGGGGCATTTGGAAGAGTGAACCCTGCAGAGGTCCCAGGTGTGGCATGTGACAGACTCTGGACTCTGAAAGACTGATGGACGTGGCCAGCCGGTCTAGGGCAGGTGAGGGGTGGGAAAGGAGGGGACAGGCTGGTCCTCTTCCAGGAATGATTGATTGCACTCTCAGAAGAGTGTTTTTACTTTAAAAAATACAGGAGGCTCTTTGTATAGACAAAGAAAGGGAACAAAAAGGTAAGGTGTCAAAAGTGGAAGTGCCCCCATTGGCCTTCCTTCCCAGTCCTCAGATGTGCCCTTGAGTGACTGAAATCACTGCCCTTCGCACAAGCTGGGGTGATTCTGAAGGAGTCAGCATCTGATTTGCTTCAGAACTGTGCGTGTATTTGAACTTGATTATCTCGAAATAAATATAGTAAATATTTTGCTATGCTTTATTTTGGAAAGAAATCTTAGAATTTCTGGAGGATGACTGGCAAGTGGCATAGTGTTGTGACCTGTACCACTGTCAGGACTTTTCTCATACCTGTGGCTCATTCTTTTCTTGCTGGTCATGGAGGAACACTGACACTTTGCAGAGTGGTTTGTGATGAAAGCTGCCAGATTGGGGGATGCCTGAGTGGCTCATTCAGTGCCATCCTACTCTTGGTGTAGGCTCAGGTCACAGTCTTAAGGTCATGGGATTGAGCCCCACATTGGGCTCCTGGCATTGGGCTCCACACTCAGGAGGAAGTCTGCTTGAGACGCTTTCTCTCCCTCTCCCCCCAACTCTTTGTCACTCTCAAATACATAATCTTAAAAAAAAAAAAAAAAAAAAAAAAAAAAAAGCTTCCAGATTGGTGCTGTGAGCCGGGGCCACTTTGTAGACCCTTGAGGAGCGTATTTACCTGAGTGGGGTTTTTTGCAAGAAGCCAGAGGAAATTGTGCCCCTTGGCCACAGGACCTGGTGCAGTGCAGGACACACCTTGTCCCTTCATCAGCAGGTACAGCACTTGGGTGCTGGCCTAGGCAGGTCAGGGGTGCTCGGGTTCTGCGGTTGCCCATGAGGACTGAATCAGTTTTGGCTCTTGTGTTTCAGAGGATACATTCACGTGTCTCATTTGGTTTGGAAGCCAGCTGAGAGAGGAGTAGGGTTAAACACCGACTACCTTCAGAGAGCGTATAATCTTGCCTAAAGCCAGTGAGTGGACTTGTTGGCACAAGAGAGAACTGTGACTCAAAGTAGGAAAGTCCCTCAGATTGAGACCTCACGGCCGTTTCAGCTGCAATGTGAGGTGGTCATTTCTGTATGTTTCTGTTGTGTATGTTCCCTACAGGGTGGTGGGAGTCCTGGACTGCACCGAGGAGGAGATGGAAGGGATGGATCGCCCTTCAGAGAGGGGTAATGGGCTTTTTAAGGAGGACTGAAAAATTCTTTATAAGAAAATGATACTCTGATAGGATGTGTGACACCAGAGTTAATAATTTCAACTTCCTTGAAGGAGTGGTGCTACAGTTTTAGCTAGAAAAAGCTGCCTTTTTTTTTTTTTTTTTAAGATTCTATTTATTTGGCAGAGATCACAAGTAGGCAGAGAGGCAGACGGGGAGGGGGTGTGAGTAGGCTCCCTGCTGGCTCGATCCCAGGACCCTGAGATCATGACCTGAGCCGAAGGTAGAGGCTTAATCCACTCAGCCACCCAGAAGCCCCAGAAAAGCTTTTTTTAAAAAAAGATTTTATTTATTTATTTGTCAGAGAGCACAGGCAGGGGGAGCAGCAGGTGGAGGGAGAAGCAGGCTCCCCACTATGCAAGGACCCTGATACGGGCCTCTATCCCCAGACCCTGGGATCATGACCTGAGTCAAGGCAGACACTTAACTCACTGAGCCACCCAGGCATCCCTAGAAAAAGCTTTTTAAGTTGCTATAACTTTGTAATTTAGCAGTGTAACTCTGATGAACGTACCTGTCGGTAGGCTGAAAGCTCCTTCTCATTTTCTTCCATCTTGGGACCCACTAGTCTTTCATTCCAGAAATCTGATCAGAGGCAGAGAGATCAGGCAGTGTGGTCATGCTGGCGGATCTAGAGAAGCATCCGAGAGGCTGCTGTTTCCCTTACAGAAAAGCACAGAATCTGATGTTTTACTTGTCCCTAAGCATTGGGGGAAGGATCTGCATTATTGTGGCTTTAATGAAATAATTTTATGGACAACTTAGAGCTTTTCCTTTATTAAAACTAGAATAAAATGTTAACGAGGGAGAAAATGAACACCCAGTGTTGGAACACAGGCATAGGTGTCGAATCGATGCGGAGCACTGTGTCTGGTCTCCCGGGCTCTGCTGCTTTGGCTGAGAATATTTGTTTAGTTTGAAAAAAGAAATCAGAAGTTCGCATTCATTTCAAAAAGCAGAAAAATACTACAACCTGCAGTATTTTCCCCTACATTTTGGGGCAGCGTTTTGACTGCCTCTTCTGTGACAACAGTATTCTGATATTTCTATAGAAAGGACACACAGTTGCTTCCCTAGGTTGATGGCCATCTTCTTTCTATTATTGACAACTTAGAACACTTTTTAAAAAAAAAAATTTTTTTTTTATTTATTTGAGACAAAGATCACAAGTAGGCAGAGGCAGGCAGAGGTTGGGGGGGAAGCAGGCTCCCCGCTGAGCAGAGAGCCTGATGCAGGGCTCAATCCCAGGACCCTGAGATCATGATCTGAGCCGAAGGCAGAGGCTTAACCCACGGAGCCACCCAGATACCCCATTAGAACACTTTCTTTTAACTTCCTAATTCATCTGTGCCATATAAATTTTTAGGATTGTTGTCAAATTTGGGAAATCTGTATCAAGTTTCTTTCATAGGTGAGCTGGGAGACTTGAAGGCTTTCAACATTTTTAATGCAGTGACTACAGGGCTTTGGAAGGGGGCAGGCAGCCATGACCCCTGTGAGTAGCTGGTACTTTGTTTTTAGTTTTTGTGTATGTGGTAAAATATACATAACATAAAATTTACCATTTTAACCATTTTAAAAAAAAAAGATTTTATTTATTTATTTGACAGACAGAGATCACAAGTAGGCAGAGAGGCATTCAGAGAGAAGAGGAAGCAGGCTCCCCACTGAGCAGAGACCCCCGGGATCATGACCTGAGCCGAAAGCAGAGGCTTTAACCCACTGAGCCACCCAGGCGCCCCATTTTAACCATTTTTAAATATATGATTCAGTGGCATAGCTGGGACTTTCTGCTAGTCTTTTCCTCTGTAATTCTTTGGACCTAGTTTAGATAATAATAGCTTATACAATTTTATATCTTGCTTTTAAACAGTTTTCTCATATTGCTTAAAAATCATAAAATTAGTAAGCAGACTTTTTGTAATATTCTGATAGGCCATCATGGCACTCTTCTGCTAGACATGGGAGTAAGTACTTTCACAATGGGGTATAAGAGATGTCTTGATTGGGGACAGGGAGCGCTGGGCTGGCTTTGTCCATGGAGTGTGCAACTCTTGATTGCAGGGTTACGAGTTTGAGCCCCACAATCGGGTATATAGAGTACTTAAAGATAAAATATTTTTAAAAAAAGGTTGAGGGGGAAATGTCCTGACGGGGCTTAAACTCTGTGGCACAGTGGTAGAAGTTTTCCTGAGGTTGGTGTTAGTTCAATGCCATGTACCCAGATGGGTCAGTCTGGTCAGCCCTTATCCTTGGTGGCTCCCACAAGACAAACATTGATAGCTTTCCTCTTCCTTCCTGGTGTTATTTTGCTAAAACTCCTTTTTGTATATTCATTTCGTTACCAGGAGTTCTGCGTCATTTTACCCAGCTTTCCGGTAAATCCAAGGCAAAGTGAGGAATGATTTTCCTTCTGCATTGTCTTGCTAAGACACCTCATTAAAAGCTGGAGGACAGACCCACCAGTGTTGCTGAAGGGGGCCTTCAGCAGAGACCCACCACCAACCCATGGCCTTTCTTTGCTTCGCCTGCAAAAAAGATGGAGATAATTATCTTTTATTTATTTATTATTTTTTTCTAAAGATTTTATTTATTTGAGAGAGAGCGAGAGAGAACACAAGCAACAGTAGCAGCAGGCAGAGGGAGAAGCATACTCCCCACCAAGCAGGGAGTCTGTGTGGGGCTTGATCCAGGACTCTGGGATCATAACCTGAGCGGAAGGCAGATGCTAACCTGACTGAGCCACCCAGGTGCCCCAGGATAATTGTCTTTCTTTTTTTTTTTTCCAAAGATTTTATTTATTTATTTGACAGAGATCACAGGTAGGCATAGAGGCAGGCAGAGAGAGAGAGGGGGAAGCAGACTCCCCGCGGAGGAGAGAGCCCAATGGTAGGGCTCAATCCCAGGACTCTCCCACGACCTGAGCCAACGGCAGAGGCTTTAACCCACTGAGCCACCCAGGTGCCCTGGATAATTCTTTTTTTTTTTTTTTTTTTTTTTTTAAGATTTTATTTATTTATTTGACAGGCAGAGATCACAAGTAGGCAGAGAGGCAGGCAGAGAGAGAGACAGAGGAGGAAACAGGCTCCCTGCTGAGCAGAGAGCCCGATGTGGGGCTCGATCCCAGGACCCTGGGATCATGACCTGAGCCGAAAGCAGAGGCTTTAACCCACTGAGCCACCCAGGCGCCCCTGGATAATTCTTTTAATGATAACATTGCAACCTGAAAACCTTGGGTGTTTGGGATGTGAACTCAGTACCAACACATAATTTCTGAATGCTAGTTAGTATATTTGTTTTAAGTTACAGAATTTTAATCTTCTTGAGGCTACATTTTTTTTTTTAAGGTAATCTCTATACCCAGTGTGGGGCACGAGATCAAGAGTCCTGCTGTCCACCAACTGAGCCAGTCAGATGCCCTGAGGCCACTTTTTTTTTTTTTTTTTTTTTTGAAGATTTATTTAGTTGACAGAGAGGGAGAGAGACGCAGCGAGAGAGGGAACACAAGCAGGGCGAGTGGGAGAAGGAGAAGCAGGCTTCCTGCTTAGCAGGGAGCCCGATTCGGGGCTTGATCCCAGGACTCTGGAATCACGACCTAAAGCCACACAGGTGCCCCCGAGGCCACATTTTAAAAGTTTATTCTTGAATGACCATTCTTTTCTTGCCTGATTTTCTGCAAGAGAGAATTTTCTAAGAGATGGTCATTGCATTAGGAGCTTAAGTTTTGTTTCCATGAAATGTTTCCACAGCACCAGGTCCCAGATGAGTCTTTAGGTGCAGGATCCTTCATTTATACTCCCCAGTTAATGCAGCTTGATAGATGGGGAATTATAAATGCAAAATTAACACTAGTTCAGTGCTCAGAATACATTTGGTCAAGTGTGTTGCATGCCTCATTTTAATAGTTGTACTCGCTGTATGATTAGTTTGGGTTTGGATAATTGCAGTGGGTGCCTTTTGAGTCTTCTGTTATCTGTGTACAGCAGGTTTTCATGACGCAGTAGTGACTAGAGGCATATCCTGTGAAGTACCTTCTCTGTGCTGGTGTTCTGGACTCTAGAGATTTCAGCAGTGAACACAGCAGTCAGAAATCTCTGATTTTATGGACTTTGTTTTCTGGTGGGGTCAGGATGGGGGATACAAAAAATAAATAAGACAAAGAAGACATGTAATATGTTAGATGATGGTGATAAGTGCTATAGAGAAATAAAGCAAGGTGTATTAGGGAGTGTAAACAAGGAGGTATGGTCCTTTCAGATGGGGTAGCTTAGGAGGACCTCATTAAAGAAGTGACATTTGCATAAAGAGCTGAAGGAGGTAAGAGAGCGGGCCAGAGGGATGCCTGGGAAAAGAATGTACCAAGCAGAGGGAATGGCAAGCGCAAAGGCCCTGAGGTAGGCATATTCCAGGCATGCTTGAAAAATAACAAGGAAGCTAGAGTAATAGAAGATTTGATGCTGATTTTTGTTTCCTTATGGATTTTACAGAAAGGCTTATTGGACCTTTATGCTTCTGTTCTGCTTGTTTGTCTGTAAAGGATGCTTTTGCTTTGACTTTATAAGAATTTAAAAAGATAACCATGCAACTGGTAGAAGTCTGCTAAATATTAGGACCCTGATAAAAATTGGGTTTTCAGAGTGAGCAAATGGCTTTAGATTTAGCAGTGGGTGTCATGGATTTATAAGGGAAAACATGGCTGTCTCTGAAAGTCTGTACCATCTGGGAGTGCCTTCATGGAAAGGGGAAGTCCTTCCTTTGACCAAGATGGTGACCCAGGCATCTTGGCAGAAGTGTCTCAAGATGCTCAGTGTGAGGCAAATGAGCCCAGTTAGAATGGATGGGAAGGTAAATCTCAACCAAAGCATTTGCATATAGAAGCTATTTAACAGCTAATTTGATCTTTTTTTTTTTTTTATAAGATTTTATTTATTTATTTGACAGAGATCACAAGTAGGCAGAGAGGCAGGCAGAGAGATGGGGGAAGCAGGCTCCCTGTTGAGCAGAGACCCCTATGCGGGGCTCAATCCTAGGACCCTGGGATCATGACCTGAGCTGAAGGCAGAGGCTTTAACCCACTGAGCCACCCAGGCACCCTAATATGATCTTTTTAAGTCTGTTTTTTTTTGTGTGATTATTAAAATAATATGTACTTATGAAAATAAGGTAAATTAAAAAGTGTAAGAAAAAATTTAATCCCTATAAATTATACTGAGGTATAATTTATATACAATAGGACTCATCAATTTTAAGCCCAATTTGATGAATTTTGACAAATTTATGCAGTCATGTAATTACTATCCCAGTCACAGCATATAACATTTTCATTACCCCTGAAAGTTCTCTTAGTCCCCTTGTGGTCAGTCCTATTCTCCTACCTCTGCAGCTGCTTAATCTACTTTTTAGAGTTGTGCTTTTTCTAGCATATCTTATAAATCTAATCATATAATATATGATTGGCTTTTTTCACTTGCGTGCTTTTATGATGAATCTTTATAATGAATCAAGATTCCCTTTTATTGCTGAATACTGTTGCATGATATGGATGTACCATAGTCTGTTTATTCATTCACCCATTTGATGGATATTTGGGTTTCCACCTTTTGGCTATTGTAAGTAGTGCCTCTGAGATCATGTACAAGTCTGTGTGGACATTGGATTTCATTTCTCTTAGGCATATACCTATGAATAGGATTATTGGGTCATATAATAAGTATTTGTTTAACTTTCTAAGAAACTGGGGCGCCTGGGTGGCTCAGTGGGTTAAAGCCTCTGCCTTCGGCTCGGGTCATGATCCCAGGGTCCTGGGATCGAGCCCCGCATCGGGCTCTCTGCTCAGCAGGGAGCCTGCTTCCTCCTCTCTCTCTGCCTGCCTCTCTGCCTACTTGTGATCTCTGTCTGTCAAATAAACAAATAAAATCTTTAAAAAAAAAAAAAAAAAAAACTTTCTAAGAAACTGCCAAACTGTTTTCCAAAGTGGCTGTACCACCTTTTTTTTTTTTTTTTTGCGTTCCTACCAACAGTGTTTAAGAGTTTCAGTGATGTTGGTGGTATAGTCATGGATTGTGTAGTTGTGGGTTGTATGCAGATGCTGTATGGTGGTGGCCCTGCGGCTCACGCTCACAGAGAGGAGGTGTGAATGGTGAGTGTTGTTTTTCCACCATCAGGCTGGTGTGCCTCACACCATCCCCTGTGACTGTCCAACCCTGGGGCTTTTCTTGAGGCAAAGTAGGTGGCCCCAGCAGACCACATTTGTGGCCTCATTAACTAAATTCTAGATGAGTGAGCTAAGGGCTTAAGGGTTTTCATGAGTCATTGTTTTATTTGAAGTATTTATTTATTTTTTTAAAATTTTTAAAAGATTTTATTTGTTTGGGAGAGAGAGCATGAATGGGGAGGGCAGAGGGAAAGGGAGAAGCCCAACAAGGGGCCACATGCCAGGACTCCATCCTGGATCCTGACTTGAGCCGAAGTCAGTTAACCAACTGAGCTACATAGGCGCCACTCTTCGCAGTATTTTATTTTATTATTTTTTTAAAGATTTTATTTATTTATTTGACAGAGATCACAAGTAGGCAGAGAGGCAGGCAGAGAGAGAGGGGGAAGCAGGCTCCCTGCCAAGCAGAGAGCCCAGATGTGGGGCTCGATCCCAGGACCCTGAGATCATGACCTGAGCCGAAGGCAGAGGCTCAACCCACTGAAACCACCCAGGCGCCCCAGTCCACAGTATTTTAGAAGCAAGGATATTAAAGCATTGTTTCCAGCAGATCCTTAAACCAATCTGACAGATTTAGGAGGATGAGCTGTGGAGGAAATCTATGTCCTCCTGTCTTAGGCTGAGTTATATTCTGTTTTCCTTACCTGTTCATAGTTTCATGGACCAATGTGAGACGATGTGGAAGGCTAAAATAGATGCTAAATCTGAAGACAGTATTCTCTGGTTATTCCCCCTGTCCCTAGGCACAGAGCCCACACATTTTGCATGGGCTTCTCAGTAACTTCTAATACTTCAGGATTCCTGGGACACTGGGCTTTAGACCTCGGATGTTTAAAAATCATTGAGAACTCAAACCACGTGTGGGACAGAGTAGTAGGTGAAAAAGAACAGGTTTTTGGGCACTTTTCTTTTGGCCTGGTTGAGGCCATTAGAGAGGGAGCGGATCTGCTGTGTGTAATCCTTAGGAAATTTGATCCTTCATTTTCCCACAGAGATGCAGCCTCTAAGGGAAGCTAGAACAAAAGCTCCACTTCTTCATCAGCAACCCCAAATGTGAGAAATATGTGGTATGGTGAAGCCATACTTAACGTTCATATTGAAAGACTAAACATAATTGAAACAGGGGTGCACAAAGGAGCATCTGGGTAGCTCAGTCAGTTAAGCATCTGCCTTCTGCTCAGGTTATGATCCCAGGGTGCTGAGATTGAGCCCTGGCATCAGGCTCTCTGCTCAGCAGGGATTTTGCTTCTCCCTCTCCCTCTCCCTTTCCCTCTGCCTGCTGCTCTGGCTACTTGTGCACGTGTGCTCTATTAAATCTTTTTAAATTTTTTTTTTTTTAAATGGGGTGCCTGGGTGGCTCAGTCAGTTAAGCATCTGCCTTTGGCTCAGGTTATGATCCTAGGGTCTTGGGATCCAGTCCTACATTGGGCTCCCTGCTCAGCAGGGAGTCTGCTTCTCTCCCTTTGCCCCTCCTCCCACTCGTTCTCTCAATCTCTCCCTCTTTCTCTCTCAAATAAATAAAATCTTCAAAAAAAAAAATTTTTTTTAATGAAAGAATCATAAAATAGGACTTACCTTATATGTACAATGCAATTATATTTACTATTTTTTCCTATTTGATTAAAACAACTAGTTACCGCTCACTAATCGCATTATACCACGCACACAGTAGAGGTCTACTCCATGCCTCTCTTCTCCATTTTACAAACCTGAAAACCAGAACCCAGAGGGAACCAGGGACTTGGAGATGATCTCCAAGCAATTGAGTGGCTGAACTGGGACTAGAATCTGGCTCCACCTAACTACACAGTAATCCGTTGTCTCCCTAACTCCCAGCTCATATTTGGCAGTTTTCTCTGTCATCAGCTTGGCTCAGGCAAGGATTAGCCTTATTTTTCTTGCCTCTCTACCCAAGATGATGATGATTCTCCAGGGAGCAGTGTCCTGCGGACTGCCAGAGTTGGGTGCTGGGGGGAGGATGGCAAGGTGCCACATCATACCCAGCAGCTAATGAGTACACTGAGGACCTGGGAGGAGGTGATGGAGACGTTCACCAGGCCTGGTGGCCTCCATCCACACCTATGCACCGTACTCCTGAGAGTTGCCTTGAAGGACCAGTTTTTGTTGTAGATTTTGCTTTAGGGTAAGGATGGGTGAGAGAGATGCCCAGAGAGAGATTCTTCCACCTAACTGAATACACTTAAAGGAAGTTTGAACAGAGTTGGAAAGGGATTTGCATTGGTATTAATATTACTCTGACGACAAAAGCAGTTTATACTTTAATGAAAGGCTTGGATTGTGTTTCTAAAGCCTGGTTCATGAGGGGTGTCTTGTGCATTGACAAATAATCTTGGTACCTGGTTTGTGCTTGGGTTCTGGCAGACCGACTGTGAGTCAGTACAGTAGCTTTTCTTTGGTATTGCTCCTACTCCAGAGGTCTTTTCAGTGGATTAGTATGAACTAGTCTGTGTAGACCCGAAGAAAGGGCTGGTGTGGCCAAGTGTCTCAGAGCTCCACCTTCTGGAGAGGGTCTGGAAATGGCTGGAATGTACTCATCCTTGGGGCTTAGAAACCTCCTCAGCACATGTCCTGCTGAGGGCTTCTGTGGTCATGAGAAGGTGGTGCCAGGAGAGAAATCAGGACCTTTGGTTTTTATCTCTGCGTATAGGAAAGCTTATTGATTCCTAATCCTTGAGTCCAGTTGGGACCCACAGTCAGATCCTTCTAAAAAGAGATTAGCAATCGGTTTAAACTCTAAAAGAGGTTATGTATATAAAGAGAAAATATGCATGGTGAAGGCACCCTCTCACCAGGCTAAATGTCCCATGTAACATAAGAGGAGTGCTGTATCAGGGCACTAGTTTTAAAGACTCTGGGACGTAGAAGTAGCCCCGTAAGGTCCTCCAACAGATTGAGGTTCATTTGGGAGCTGTGGCTTATTGTCCCTGGCCCTGGATGAGTTTCCTCACTTCCCCAAATTAACTTCATTGTTTGTAACAGAGAGAATAGTGTCTTCCTCACAGAAAGTATCCCAAGGACCAAATGAGGTAAGTTTCTGTAATGAGCCAGCACGTAGTAGGTGCTTTACTCACCCTAGAGGACAGTGGGCACATCTTCAGCAGACCTGTTCTCATCACCAGTATGTCACTTGGAGTAATGGGAACTGGAAGAGTTCTCAATTAAGAACCCTACAGATAATGGCATGCCCCACACCCTATAAGAAGTGCTAGTAGCAGCTGTGTAGTCTGTAAATTACAGACCGAAAACAGAGAACTAGCATGAAGTCCCTTGAAGTCAGTTGCATAGAGGTTGCTTTGCTGAGATCTGGGGTGTTTAGGGATGCAAAGTCAGGTCTAAGGCCCTGAACCTCAGGAGAGGATGGGAGCCCTGATTACTCCAGGAGCGCAGCTTTGGCTTAATGGTGTGCCCCAGCTTTTGGAGATCAGGATAGAACTGATAAAAATAGTCAGTGACCTAGAACACTGTGTATCTTTTTAAAAGGAGTTAGCCAGCCCTGATCGGTTGTTTTTAGATACAGACGTTAATGATTAACGCCAGGCCAGAGCTCCACTGTTAATAAGGTTAATGGGGCTTGTCTTTGGCCTTAGGGTTGAGGGGGAGGAGTGGACACCCTGGGGGAGTAAATCTTACCAGATGGTGAGTAAGCAGGTTTTCCCTTAAACTGCATTTTATAAAAACATAATTAATGGCTAAGAACCCTAATGTAATCTAGGATGATGAGTCAATGTAGGTTTCATCGTCTTTTATAACAAACCTACAACTCTGATGGGGGATATTGATAACCGGGAAGGCAATGGCATGTGTGGGGGCAGGTGTTTCTGTGGGCACTTATCATCCTCTCATTTTTTGCTCTGAACCTAAAACTACTCTAAAAAAATAAAAGTATTAAAAATATGTATGTATGGGGGCGTCTGGGTGGCTCAGTCCGTTTAGCACTTCCCTTCCGCTCAGGTCGTGATTCCGAGGTCCTGGGATTGAGTCCCCCGGCCAACTCCCCTGTTCTACGGGGAGGAAGCCTGCTTCTGCTTCTGCCCCTGCCCCTGCCCCTTTCCCAGCTCGTGCGCCGGCGAATATGCGCACTTTCTCTCTCTCAAAATCTTTTAAAAAATGAAGTTAGTCTTACCAGAAAATGGTAAGGATTATGGGGCGCCTGGGTGGCTCAGTCGTTAAACGGCTGCCTTCAGCTCATGTCGTGATCCTGGGGTCCTGGGATTGAGCCCCACATAGGAGTCCCTGCTCGCCCGGAGCCCTGCTTTCCCTCTGCCACTCTCCCTGCTTGTGTTCCTGCTCTCGCTCTCTGTCAAGTAAATAAAATATTTTTTAAAAGAGAAAATGGTAAAAATTAATCTGAATTATTAGGTGTGAAATGGGACTTTACCATATCGTGGCTTGCATTTTTCCCGCCTAGTGGAGGGCACGGGCTGTTTGAGGACACCTGGGGCCAGTCCCTGCGAGTCGGAATCTGGCCCCGCCCCGCAGTAGCTCTGGCTGTTTGTTTCTGAGTGAGGAGGCGGGGCCCGGGTAGGCGGCGTGGGCAGGGCCCCGCCTGAGCTCGCGCTGTTTTTCTGCTGAAGTGCTCGCGGTTCTACGACGGTTCCCAGGCCGCGTCCAATGCTATTGTCTCTCTTTGCTTTTGGCAGAGCGTCCTGGCCCGCGCAACCGAGGACTTGAGGCCAGACAGACGGACGCACGGACAGACGACAGACGGAGGACGCGCTGGCCGCTGGACCCCGCCGCCTCCCCCTTCTCCCTGCCGCCTGCGCCTGGAGGATGAGCCCAGCCTTCAGGGCCATGGACGTGGAGCCCCGCACCAAGGGCGTCCTGCTGGAGCCCTTTGTCCACCAGGTCGGGGGGCACTCATGCGTGCTCCGCTTCAACGAGACGACCCTATGCAAGCCCCTGGTACCGAGGGAGCACCAGTTCTACGAGACTCTCCCAGCCGAGATGCGCAAATTCACTCCTCAGTACAAAGGTGAGCCCCCGCTGCCATAGGGGTCGCCATCGCCTGGCGAAGAGGTGGAAGGCCCGGGCAGCCATCCCGGGAGCCCTCACCCCTCCCCTCACTCTGTTTTCCCTCCTCCTCCTCTTGGCCCTCAGCCCAGCACCTCACACCCTCAGTTTGCAAGCCCTGGTAAGATTGCTCAATTGTTTTGTTTTGTGGATTTGTTTTGAGTTTATTTTTGGTGGAAGTGTAGTTGTGTTTTATGTTCAGGTGTCTCTTGATCTCAGTAACCCATAGGC
This sequence comes from Mustela lutreola, assembly GCF_030435805.1. Lineage (NCBI taxonomy): Eukaryota > Metazoa > Chordata > Mammalia > Carnivora > Mustelidae > Mustela > Mustela lutreola. The sequence goes on along the minus strand of NC_081291.1, from coordinate 18,600,733 downwards.
CCCTGTGGGGGAACAGCGGGGGAAGACTTTGGGAGGATTTTACCCAGAATCCTTGCGGCCTGCTTTTTGTCCTCCAGGAAACCAGAAGCCCTGGTGATTAGGTAGGCTGGGAGCAGGGTTGAGTCAGATGGAATGCAGGAGTGGGAGGCCTGTGCTGATTAGCTGAAGCCCTTTGCTATTACGGAATGTCCCCGAAATTGCAATGTTATGGCAACCCTTTGATTCACATATGGTGACTCTCTCTTTCTTTTTATAATGCATTTTTGGGAGTGACATCAGCCACCAGCATGGTGTGGTCTTTCCTGGGGTGGGAGGATATTTTGTAAATCAAAGAATCCATTAAAGGAATTAAATTTACGTTGCCTGGTTTTATACAAAAGACTCTTGAACAATTTAGGTTCTTCTGGGACTGTTGAAACATGCTGTTTGAAGACAGAATGTACTGGGCGCCTCTCTCTGTACTCTGAATATGCATGTGTGTTGTGGGGGGGTGGGGGAGTTGAGGGCCCTCACTTGGTCCTTCTCTGTTGTTTTTTCCAGGACAAAGCCAAAGGCCCCTTGTTAGCTGGCCGCCCCTGCCCCCTATTTCCCCCTGGTTCTTTCCCCGGGCCACAGGGAAGTGTGGTCCCCTGAATTCCCCACCCAAGCTCCTCTGCTCCTCTGCGCCCAGAGCCAGGGACCACCTCAGAAGTGTCATCTCTCTCTGAGCACGCATTCCCCTGCAGCGAGCAAGCGGGCGAGCGAGCAAGCGGGCGGGCAGCAAGGACTGAGCAAATTGAGTGATCCCAGGCCACAGAGGCCTGGGAGGAAAGGTGTTCAGCCAGTCGGTTGTAAGGCGCTCGTCGGCACCTGCTGAAACGCTCCCACCTGACAGCCCCCTCCTCAAAGACTGTCTAATTACACATGGCAGGTTCTAGAGACTCAAGGGGGAGAGCTGCTTTCAAGGCCACCACGCGTCTGTGCTCCCGGCCGGACCCTATTTGCCTTGTGTTCATTTTGTTCTTTTGTGACTGCAAAGACCAAATAAAGTAACATGTTTGAGGACAAAAGGCTTGGGGTGCCCACCCGTGTGGGGGTGCGCTGCAAGAAGCCTTTGCTAGGGTGTCTGTTGTGCTGTGTGGTTTGTTTTGTTTGCTCCTTTATTTTGTTTTGCTTGCCCAGTCTTCCCTTTCCCTTGGATCCTTCTTACCCCTCAGGGCAAATCTTTGTTCCCCGTGTTAGGCTCTGCTTTAAAGCAAGCCTCAGGCCGTCGGAGTTTCTGTTTAGGGCATCAAAAATTCCCGCAAGATATAAAGAGCAAATGTTTTCACGTCTCTCTTAGGATTAGAAGAATTACATAAAACTTAATAAACATTTTCAATGATGGAAAAATGTGTCTTGTAATTCTTTGGCTCTTGCCTTGTTGAGTGCATCAGAGAGGAAGACTCTCGGCCATGTTTGCTCCCTAATCGCTTGTCTTGTGTGGTGTCATCTTTTCTAGCTGTTTTGATATTTGTTAGGTTTGCAGATGAGTTTGGGGCCTCTGGCAACATAGAGACTAAGGAACAGGGTAAGAAAAAAACAAATGTTACAATCATGTTATTTATAACACATCTTCTGTGGAATTAAAAGTTCTCTCTGCTCCTCACCCCCCTTGCAGGTGTGGTATCTGTACGCTTTGAAGAGGATGAAGACAGGAACTTATGTTTAATAGCATATCCACTAAAGGGGGACCATGGAACTGTGGACAGTGTAGACAATTCAGACTGTGAACCAAAAAGTAAGCTCCTGAGGTGGACAAACAAAAAACATCACGTTCTAGAAACGGAGAAGAGCCCCAAGGACTGGGTGAGGCAGCACCGGAAAGAGGAGAAGATGAAGAGGTATAAACTGAGGTGGGGGAGGACCTTGTACTCCGTGGAAGGGGAGGTGTCAGGGGATCTTAGTTACAGGCCAGTCTCTTGGAGCTAGGGACTCAAATGATGGACTTAGTTGTGCCTTGTAACTCAGTGGCCAGTTCCCACACGGCAGCTTCTCTTTAATGACTCTGGGTTACACTTTCGAAGTTTGTGTTAAATATTAGCATTTTAAGATCAGGATTTTTGAAATAGAAAATGGAAAAGATGTAGTAGACGTTTTCTTAATGTATTATAGGTGAAGCTAAAAGGCAATGCCATTTCTCTGTTTAGTATTGAGGTTACATTTGGATTACAGAGTGTCACCTTTATTTTTTTTAATTTTTCTTAAAAAAAAAAAAAAGTTTATTTAGGGGCACCTGGGCAGCTCTGGGTAGTTGTTAGGCATCTGACTTTAGCTCAGGTCATGATCCCAGGGTCCTGGGATTGAGCCCTGCATCGGGCTCTCTGCTCTGTGGGAGGCTGCTTCTCCCTCTCCCACTGCCCTGCTTGTGTTCCCTCATTTATTCAAATGTATTCCCATTCATTTATTCAAATAAATGAATAAAATCTTTAAAAAGGTGGCTCAGTGGGTTAAGTCGCTGCCTTCGGCTCAGGTCATGATCTCAGGGTCCTGGGATCGAGTCCCGCAACGGGCTCTGCTCATCGGGGAGCCTGCTTCCCTTCCTGCCTCTCTGCCTACTTGTGATCTCTCTCTGTCAAATAAATAAATAAAATCTTTTAAAAAAAAAAATTTATTTAGAGAGCATGCAGGCACACAGGATTGTGCAGCAGGGAGGGGCAGAGGGAGAGGTAAAGAGAGAATCTCAAGCAGACTCTCTGCTGAGCTCCGAAACCTATGCTGGGCTAGATCTTGGGACCCTGGGATCATGACCTGAGCTGAAACTAAAAGTTGGACACTTAACCAACTGAGCCACTTAGGCACCCCAGAAATAACACATTTCTTTCATATTTTACATTTAGGACAAGAGATAATCAGTTGATTTTTCAAATATAGGTTGGGTGTGTACAAAAAGGGAGTTTTATGCACTTCCTAAAATAAAAATGATTTTAACCAAATTTATGGAAATCTGCATAAATATACATATATATATAGAGAGAGAGAGAGAAAGAGAGATTTATTTATTTGAGAGAGACCATGAGTTGAGGTTGGGGAGGGTAAGGGGCATAAGGAGAGGGAGAAGCAGACTTCCTGAGGAGCAGGGAGTGGGACAACATGGGGCTTGATCCCAGAACCCTGAGATTATGACCTGAGCTGAAGGCAGATGCTTAACCAACTGAGCCACCCAGGCACCCCCATAAAAATGTTCCTTTAAAGACATTTTTAAGTGCATTTTTTTCTTTTTTAACTTTTTTTTTTTTTTTTAAAGTAGGCTCCATGCCCAGTGAGGAGCCCAGCACAGGGCTTGAATTTACAGCCCTGAGATTAAGAACTGAGCCTAAGATCAAGAGTCAGATGCCTAGCTGATTGAGCCACCCAGGCACCCTAGGAATTAATTTTTATTTTTAAGTTTTATTTATTTACTTATTTTAAAGATTTTATTTATTTATTTATTTATTTGACAGAGAGAGAGAGAGAGAGAGAGGCCTTGAGAGAGGGAACACAGTAGGGGGACTAGGAGAGGGAAAGCAGGTTTCCTGCTGAGCAGGAAGCCTGATGTGGGGCTCAATCCCAGGATCATGACCTGAGCCAAAGGCAGACACCCACAACTGAGCCACCCAGGTGCCCCGGAATTAATTTTTAAATGGAAGTTATAAACAAAGGAGAGTGCGGACTTCAGATGAATCAGATTTGGACTATGTCACTCAATGCACTATATTAATGCAGACATGGAGCACCGGGTTGGCTCAGTCAGTTCAGTGTCCGACTCTTGACTTTGGCTCAGAGGTTCATGATCTCGGGATTGTGAGATCAAGCCCCTTGCCACGTGGAGCCTGCTTAGGATTTCCCTCTCCCTCAGTCCCCCTGCCCCCCTGCTGCCTCCTCAAAAAGTAGACAAAATGAAGTCATCCAGTTCGTTGTTTATTCTGCCTTGTAAACGTCATTAGCCTTTTGTTAGGCTATAACTTGCTAGTTCATTTATTTTGAAATAAAGTCTAATCATACAAGGTAAAAACAAACAGACTCTGGATTAAATTATGCCATTTTGGGTCAAGAACCACGGTGGCAGCTCTGAAAGAGTTGTAGTTGCTCGTTGCTTCTGCGGCTACCCTGTGCCGCGTCCTGGGGATGCAGCAGTGACTGAGACAAGAGCCGTCCCTTCCCCTCAGGCTGCTCGCTGATGGTGAGAGACAAAAACGGTCCGTTGGGTGTCCCTGAAATGGAGGCTCCTCCACCTATACAGAGCCGTCCAGGTGCCACTCTTTGGCAGAGCTTATAAAAATACAAACAATATATATAAATTAAAGCATTTATAATGTAGCTAAGTAGGTTGGCTTATTCCCATGGAATTTTAGTTTGGCTTTTCCCTGGTCTCCAGCCTTCAGAATCTGGGAACCTGCTGTATCCGAAGCCGGGGCGGTGGGGGGGGGGGGCGGGGGTACCGCCTAGAAGAAGAGGGCAGTAAGGACTGCTTGGGAGGGAGTCGTGGGGGCGCCAGGGTGGACGCAAAGGCTGTTCTTGCATCTTGGGTTTTCCTTACTGTAGAAAAAAACTGAGCTGGCCCCTTTATTTTTTAAAAATCATCTTTCTTGAGGTATAATACACTAAACAATAAAATGTATCCATTTGAAGTGTTTAGTGTGCACACTGAAACCACCACCCCATCAAGATCTCAAACTTCCCATCACTCCAAAAGTTCTCTCATGCCTCTTTGGCCCTGAATTTTGATAAGACATTGTGATTGGCTTCTTGTCTCCTTACAGCCATAAATTAGAAGAAGAATTTGAGTGGTTAAAGAAATCTGAAGTCTTGTACTACAGTGTAGAGAAAAAGGGGAACGTCAGCTCCCAGCTGAAACACTATAACCCTTGGAGCATGAAGTGTCACCAGCAGCAGTTACAGAGAATGAAGGAGAACGCAAAACATCGGAACCAGTACAGTATCCTTTGCTGACAGAGTCTGTCAGCCTCGGGGTCGGAAGGGTGGGTGAGGGCCAAAGAGTGTAGAGAAGTTGGGTTTGTTTTCTAGCCATGGTTGTGCCAGGGCACCCTCTGTGGTAGCCGCGGACAGATCTGTATTCCCGCAGGAGCGAGGGCTGGTCTGGGAATACAGGCGGTGGGGAAGCAGGTGAGTGGCACCTCCCGGAGGGAACAGCCTCCTATACCAGGGAGGCTTTGGCCTAGAGTCCAAGGAGTTGGCTCATGTTTTTGGAAATCCCCTGCTTGCCTGCCAAGGGTGGGGTGGCAGGTGGGTGCCAGCCTTTCAGTCCTGATTCATCAAACTTGCACATGAAGCATAGCACAAGGGGCTTTCCGTTTTCCCCTTTCTAGCCCATGAAGCTGTGTTTCAGGGATTTTTTTTTTTTTTTTTTTTTTTTGTAAATCTTGGGGGAGGGATTCCTCAGAATTGAGTATGCTTTATTTAATTTTTTATTGGGGGATATTTTTATTTAGTTAGTTAGTTTTATTGTAACAAAGCAACTTGTACACTTGCATCATCTTTCCTTTCCATGAAACAAAAAGGATATTTAAAAATAAACAGGAACAAAATTGTAATAGAGAATGTCCATTCCAAAGATCCTATAGGTTCTGCTGATTCTCCCATCAAGTGCTGGGGCTTAAGTCATCATTAGAGTTTAATTTTAAAAGTGTCATCTTAAACTGCAAGGATATCCATTAAATATCACAAACATGCCAGAGGAAAAGCCATGTTGTCAAATACCCACTTAACCCACCCAAACATTTCAAACCCACCCTTTGCTGACCTTCTGAAACCCCATTTTTTAAAGTTGGGTTTTTTTTTTAACAGAGAAATAGGTACATGTCGATAAATGCTAACTGTCCATATTTACATAGAGACTCAGTGTAGTAATACACAGGAGGAAAAAAGCTAGAATTCTGTGCACTACACAGGGGCCTAGCAACCTCCAGCTTCCAGCAGAGCTAAGAGAGCAAAAGGGTTTTCTTTTATCTACTAGGGGATATTTTAAACACGTTGAACATAGAATAATACTTGGAACTTACAAGTACCTGTGACCCAAGTTCGGCAGTTCACTCACTTATGTCCAACTCCTGCCACGACTGTCTTAAACTTAGCACCACCAGCTGAGCTTTCCTGAAGTGGCTCATGGATCTCCAAGAATATTTTAAGACATTATTACCATTATTGCTCCTTGAAAGTAGACAGTAATTCATTATCAAATCTAGCTTGTGTCCACATTTTCCTAATTGTCTCATAAATCTTTTTTTTTTTAAGATTTTATTTATTTATTTGACAGACCAGTAGGCAGAGAGGCAGGCAGAGAGAGAGAGGAGGAAGCAGGCTCCCCGCTGAGCAGAGAGCCCGATGTGGGGCTCGATCCCAGGACCTTGGGATCATGACCCAAGCTAAAGGCAGAGGCTTTAACCCACTGAGCCATCCAGATACCTCATCATAAATCTCTCTACTGATGGATTGTTTGAATGGGGATTCAGGTGAGGTTCACATGTTGCATTTGGTCGAAATGTTTAAGTCTTTTTAAATAAATACTGTTTTTTCTTCTTGGGAAATTTGTCAAAAAACTAGGTCTTCGGGGTGTCTGGGTGGTACAGTCAGGTAAGACAGCTGACTCTTGGTTTCAGCTCAGGTCCTGATGTCAGGATCATGAGATCAAGCCCCAAGTTGGGCTTATACTCAGTGGACAGTCTGCTTGAGACTCTTTCTCCCTCTCCTTCCCACCCAATAAATAAATCTTAAAGAAAGGAGGGAGAGAGGGAGGTTGGTCAGTCAGTCAGTCTTCTGAAGTTTCCCACCATCTGGATTTTTCTCATTACATTCCTGTGGTGTCCTTTACTTGTTACTCTTTTCTTTCTCTTCCCTTTATTGATAATTTGATCTTCAGGCTTGATCACATTCAGGTTCAGTTTTGGGGTGGGGGCAGGAGTCCTTCTGAGGTGGTATTGTCCATCAGCAGTGCACTGTTTGTCTTTCTCTCCTGGATTGCTATCGCCTTAGGTCCATTTTTCCACTAGGAAATTTCTTAGTTTTGTTGTTCCTTCTTAGCTGGAATCTGTAAACATTTTCTCATCAAGTATATGCTCATTCTGAGGTGTAGTTGATAAAAGAGAAAGGCAGGGTAAATGTTTCTTGTCTTTTATTTACTAAATACTTGGAGTAGTGAGTGGGTTTTTCAACATCCTCCAAAGATGACCAGTGAGTTTTTCGGCATTGTTACACATCTGTGAATTTAAACATATTTGATGTGGTTTAGTCCATTGCAGTTTTTACCTTTACTGATGCACAAATTCTCCAATGTTTGATCTTTTAAAATAGGCTCTTGAGTCCTTCTGACAATCACGATAGTCTGATGGCTGTCTTGGTATAAAATGATGGTCCAGGGTCATGTATGTTTCCTACTCCAGATGTGAGTTCCTTATTCTTCTAAGGCAAGAGTGACAAACCTTTTCAGTAGGGGGCCAACAGTAAATGTTTTAGGCTTTGTAGGCTGCACAGGCTGTCACAGCTCTGCCACTATTTACATTAATGAATGAGTGGGACATATCCCAATAAAACTACGGTCACCCAGATTTGCGTATCACTTACTTTTCATGTGTCATGAAGTATTATATAATAATTTTTTGAGGACTTAAAAATTTAAGAACAATTTCTAGTGTACAGGCTATACAACAAATAGTTCACCAGTCCCTGCCCCAAAAAACTTCCTGGGTTTCTAGCAGGGAAATACACATTTATTTATTTTTTTAAATTTTATTCATTTATTTGACAATACAAGTAGGCGAAGGGAGAGAGAGAAGCTGGTCCCCACTGGGCAGAGAGCCTGATAAGGGGCTCCATCCCAGGACCCTGGGATCATGACCTAAGCTGAAGGCAGATGCTTAACTAAGCCACCCAGGCGCCCCAATGCACATTTATTTTATTTTTTATTAATTTTTTAAAGATTTTACTTACTGACAGAGATCACAAGCAGGCAGAGAGAGGAGGAAGCAGGCTCTCTGCTGAGCAGAGAGCCTGATGTGGGGCTCCATCCCAGGACCCTGAGATCATGACCTTGAGCCAAAGGCAGAAGCTTTAACCCACTGAGCCAGGTAGGCGCCCTGATACACATTTATTTTAAAGAGAAATTTTTTCATGACTTCATACAGATACTTCCAGTTCACATATAAGGTTACAGGATTTACTTAATGTTCTGTTCGTAACTTAGGACAATCTGGTGTGGAACCCTCTTCCCACACCTTGCTGAGTCCAGGAAATGGTGTGTGTGTGTCCCTCAGGCTGGACCCAGATAGATCCCTGACAAGAATTTAGAGTATGCCTTTTAGCTCTCTAGTCAGCCAGGCTTTGGCTCCCTGTGTGGGGGGATAGCAGGACTCATGGGGCCCTCTGTGGACTCGGGCTTCTTTGAGGCCCTCTGTGCAGGCACTGAGCCCTAGGAGTGCCAAGGCCCCATGCAGCAGCACCTTCTCAGAAGGAGGATTGTCCTTAACCACTCAGAATTCATCTTACTGGAAAACCTGACTTCCCGCTACGAGGTGCCTTGTGTCCTGGACCTCAAGATGGGTACCCGCCAGCACGGTGACGATGCTTCAGAGGAGAAAGCAGCCAACCAGATCCGCAAGTGCCAGCAGAGCACGTCCGCAGTCATCGGTGTCCGTGTGTGTGGCATGCAGGTGAGGGGAATGCTGGGCTAGAGCCTGGGCTGGCTAGCGCAGCCAGTAGCTGCCGCTCCCGAACCCTGGCATCCTGTTTTCTCAAGGTTCTAGTGTGACTGAGTCTGTTGTTCTCTGGTTAGGTAAAAAGCATGCATGCTTGGGTGAATCTTCTGGGGCTGACCTGGTTGACTGAGTCTAGAACCTCTGGACAGGAGCGGGAATTAGGGAAGGGAGGTTAGGCCCTCTTCACCGACCCATACACTCAGGAGGGGTCTGTGCACAGAACCAGGTCAGAGGGCTGCATCCTGACTGAGTGGTTGCTGATCAGAGAGGACAGTGTGACGGGTGTACCTGACAGGTTAAAGGCTTCTGATCTGGGGCTGTCCTATTGCCGCTGTTCCCTGGGGTTCAGGCTTTGAGAGTGGCGGTCAGTACCTAATCTGCCGGTCTCTCCCCCCCCCCCCCCCGACAGGTGTACCAGGCAGGCAGTGGGCAGCTTATGTTCATGAACAAGTACCATGGGCGGAAGCTGTCAGTGCAAGGCTTCAAGGAGGCACTTTTCCAGTTTTTCCACAATGGTCGGTACCTGCGCCGTGAGCTCCTGGGCCCTGTGCTTAAGAAGCTGACTGAGCTCAAGGCCGTTTTGGAGCGACAGGAGTCCTATCGCTTCTACTCAAGTTCCCTACTGGTCATCTATGATGGCAAGGAATGGCCTGAGGTGGCCCTGGACTCAGATGCTGAGGACTTGGAGGACCTGTCAGAAGAGTCAGCTGACGAGTCTGCTGGTGCCTATGCCTACAAGCCCATCGGCACCAGCTCTGTGGACGTGCGCATGATCGACTTTGCACACACCACCTGCAGGCTGTATGGCGAGGACAGCGTGGTACATGAGGGCCAGGATGCTGGCTATATCTTTGGGCTCCAGAGCCTGATAGACATTGTCACAGAGATAAGTGAGGAAAGCGGGGAGTGAGCTTGCTGGCTGCCCCAGCACTTGAGAGACTCTCTGTGTCCCAGGCACAGCTGTGCTGCGTCGGGGAGGAGGCCAGTATGGCCAGGCCGTTGGCCCCTGCAGCCTGGAGCTGATGTGCAGAGGCCTCTGTGAGTCCCAGCCTGAGCCAGCCCTAACCGCGTTCGGAGTCTTTTATTTATTTTAACTATTTCTTCAACATTCCACATTTGATGATGCAGATACCTCTTTCTTCCCTGAGTGTAAATGTTCTAATACAAATCTTTTTGTTAATTGTACACAGTACTGCTGTCGTTCTTACTAGGGGTAGGCAGCCAGCCCCTTCCCGACCCCACAGAAGCCGCACACGTGCTGTCTCCACCCTAGCCCAGGAATATTCTCCTGGCTGCTGCCCCCATCTCATAGACCTAAAGTCACCACAGCTTCTTGACTTGGCCCGTAGGTCTCTCTGGGGTCTGGGCTGGGCTAGTATGCCAGCACCCCCTAAGCAAAGAACTTGATACAGGTCTTTGCCCTGCGCTCCACGCAGCTTAAGACAGAGTGGGGCAGCATGTATGCCAGACCTTGGATCCAGCTCCTGAACCGAGATGTCAGATGTCCCAGAGCCAAACTGGGGCCTCAAGTAGCTGCCAAGCTCTGGGCTATTGGCAGCCTTGGGCGCCGCAGCCCCGCCTCAGGAGGGGGACGGCCCCCGCGCCAATCGCAGCGCCCCCTGGCGGCTCCAAGCGGCGCGGCGCGGCTGGGCGCGGGCTCGAGTTAGCCTCCGGTTATGGTCAAAGGTCCTAGGAGGTGGGGATCCCAGTGAGAAAGAGTGTTCCTCTTAATCACACCACGTGTCACCACTGCTACCCACCACAACTACGCTGGTCTCATCTACCCAGCTCCAGCAAGTCTAGGAGGGTTCTGGGAGGTGTGGCAGGAGGTCTTGAACTGCAGAACCAGACACCAGGGAGAAGGGCATAGACCCGGTGCCAAAAAGGTAGGGTCTTGATGTCCAGTTCCAGCAGCCCCACACCTCCCTGAAACTCCCAGGCCCTCCTCTCCAAGGCCCACTATGCCTATGTGCACTATGTCCCGAAACCCAACTGTATATACTGGCCTGTTTGTGCCCACAACCCCTGCACTGGGCCCAGACTTCCAGTGGGGAATGTGGCCGGCCCAGACCCTGGACAGGAATAGAAGGCCCCCCCGGGGACGCTTAGAGCCTCTCCCCTGGGCCCCTGTGTCTCTCAGGACATCAAGGACAGGTCGGGGATGACTGGTCAAACAAGCTCTTAAGGCCACACAGCACCGCCCTCGCCACCCTCATCAGCTCTCCTGTCTGCTCAGAAATAAGATAATTCGGAGTTGTAGGTCCTATAAAGACAATAGAGCAACGTGACAGCGACTGGGAGCATAATGACCTTATTATGTTGGGGGGGTGGGTGTGAGCCCCAAGGGAGGAAACGGTATGCAAAGACCTGTATTAGAGGAGTGGAGAGAAGCGAGAGCAGAGAGGAGGTGGTGGGCTGCGAGGGCTGGAGGATTTGGACTGGGGAATGGCTAACCTGGTTTCTGTGCGTGGTGCGTGCGGCTGGCAGTAGGGACTCGGTGGAGAGGGGTCACGCGGCCTGTAGACACCAAGAAGACCGCCCCCCGCGGGCGCCTCCAAGTGTTGGATCAGCGAGACGCAACGATGGGACTCTGCTACCGTTAGTAGGTCAGGACCCACTCTCCCGGCGTGGCGGCGACGCTCGGGACTAGAGCGCAGGACGCACGCTCTGCCGTTGGGCTGCAGGCTGAGCGCTCCTTCCGGAGGTCGAACGGATCGCAGCACCCGGGCTTGAGCGGAGGACCAGGCGGGAGAAGCTAGGATGGGGTTCACCGGGCGGATACGGAGCGGGGGCTCAGAGGCTCGAAGTCTTGGGGGTCCGGACCCGACCGGAGGCTAACTCGAGCCGCGCCCGGTCGCGCCGCGCCGCTTGGAGCCGCCAGGGGGCGCTGCGATCGGCGCGGGGGCCGACCCCCTCCTGAGGCGGGGCTGCGGCGGACCGGCTGGTGCGCGCACGCGTCGTGTGTCACGGGCCGGGGCGGGGCGATCGCGGCGCTCCCGGCCTGGCGTCCTGGTTCCGCAGCCCCCGCCGCCTCCACTGCCCCGGCGCGGCCCGGCCCGGCCCCATGTATCGTGCGCTTTACGCGTTCCGCTCGGCGGAGCCCAACGCGCTGGCGTTCGCCGCGGGGGAGACCTTCCTGGTGTTGGAGCGCAGCAGCGCGCACTGGTGGCTGGCGGCGCGGGCGCGCAGTGGCGAGACCGGCTACGTGCCGCCCGCCTACCTGCGCCGCCTGCAGGTAAGTGTTCCCCTCCCCGGCTCGGCCTCCGCGGTCCCCCGACTGGGCCCCATCACAGGCTCTCGGCACCCACCCCGGAGCCCCAGCCCCGCCGGGACCTCCCGCAGATAGGGAGTTTGAGCACCTGACCCTGAGACCCCAGACTCACGAAGACTGGGACCCCAAGAGCCCGCACCCCTACAAAAGGCCAGGCCCTTGACAGCCAACTCTGAGGACTCCAGACCGGCAATCTAACTCTGGGACTGAGACTCCTTGGGATCCCAGACCCATTGAGACCCAATATCTGAAGCTCCATCTGAGTAGAATTCAAGATACAGTCCTGCCGAATTCTGATCAGTTCCTCGGATCACTGAAAGCTCAGACCCATAATCAGTCCTTAGTCCTTTCCCTGGATCCACCGGGTCGCACACTCTTGCCTCCCACCCTCAGACCCTCAGCTGGAGCCACTGCCTCCACCACGGAGACCCAGGCCACCCTGGACACCACCTGTTTCCTCAACCATGCTCTATGTCCTCACTCCCCCACTGACCTCTGAAGCCCCTGGATGACCCTCCAAACCTCCAAGCCTTGAGACGTCTGTGGCTTTTGCTCTCCCGTATTCACCCACCCCCTAAGCTCTTCTTCAGACCACCCCCAACCATCTTGGAACCAAAGTTCTCAGCCCCTGTTGGCACTCCCTGGCACTACTCTCTCTGACACCCCTCTTCCCCCATCCCAAGCCTCAGGCCCTGTCTTTTCAGACTAATTCTCTCTGAAATTGAAAGCCTCATCCCTCCTTGTCCACAGCCTGAGGTGGGGGCCTCTCCCGTTGTGAGGAAGTGAGATCTCTTCACGGCTTCCCCTGGTTTGACTATGGCCCTATTTCCTTCCAGTGGAGGCCGCATCTCCAGTTCCTGTTTCCCCAAGAATAGTCCTGCTGTGGGGGCTGGGGTGTAAGTGTCTCCAGCTGGTCTATTCTGACCTCAGGGGAAAGGAGGGCCTGGAGCCTCCAAGCCTGGCCTGTGCCAGACACCCCCGCCCCATCCTAGTCCCTAGTCTTTAGGAAACATCCTGTCCCAGCCCAGTTCAGGACAGAAATAACAGGATAAATTTGGAGATGTCATCTGGTCTTACCAGAGGGGATGGGCCCTGGGCCTTGGACCCTCAGCTTGCTCCCATGTAGGAGTGCCTGGGGCGTGACTGGGGCCCTGGACACTAGGGCTGCTGGCTTCGGAGGGAGCGTGTCAGACCCAGCCTCTCTGGGGTTGGGGGCTGTTGGAAGCCTCTTCTTCAAGGGCCTGTGAAGATCCTTTTCAGGGCTAGTGGGCTTGGGGCTTGGCAGGGGCAGGGAGGCTCCCATCCCCTCGTAGTCTCTTTCTGCATATCTCCCTGTCTCTGTCTCCCTAACTCTGTCTGTGTCTGCCATTCCGACGCTCTGCCTTTCTCCGTCTCTGGCTCTCAATTTCTTTCTGCGTTGTCTCCCTCTGCCTGTCTCTCCCTCTCTCTCCCTTCCTCCCTCCCTCTCTCCCCTTCTCTCTCTTTCTTGTTTCCTATGGATATGTGTTTCTTTTTTCTGTCCCCCTTTCTGTCTCCTGTCTCCCTGCATTCTGGCATTCCCCATGCTATCTGGAGGGCTTTGCTGACCTCTGTATCCATCTGTCCATCCCCGTCAGGGACGCTTCTTCGACCCTGCTCTGAGTGACGTCACCTCAGTTCAGAGACCTCCATGTACCCTGATGGACCATGACGGACAGGGGAGGGGTGGAGGTGGATGGTCCCACAGCGGCCACCCCCTACTCTTCACACCTTGTCAGTCTGGCTGGGCAGACTAGACCCCCGAGTTGCTGGGTCTGGCAGCACGGAAATCTGGGCCGGGGGCCAGGCCCCTCTCTTAGGTCCGTCCTTTGCCACAAACACAGACTGCTGGTTCCCAGGGCAAGACTGGAAGATTCCTGGAATAACTAGGGGGTATGAGGGCTGGAAGCAGGGATGGAAAGAGGAGACCCCTTTGGCCCGTCCTCAGCTGGTCCCTCAGGCCCATCCCCGGGGTCTGCAGAAGGCTCTGTGAGGACTGGGCTATTCTGGAGTGTGACCTTGGTTTGAAGAAGGGTCAGCAAGATCCAGAGTGATTTGTTAAGGGTTCCAGACACTAGAGGCTCCCTGCTTGGCATGTTAGCCTGGGCTCTGAGCCAAGCCTGGGGATAGACTAGGTATGTACTCATGGTCTCGAGCTGGGGATCCCTGGGCTGTGTTTTTGCTCTAGACCCCTGGTGTTCGGAGACAGCTGAGAGCCTCACTGTGGGGCCTGACTGGGATCCCCATATGTAAAGCAGCAGCATGGGGCCACCCTGTGCCCCAGCTCCCTGAGTGACACAGTTTTTGAGAGCCTTAACTTCATATTCTCCTTCAGCTTTCTGGGCTCCTGTCTAGCATTCCAGGATTTCGCTGTAATGGGGCTCCATCCTGGGCTGGGTCAGGGCTCACCCTCCCTAGGTCCCCAGGTCTAACTTCTCACCCTTGCTCCCACCCAGGGCCTGGAGCAGGATGTCCTCCAAGCGATTGACCGGGCCATTGAGGCCGTGCACAATGCAGCCATGCGGGATGGTGGCAAGTACAGCCTGGAGCAGCGCGGAGTCCTTCAGTGAGTGTGGGGGGAGGGGAGGAGGACGGCCCCCTCCCCCTCCCTGCCGCCCCCGCCCCAGCATGGTAGGGTCGGGGTCCTTCAGTGAGTGCTGGGGATGTCTGGAAGGCAGAGTGGGGTGGAGCAGGAGGGAGATGGGAGCAGCCTGGGCTGGAGGGGCCCCCGCTGCATCCCACAGGGAGCATGTGAGAATTTGGGGGAGTTTTAAGGTCACTTGCCCAGTGGTTACCCTGCCCCTCCATCAGGAAGCTGATCCACCACCGGAAAGAGACCCTGTCCCGCAGAGGCCCCTCTGCCTCCAGTCCCTCGGCTATGACCCCGTCCACCAGTGACCACCATTTGGATGCTGCTGCCGCCAGGCAGCCCAATGGGATGTGTCGAGCTGGGTTCGAACGGCAGCACAGCCTGCCCAGCTCCGAGTATCTCGGGGCAGACGGAGGCCTCTACCAGGTATGCGGTGAGGGAACCCTGGGGAAGGGAGGTGGGCGGAGCTTCAGTCTGGGTCCAGAGGCTCCAAGAGTCCACTCGGGTCCGGGATGCAGAGCAGTAGCCCAGCACATGCCAAGAGCCCAGGGCCCCCACCAGGCCGGTACCCGAGTCAGCAGCCTGCCCTCCCAGATCCCGCTTCTGTCCTCCCAGATCCCACCGCAGCCTCGCCGAGCGGCTCCCACCACGCCACCCCCACCCGTGAAGCGCCGAGACCGAGAGGCCCTGATGGCCCCGGGAAGTGGTGAGAAGGCAGGGTTGGGGCAGTTGGTGGGGATGGGCACCCTGTGCTTGGAACGGCCGTCTGCTTGTGTCAGAAGGTTAGGGGTTCTGGGCTCGGCAGGGTGGGTCTGGCAGAGAAACCAGGCTGGGGCTCAGGGCCTGGAGGGGTAAGGGACCTCCCAGCACAGCATCCGCTCTCTGCCCACAGGCGGCCGCAACACCGCGCCCTCCGGGGGCAGCTCTGTGTCCAGCGGCTCCTCAGTCAGCAGCACCTCCCTTGACACGCTCTGTACCGGCTCTAGCTTGTCGGAGCTGGGCCCCAGCTGCTCGCCCACGCCCCCGCCTGTGCCGCGCCGAGGCACCCATACCACTGTGTCCCAAGCGCAGCCCCCTCCCTCCAAGGCGCCAGCCCCCGAGCCCCCTACAGAGGAGGTGGCAGTTGATACGGCCTCAGCCCCCGATGAACTGGAGGCCCTGGGTGCCCTGAGCCTGGGGACCACTGACGAGAAGGCGGTGGCTGAGCCTGCCGTGCCCAGGACCATCGGGGCAGAGCTGATGGAGCTCGTGCGGAGAAACACCGGCCTGAGCCACGAGCTCTGCCGCGTGGCCATTGGCGTCGTGGTGGGTCACATCCAGGCCTCCGTACCGGCCAGCTCGCCAGTCATGGAGCAGGTCCTCCTCTCGCTGGTAGAGGGCAAGGTGAGGGTGGGCGGCTGGGCCCAGGGCCTCCCCGCCCTGGGGCCGCCCTGCCTCCCCCGCGCCATCCCTGCCCTCACCCTTGTGTCAACCCTTGACAGGCATGTGCTGAGCTCTGGCTCGGCCTTCATTGTGCCAGGTGCTGGTGACCTTTGAACTGGTCCCTGGAGGGGAAAGGGAGAAAGGGAGAGAGAGCATTCCGGGCAGAGGCTCAGCCTGGGCAAGGGCCTTGAGGCAGGACCACACTTGGCTCGCGGGCAGAAGCGAAACAAGGCCAGCATGGCTGTAACATGGGGAGCAAGGGAACAGGCGGTGTGGGAGAAGGTGCGATGCGGAGCAGGTGACGGATGAGACCAGATGTGAGTGGCCCAGAGTCTTCTCTGGCTGCAGGGGGAGAGTGGACAGAGGGCATGGGAGAGGGGAGTGCCCTGCTGGCCTTGGCAATGGGGAGGAGTGGGTGCTTCGAGAGCTGTGGCGGAGGCCTTGGTGCTGACGCAGGTGTGAGTCAGGTGCGTGGGCGTTGTGGGGCCGGTGGGAGCCTTTGCCAAGGTTGGGGCACTGATCAGGAAGCAGGATTGGAGGGTATGGGAACCAGATGGGCCCAAGGTCCCTCCTTAGAGCCCCAGGATCCAGCAGCCGTGGGCAGGGGGTGGAGCAGCAGGTCAGCAGGGTCGTCTGTGCTGGGCACAGCCGGTGCTTGTCAAACAGGAAGCACTGGGAGACAGAAGGTGGGGAGATGACAAGGCCTGGTGGCGTGTTGTGCGGCATCCCAGTCACATTCAGGCAGTGGCAGAGTCGGGAGCCTCCCACACGAAGATGTTTACGCAGGGCTGGCATGAGAGGCGGGTTGTTGGAGGGCACCCCGCACGTGTGTCTCGTGCAGAATCTGGTCCCAGCAGGTTATCAAGACTGGGGGCGATGGAGGTACTTGCAGAGGGGGGATGGGATGGGTGGGGCGCTGCCCTTGGGAGTTTCCTTGTTGAGGTGTGGGTCATGGGAGCAGGTGTTTAGTGGGAGCTCGAGGCGGGGCAGGGGGAAGGATGAAAGAGAACCAGGGGCTGGTCCCTCCCAGGCTTTGGAAGGACACGAACCAGGGGCAGCTCTGGGAGGTGAGGCGGGGGACGCTTGGCCTGGAGCTCATGCCTGTGACATCCTCAGGATCTGGGTGGACTTCCCAGCTTTGGGGGCTTCCTGGAGATGGGGATGGGCCAGGAAGCTCCCAGGAGTGTGCTGAATCCTGCCTCCTTCTCTCCCCAACCCAGGACCTGAGCACTGCCCTGCCCTCCGGGCAGGTCTGCCATGACCAGCAGCGGCTGGAGGTGATTTTTGCAGACCTGGCTCGCCGGAAGGACGATGCCCAGCAGCGCAGCTGGGCCCTGTACGAGGACGAGGGAGTCATCCGCTGCTACCTGGAGGAGCTGCTGCACATCCTGGTGCGGGGTGGGGGCCCACGGGTGTCCTCCCCCCAGGGCTCAGGAGTCTCCCCTGCGTGTACTCCGCTCCCTCTCCTGTGACTGCGTGGCTCCCGCTGAGTCTGTCGCGCTTCCTCCTCCCCGCAGACTGACGCCGACCCTGAAGTTTGCAAGAAAATGTGCAAGAGAAATGAGTTTGAGTCTGTCCTGGCCTTGGTGGCCTATTACCAAATGGTGTGTGCGAGGCATGGGGGCGGGGCGTGGAGGCGCCGGGCAGACGTGGGGCTTCCGGGCACTGAGCGCACGGGGTCTCCCGCCAGGAGCACCGGGCGTCCCTGCGGCTGCTGCTCCTCAAGTGCTTCGGCGCCATGTGCGGCCTGGATGCGGCCATCATCTCCACACTCGTGTCGTCTGTGCTGCCTGTGGAGCTGGCGCGGGACATGCAGACTGACACGCAGGGTGAGATGAGGGGGAGCCGCCTGCCCCGTGGTGGGTCCCCACCAGCCTGACGGGCTCTCACCGCCTGCCTTGCCCTCCAGATCACCAGAAGCTCTGCTACTCCGCCCTCATCCTGGCCATGGTGTTCTCCATGGGTGAGGCAGTGCCGTACGCACACTATGGTAAGCGGGCAGCTCCCCCACTGCTGGGAGCCTGAGAGTCTGGGACCGTCTGCCCCCAGCTGACAGGAACCCAGGGGGTGGGTGCTTGGGTGGGGCTCAGACTGTGTGCGCCCCTCCCCCAGAGCACCTGGGCATGCCCTTCGCCCAGTTCCTGCTGAGCATCGTGGAGGATGGGCTGCCCCTGGACACCACCGAGCAGCTGCCGGATCTCTGCATGAACTTGCTTCTGGCTCTCAACTTGCACCTGCCAGGTGGGGGGTGGTGGCCGGCGGCAGGAAGGGAAGGGGAGGGCGGGTGGGGGCCGGCGGGGTGGGGGGCTCTCCCCGCTTGGTGCTTGGTGCCCATGCACTGGTTTATACCCATGTCCTTCCTCAGCCCCCGACCAGAACGTCATCATGACCGCCCTGAGCAAACACTCCAACGTCAAGATCTTCTCTGAGAAGCTGCTGTTGTTGCTGAACAGAGGGGGTGAGGGCCGGAGAATCCGTGCGACACCCCTGCCCTGTCATTGGCCTCCGTGACACCCGTCACTCCCTGCGGTGGCCTGGACTGCCCCCCCACCCCCCCACCCCCGCAGCGACCATCCTGAGCCCTTCCTCCCGCCTCCTAGATGACCCCGTGCGCATCTTCAAACATGAGCCGCAGCCGCCACACTCCATCCTCAAGTTCCTGCAGGACGTGTTCGCCAGCCCTGCCACGGCCGCCATCTTCTACCACACGGACATGATGGCGCTCATCGACATCACCGTGCGCCACATCGCAGACCTGTCGCCTGGAGACAAGGTGCCCGGAGGTGGCTGGGGCAGGGGTGGGAGCTGTGTAGAGGCTGAAACGGAATGAAGCGGGGGACAGGCCATGGAACGGAGACGGGGCGTGGGGTGCAGCTGGAGCCAGGTCAGCGTGGGGGCCACTTAGGAACCATGGCGGCTGTGCCCAGACCCAAAGGAACCCCGGTGAGCGGTTGTGGGCCAGGCTGCCCGGACGGAGCTGGGGTGGAGGAAGCCGGGGGTCAGGCAGGAGGAGGGGCATTTCCACAAGGCCTCAGAGGCTGCGGCAGGAGCTCATGATCTCAGAGGAGGGGATGTGACCTGACTGACAGCCGACATGTCGCTTAGACTGTTTGAGAGCTCGGGGTTGGTGGGAAGCTTGCAAGGAAGCAGCCACGGCTGTCAGGGCAGCCTGTGTGGGCAGTGAGAGGCCATGGCCATGGGGGACGAGGTCAGGTTTGTGAATCAGAGGTGAGTGCCAAGCCTGCCGTGGCCTTCTGTTAGGCAACCAAAGTGTGATTGCGGTTGGAATTGCCCCCCAGAGGCCGGAGGTGACTGACAAGCAGTATCCGCAGAGTAGAGGGAAGAGGGTCCGAATGGAACATGTAAGAGAGAATCTGAAGTGGAGGGAAGTGGGGGGTGGACATTGGAAGGTGTAAGCGGAGACAACGCCTGTGAGTTTGTCTACGAAGGGAGCAGAAGAGCGGAGGGCCGCGGGAGGGAGATAGGTCGGGAAGTGCTTTTTTTTTTTTTTAATTATTTATTTATTTGAGAGAGAGAGAGACTGAAAGAGCATGAGAGGGGAGAGGTCAGAGGGAGAAGCAGACTCTCCGCTGAGCAGGGAGCCCAATGTGGGACTCGATCCCAAGACTCCGGGATCATAACTTGAGCTGAAGGCACTTGCTTAACCAACTAATCCACCCAGGCGCCCCGGTCAAGAAGTGTTTTAAAGGCAGAAGATGATGGTGCAGGTTTCTGGGCCGGAGGGAATGATCCAGTAAGCATCAAGAAATGGCTGGTGTGTTCAGGAGCGTGGGCCAGTGCAGGAGCCAAGTAGACCAGGCAGTGGGAGACGGCCCAGGCCTGTGTTGGGATGCCCCCCCACCCCCCAGGGGGAGCCAGGGCAGCTCATTCTGGCGGGGATGGGTGAGATGCGGATGCTCGGAGGGGAGGACAAGAGCCTTCTGAAAGACCGCTTGTTTTCTCCACGGAGCACAAGGCCGGCTGTGTAGGCGCTTTAGATCCGGAGAACTGAGAGAAGAAGGTGGGCTTTTCCTTAAGGGTGCGTGAATGTAGCAGAGGAAAGAGCCCGGAGTGCAGGGCCGTGCCGCACGTCCGTGTGAGCTTTATGGTAGAAAAGGAGGTTTGGGCCTGTGCAGGGCCCTGGGGCTGTCCACTGCTTAGACGCTGGGAGCGGATTTGCAGGTGCTACAGTCTGACCAGGCTTGGGGGGCACAGGGTGACGCTGCCTGAAGAAGTGACTCCTCTAAGCACAGGTCAGTGCTTAAAGAGGGTCAGTGGATTGGGTGTCTCAGTGAGGAGAAGGAGCAACTGGGCTGTCAGACTGGAGGGGCTGTTGAAGGTAGGGGTGGCTTATCAGAGAGGACACTTGTGTTTCTGGCCTGTGCGTTTAGGTGGACAGGTGTGCTCTTTAGTAAGAAAAAAACATGAGCGAGTAAAAAAAACAAAAAAACAAAAAAACAAACCATGAGCAAGCCTGCTGTTTGCGGAAGACGGGGAAGGTCGTGAGTGTGATGGTGGATGTGTGCAGCAGAGGTGTCTCTGCGGGCTGCGGGAGACGAGAAGTGGGCAGTGGATGTTCTCACCTGGAGCCCACTGGACGGGTCTCGGCCAGAGGTGTGAACATGGGTCAGTATCTGAAGCTGTGGGTGTGAGTGAGATCTTCAGAGTGAGAGGGGGAAGTGAGCAGCAGGGGGCCTCTGACCGCACAGTAAAGGTGGGCAGGAGCTGGCCGCTTGCCCTTGCTTCTCTCCGAGCCAGGACTCCCGTGGGCTGACCCATTCTGGGACTGCCTGTGTCTGGGACGGTCCAGCCATTCATTTCCTTGGCGGCTCTTACGGGCCCGTCTGGGCCAGGCACAGGGTGGGTGCTGAGGGTATGGCCTTGATCTTCCGTGCTGTGAGCTGGTCCATGGCCCCGGGGGCCCACGTGGTGGTCTGTTCCTGTCCGGGCCCAGTGGCAGTGCCTCCCCTGGGTCCCTGAGCTCAGCCACTCCTCCTGCAGCTGCGCGTGGAGTACCTGTCCTTGATGCACGCGGTGATCCGCTCCACGCCCTACCTGCAGCACCGCCACCGGCTCCCCGACCTGCAGGCCACCCTGCGGCGCATCCTGACCGAAGAGGAAGCCTCGCCCCAGGGCCAGATGGACCGCATGATTGTCCGAGAGATGTGCAAGGAGTTCCCTGAGCTGGGCGAGGACCCCAGCTAGCGCCTTCCTTCCCTCCCTTCCCTGCAGCCCTGGGCAGGGTGCAGGGGACACGGAGGTGTGGCCCTCAGAATGTTTTGCACAGACAGCATGGGGCAGGTGGTGGTGGAAGGGACCTAAGCAGGGCCCCCGCCCAACCTGAAGGAGAGCCAATGCGAGGGGCCAAGTGCGGGATTGGGGACCACGCTCTGGGAGCTCTGCTGGGGCAGAGGGCCTGTGTGAGCTGAAGCCCCTCCATCTCCTGGTAGGCTGCCTCTTCAGCATGCCCCCTCCCCTCAACACAGATGCACACTCAGAGTCCTGCTGCTGCCCCAGGCTGGCCCAGAGTCCCCGTCCCTCTCCTGCCTAGTCTGGGTCCTGGGCCTCAGCAAGCCATGTCCTTAGGGTAAGGGGAGGCGCCTTCTGCCAGCTCTGTTCTTTGCCTTAGCTTCACAGTGAGTGCTGCTCATATGCTCCCCCTCCCCGTGGGGGTCGCTTTCCCTTGCTCCCACCCCAGAGGTCTTGGCCAAGCTGCTGCTTTGAGCACAGAATCTTAGTGACGGGCCATCTCTTCTGGAGCTCCGCAGAAGAGCATGATGGCACTGAGAAGGCCAATGAGAGTCTATTTTCTCTGTAAAAACAGACTGAAAAGCCATGTGTATTTTCCCGTGTGCTGCAGCTCACCTTCGGAAATAAATCACAGGCATCTGGAAACAGGCTGTGTGCTCCGCAACCCCGCATGCTCCTGGGTTGGGGTGGGGCAGGATGGGCTGGGGATGCTGGGGCCTCAGGACCTTGTCACTTGCTTGCCCTGACTTCTCCAGCTTGGGGAGCGGATGGTCCCTAACAGGCCTGTCCATCAAGGTCCCTTGAGCCCTGTTCAGCCTCTCTCCCTGAGTTCCCATTGCTCCCTGGCCACAGCTAAGCCAATGAGTGCTCTGCGGCCTGTTTGCAGGTGACTGCCCTCGAAGACCTCACTTCTCCCCTGGTGAAACCCTCTCCCTTGTAGCTGTTCTCAGATGAAGCGGGCCCCACGGCAGCCTTCCAGCACGTGCAGGCCCTGCCTGGCTCTGTTCCCTTGCTCGCCTGTCGTGGGTCCAACAAGATCCCTCATTTTGCAGCCTCAGAAGTTCCATCCTAACAGTGGGGGCAAAAAGAGTTACCTCAGCAGACATGGGGTTGAGTTGGCATTACTGTTGGCGGACAGTTGGGGACCACCTGGCGAAAGCTTCATTTTCCTTATGGGCTCCCAAGTTAATGAAGGCTCTGGCCACAAATGGGGAAGGGTCAGGAGCCCACAGGCAGACACCAGGCAGAAGTGGTTTTCATTAGTTCCCTCCATTTTTCACCCAGGACGATCCTCATCCGATACTCCCACATATCCTGAATTACTGATACTGTGACTTCTGGTCGCTGAAGGCCAAGGGCTGTTCCACTATTTTCCCAACAGAACTGTAATCCAGCAAGAAGCACCAAAAAGGTCAGGGCAAGGGGTGGGGTCCCCTGGACACAGGTCCTTGGGAATCTGAGGCAGGAACATGTGACAGTGAACTCAACGGAAGTAAAGCTCAGGAGGCTGATGAGGGATGTCCGAGCTTAACTCTTTTTTTTATTTTTATTTTTATTTATTTTTTTTTTTTTTTCGAGCTTAACTCTTGACTGTCGGTTAAGCACCTAAGCTCCCCTGCTGGACCAGAAAAGGGGCCGACAGTGCCCCCCAGTGGAAAGGTGAGGCACAACCTGTTTACTCCTCTTCACTCTCGGGGCCTTCTGCCTTGCATTTCACATCCCAAGTCCATGGCCTTCCAATCACGACTCCTTCCTCACTGGAGAGCTGAAAGCAGAGAACGATGGTGCTCCTTCGGAGAGAGCGTAATTCCATAAAAAGCACAGGTGTCCCAGGAAACCGATGCAGGAACGTGCGACAGCAGCCATGCTTTGCTCTGTCCCCTATCGTGATGCACACACTGACTTTGGAAGGGCAGGGCTGTGCTGTGCCCTCTGTCTCCATACTGCCAGCTGTTATGAGCAAAGTATAACCCTGGGGTGGTGGGTGGGGGTAAGCCTGGTGTGCGTGTGTGCGTGTGTGTGTGTGTGTGACACAAGAGCCCCCGTTGACAGTGTTAAATACTGGCCTCTGGCAGCAAACGTGCTCAGAGAGGATCCAGAGCTCTGCGACCCCCTCAGCAGACACCCTGATGGTGCTCTCCAAACACAAAATTACAACCATAAGGGGGAATGATGGTTAGTCACAGAATTCCTCAGCGAGGGAAGTCTGCAAGAATGGAGTTGTGCTTTCTTTGGCTGCTTAGAAGGATGGTAAATGTGGGATGTGGTGAGGCTGGAGGGCAGAGAGAGACAACTAAGCCACTCAAATGGGAGTATTTGGTGGATGGGGCCGAGAAGAAAAACTCAAAGAAGGTTGTGAGGGGCACTGAGGGATGGGGGTTTGGGCTGAGCTCTTGGGTAGAAGTGGGTACACAGAGGTGCTGGCACCTTGCCTGTGGGACGAACCCCATGGACCACAGGCTACTTATGCATCAGGCAACTCCAGGGTAAGGCGTTGGGTGAAGATCACATGCCTGCTCAGTCCCCGAAAGGTACAGACACTCCAAACAGGTGAAAACCTTTTTTTTCCTCTTTCTCTCTCTTTTAAAAAGATTTTTATTTGGGGACACCTGGGTGGCTCAGTTGGTTAAGCCGCTGCCTTCGGCTTGGGTCATGATCCCAGCATCCTGGGATTGAGTCCCGCATCGCGCTCCTTGCTCAGCAGGAAGCCTGCTTCTCCCTCTGCCTCTGCCTGCCTCTTTGTCTGCCTGTGCTCACTCTCTCTGACAAAAAAAAAAAAAAAAAAGAATTTAAAAAGATTTTTATTTGACAGAGATCACAAGTAGGCAGAGAGGCAGGCAGAGAGAGATGGGGAAGCAGTCTCACTGCTGAGCAGAGAGCCCTATTCAGGGTTTGATTCCAGGACCCTGAGATCATGACCTGAGCCTAAGGCAGAAGCTTTAACCCACTGAGCCATCCAGGTGCTCCTTTTTTTCTTGTTTTTATGGAAAAATAACGTAACCACGAAAAGTGCAGTATACAGAGAGTACAACTGAATGAATTAGGAAAGAATGCTAGTACAGCCACCATCCAAGTCAAGAAATAGAATATCACCAGTCCCCAAAGCCCACTGGTGTGTGCCCCCTCTCCCTCATTGACACATGCGTCCTCCCTGGAGGGAATTACAGGTAAGTTTCGCCTGTATTTGAACTCGACATAAATGAAGCCATACAGTATAAACTCTTAGTCCGGCTTCCTCATTCACCATTAAGTTTCTGAGATTTGTCCGTGTCCTAGTATGTGGTTGCAGTGTGTTCACCGCCAAAGTTGTGTGGGATGTATCCTCCGTTACTCACTGCTGATGACCTC
This sequence comes from Mustela lutreola, assembly GCF_030435805.1. Classification (NCBI taxonomy): domain Eukaryota; kingdom Metazoa; phylum Chordata; class Mammalia; order Carnivora; family Mustelidae; genus Mustela; species Mustela lutreola. The sequence goes on along the minus strand of NC_081291.1, from coordinate 18,576,126 downwards.
TCAGTTTCTAGTTCTTACCTATTACGAATAGTGCCGTCAGGGACGTTGTTACCCAGGATGTCTTTTGCACATGTGCATTATATTGGAGGTATATTCTCATGAGTGGAACTGCAGGCTTAAAAGCCCACACTCCAAACAGTTTTGCAAAGTAGCTGTACCAATGTATGCCCCCCTCCAGGCATACTGAGTTCCAGCTCCTCCGTCTTGTTCCCAAAACTGTATTGTCAGCTTTTTCTTTTCTTTTCTTTTCTTTTTTTTAAAGTCATTCCAGTATACCATCATAGTATTTGCTTTTAAACTTGCATTTCCCTGATGGCTAAAGAGATTGAGTACCTTTTCACGAGTTTACTGGCTATTTGGATTATTTGTGAACCCATTCAAATCTCTTGCCCATTCATTTGCTGGGTTGTCTCTCTTTCGTTGATTTGTGGTATGTCTGTGGCATAGGAGTCCTTGGGTTGTCTATCTTGCAATATCTGCTCCCATCCTCAATGTTGTCTTTTGGTGAAAAGATGTTCTTAGTTGTAAGAGTTGTAACTTTTTCCAGAATTTCTTTGTGGTTAGTGCATTTTGTATCTTAATAAATCTTTGCTTAAAGTATGAAGAAGCTCTTCTGTGTTGTCTTCTAAAAGCTGTGTTCTCTTTCCTTTCATATTTTACTGTCAAATCTGTCTGGAATTGAGTATGTGGTAGTATGAAGTAGGGTTCTCATTTAACTTCTTCTACATGGATATACAAATGAGCCGGCGCCATTTTTTGAAAGACCCATTTTTTTCCTTCATGTTGACTCTTAAGAGCCACCCTCGTCAAAATTCAAGTTTCCACAAATCTTTAGGCCTGTCTTCGGGATTATGTTCTAGCAGTCTGTCCCTGCTCTGGGACCATAGTCTTGCTTTCTGTAGCTTCCCAGTAGAGGAAGGTGTCCTCCTTTGGTTTTCAAGACTGTCTTGGGTATTCCTGGCCCTCATTTTAGAACCTAGTTTATCAGTCTACAAACACACACACACACACACACACACACACACACACACACACAGAAACACCGGGATTTTATTGGAGTTGCATTAAATCCATATGTCCATGTCAATTTTAGAAGAAATGGCATCTTTACAATATTGAATCTTCCAATCTTTGAACACAGCTCTTCACTCCATTTATGTCTTTATTTCTTTCAGTAATGTGTGTGAGTGTGTGTGTGTGTGTGTGTGTGTGTGTAAAAGAGTCATTGTATAACTTTCATTAGCTTTATTCCTGGCATTTTGTTACTTGATGCTCTTGTAAATGGCATATTTTTAAAATTTTTATTTTCTGTTGCTGATATATAGAAATTAGAACTGATTTTCATTTTTATTTATATTAGAGATTTTTAAGAAGATTATTTATTTATTTGAGAGAGAGAGAAAGATCACAAGTAGGCAGAGAGGCAGGCAGAGAGAGGGGAAAGCAGGCTCCCTGCTGAGCAGAGAGCCCGATGTGGGGCTCAATCCCAGGACCCTAAGATCATGACTTGAGCCCAAGGCAGAGTCTCAACCCACTGAGCCACCCAGGTGCCCTAAAGATTTTATTTTTAGGTAATCTCTACACTCAGTGTGGGGCTCAAACTCACAACCCCAAGACCAAGAGTTTCACGCTCCACCAACTGAGCCAGCCAGGTGCCCTCCAACTGATTTTTATATATTGATCTTGTGTTCAAGAACTTTTCTAAGCTTACTCTAATAACTTATCTATAGGTTCTTTCAAATTTCTCATACACACAGCCCTATTACCTGTGCATAAGTTTTACTTTTTTCTTTCTAATCCTCTAATCCTCATAACTTTTTATTATTTTTCCTGCCTTAACAGCACTGGCCATGCCCTCCGATATAACATTGAGATTTGTGGTCATGAATGTAAAATGTTTTTCTCTTATAATGTTCTGCTGCTCCAGAGGTGAGGAATACACAGTCTATTTTTTTTTTTAAAGATTTTATTTATTTGTCAGAAAGAGAGAGAAAGCACACAAACAGGCAGAGAGGCAGGCAGAGGCAGAGAGAGAGGCAGGCTCCCTGCCGAGCAAGGAGCCCAATGTGGGACTCCATCCCAGGACCCTGGGATCATGATCTGGGCCAAAGGCAGCAGCTTAACCCACTGAGCCACCCAGGTGTCCCACAGTTAGTCTCTTTTAAGTGGGCTTAGATTTTAGCTCATGTTTGTCTCAGAAAAGCAGGGCAGATGAGTTGTTCTAACACGGGATTCTATAAAGCTAATGATAAAGGTAAGGAACAGGGGAGCTGAGAAATGATGGAGATCTCAGTGAGATCAAAGAACTATTGGATAATTAGCTGGATGGGTTGGCCAGGTCTTCTGGCTTTCTCTTCCAGCAAGGTACCTGACTGAGGGGGAAAGAGCGGGCAAACACAGGGTAGAAGGAAAAGCCAGGATGCGAGAGGCCAACATGTCCTAGAGAGCAGTTTCTGCAAAGCCTTTGCCCTCTGGTCTTCTGGGCGGCTCTCCATCTATCCCACAGCAGCCTCAAACCCAGGTTTCTGAGCCCCAGATGGACCCTCTAGCTTAGAGTTGAAAAGAAGAGACAGTGGATGAACTGCAGGGATCTTGCTATGTTGCTAGGAGGTAGGGGCAGGTCTGGAGTTGAAGGGAGAAACTATCAGAAATAGTTGGTTTCTGTCTTTACAGGACGCAGTAGAAGCTGCCACGGAGGGGTGGGGGAGAGGGAGGCCTCCACGGTACAGCAGCCAGAGAGAGGACTGCAGTGGAGGGAGGAACAGCAGGAGGAGACAGGGATAGCCACCGAAGTCACACCACGTGTCAGGGGTATTAAGAAGTGTAGGTCTTGGGGCGCCTGGGTTAACCCTCAGTGGGTTAAGCCTCTGTCTTGGGCTCAGGTCATGATCTCAGGGTCCTGGGATGGAGCCCCGCCTCGGGCTCTCTGCTCAGCAGGGAGCCTGTTTCTCCCTCTCTCTCTGCCTGCCTCTCTACTTGTGATCTCTGAGTGTGTGTGTCAAATAAATAAATAAAATCTTAAAAAAAAAAAAAAAAAAGCCTAGGTCTTGCTCTCCACGGGAGGATCCGCTGAAGCCACTGCTAGCCCTGGTAAAGACAGCAGAGTTTGATCTGTCTCGGCAGGCGGTTCCTTTACACCTCTGCACATTTGACCACTTAGCCTCCAAGACCTAGGATGAGCGCTCCTCCTTCCCACGCAGCTGCGGACTTCCTCTCGGTTATTCGGGCTCTGCTCAAGCATTCTCTCTAGCGGGAAGCCGTCCCAGATCGCTAAGTTGGCGGAGGCACCTCCTCCGGGACCCTAGCAGCCCAGCCCCTAGCGTTCCGCCTGCCTCCCTCCTTTGTTAGTGTAAAGTTCTGTGCCCTGTACTCGCTAGATTGTGGACCCGGAGGGCGAACGTGCAACCAAAACCTCATCCCCTGCCTCGCTCCTTCAGCCCCTGGACAGGAGGTCTGGGCCCCCATCCGAGTTCCGCCTTCAGCGACCGAGCAGACGCTCCACCCTCACGCCCAGTGGAACCCAGACTGCACACCCGGCGCGGAGCTCCGACCTTAAGGGGTTCCTCAGATTCTGGAGCCCAGCGGCCGGCTCTCGGTAGGTAGACGGGGCGCTCGGGAGGTGGAGCCCACGGGAGCCCCACCTCCCGGAAGCGAAGAAGTCAAGGGGCCAAAGAATGTGCTGTTTGATTGGTTGATGATGATGTCATAGGTACCGTCGGAGTGGGCCGGATGCCTCAGCAAGGAGTTTCCCGTCAGTTCCTAGCAGGAGCCGCGCCCCTTGGAGCGTTCTGGGATCAAGCCCTAAACCCCCCCTTGGTCCTGGGACGCCCGCGCCCTTCACACATGACGCTGCAGAGCGTTGCCGCTGTTGCCTCTGCCGGAGGGACCGTAGAGAGCCTTCAGGATTATCTCTTCCGGCCATCCTGGAAGCCACAGAACCCTCCCCTCAGACAATGAGTCGGTCGTCGGGGGCGGAGCCTCCCATTGTGCCAATAGTTCTCCCCTAACCTGGTGTCGTCTTCTGTGACGTCCATTTGGCGGTGTCTGTCTATTGGCCAGCTGGGACCGATTGGCGTCGGAGTTGCTCAGCGCTGGGAGAACTGTACTGAATCGTAGGAGGAGGGTTGAGCTTCCGCTAGTCCCTTCAAGGGGTTAAGGGACGCGGTCGTGGCGGGCGAGGGGCGGGGATCCAAGGAAGCCGTGGCTGCAGCCCTGTGGCAACGTCGGTCTCCACGTGGCATCCCAGAGCACTCGAGACCCGCGACCTGGAGGAGGGTGTAGCCTCCAGTGGAGGGTTCCCCAGCGCGGGAGACTGCTGGGATCCAGCAAGGCAGAGAGGAGTTTGGTCTCTACTCATGCCTTGGGCGGGTCACCTACAGTCCCTGCTCTGCAGAGACGCTCCAAACAGGCAGATGGTCGCGACATGTTTCATGAGTTAATACTCACTGATCGAACAGTTCAAGCTATTAACTTTGGGTCTGGCGTCCCAAATCCCCATCCAGTCAACGTCCCTTCCACCCCCAGGATTGCACATAGTACCCCTGCCAAGGGTCAGGAAAACGCTCTCTGCGCATCATGGGCACCAAATTTTCAGATCAAAATCCAGGACAGAGTTCGGAACGAGTCCTCAGGAAGGAGGACAAAAGACCTGCAAGTAGAAGAAAGGATGGGAGACCGTGCCTTGAAGAAGGAAGGAGGGTAAGGGCGGTGGCTCAGAGCAAGGAGGATGGATCCAGGGACAGCGAACCTTCCAGCCCTGTTCAGTACCGCGGGCAGCAGTTGCGCTTTGCCCTTAACAAAGATGGCGGAAATAGCTTCAATAGTCAGAATCGGCATGCGCAATGGGCTGTACCACCGGATTTGGGGCTTTGGGGCAGAGGTGGAACGAACCATCGCGGAGGCCGGGAGCCATGTTGGAGCGGCGGGAGGCGGCAGCAGCGTCGGGGATGCTGTGGTGGGGGCGGCAAAAGCCGGGGCCGCATGCCAAAGGGGTTCTGGCCGCGGAGTAGATGGTGCCCAGAGGGCGGAGGCGGCGCGGAGCGACAGGCCGAGAGGCGGGGGACCGGGGCGGCGGCAGGGGCCCGGGAGGGGGCCCGAGCGGCGGGGCGGGCCCAAGGCCCGGACCGGGGCGAGGGGCGGTGGAGGCCGTGTGGGAAGGTGGGGGGTGATGGCGAGGCGGCCGCCGTGGTGGAGTCTCAGGGGGCCGACGACCCCACTACTCCTGCTCCTTCTCCTCCTCTCTTTGTTCCCTCTCAGCCGGGAGGAGCTGGGGGTCGACGGGGGCCAAGGCTGGGACCCAGGGGTAGCTGCCGCTACGGAGCCAGGGGCGCGGACCGGTGGCGGAGCCTTAGCTCTTTGTCCCGAAACGCCCGGGGTCCAGGAGGATGGAGAGCCTGGTCTGGAAGTCAGGGAGCCTGTCTTCGTGGGGCTCCGAGGGGGAAGGCAAAGCACCCAGAGTGGTCGAGGGCCCCCTAAGCAGCCGGACGCGGGGCTAGAGGCGAAATATGGGGTCCAGGCATTAGACAGCCGCGCGCGAGAAATAGGACAGGGACCAGGGTCTCTCTTATGCTGGCGCACAGAGGTCTCCTCTTGTGGTCAGACAGGACCCTTGCGAAGAGATAGTATCTCTCCAGAGGCTATGTCCCCAGGGGTCCCGAGCCTGGAGAACAGCTCGCCCTTCCCTTCCGATCTGGTTCGGCCCCGTGGTTACAAGCCTGTGTCCTCCCCGAGGAATGCTGGGAGAGGCACCCCGAAAAAAGTGGGAACCATGCGTTGCTGCGGGGAATTGTGGGCGCCGAGGCGCAGGGGTCAGGGCGAGAGAACTGCGACATCTCGAGCGGGGAGAACAGTCCCTCAGTCCGACTGTTCCCCCAGGGCTGCGGGATCTGGCCCTGGGCTGGATTCAGCACCGCGCACAGAGAGGACAGCTCCCGAGTCTGGTTCAGCACCGCGCGAGTCTCGGACAGCTCCCGAGCCGACGCCCGAGCGCATGCGCTCGCGTAGCCTCTTCCGCCGCCGCTTCCTCCCGCAGCGCCCCGGGCCGCGCCCCCCGGGGGTCCCAGCTCGGCCTAGAGTCTGGAGAGTACCCCCAGCAAGCAGGGTCCGCCCCCGTCGCGCCGCGAACCGCCACCCGCAGTTTCCGCAGTACAACTATCAGGCTCTAGTGCCCGAGAACGAGGCTGCGGGCACCGCGGTGCTACGCGTAGTGGCGCAAGACCCGGACGCAGGCGAGGCCGGTCGCCTAGTTTACTCGCTAGCCGCGCTCATGAACAGCCGCTCGCTGGAGCTGTTCAGCATTGACCCACTGAGCGGCCTCATCCGTACAGAGGCTGCTCTGGACCGCGAGAGCATGGAACGGCACTACCTGCGCGTGACGGCGCAGGACCACGGCTCGCCGCGCCTCTCGGCCACCACCATGGTGGCTGTTACAGTGGCCGACCGCAACGACCACGCGCCGGTGTTTGAGCAGGCGCAATACCGGGAGACGCTTCGGGAGAACGTGGAGGAGGGCTACCCCATTCTTCAGTTGCGTGCCACAGACGGAGACGCGCCCCCCAACGCCAATCTGCGTTACCGCTTCGTGGGGCCGCCAGCTGCGCGCGCCGCGGCCTCCGCGGCCTTCGAGATCGATCCGCGGTCTGGCCTCATAAGCACCAGCGGTCGCGTGGACCGCGAACACATGGAAAGCTACGAGCTGGTTGTGGAGGCCAGCGACCAAGGCCAAGAGCCCGGGCCGCGCTCTGCAACTGTGCGTGTGCACATCACCGTGCTGGATGAAAACGACAACGCGCCCCAGTTCAGCGAGAAGCGCTACGTGGCGCAGGTGCGCGAGGATGTGCGCCCCCACACGGTGGTACTACGCGTCACAGCCACCGACCGGGACAAGGATGCCAATGGACTGGTGCACTACAACATCATCAGCGGCAACAGTCGTGGCCATTTCGCAATTGACAGCCTCACGGGTGAGATCCAAGTGGTAGCACCTCTGGACTTTGAGGCCGAGCGAGAGTATGCCTTGCGCATCCGGGCGCAGGACGCGGGCCGGCCACCACTGTCCAACAACACAGGCCTGGCCAGCATCCAGGTAGTGGACATCAATGACCATACTCCTATCTTTGTCAGCACACCCTTCCAGGTCTCTGTACTGGAAAACGCACCGCTGGGCCATTCAGTCATCCACATTCAGGCAGTGGATGCAGACCACGGGGAGAATGCCAGATTGGAGTACTCCCTAACTGGTGTGGCACCTGATATGCCCTTTGTGATAAACAGTGCCACTGGCTGGGTCTCTGTGAGTGGTCCCCTGGACCGTGAATCTGTGGAGCATTATTTCTTTGGTGTGGAGGCCCGAGACCATGGCACACCCCCACTGTCGGCCTCAGCCAGTGTCACAGTAACTGTACTAGATGTTAATGACAATCGGCCCGAGTTTACAATGAAGGAGTACCACCTACGGCTAAATGAGGATGCAGCTGTGGGCACCACCGTGGTCAGTGTGACCGCTGTAGATCGAGATGCCAACAGTGCCATCAGCTACCAGATCACAGGTGGCAACACCCGGAATCGCTTTGCCATCAGCACCCAGGGGGGTGTAGGTCTGGTGACACTGGCTCTGCCACTGGACTACAAGCAGGAACGCTACTTCAAACTGGTGCTAACCGCTTCTGACCGTGCCCTTCATGATCACTGCTATGTGCACATCAACATCACAGATGCCAACACTCACCGGCCCGTCTTTCAAAGTGCTCACTACTCTGTGAGCGTGAATGAGGATCGGCCAGTGGGGAGCACTGTGGTGGTCATCAGTGCCTCTGATGATGATGTGGGTGAGAATGCCCGTATCACCTATCTTCTGGAGGACAACCTGCCCCAGTTCCGAATCGATGCAGACTCGGGGGCCATTACGCTACAGGCTCCCCTGGACTATGAGGACCAGGTGACCTACACACTGGCTATCACAGCCCGGGACAATGGCATCCCACAGAAGGCAGACACCACTTACGTGGAGGTGATGGTCAATGATGTGAATGATAATGCTCCACAGTTTGTGGCTTCCCACTACACGGGGCTGGTATCCGAGGATGCTCCACCTTTCACCAGTGTCCTGCAGATCTCAGCCACTGACCGGGATGCTCATGCCAATGGCCGGGTCCAGTACACTTTCCAGAATGGGGAAGATGGGGATGGAGATTTTACCATTGAGCCCACCTCTGGTATTGTCCGTACAGTGAGGCGGCTGGATCGGGAGGCAGTGCCAGTCTATGAACTGACTGCCTACGCAGTGGACCGAGGTGTGCCCCCACTGCGGACTCCAGTCAGCATCCAGGTGACGGTGCAGGATGTAAACGACAATGCACCTGTCTTCCCAGCTGAGGAGTTTGAGGTGCGAGTAAAGGAGAATAGCATCGTGGGTTCCGTGGTGGCTCAGATCACAGCAGTAGACCCTGATGAAGGCCCCAATGCCCACATAATGTACCAGATTGTGGAAGGGAACATCCCTGAGCTGTTCCAAATGGACATCTTCTCTGGAGAGTTGACTGCACTCATTGACCTGGACTACGAGTCTCGCCAGGAATATGTGATTGTGGTGCAGGCCACGTCTGCCCCTCTAGTCAGTCGGGCCACTGTGCACGTCCGCCTGGTTGACCAGAATGACAACAGCCCTGTGCTCAACAACTTTCAGATCCTCTTCAACAACTATGTATCCAACCGTTCAGACACCTTCCCCTCAGGTGTTATTGGACGCATCCCAGCTTATGACCCTGATGTCTCTGACCACCTTTTCTACTCTTTCGAGCGGGGCAATGAGCTGCAGCTGCTGGTGGTCAACCAGACCAGCGGGGAGCTTCGACTCAGCCGCAAGCTAGACAACAACCGCCCACTGGTAGCTTCCATGTTGGTGACTGTCACAGGTAAGGGATGGAGGGCAGACAGATGACCCAGTGACCTCAACCTGTCAGGGTCTTATGGGCTCCACAGGGCACCTCAAACCAAGAAGGATTTCCAAGCCTTCCAAGAATCCCTAAAGTGTTGGGTTCCTGCATCCCACAGGATCTGCCATAGACTTCACAGGTTAAGTTCACATAATCTCTGCTTAGGGTCTTGGGTAGACTCCACAGAACCCCAAAGATTCTAGGACATCTAGCAGACCCCATAAAGACCATCTGAACTGCCTACTACACTAGAGATAGTGCCCCCACTCCCAGAAGGCTGCAGGTCCTGGGTTAATGCTGGGGAGGTCACAGGAAAAGCCAACATGGGCCAGTCAGCCCACACCACACCCTTGTCTAGATGAAGCATTACTTTGGGTCCGAACCGACCTTCGTCTGTACCGGGAGGGAGGCCAATAGCTCAATGGTCAAGAGCAGCAGCTTATGGGGCGCCTGGGTGGCTCAGTGGGTTAAGCCGCTGCCTTCGGCTCAGGTCATGATCTCAGGGTCCTGGGATCGAGTCCCACATTGGGCTCTTTGCTCAGCAGGGTGCCTGCTTCCTCCTCTCTCTCTGCCTGCCTCTCTGCCTACTTGTGATCTCTCTCTGTCAAATAAATAAAATCTTTAAAAAAAAAAAAAAAAAAAAAAAAGAGCAGCAGCTTATTCTGGCAGCTTCAGACAAAGAGTGGGCACACACTGGGCCTGCTGCCATCTAAGGGGCTGACTGCAGCCCAGCCCTTCAGGAATATGTCCAGAGTTCCCACCTGCCTCTTTCCTACCTCTCCAGCCCCAGACTTTCACAAATACTCCCTCACAGGAGGGTTCAGGTGGGAGAGGCTCTGGCAATTCTGTCTGCTGCTCCAGAGGTTGGGAGCTGGGCTTCAGCTGGTGTTCATTCCCCAGTTCTGGAGCATGGACTCCTGGCTCTGCCAAAGGAGGCACAGCCTTCTTTATCCCTCAGTTCACTCAACAACCAATCCTTAGTTAACGTTCAATGTGTACTAGGGCCTGGGGACAAGATATATAAGCAGCTTGTCCTCATTTTGAAAGATGGCCACTGAGATCACAGGACCCAGGTCTGGGGTGATGGGCAGCTTTCTGATCCAAGAATGCTGAGGAGGGAGTGGGTGGCCAGGGTCCAAGACCTTCCTGGAGAGAGGGAGCTTGCTGAGTCAGGGTTCTGTGGGATGGGGTTGAGTGGCCACAGGGCCAGAGCCCCTTTTAGTGCCATGGGAAAGCAGTTTGCTGACCAGAGAGAGGGGAGGAGTAATCCTTGATCTAGAACCCCATTTGTTTCTTTGAGGGGATGTTTTCCTGTCTTTGCGAAACTGGGGGGTAGGGGTGGGTGGTCAGTGGCCCTGGCAGCTCTTTAAGTTCTGAGCGAGGGTGTCTTTCTGACCATGATAACCTGGGGGAGGGTGGGTTATTGACCACTTAGCGATCTTCTTGTGTGCTATTGGATGAATGACTTGCTGACCCATGGGCTGGCTCAGATCTCTGCTGGTGTTGGAGGGAGGGGATAGGAAGCAGAAGCTTTGTTCCTTGATGCTGGAGGAGCTGGTCCCAAGCCCCAGATGCCCTGTGCCTGGAAAGGTCAGCCTGCTGACTCAGAGGTGCTGGGGGTCTGGGCATTCACTAACCCCAGCCCTCTGAGTCCCAGGGAGGGGCAGCCACTGAGCCCACACTGACCTCTGTCCCTATCCCCACCTGCAGATGGGCTGCACAGCGTGACAGCGCAGTGTGTGCTGCGCGTGGTCATCATCACCGAGGAGTTGCTGGCCAACAGCCTGACCGTGCGCCTTGAGAACATGTGGCAGGAGCGCTTCCTGTCCCCACTGCTAGGCCACTTCCTGGAAGGCGTGGCCTCAGTGCTTGCTACTCCCGCCGAGGACGTCTTCATCTTCAACATTCAGAACGACACGGACGTGGGGGGCACGGTGCTCAATGTGAGCTTCTCCGCACTGGCGCCACGCGGGGCCGGGGCGGGCGCTGCGGGTCCCTGGTTCAGCTCCGAGGAGCTGCAAGAGCAATTATACGTGCGCCGCGCGGCCCTTGCCGCCCGCTCGCTCCTGGACGTGCTGCCCTTCGACGACAACGTGTGCCTGCGCGAGCCGTGTGAGAACTACATGAAGTGCGTGTCGGTGCTGCGCTTCGACTCGTCCGCGCCCTTCCTGGCCTCGGCCTCCACGCTCTTCCGACCCATCCAGCCCATCGCAGGCCTGCGCTGCCGCTGCCCGCCCGGCTTCACGGGAGACTTCTGCGAGACAGAGCTGGACCTCTGCTACTCCAACCCGTGCCGGAACGGCGGCGCCTGTGCGCGGCGCGAGGGGGGCTACACCTGCGTGTGCCGGCCGCGCTTCACAGGTGGGCAGGCTGCGGGGCTGGGGCCGGAACTACAGTGCGAGTGAGGGTGCGGCGGCAGTCTTGAGCGTACCGGGGTCGAGTGGGCCGGAAGTGGTAGAGCCGGGCCCTGCGGGAGCAGGAGGCGCTGAAGGAATAGAGAGAGGCCTCGCTCCGCCAGACCGAGGCTGTGAAGGGGGCGTGGCTGTGGAGGGGGCGGGCCCTGGGGCGTGGTCGGGCCACTGGGAACGCGGGGAGGGGCCAGGCTGACAGGGGGCGTGCCCACAGGGAGCTCGCCCTTTCAGAGTCTTTGGAGGGGCGGGGCCCGCTGGAGTCCGCGCGGGCGGGGCGCTGACCTCCCGCCGCGGTGTGACCCCCCGTAGGAGAAGACTGTGAGCTGGACACCGAGGCTGGACGCTGCGTCCCCGGCGTCTGCCGCAACGGGGGTACCTGTGCCGACGGGCCCGACGGCGGCTTCCGCTGCCAGTGCCCGGCGGGCGGCGCCTTCGAAGGCCCGCGCTGCGAGGTGGCAGCGCGCTCCTTCCCTCCCAGTTCGTTCGTCATGTTCCGAGGCCTGCGACAGCGCTTCCACCTCACGCTGTCCCTCTCGTAGGTGCCAGCCCCGTATCACCGCGCGCCTCTACGCCGTCCCTGCTCCCTCCATGACCCTGACCCAGATTCCCAGCTGCCCCATCCTGATGCCCCACAGGACACCACCCCTCCCGGGATGCCCCACCGGGTTGTCTTGAAACGGCACTGTCCCTGACGTCACTGCACTATCCCTGACATCACGACATCCTTTCTCATCGCTCCCTGTCCACCCCACCCAGGTTTGCCACAGTGCAGCCAAGTGGGCTACTCTTCTACAACGGGCGCCTGAACGAGAAGCACGACTTCCTGGCCCTGGAGCTCGTGGCCGGGCAAGTGCGGCTTACCTATTCCACGGGTGGGTGCTTCCGTGGATGTGTGTCGGGGCGGGTGTACATGTGTGGGTGAGATGGCTGGGGGGGATGGGAGCCTCAAGTCCCCTCAGGTTTGCCTCATTGTACCCCCTCAATACCTACTTCCATGCTAAACAGACATCAGTGAGGATCTCACGTCCTAGCCATTCCCTGGGGGAAAGTCTATCTGTCCAATGCGTGTGCTTCTCCTATCTGTCTGGAGACACTCTGGTCCAGCCAGTGCGATCACTAGTGGATGGGACTGATCTGACGTATCCAGGACCATATGCTACATCCTGGGAGTAGCTGTGTTCCTATGACTGGGGGTGGGGAGGGAGAGGCAACTAGGCAGCACCAGACAACCTTCCATGTGTATCTTCCCCATAGGTGAGTCCAACACAGTGGTCAGCCCCACAGTTCCAGGGGGCCTGAGTGATGGACAGTGGCACACAGTGCATCTAAGATACTACAACAAGGTGGGCACCAGCCTTGGCATGGGAGTGTGAGGGGAGCTGGGAGGCCAGGTTCTGCCCTTCAGGGGTCACCCTGGGGATCCTGTTGAGTGGTGTGCCTGGGTCTCTAGCCCCGGACAGATGCCCTGGGGGGTGCTCAGGGCCCCTCCAAGGACAAAGTGGCTGTGCTAAGCGTGGATGACTGCGATGTGGCTGTGGCTCTGCAGTTCGGGGCTGACATTGGCAACTACTCATGTGCGGCTGCTGGCGTGCAAACAAGCTCCAAGAAGTGAGACCCCAGCCCCTGATCCCCATGCCCTCTGCCTGCCTGCCGAAGCCCACCCCTTCACATGTCCCACTCCACACCCTTCCCCAGATCACCCTTTCCCTCTCTCTCTGAGGACACTGAAAACCCACCACACCCTAGCTCCATCCCTGTGTTCTGCCCCAGACCCCCCACTCCTGCACATGTTCCCCAGGTCCCCAGTCCCCAGTGTCCATGCTCCCTGCTTCTCTTTAATGCCCCACAGCCCCCCTTGGCACCCCAGACTCTTCACCAACCACCCAAATGCCCCACTTTTTCATCCTAGCCCTTGACCCTTCTTTTACCTTTCCCTAGACCATCTGTGCATCATGAGCTCTCCTGTGTACCCCTACAACTGAAGTTAGACCCCAACTTCTTCCCTAACCTGGCCTTACTCTCCCCCCTAGATCACTTTTACCCTCTGAGTCCTACCTCCCCACACACACTTCCTGTGGCCCTCAGGAACCACCCTACCCTGGCCCCCATCCCAACAATGATGCGGACCCCTGATCCCCAGGTCCCTGGACCTAACGGGCCCTCTGCTCCTGGGGGGTGTCCCCAACCTCCCCGAGAACTTCCCCGTGTCGCACAAGGACTTCATTGGCTGCATGAGGGACCTGTACATTGATGGCCGCCGGGTGGACATGGCAGCCTTTGTCGCGAACAACGGCACCATGGCAGGTAGTCCGTGCCCCCGTATTAGAGAGGGGGGTGGAGGGCTCCGTGGAGTGATTCCACATCTGACCTTACCCTTGTTTCCTTTGTGGGCAAGTACTGTGTCATAGCCTAGCCTTTAGGGCCCGCCTCCTTCCAACTCCACCCTGAGAGAACACAGGGCGGAAATCATGGCCACTTTTGGCCCCTCTGGACCCCCGTGTCCTGTCTAGCACTCGTGCCCCCCACTCTCCCCCTTGTTCTCACATCCTCCATGTGCCTTCCTCTCCCAGGCTGCCAGGCCAAGCTGCACTTTTGTGACTCGGGCCCCTGTAAGAACAGCGGCTTCTGCTCAGAACGCTGGGGCGGCTTCAGCTGCGACTGCCCCGTGGGCTTCGGTGGCAAAGACTGTAGGCTCAGTGAGTGGGCAGCACGGGGCAAGAGGGGCCTGCAGGGTAAGGTCTGTTCCTGAGGTGGGGCCTGTGATCCTGCTCTTTTTATCCCCTCAGCCATGGCCCATCCCCATCATTTCCGAGGCAATGGCACACTGAGCTGGGACTTCGGAAATGACATGGCTGTGTCTGTGCCGTGGTACCTGGGCCTGGCATTTCGGACACGGGCGACGCAGGGGGTCCTGATGCAAGTTCAGGCTGGGCCACACAGCACGCTTCTCTGTCAGGTGTGTCTGTCCTCCTGGCCCCTCCCTCAACCCCCAACTCTCAACTTCAGATGCCACCAGCAACACTCCTTTGGGTTTGAACCTGGTCATCCTGCATACTCTTACCAGGTGTCCTGACCGTATTTGACCCTGCTCTGGACCCTAGCCCTTGACCTTCCTTCCCACCATGATATCCTCTGCAGGTGCAGGGCCCTAGCATATCTCTTCTGTGCTAGCTGTACTGATCCCCAACCCCTGACCCTGACATCTGGCCCCTAACTTCCCTCTCAGCAACATGGCATCCCTGGGCACAATCCCCTGTGTGCTAAATATAGCCTTGACCCTGTGGTGCTGACATCTGAGCCCCCAGACCTCACCTCCTGACACTCCAAGCCCCAGCCCATCTTGGGCCCCTGACCCCAGGGCTGTGCTTCTCTATCTGCAGCTGGATCGGGGGTTGCTGTCCGTGACGGTGGGCAGGGGTTCGGGCCGTGCTGCCCACCTCCTCCTGGACCAGGTGACTGTCAGTGATGGCCGGTGGCATGATCTGCGGCTGGAATTGCAGGAGGAGCCAGGGGGCCGCCGGGGCCATCATGTCCTCATGGTTTCATTGGACTTTAGCCTCTTTCAGGTCTGATTTCTGACTCTGCGGTAGTCCATTCTCAGCCTTCCCATTAGACCCCCTCCCCAGTCCATTTCCTCTCGGTTCCCTCCACTGCACCGCACTCTCCCTGCAGTGCCCTCGTTATACCCTTGCTCAGAGCCTACCTTGCCAGCCAGGCTGCTCTGCTGCCAGGCCTGCTCATGTCCGAGAAGATATGCAGATTTCTGCTCTGGTCTTGGGGTACCTCTGCAGCTGGGATATTCCTGAGCGCTTGGAAACCCCCTTTGCTCCTTGCCCTGACCTCCCTAATTCAAAGCCATGAAGCGTCAGTGTTCTATTTGGGTCCAGGAGAGAGGCCTTTCGGGGCCCAGTTCTTGACCGAAACCTTGCTATTATGCATCCCTCATGCTCCAGCTGGGTCCTCCATACTCAGGGGCTGCTCATTCCCAGACCGTTCCCCTGGTCCAGAGGGACAGAGGATGGCTGTGCAGGGCTAGGACAAGGTCAAGACTGACTCTGGGGCAGGGCAGGGCAGGGATCCCTCAGGTGCCCCCACACCCCCAGTGCTGACTGTCCTCCTCCCCCAGGACACCATGGCAGTGGGGAGTGAACTGCAGGGTCTGAAAGTAAAGCGACTCCATGTGGGAGGCCTGCCCCCCAGCAGTGAAGAGGAGGTTCCTCAGGGTCTGGTTGGCTGTATCCAGGTGGGGGTCAGCATGGGAACATGGTATGGGCCATTAGGGTGAGTGGTCAGAGGTTAGGAGCACCTTGGGACCTGAAAAGCTGCATCCACGTAGGGGTTGGCACAGGGAGGGATGTGACCCAGAGCCATCAGAGAGAGTCAGGCCTTTCTGCACTGTTGGAGGTGAGGGTCTAGCTTAGATTATCAAGGGTCATTAGAGGTCTGTGTCAGAAACAGCATGATTAGGGGTCCCATGGGGGGGCTGAATTGGGGATATTGGGGTCAGAGACTGGGTCTTTTGGGGGCCTGAGGGAGACTGCATGTCAGGGGTCATCAGTTCAGGTGGCTGGCTCTGCAGGGACCGGGGTGCTTTGACATGGGTCTCACGCCTTGGTGGCTCTGTCCGCAGGGGGTGTGGCTCGGCTCCACGCCTTCGGGATCCCCAGCCCTGCTTCCCCCCAGCCACCGAGTGAACGTGGAACCTGGTTGTGCCGTGACCAGCGCCTGTGCATCTGGCCCCTGCCCACCCCATGCGGACTGCCGAGACCTCTGGCAGACCTTTTCTTGCACCTGCTGGCCAGGTGTGACTTGGGGGTAGGGTAGAGTGATCTGGGAAGGAACCAGGGGCTCATGGTAAAGAGCCTGGAGGAGGCAGGTATGGGAAGAACGGGTGCCTTCTTTCGCTCATGCTGTGGCCAGGTGTCCTAAGCTTGCTGACCCAACCTGCAGGTTACTATGGCCCAGGGTGTGTGGATGCCTGCCTCTTGAATCCCTGTCAGAACCAGGGGTCTTGCCGCCACCTTCCAGGAGCCCCCCATGGCTACACCTGCGATTGTGCGGGTGGCTATTTTGGGCACCACTGTGAGCACAGGTGAGGGGCTGGAGGCCTAGATGATGGAAAGACCTGGTGGGGCGTGGGGAGGGTTACTGAGACGTGGTGGCATCTCACCTGGCCCTCTCCCTCCAGGATGGACCAGCAGTGTCCACGGGGCTGGTGGGGGAGCCCAAGCTGTGGCCCCTGCAACTGCGACATTCACAAGGGCTTTGACCCCAACTGTAATAAGACAAATGGGCAGTGTCACTGCAAGGTATTTCTGGCCCCTGACCCCTGACCTTTGAATTTTTCTCCAGCCATGATCTGTGATTCTTATCCAACTTGCTCATCTCTGCTACCCGACTCAAGCCCTAACTTCTTACTCTGTCCTGTCACCTAACTGCCACCTCTTGTCCTTGACATCTGATCTCTTCCTTATGTTTCGTTTGAAGAGCAACCTTCCTTCCGGCCTGATTCCCCTGATTACCCCTGATTCCACTCATTCCCCAGGCCTGAGGTCCTGATCTTAAGCCCTGATCTCTGACCTCAGTTCCCTGATCCATTCTCAAACAGGAGTTCCACTACCGACCACGGGGCAGCGACTCCTGCCTTCCGTGTGACTGCTACCCGGTGGGCTCTACCTCGCGTTCATGTGCGCCCCACAGTGGGCAGTGCCCCTGTCGCCCAGGAGCCCTCGGCCGCCAGTGCAACAGCTGTGACAGTCCTTTTGCAGAGGTGACATCCAGCGGCTGCCGAGGTGAGCGGGTTCCATGCAGTTCCACACAGGGCTGCCTCTGGCCTGCTGCCACCAAGTCGCCTCGCCGGCTTGGCTCCCTAGCTAGGGGCTCGGGAAGGTTTTTCCTAAAGGAGACCGCTGACAACTAGGGACCACATTTGCCCCACATACTTCAATGACTTGTCACAGAATCTGATAGGCCAGCTCCCATAATAAGGTCAGCAGTGGAGTGGCGGGTGTGTCTGCCGTGGGTGGTAGAGGAGCCGTGGGTGTGGCTATCGTTGGCCCCAGCCCCCAGCTCTCTGCCTCAGTGCCTCCTCTCTCCCTAGTGCTCTATGATGCCTGTCCCAAGTCCCTGAGATCTGGTGTGTGGTGGCCCCAGACCAAGTTTGGCATGTTGGCTTCAGTGCCCTGTCCTCGGGGGGCGCTGGGTGAGTACCTGGGTAGGCAAGGGCATCAGTGAGGGTGGGAGTAGGCCTGTCCTCTGACTGCTGGAGCTGCTGCTTTTCCTGAGTTGGGTGGCCCTGCTCCTGCAAAGAAGTGGGAGTCAGGGAGGGGGTTCTTGTGGGCTCCTCATTACCTCCTGGGGGCTCTGGGTCCCTCCCCATGCCCTCACTGAGCCTCCATCTGTTTCTCTTGGCTTCTGGGCAGGATTGCGGGGTGCAGGTAAGGGGTACATGTTTGCTCAGGTGTGCTGCCCCCCCCCCCACTGCCAGAGCTTTTGCAGACCCCTCCTGCTGCCTGAAATCCCTGCAGACCCATCCTTTGCTGCCCGAGGTCTCTAAAACTACTCTCAGCTGCTCGAAGTCCCTGGAGGCCCCTTCCCACTCTCTGAGGATGTGGGGAGCCCTTTTCTGATGCCTGAGCTCCTCTCAGGCCCCTCCCCTCTGTTTGAGGACCCTCTAGACTCCTCCCCACTGCCTAAGGGCCCCTCCCCACTACCTGAGGTCCCCGCAGAACCCTCCCTGCTGCTTGAGGTTTTCACAGTGGCTGGACAGACATGGTCTGTGTTTGCATGCTCATGTATGTGTCTGTCTGTGCCTGTGCACGTGTCTGTGAGTCCGTCTTGCAGGGGAGGGGGTTCTGTGTTTAAGTCAGGGTTCCTCTTGCTAGTGGCTATAAGCTCTGTTAAGGCCCACATCCGTTCTCATGCAACCCCCATCCCAGTCGCACAGACGAGGGAGAGAGGGCAGCAGAGTCCAGCACTGGGGCAGTTAAAAGTGGTGTGAGAACGGTCACCCCACCCTCACTTTGGTGACACGATACCCCTGGAAAACCTGGTCTGTGCCAGCATGTCTGTATGTGCATACATGAGAGAGCACGTGTGTCTGTGTGTTTGTCCCGGTCCACATATCTACGTGTATGCAGATGTGAGTGCTGGTACACGTGTGTGTGCTTGCCCTGGGCCACATGTCTGTGAACCTGGCCTGGTCTCTGCTTGTGTGTGTGTGTGTGTGTGTGTGTGAGAGAGAGAGAGAGAGAGAGAGAGATGGGGAGAGAGAGAGACGGAGAGAGAAAGAGAGACAGAGAAAGCCCTGGTGCTCAGTTTAATGTAACCAGTGGCTCACAATGGCCCACAGACCCCCTCTAGAATTAATGGACAGGCAGCTAGGACCTGCCTGGGCTGGGGCTGGGGCTGCGGTGTCCAGAGGTCCAGCCACAGATGCCGATTATTCTGGTCTCTGCCTCAGAAGTCCCCCTGCGTTAGAGGATGGTGCTGTGCTCACCTCCTCAGTGAAGGTGTCCAGGCCCTGGGCCTGACAGGGGTCGTCTGCCCCTAGGTGTTGCCGTGCGGCTGTGTGACGAGGACCAGGGCTGGCTGGAGCCTGACCTCTTCAACTGTACCTCCCCCGCCTTTCGAGAACTCAACCTGCTGGTGAGACTGCCCAGACCTGACCCTGCCCTCAGGACCTGCACTGGCCCTTGGCCTGGCCTTGGCCTCCTCAGGCCTGTGCTGGGCCCTAAGGCCTCATGCCCCAGCCGTGGACCTCCTGGACTTTTCCTGGTTGCCCTTTAATCTGGCCAAACCCCTCTTCTGGTGAAGCTTTTGAGAAAGGCTTAAGGGACCAGAGAGTGACCATGTCCATCTTTGTCCCGGCAGCTGGATGGCCTGGAGCTGAATAAGACAGCCCTGGACACAGTGGAGGCCAAGAAACTGGCTCAGAGGCTGCGGGAGGTGACTGGCCACACAGACCACTACTTTAGCCAGGATGTCCGAGTCACCGCCCGACTGTTGGCCCACCTGCTGGCTTTCGAGAGCCACCAGCAGGGTTTCGGTCTGACAGCCACTCAGGACGCCCACTTCAATGAGGTAGGGCCGCGCCCTGTGCTCACCATCCCAGGGACCCCTGCTCAGTCCTCTCCTGACCCTGGGGAACTGAAAGCCCAGGCTGTCCCTCTTCCCTTGTCCTTTCCTGACCCAGCCCCTTGCCTGCTGGGGTCTGAGTGCCCAGCCAGACCCCTGAGCCCCGCCCTGCCCATCTCACACGTCCTCAGGCCGCTGAGCCCGCTCTCATCTCCCTCCTTCCAGAATCTGCTGTGGGCTGGCTCTGCGCTGCTTGCTCCGGAGACGGGAGACCTGTGGGCAGCCCTGGGGCAGCGGGTCCCCGGGGGCTCCCCAGGCAGCGCGGGGCTGGTGCAGCATCTGGAGGAGTATGCAGCTACCCTGGCCAGGAATATGGAGCTTACATACCTGAATCCCGTGGGGCTCGTGACGCCCAACATCAGTAGGTGGCGGCTAGCCTGATGGGGGGGGCAGGGGCAAGGACCTGGAGGCCTGAGGGGCTGGGGACATGGATGTCAACATCAGTGGCAGGAGGTTGTGCCCCCTCCCTCAGTGCTTTGCAGGGACACGCTCTGTGCTGGTAGCCGTGAAGCGATGGCTTGTGGGATGGGGGTACAAGATGGGGATAAGAGGGTGTGGGGCCTTCAGCATGGGGAAGAGATCCTGGTTGGGTCTTACCCGTCTTCCTCCTGGGCAGTGCTCAGCATTGATCGCATGGAGCACCCCAGTCCCACCCGGGGGACCCGTCGCTACCCTCGTTACCATAGCAACCTTTTCCGGGGCCAGGATGCCTGGGACCCTCACACACACGTGCTGCTGCCTTCCCAGTCCCCACGGCCATCCCCGCCTGAAGGTGAGAGCCCTTGGCTGACCCCTGGCCCAGCTCCCGTTTCCCTGCCCGTTTGCCAGACAGCATGTTGCCCTTCTGCCGGTCCCCTCACACCTGCCCCCAGCCAGACCTGCCCCACGTCAGACCTCTGCATGAGACCCTCCCATGTCAACCCCCCATAGCACTCTTACCTCGCCAGATTCTCTCCCTCACTCCTGATGATCTCTCCCACACCTTGACATTCAGGACGCAGCCCTGGGAATGAAGGGAACATGGGCTTCTGCTCCTCCCATCTCTCAGTTCTAGGCCTTCAGGAAAGAGATTCCCATGCTTGATGCTGTGTTTGGTTGGTTCAGAGCTGGGTTTGTGGGTGCTTGGGGTCAGAGGCCACTGATGGTGGCTTCCTCTCCCTCCCCTGGCAGCTCTGTCCACAAGCAGCAGCAGCATGGAAAACTCCACTACCTCCAGTGCGGCCCCTCCTCCAGTGCCCCCGGAGCCCGAGCTGGAGCCTGGGATCTCCATTGTCATCCTCCTCGTTTACCGCACCTTGGGGGGGCTGCTCCCTGCCCAGTTCCAGGCCGAGCGCCGGGGAGCCAGGTACCCTGGGGAAGGCGTTATTTCTAGGCCCTTCACCCATGAGTTTCCTACAAGTTTCGACCCAGGCTCGCACCCCTTTCTTGTTGGGCAAATGAACAAGCGCACCGTCGTCTTGAGACATCTCCTGTGCCCAGCCCCTGGGAGCCTCGTCCATGCAGGCTTCCCTGTGACTCACGTCCATGGGTTGTGCACAGTGACAGACAGACTGAGAGCCACAGGTGGGGGCGGTCGCATGAAGCAGGGGTATGGGAGCCACGTGCAGACAGGTAAACTGGCTGACAGAGACTGGCAAGCACAGGCTGGCGGGCGGAGTTCAGAAGGGGCTGTCAGGGAGGGCCTTTAAGGCAAACAGTCTGGAGCTGCTCAGGCTGCAGGGTGGGCAGTTGATCTGAAGCCCCTGGTGCAGAGAGCCTGCCAGTTATATGGAACCATGGCAGCCCATCTAGGCCACGAGACTCAGGGTCTTGAAGTGGCCCAGAAAGAGCTTCTGCCCTGGGGCGTCCCGGACTCGGTCAGCCATGCCAACGACACGAAGACCGTGAGGTGTAGGTACTCAGAGCTTGAGGAGGTCAGCGGTGTGCAAGCCCAGGCGGGGTGTCTCCTCAGGCTCCCCCAGAACCCTGTTATGAACTCCCCGGTGGTCAGTGTGGCTGTGTTCCACCGACGCAACTTCCTAAGGGGTGTCCTGGAGTCCCCGATCAGCCTGGAGTTCCGCCTTCTGCAGACAGCGAATCGGAGCAAGGCCATCTGCGTGCAGTGGGACCCACCTGGCCCGTGAGGACCTCCGCTCCGGGAACCCTTGGTCCCCTGGTGGCCCCTGGAGCACCCTGCCTGCCCTGGGTGGCCTCCCACCCATGTCCCTGTGCACCCAGATCCATGAGGAATGCTGCTCCCCAGCTTCGGCCCCACCCCCAGCCCCCCACCCCAACAATGTCACAAACCACCCCTGCCCCCGCCTCCACCTGGCCACAGGGCAGTGCCCCAAAGGATGGTAGGTCTAACTGCCCTGTGGCTGCAGGGCGGAGCAGCATGGCATGTGGACAGCACGGGACTGCGAGCTGGTGCACAGGAATGGGTCTCACGCCCGATGTCGCTGCAGCCGGACGGGCACCTTTGGGGTCCTTATGGATGCCTCCCCCCGTGAGGTGGGACTGTGTTCTGGGTGCTGAGGAATGTGGACAGGCCAAAGGGCAGGGGTGTCCAACGCCCCAGCGACCATCCCTGTCCCCACAGCGGCTGGAGGGTGACCTGGAGCTGCTGGCGGTGTTCACACATGTGGTCATGGCAGTGTCTGTGGCTGCGCTGCTTCTGACCGCCACTGTCCTGCTGAGCCTGCGCAGCCTCAAGTCCAACATGCGTGGCATCCATGCCAATGTGGCGGCGGCCCTGGGCGTGGCCGAGCTCCTCTTCCTGCTGGGAATCCACAGGACCCACAACCAGGTGCAGGGGCAGGGCCGGGGGCCTGTGTCCTCATGCCACCACCCAGCCCAGGAAGTCCTGGAGCCAAAGCTCAGGGTCAGAGGTCAGGGAGGCTCCGGTGGGGGTGCCTAGGGTCAGGGCAGGACGCCGGGGTAAGGTGCCGTGGTTTAGGGGTCCGAGGTGCGGGGTGAGGGGGAAGCGGTGCTGACGCCCCCCTCCCCCTGCCTTCAGCTGGTGTGCACAGCGGTCGCCATCCTCCTGCACTACTTCTTCCTCAGCACCTTCGCTTGGCTCCTCGTGCACGGCCTGCACCTCTACCGTATGCAGGTGGAGCCACGCAACGTGGACCGTGGCGCCATGCGCTTCTACCACGCCCTGGGCTGGGGCGTCCCCGCTGTGCTCCTGGGTGAGGGCCCCGCACCCCTGGCTTCTGTCACGCACTCCCCTTCCTGACCCTTACCCAACCTCAGTCCCCCGTGCTGTGTGCTCCGCCCTCCTCCTCAACTTCTCCCTGTTCATGAAAAGGGCACCCGCTCTAGAACATACCCCTTCTGTCATTCCTATCCTCCCTGACAGGCCTTGCTGTGGGCCTGGATCCTGAGGGCTATGGGAACCCTGACTTCTGCTGGATCTCCATCCACGAGCCTCTCATTTGGAGCTTTGCAGGCCCTGTCATCCTGGTCGTCGTGGTGAGTGGGCTGCACCTGAGGCCACCCAGGTGTGCCATGGCAGGTATCAGGGCACGGCCCCGCAGCAGGTGTGGCAGTGTCCGTGGAGGGGTGCCAGGTGACAGTCTGCAGCCTTGCAGGGCTCCATCCCAACTTCTGTCCTCTGCTCCCCTGGTGCAGAGATGGGAGGTGTCGGGTCAGGAACTCGGCTGCCTCTTCCTGCGAACCTCCTTCTCCAGTTATCAGTCCCTCCCTGGTTGCCTACCTCAGGCTTCTTCTGTGTCTAAGGACCTCTCTGTTTCTGATCTCCCGATCGTGTGCGTGTTTCTCCCTGGTTCTGCCTCTCCCTGTATGGCTCAGTCTCTCTCTGTCCCTGTCGCTCTCTTTCTCTCACTGTCTCTGTCTCTCTCTGCCCCGCCCCTGCTCCACATGTCTGGCCGCGGGTCCAGATGAATGGGACCATGCTTCTCCTTGCTGCCCGCACAACCTGCTCCACGGGGCAGAGGGAGGCCAAGAAGACCTCTGTGCTGTGAGTCGGCTGGCTGGGGAAGGTGGGGGGTCCTCTCCTGGGCAGGCTGGACTTGGGATTCTGGGCACAGGGACACAGTCCTACCCGCCCTGGCCTGTGGTCCCTCTCTGGCGCCCCCATCACCCTCCAGCCCTGCATGTGTTTCTGCCCTGCTGTCTCCGCAGAGGCTCCCGTGGCCTGGGTGGCTCACTTAGCCCCCTACCCCCTGCCTTGCCCCCCTGTCTTCCACATTTCTCTCATAGCATCCCCGTGTCCCCTCGTGGCTCCCTAAGTACCCTCCTGGTTCGTTCGGTGACCTCTTACTTCCCTTCGTGTCCTCCTGAAACTGCCATGTTCCTGTGGGATTGCCTGTCCTTCCATGTCCCCTGTGTCCCCTACCTGAGCCCCGCGTGACATCTGCATGTCCCCCATGTCCTCCCATGCTCCACAGCGGGAGCCTCCGCAGCTGCTTCCTGCTGCTTCTCCTGGTCAGTGCCTCCTGGCTCTTCGGCCTCCTGGCGGTCAACCACAGCGTCCTGGTCTTCCACTACCTCCACGCCGCGCTCTGCGGCCTCCAGGTAACCGGCACCCCGCCCTGCCCTGGGCCAGGTGGGGCTTTGGTCGGGTGGCCCCAACCCTGGGCAGGCCCTCGAGCCCTGGTCTAGGGGTGACTCCTGCTGGGTGGCTGATGATAGGCGGGCTGTCCATCCTGGGTTGACCTTCCCCAGCGCTGCGGCTCCTGGCCGCTCACTGGCGCACATGACCTCCACCAACTTGGTCACTTGTGCCCCTCTGAGCCCTCGCTGCCTCCAAGACTCTCCCCGACTCCCTTCCTGGGTCAGCCCTGGGCTCCTCACTCCCTCACACTAACTTGCAATGACTGGTCGCCCTTGCTGACCCGCAGTGACTTCTCCCAGCCCCGACTGCCCCCTCCCGGTGGCCCTGCTCTGACCTGTGACTCATTTCTGATCTCTCACTGACTTTCGCTAACCCCTCGTTGACCCCACACTGACCCTCGCTGGCCCAGGGCCTGGCAGTGCTGCTGCTCTTCTGTGTCCTGAATGCAGATGCTCGGGCAGCCTGGACACCGGCCTGTCTGGGCAGGAAGGCAGCTCCCGAGGAAGCGAGGCCGGTGCCGGGCACGGTGAGGGGCTCTCGGGGCTGGGGAGTTGGGGCGGGGGCCCCAGGTGACCTCTGCAGAGCCGGCTCACACGCCTGTGGGTGCCCACCACCTGCAGGGGCATGGGGCTTACAACAACACGGCGCTCTTTGAAGAGAGTGGCCTCATCCGCATCACCCTGGGTGCCTCCACTGTGTCCTCGGTGAGCAGTGCCCGCTCCGGCCGGACCCAGGACCAAGACAGCCAGCGGGGCCGCGGCTACCTCAGGTGAGCAGAGCAGCCTTCTCAGGCAGGGGCTCTACAGCTCAGACTGGCCCCACTGGACCAGAGGTGGGCGTTCCAGGTCCCGGGGTGACAGCTCCGCCTGTCTCGGCACCTGGGCCCATATGCCTCTGGCCACACACCCAGGGGTGCCTTTTGGAGCCGTTCCACAGCAGTTGGCCTGTGTGCGCACAGACACCCCAGCCTCCAAAGCACCCCATCACATCCCTCTTTGACGGTGGTGGTGGGGCCGCTCCTGCATTTCCAGGGACAACGTCCTGGTCCGACACGGCTCAGCTGCTGACCACACTGACCACAGCCTCCAGGCTCATGCTGGCCCCACTGACCTGGACGTGGCCATGTTCCATCGAGATGCCGGTGGAGGTAGGGGCCTGGGCCGGGGGTCGGGGGAGGCGGGGGATCTCTCCCCCATTTCTCTTTCTTGAGAGCAGCAGCTGACTGTGGTGGGGCGAGCTCCCTTCAGGTCACTGCGCCGAGGGACACCTGGTTCTCCTGCCAAGTCCCAGCCATTCTGCACCGACCCCCACTCCAGGCTTTACCTAGGTCCTTAGCCCCAGCTCCCTACTGTAGCCACCCCAAGACCTTCAGTCCCAGGCTCTTTGCTGAACCCCAAGTTTCTTGCCTTCCCGAGCCGCTGATGTGCCCTCCCTCTTCTGACCTTCCCAACTCCAGCTGCAGACTCTGACTCTGACAGTGACCTGTCTTTGGAGGAGGAGAGAAGTCTTTCCATCCCATCCTCGGAGAGCGAGGACAATGGCCGGACCCGCGGGCGTTTCCAGCGTCCACTCCGCCGCGCGGCCCAGAGTGAGAGGCTCCTCACTCACCCCAAAGGTGAGGGGATACTCTGACCCCATCGGTGACCAGGAGAGACACCCCCTGTTCCAATTGGGTGTGACCCAGGGACACTGATATCCTCTGAGGCTTCCTGGGACTGACCTACTGGGAACGTGGGGTCGTCACCGGGCACCCGCACACCTCTCCCCATCCAGCTTCCTAGCAGTTCTGCTGGCTAGACATCTGGGAACAGCCTGGGTAACAAGGTCAAAGTCAGGGATGTTACGGGGTGACATGTCATTCCTCCAGCCCCTTTTCTTCCCTGAGGGTTAGGGTTCAAACTAGTTGGGTCTTCCAGGGTTCATCTTGGCCCCTCAGCCACCAAGTTCCCCCACTCCTAGTAGCTGTCCACCTCTCGAGTGACAGGCTCACCTGTAATCCTCTCCATTGATTTCTGAGCAACGCCCACTCATTCCTACCTCTGCTCAGTCAGAACGACCAGGGTTTCATGAGCAAGAGGGTCAGGGGGAGTGGGGGAAGTAACAGTGGGGTCAGCTCAGAGGCTCCTGTAACCTGCTCTGGCTCCCCAGATGTGGATGGCAATGACCTTCTGTCCTACTGGCCAGCCCTGGGGGAGTGTGAGGCCACTCCCTGTGCTCTGCAGACCTGGGGCTCTGAAAGGCGCCTGGGGCTGGATACCAGCAAGGACGCGGCCAACAACAACCAGCCGGACCTGGCCCTGACCAGTGGAGATGAAACCTCCCTGGGCCGGGCCCAGCGCCAGAGGAAAGGTACAGTCCCTGAATTTGGCCGATACTTTAGGGAATTGAGGGACAGCTTCTACCCCAACCCAGGGGATTCCTAAGCCCTTTGACCCTGGCCTGCATTGCCAGGTCCTGGGGGCTGTCCCTCTTCTGATCTCAAGTGAGGGGGGGTTGCCCTACTCATGCACCATGCGGTCAGACTGTCCCGACAGAGGACTGCTGCTTCCCCACTCTGAGCTCTGTCCTGCTGCCCCTACGGAATCCCTAGGGCTGCCTCTGCCGCTCCCCAAGGGGTTTCTGCCCCCACCTCCATGTCAGAGGGATTGCAGGAGCAGCTGCCTTCCTAGACCCAGGGAGTGTCTGCCCCTGCCCCCCCATACATACCCTGGCTCCCATTTGTCCCTCATGCAGGCATCCTAAAGAACCGATTGCAGTACCCACTGGTGCCACAGACCCGAGGTGCTCCTGAGCTGTCCTGGTGCCGCGCAGCCACCTTGGGCCACCGCGCTGTGCCAGCCGCCTCCTATGGTCGCGTCTATGCCGGAGGGGCCACAGGCAGCCTTTCGCAGCCAGCCAGCCGCTACTCCTCTCGAGAACAGCTGGACCTGCTCCTCCGGCGGCAGCTGAGCCGTGAGCGACTGGAGGACGCCCCTGCCCCCATTCTTCGTCCCCTGAGTCGGCCGGGTTCCCAGGAACCCCTGGATGCCGGGCCAGGACGCCTGGAGCCCAGGGATCGGGGCAGTACCCTCCCACGGAGGCAGCCACCCAGGGACTACCCTGGGGTCAGGGCCGGCCGCTTCGGGTCACGAGATGCTCTGGACCCAGGGGCGCCCTGCGAGTGGTTGAACACACTGCCCCTGCCCCACAGTGCCCGGGACCTTGACCCACAGCCCCCGCCTCTACCCCTGTCTCCCCAGCGGCAACTCTCAAGGGACCCCCTCTTGCCATCCCGGCCCCTGGATTCTCTGTCCAGGAGATCGAACTCAGGGGAGCCGCTGGACCATGTGCCTAGCCGGCACCCCTCACGAGAAGGCCTCGGGCCACCCCCACAGCTGCTCAGAGTTAGGGAGGACCCAGCCAGTGGCCCTAGCCACGGCCCCTCCACAGAGCAGCTGGACATTCTTTCTTCTATCCTGGCCTCCTTCAACTCCTCAGCTCTCTCCTCCTCTGTGCAGTCCTCCAGCACGCCCTCGGGCCCTCACACCACTGCCACGCCTTCTGCCACAGCCTCTGCGCTTGGGCCCTCCACACCACGCTCTGCCACGTCCCACAGCATCTCGGAGCTGTCTCCAGACTCAGAGTAAGCAGGGTGTGGCCACCTGCCCACACCCTCATCAGCTTAAGGCACCCTCCGAGGACCCTGCCCTGTGTTTTGCCACAGAATGGGGGTGCGGGTTGGCAGCGTGGGCCAACCCAGGCTCGGTGCAGCCAGCGGGCCACAGGCAGGGAAAGGTGGTGTGGTTAGAAGGGACTCGCCGGGTGTCTGAGTGCTGCCAGCCTCCCTCCCCTGCACCTCCCGGGCTAGGGAAGTGAGGGAAATGCCTTCCAAAGGGCTTGAGCTAGTGGAGGAGGTGAGAGCAGGAGCCAAGGCCTAGAAGGAGGAGATAACATGGTATCAAAAGGGTCAAGGGGGAAAGGAGAGATCATGGCTTGGGAAGCTTTGCCTCGGAGGTGGTAACAGACCAGGAGGGGCCAGAAGTGGTGTCGGGATGGGGGCATCTCATTCGGGCTGAAGCCCTAATCTTGAAAGTAAATCATTTACCCATGTATTTATTTAGTCAATGTGAAATTCCTCGTGCCTGTAGGCACTGCGAGATGGAGCACACATTGGGACCTGGTGCATCTCAGGGGCCCGCGTGCCATCTGAAGTGCAGGGAGCAGCAGCCATACCCAGGAAGCCGCTGGATACACAGGAGTTGGAGAGGGAGTGGGGAGGCACCAGGGGTTGCCAGGCTTTGGAAGCCAAGAGAAGAGTTGAGTTTCAGGAAGGAGAAAGAGCTAGGCCAGGCTCTATGGAAGTCTGCAGGGTGAAAGGAGGCTTGGGGTGGGGAGGGAGGGAACCCAGGAGTGCGGCAGGAGACCAGTAGAACCCCAGGGGAGTCAGAGGAGGAGAAAGGAAGGAGGAGCAGGGAGCACAGGGCCTTGTGCCAGGGACTCTGGAAGGGTGCTGGACGCAGGGCTGAGGGAGAGCTAGGAGTATTGCTACAGCTAGCCTTGATGTCAGGCTGGTGGGGGGTTAGTTCCTGGGGAACTGTGCAGGGATTTGGGCTTTGGAGTCACTCTTGACCTCCACAAGTCTCTGTTTCTGTATCTGTAAAATGGGTCTGTAGTAACTGAGATGTGGAGGTTTCTTGAGGCCAAATCTGTCAAGAGCTAACATAGTGTTTGTCCACAGCAGGTGCTTGCCGAGCATCTAGAGAGACGACAGGGCACCAGGGGGATTTGCTGATGGGTCTCAGGATGCAGAAGGGTTGAAGGGGTCTGAGAGCCCCAGAATGGGTGTAAGGGGGCTGGGGAGTGAGAGGAAAAGGTGAGGGGGTTGTGGGAGGAGGGAGATGGTGGGGGGCCAGGCCATGGGGGAGGCCGAGAGGCCCCTGACTGAGTTCTTTCCCCAACCACCTCTGACCATTGCATTCCACTCTACAGAGTTCCCAGAAGCGAGGGGCACTCCTGAGGGGCAGACTTCTGGACTAGGAACGGCTGAGGGCCGTGGAGGATTTGAGCTAACAGAAGAGGATCCCAAGGCAGCCTCCCACCCCAACCCCCACCCCCTGCTCTCCTGTTGTCACAGTGCTGAGACGCCTCGCTCTGTGTGTGAGCCTGTGTAACAGGTGCAGGGGGAGGGACCTGAAAGGAGGACTTTTATACGTTTTGTACCTTTGTAACCAGAGAGATATGCTTATGTTATTTTTCAGCTTTTCCGTCTCCCGTCTCCCGGGGTTCTGAGGCTGGGCTGGGAGGGGGAAGGGGACAGAGGGTAAGAGGCACAGTGTTTGGCCCCATTCGGGTGTCTGGCAAATCACACGCTCTTTCCTCTCATCTTACTGGGGTGGATTCAGAGAGGAGGGGCACATAACCCCCTGCCCGTTGATCTGAATATTGTTAGGGCCCAAAGTACAGAATTGATCCTTGCTCTTTCTCAGATGCCCCAAGGGCCAAACTTCAGGGACTGGGGGTTGGTCTTGGAAACAGGGGTCCTCCGACCTCCTCATGGGGCTTTTGCTCGTGCTGCCCCTCCCTGTGGATGTGTGTGTTTCTTATGTGGAGTCCCTGCCACTTACTGCCTTATGACCTAGGACTGATGCTGTGGGGCGCTGCACGTGTCATGTTTACAGAGCAAGGCTTCCCTTTCGCACGGAGGGGCTTAGGCCTCTACTCAGACATTCCTGGAGAGGGTGGACCAGGGGGTCGTTTGCCAGCCCCTGCTTCCAGCAAACGTTGTCTGTGGTCCCACTGGATTCCCTGACACTGCCCTGTGCTAGAATTTCTTCCTAGGGGTAGGGGGAGGCAGGGGAGCAAGGGGGAGCAGAAATAAGAGAGTTGAAGACACAGAATGTAGGTGCCACTGCCTCCCATGTTTACAGGACCCTCCCTGGCCCTAGGCACCTGGGCTGCTAGTTCTACCCTATTCTATTCCTTTCTAAAGGGAAAAATGACTGTTAGGACCCTGTTCACAAAACTCTCTTTTTTTACTTTGACATCCAGAACTGGGGACTTTTAGATTTTGTTACTTTGTTTACAGGTCAAGATTTAAAACATTTTAAAAACTTTGTTTACAACTTAAAACTTTAAATTTTTACACTTTGCTTACAGTTGAAAATGTGGTCCCCCCCACCCCTTTGTTTACAAGTAAAAGATTGAGAGGGCAGGAGAGGGGTGGAGGACCCTGGACCTGGCCATCTTGAGGGGTTTCTAGCGCCTAGCTCTCCCAGGCCAAAGGTCAGCCCTGAGCACCCTGTTGAACAGCAGACCCAGAAGGCCTCCAGAGTAGGCATCCTTTAATAGCTAGGAACCATGGGTTGTGCAGGGTTGTAGGGGGTCTGTGCAGACACCCCCCTTCCCCCACACATACTCCTGGGAGGCAGTTTCCAAGGAGATTAAAAGTTCTACTTTGCTGACTGGTGCCAAATCCTGCCAGCCAGGACTCCAGCTCTCCTTACCCAGAATGACCCCAGCCCTTGAAGGGTTGAGGGGCCCACTGTGGGGAGAGGGGGTTGTCCTTGCTATGTCCTAGCTTCTATAGATGCCCCCTCCGGGGATCCCCTGCTCCAGCCCACTGGCCCCTTTCCCTGTCTGTGTAAATTGTTCCGTGAAGCCGCGCTCTGTTTTGGGATTAAACTTCTATAGAAAATGGTTATTGCCTCTTTCTGTTTGGGGGTGGGAGTGGGGTGGGTGGGGTAGAAGGGTGGTTATGAATGATTCAAACCAACCTGACCTTTGGGAGAAATCTGAGCGCTGCCCCCCCCCCCCAATATTCAGCTATTTTTAGCTAATTTCATCTGACATTTGGAACAGGTTTCTATCTCTTTCACCCTGAGTTCTGGACCGGTGCTGTGTGATCAGGGGCCTGAAGTGTGAGCACAGGTGCTGGGAGTAAGGCGCCAGGGAAACCCTCTCTCCTCAGTGTGTCAGTGCTATGACTTGGTCTTCAGGGCCTGCAATTCTAACCTGGCATTTGCCCTGGCCAGGGCTCCACCACCTCTAGGAACTGCCCTTGCCAACCCCTGAACCCATTAACAGCATTGACCCCTACTAGCCTCTCAGACTTGCAGCTGGCCAGGACATCACCTTCCTTCCCTGCAAGCCTTCCAGGCGAGATGCCAGGTGTGCTGGAGGGAAACCTCTGTTGCCTCACTTCAGGTCTGGATGTACAGAGTTGAAGGGAGGCCCTGAGCACCTTCAGTGTCAGACATTGCCTGGTCCTAAGGGGACGCCTGAGTGGGAGGCGGAAGAGGCCCCAGGGACCGGATACCCTAAGAAGAGCTAAGACTGTGGTTACCAGCAGCGTCCTCACACAGCCCATCTGGGGGCTTTACCTCCCCATCCCGCAGGGACCCTCCGAAAGAAGCCAGGACTTGGTATCCGCCTTGTCATATTTAGGTACCCGGGGCCGTGGCTTCCACCAGCCGAGCGCGGATCCTTAGTCCCAGCTAAGTTCCACCCGGCTCAGGAAGGAGGACTAGGCGAGCCAAGGTTAGGGGGTGGGGTGGGTGGTGGTAAACGGAATCCAGGCCCTAGGGGAGGAAGGGGTTAAATCTTACGCCCCCAGGGCTCGCACCGCCCCAAAAGCGTCCCTCAGGCCCCGCCCGAGCACGCTGATTGGCCCAACCCTACCCTGTCCTGTCCAGGGATTGGCCCCTCGGAGCACGCCGTAAGCCCGGGTCTCCCCTCCCGAACTGTAGCGGCCTCCCGCCGGGGCTCTGGGAGCAGCCGTCACCCGGCAAGCAGCCCGCTGGCCATGGGGCTGTCTGAAGCTTCAGGGTGAGTGCAGGGCACGGTTCCAGTTCCCCGCGTCCGTGTCCGCGAGCTGCTGCGTGGCCCCGGTGAGGGCGCCGGCTTGGGTTAGCTCGGAAGGGGTATCGCTAAGTCCGGAGCAGGCATCCTCCTCCCCCTGCGAAGCCCTGGTTTGCAGCTCTGCGGATTTTCTGCAGGCGGCTGCCCCATGAAGCGGGGGATGGGGGCGGGAGCCCGCGCGACCCCCCGCCCCGGAGGGGTGTGCGGGAAGCCACTCGAGCGCCTCCCGCGGGTTAGCCTCGGGCCGCGGGGGGCGGCTGAGTGTGGAGGAGCCCCGGCCCTGGAGGTGAGCCGCTGGGCGCGTTGAGGCCCGGAAGTCGCCGCAAGGAGCCCATAGCGGTGGCCCAAGCCCACCCAGGTGTAACCATTGAGTGGGACTGAGGGGCCCCGAGGTGCCCTTCCAGGGGGAGGGGCCCAGGATCGAGACCCCGCCCTCCAAGCACTTGGCCTGGGGAGTGGGGGAGCCCTTTAAGAAAACCTGAGTGACTCACGGAGGAGGGGCAAGGGGGCTCAAAGATCTCTGTGAGACGGCGGTGCCCAGAGTCTCTGAGGATCTGCCTTGCACCTACTCCACTCCCTTCTCCAGCCAGGACATCCAGGTTAGAAGTTCTTCCCAGGCGAGTTCCTACCCCTCGGGTGGGATCCTAACCCTAGGTCAGAGCCCACAGAACAGCACTTTCCCGAAAACTTTCCCAGCAGGGGAGAGTTCCCCCTCAGGGAAGACTCCTGCGCCGGGATCTATTCCCAGGTGAGAGCTTTCAGCCATTCCAGGTGGGAGCCTCAGCCAGGTAAGAGCTTCCCTTAGGTGAGAGTATCCTGCGGATGAGAACTTTCCTGGTTTTCCTGGCAGGTGAAAACTTACCAGAGAAAGCTTCCCTTCCAGTATATGCTTCCTCGAATGAGAACTCCCTCCCCACAGATCGCATATTCCCAAGGGAGGTCCCCCCCCCCCTTCAGGTGGGAGCCTCTGGGTGGATAAGAGATTCTTCAACACTGAACATACCTGGCTGGTGCAAACTTTCCTGTTGGGTGAGAGCTTTCCCTACGGAAGAAAGAGCCTGGTCGTAGGAGCTCTGGAGGGGAAGTCTGCCCACTTCAGGTGGGGGCTTGCCTTTCCATGTGAGAGCCATCCCCTCCCTGGCTTTCCAGATCAAGCCTGAATTTGTCTGTAGCCTGGACCCCCAGGCTGGAAGCCCAGGGGTAATCTTAGCCCCAGTACTTTCCTTCCCTTAGAGGGGAGCCCCTCTAAAGAGGATCCTGGGGGCACCTGGGTGGCTCAGTGGGTTACAGCCTCTGCCTTCGGCCCAGGTCATGATCCCAGGGTCCTGGGATCGAGCCCCGAATCTGGGCTCTCTGCTCAGCAGAGAGCCTGCTTCCCTTCCTCTCTCTCTGCCTACCTCTCTGCCTACTTGTGATCTCTGCCTGTCAAATAAATAAATAAAATCCTTTAAAAAAAAAAAAAAAAAAGAAAAGAAACTGACTGAAGAACTGGACCCCTGGTCGCTGGGTCCCTTCCTCGTGCAAGCTCTCAGACAGACAGCACTGAGCTCATGGGGCAGCTGGATGGGGACTCAGAGACTGGACAGGGATTATCTGGGGGAGGGACTGGGGGCACAGTCAGGAGGACAGTCAGCCTGGGACAGGGACCGATAGAACACTCACAGGTGGGCAGCTCTACCTGGGTCGGAGGTAGGGATTGTATTCATCTTGCCATCTCTTCATAGGGGACTTTGGCCCAGTGAGAGACTTTTCCCAGCCAAAGTTCAGAGATTTTTTCTGGCTGGGCATGGGTCCAGCTCTCAGCTACCTAGATCTTAAGGCCTAGAAAAGTCAAGTCTAATCCCAGGTGTGAGGGAGGTCGGACCAGGGGTACACTCACTGTGACTCTGGTCTCGCCACCCCAGACGGAGGGACACACAGGCACTGTTGCCTGTGACACAGACCATGGAGTTGAGGAATCGAGACTACCATGTGGAGCGGCCACTGATGAACCAGCAACAGCTGGAGGAACTGGGGCACCGGACCTCAGCCACCAGGACCTACCAGTGGCGAACCTGGTTTCAGTAAGGCTGAGGGTGGGGGTCTGGGGGCCCTGGCAGGATCTAGGTAGACCCTGTCCCCAATACCTACCATTGTATCCACAGGTGCTCCCGTGCTCGGGCCCGAGCCCTTCTGTTCCAGTACCTCCCAGTCTTGTCCTGGCTACCCCGGTATCCCTTGCGTGATTGGCTCCTGGGCGACCTTTTGGCTGGCCTGAGTGTGGCCATTATGCAGCTCCCACAGGGTGAGCCCTACCTGACTCGGAGGCTGTACCCTGAGTCCTGGCTGGGGATGATCTGCAATCCTTCAAGGCCCCGGGCCAGAAGCCCTGTGGTCTTGTGCACCCCCATAATCTGAAGCTGTGAGCGCTGCCCCTGGAACTGTGGCCCATGACCTAGGGTTGGGATTCCCTCATCCTTTTCAAGGCCTGGCATCCAAACCTCCCTTGCTACCATTCCATTTCCAGGCCTAGCCTATGCCCTCCTGGCTGGACTGCCCCCCGTATTTGGCCTCTACAGCTCTTTCTATCCTGTCTTTGTCTACTTCCTGTTTGGCACTTCCCGGCACATCTCCGTGGGTGAGTGGAGCCCGACTCGGGCCTTGCAGGAGGATGTCCACCTTCCTCTCTGGAGGACAGGGTGAGGGAGGGCCGAGTGGGAGGGACAAGGGAACTTAGGAAAGAAGACAACATTGGTGCTGGGTCCACGGTCATTTCCAGGCAGGACTAGGCCTCTGACCATGGGGATACAGATTCAGGAGAGCTCCAGTCCCTGGCTCCAAGAGGAGGTGGGTGAGGCAGCTCAAAGGGTCCAGAACTCAGCAGAGTCCTGACCGGCCTGAGGCAGGCTGAGCCCCTTTCCCCATCTCACCTTCTGCAAGGGGTGTGATTCTGGGCTGATGGACACAGGTGGGGCAGGGTAGGTGATGCAGACCAACATTCCTAGCCACCCTCAAGAGTCCTTAAGTTCAGAGTTCATACCTGACCATCAACACAGCGTCTATCTGCCTGACAGTCTGAAGATACTTGTCTAGAATCAGCTGTCTCCTGACCTCTCCCCTTAAGGGCAGGGCTCCAGGGTAGGTCAGTGCACTGTCCACTTCAGACCCATCCTGACCTACCCCTGCAGGCACCTTTGCTGTCATGTCTGTGATGGTGGGCAGTGTGACAGAATCCCTGGCCCCGGATGAGAACTTCCTGCAGGGTGTGAACGCCACCGTGGATGAGGTGACCAGAGACCACGTCCGGGTACAGCTGGCCTCCACGCTCAGCGTCCTGGTGGGCCTCTTCCAGGTGCAGAGCAGGCGGGGGGACATGACGCCCGCCCCGCCCCCGACCTTCCCCTGCCAGTTCCCCTCAGGGTCTGCCCATCCCTGCCCTCCTCCTCCCCCTGGCTGCTCCCTCATCCCCCTACCCCCTGCCCTGGGCTCTGCTGTAGCCGACCTGACGACCCTGACGCTTGCCTCCCATGACCACCCCACAGGTGGGGCTGGGTCTGGTCCGCTTCGGCTTCGTGGTCACCTACCTGTCGGAGCCCCTCGTCCGAGGCTATACCACAGCCGCGTCCGTGCAGGTCTTCGTCTCGCAGCTCAAGTATGTGTTTGGCCTCCAGCTGAGCAGCCGCTCTGGGCCGCTGTCCCTCATCTATGTGAGTGCAGGCAGGAGGAGGGCCAGCCGGGGCGCACCCCACGAGTGCTGCTGGTGACCCTGTCTCCCCTCAGACAGTGCTGGAGGTCTGCTCGCTGCTGCCTCG
Organism: Mustela lutreola; assembly: GCF_030435805.1. NCBI lineage: Eukaryota > Metazoa > Chordata > Mammalia > Carnivora > Mustelidae > Mustela > Mustela lutreola. The sequence goes on along the minus strand of NC_081291.1, from coordinate 18,540,461 downwards.
GAGTGTGGTTGGCACGGTGGTCACCGCGTTGGTGTCAGGGGTGGTACTAGTGCTGCTGAAGCTGCTCAGCGACAAGCTGCACCGATACCTGCCCATGCCGATCCCTGGGGAGCTGCTCACGGTTTGGAATCTGCGGAGGGTGGGGAGGGGGGAAGATACATCCCGGCCAGTGGGCACCCCGGGATTTAACGACCAGCTGGAGTGGGCACCAGGGAGAGTTCCTGAGGACGGGGTGTGACCACAGCAGGAAGGTCCCATGTTGGTACCTTCTGGACCCTGATATCATCTCCTTTCCCCAAAGGGTGGTGGTGTAACTTACCCCTTGGCCCACTTCTCCCCAGCCGCCCCCAACTGCCAAAGGCTTTGCTTCACCCCCACAGAGGTTTCTCCACCCCCTTGATGATGCCAGAACCCTCCCCTGACTCTGTCTTCTCTCCCCAGCTCATCGGGGCCACAGGCATCTCCTACGGCGTGGGCCTGAAGTCTAGATTTGGGGTGGATGTTGTGGGCGACATCCCTGCAGGGTGAGCTCTGGCCCCCCCGTCCAGGCAGGGAGGGCTGGGGGACCAGGGCTGGCTCCCTCCTTTGGCCTCACAAATGCCCCTCACAGGCTGGTGCCCCCAGTGGCCCCCAGCCCCGAGCTGTTCGCCAGCCTGGTGGGATATGCCTTCACCATCGCTGTGGTTGGTTTTGCCATTGCCATCTCCCTGGGGAAGATCTTCGCCCTGAGGCACGGCTACCGGGTGGACAGCAACCAGGTCTGGGTATACAGAGACCCCAGGGCCTGGGGGCAGGGGGTGTGGAGTGTCAGGTGGGACATAGGGAAATAGCAAACAGACATGCTGGGACCGTGCAGGGGATTGAGGGCGGGAGAGCAAGGTATTCGGGACAGTGGCAGCCAAGCCCGGGAGACCATTGAGTGTGGATGGAGGTTGGGGACACCTAGGCCTAGACATAGTGGCACAGGCAGCAGGCACTACACACCTGCACTTTTCTCCACCAGGAGCTGGTGGCTCTCGGCCTCAGTAACTTCATTGGGGGCATCTTCCAGTGCTTCCCCGTGAGCTGCTCCATGTCCCGCAGCCTGGTGCAGGAGGGCTCTGGGGGCAACACACAGGTGGGCTTTGGGCGTGGGTGAACATCTGTGCACGTGCGCACACGCAGCTCTGGGCACTCCCACCCCGTTCCCCCCCACACCCCTACACCCCCGCCCCACCCCTCTGCTCACTCCCACCTTGCAGGTGGCCGGAGCTGTCTCCTCCCTCTTCATCCTCATTATCATCGTCAAACTTGGGGAGCTCTTCAGAGACCTGCCCAAGGTGAGTGGCCACATCCAGCCAGCCAGGCTTGAGGGACTTGGCCAGGCCAGGGGCAAGGGGCAGTCAGGTCCGAGGCGAGGGGCAGCAATACAAGGTGGTGCATGACCTGTTTTTCAAGGTTGAGCTCTCTCCGGTGAAACTTGGGAGTCAAGGGTCGGGGATTAGAACCCTTCAGGGTCAGATCCAAGGTGTTTGGCTCAGGGGTGGCCGTGAGCGTCATGCGGAGTTATGCCAGCATCAGGCTTGCTCATGGCTGGGTGGTCAGGCTTGTCAGCATCTGGGTATCTCCCAACAGCCCCTGTGACACGCCTACCCCTCCCCCAGGCTGTGCTGGCGGCTGCCATTATCGTGAACTTGAAGGGTATGTTGAAGCAGTTCACCGACATTCCTTCCCTCTGGAAGTCAAATCAAATGGATCTGGTGAGAGGCCCCGCATCCTGCTGCTGAACCCATATGCTTTCTCCTGGCTTCCTGGCCTCCTGGCCTCCTGAGTTCTTAGACTCACTCATCCCTCCTTTCTCCCTGATGCCCCCAGGGCCCCTGTTTTGCTCCCTGAGACCCTCCCCCCAACCCCACCACTGCTGGTCAGTGCCCAGGGCAGAGTTTCATTTTTCTCCCACTCCCCTAGCCACGTTGCCTCCTTCTTTTAGCTCATCTGGCTGGTGACCTTTGTGGCCACCATCCTGCTGAACCTGGACATAGGCCTGGCGATCGCCATCGTCTTCTCCCTGCTCCTCGTGGTCTTCCGCACGCAGCTGTGAGTCTCCCCTGTCGGTCCCCCCATCCCAGCTGGTGGGGGAGGTGAAGGCCACGCTGGCTCCCCCAGCTTTCCCACAATTCATGGGTAGCCCGAGGCTCCCTGGTACCCCCTCATTGCCCCCTCCTTACACTCTCTCCTTCACAGGCCCCGCTACTCTGTCTTGGGGCAGGTGCCAGACACGGATATTTATCAAGATGTGGCCGAATACTCAGAGGTGGGTGGCAGGGCCTAGGCAGGGGGACGGCCTGGTGGGGTGGGACGGAGGTAGAATGGGCCTTTGTTAGTCCTTTCTGCATCAGGCAAAGACCCTGGGGGCTGAGGGTGCTTTGGTCCTGGGAACTTCAGAGAAGGAATTTGGGTCCGTGACTCCTACTTAGAACTATGAAAGGACAGAGGAGTGGACAGAGAGAGACCGGGGAGCCGGGAGAGGGGTCTGTCTTGGAGCCAGCAGTACAAGCCTTATCCTGCCGAGCAGCCTTGGGGCAGGTATGCAGGAGCCTGGGGCATCAGGATGTAGGGGAGGCTGTTTGCTGACCTGATCAGTGGAGTTCTACATCCCAGTTGTCCATTTACCTCCTGAGAAGCTTCACGCCTAATAGTGGGGTTCTGGAATAAAACAAGCCCATTCCTGCTGACATGGAGCCTTGGAGTCCGAGTATAGTATAATTAGGCAGAGTGAGGGGAGGGCAGGACGGGGGCAGCTCAGCAGGATGGAAAGGGAGGTGGGATGCATTATACAGGCCCAAGTGCCGAGCCCTTGTTGGAGTGGGAGCCGGGGAGGGTCTCTCTGTGCACATGCAGGAAACTGATCACAGGGTGGGCAGTGGAGCCCAAGGGGCGGCCTAAGAGCCTGACCTGGCTATTGGCAGAAGTGGGGGGAGATGGGAAGGGAGGGCACAGGGTGCCCTAGAGGAAGCTTTGACAGGCCTGGCTGAGGGCCTGGGTGATGAGGGTGAGGGGTAGGGAGCAGGACGAGGAGTTAGGGTGATATGGCCAAGTTTGTGGCCTAAGGTCTTGAGAGGGCAGGGGCCGCAGGCTGGGCTGGTGATGGGGGGCCCTGGGCCACATGGGGGGAGGGAAGGAGGAGAACAAGTCAGCCAGGAGAGTGGAGCACTCAGCCACTCCAGCCCTGCCCCATCCCCAGGCCAGGGAGGTCCCAGGCGTGAAGGTCTTCCGCTCCTCGGCCACCATGTACTTCGCTAACGCTGAGCTCTACAGCGACGCGCTGAAGAAGAGGGTGAGTCCGGGGGTCCCCAGGGTGAGTGTTAGAGGGTCTCTCCCTGCCCCAGAGCGTCCACATCCCCTTCCGTGTTGTTTGCCTCTAGTGCGGTGTGGACATTGACCGCCTCATCTCGAAGAAGAAGAAGTGGCTCAGGAAGCAGGAGCAGAAGCTGAAACGGATGCAGAAGACCCTTCAGAAACAGGCAGGAGCCCCTTCGAGCTGGGGATTCCTGCCCCCCGTCCTGTTGCTGAACCCACATGCTCTTTCTCCTGGCCTCCTGAGCTCTTAGCCTCACTCATCCCTTCTTTCTCCCTGATGCCCCCTCCCGGGGCCCCTGCTTCGCTCCCCCCGCCCCAAGGTCGGCGCTCTGGGCAGAGTTTCGTTTTCTTCCCTGCTCCCATGCCAGTGACAGCATGGACCACCTCTTCCATTCTTGGCTGTTCCTGGAACTGGTTAAAACCCCACCGACCCCAGACTGGCGGCCCTGGGTCCCAAGCTTTAGTCCCTGGCCTGCCTAGCTGCCCAAAGCCTGGGGGTGACACCAGACTGGGATGGCTTGGCTGTCCTGTGACAGCCGGGACAGCTCTTTCCTGTTGCCCTTCTCCCCTGGCCTAGACTGCTTCCTCCGAGGGCACTTCTGTTTCCGTCCAAGTCAACACCAACATCACAGACGTGGAGAGCAACAATGTGGACGACTCCATGGCCAGGGTGAGGCTGGAGGTGGGAGAGGGGGCAGCCGTGAGCTGCAGAGATGTGAGTGGTCCACGCATCCTGCGGGGAAAGCCATGGCTTCGAGGTAGTCATGCCGGCGGGGGCGGGGGGGTGGATCTGTGATGGGTCCAGTGCCCAATAGGGAGAGGCCTAGTGATCTGCTATAGATTTTGCCTGTGGCTCTCTGGTCTGCTATCCAAAGACTTTGAATTTGTAGAGCCCACAAGACCCCATAGTCTGTGCTCATGGGTAGAGAGAAGGAATTGGGGTTAAGGGGAAAAATATGGGATCAAAAGGGACGCCAAGCTCAACTAGAGACCCAGGTGGGGTGCCACGCTGTCGTGTGTGCCCCCTACCCGCCCGACCCTGGCTGGCTGAGGATGGGGCACCGTCGTCCAGCGCCCCACCTTTTTAAGCCTCCCTAGGCCTGGGCCTGGGAGGTAACAGAACAGTATATGCCCATCTCTGCATGCTCTCTAAGTCTGGGCTTCCTCTCCTCTGCGTCCCCATGTGTCCCTCCTGTCTTTACATACAAGAGGCTCCCCCATGTCCAGGTTTTCACATGTGCCCTGCACGTCCCATATAGGCGGGTGTTTGTGTGCGGGGTCCCACATCTGATCCTGTATGGTCCTTGCCTGTCCGTCTTTGCCATCACCCCTTCACGGGCAGCCTTTGCAGGGGGTGTCTGGTTTCCTAGCAGGCGAGCACAGGGAATGAGCTAGAGGATACAACAGTCAGCGGTCAAGAAGATGCCAAGGCGGCAAACGGGTCCACACTGAAGGCCCTGGGCCTGCCTCAGCCACACTTCCACAGCCTGGTCCTGGACCTGGGCGCCCTCTCCTTCGTGGACACTGTGTGCATCAAGAGCCTGAAGAACGTAAGGGGCTGGGGTGCTCCTAAGAAGAGCCATGGGAGAGGACAAGACCCCCCCCCAAGCCTCCTGATCCCAAAACTAGATCCAAGAGCCTCTCTGAGCTCCCTCTCAAAACTCTCCACCTCAACCTGCCTGAGTCCTTCCTTGGAGCCCTCGAGCCTCCCTCTGAGTCTAGCCCCTGCTTTTTTGGCTGCAGATTTTCCGCGATTTCCGAGAGATCGAGGTGGAGGTGTACATGGCCGCCTGCCACGGTGTGTGTGGGGGAACAGCACAAGGGGTCCGGTCAGGGAGTGGGGCTCTTCTAGCCGAGGAGTCTGCCGAGCAGCACAAAGAGAAAAGTCTCTGAGAGTGGGGGTCAGAGGGGTCTTGGGAGGCAGGGTCAAGGGTTAGGAGTGACTGGAGGTTTAGCTGTAACCTCAGGCATAGAGGTCATGGGTGAAATGGGTCAGGGTTTTCTGGTGACTGAGTTTGGGGGCTTGATGTTCCTGGTGGTTCCGCAAGTCAGGGGAGACCTACTCCTTGCCCACAGCTCCTGTGGTCTCCCAGCTTGAGGCCGGGCACTTCTTCGATGCATCGATCACTAAGCAGCATCTCTTTGCTTCTGTCCACGATGCTGTGCTCTTTGCCCTCCAGCACCCGAGGTCCAGCCCTGCCAGCCCTGTTTCGGTGAGCCGGCCTCTGGCTCCTGAGTTCTTTTTGTCTGTCTACTGCCTGTCCCTACCCTGACCCCCACCTCCAGGAAGTCCACCCTTTCTGAATGGCACTGTCCCCAGTGGACCCACTGGTACCCCTTCCCGCCTTCCACTGAAGCTGCTCCCAGGGGCAGGGGTCGCTGTCCTGGGGGAAGGGGCTGCTGTGTGTTTTTGGAAACTGACTGGAGCCTTCCCTCCCTATTCAGACAACCAAACTCTGACCGTGCCTCCGCCCTGCCTACCCCTGCTCACCTCTGGAGGCTGTGACCAGGCGCTTGTGAGAAACTCCCCGCCCCTGGGCTGCCTCCAGACGTCACCCAGGAGTCCCCTCCGTATACACACACACGCAGCTCAGGGATGGAGGTCCTGGGATTCCCACGTTCAGTGCCATAGGCCTGGGCCTGGCAAGGGGCACTGGAGTCAGACCGGCACCAGCTGGGCTGGGGAAAGATCCATGTTTTTAGCCCTAGAAATAAAGACCTGTTTGCCTACCACCAGGCTCTGCTGTGCCTTGGTGGGGGCTTGGTGGAGTGGCAGTGATCCATAGCCCTGACTCCTGACACCCTTCTTATGCCCCAACATGGTGGGCTGAAGTCAGAAGTTGCCGGGGAAGGCTTGGGAAGGGCAGAGTCAGGTGGGAGAATAAAGAGCCAGAGGGAGAGTTATGGGGCCCAAGGCCAGGGTGGGGGCACCCCGGGTTCACACTCCTCAGCCACGCACAACCCTCGGCACCTGTGTCTTTAGCTGGAAGACCGTGGAATCTGCTTCTCAGGAATGGTCCCAGTGAATGCGGCCCCTGGAGGGTGGAGAGTGAAGCTGAGCAACCCGCTGGGGAAGCGAGGTATCCACAGGTGCTACTAGCCTGTGTCAGGAAGTAAGCATGTGGAGGACTGACTGACTTGGGAAAAAAGTCTGTTCATATTATTAGGTCACTCGGGCTGTGCAGGTCACTCTCCACCCAGAAGCATGTGCTGACTTCTACCTTAAAAGGTCAGCATCTGGGCATGTCGCCCAGTGGGCAACCATGGGCCTTCCTCTGGGAGAGCTGAAGCCCTGAATGAGGGGGGCGTGGGGAGGGCTAGAATCTTCTGGGTCTCCGTGGCGGAATAGCTGGGATGGTCATGTCACCATTCCCACATTGTGGGTTGCTTGGTGAGGATTAGATTAGATTAGATTAGATTAGATTCCGTGCCAAGGAATGCTCATAACAAGGCCAGTGTTCCCTGCTCGGAGCCCGGGAGCTCTGCCTTCTGCAGGTACTGCCCAGGCGCCCTGCTCAGTGCTGGGCCAGTGGACAGAGGCCGCATTGCCCTTCCTGTCACCGAAGTGCCCCTTGTCCAGCTCCGTGTTTATCGTGTGTGGCGGCGGCATCCTGCTCTGTGTTCATGAATCATCTGCCCCGCCCCCACCCCCCAGAACCACAGGCCAGGAAGTCAGGGCTTCTTAATCCACTCTGACACGCCATGTCCTAGCCTCAGGAATGGTGCCTGGCTTGTGGTGTGCTTGGCAAATATTGGGTAAGGGAAACTTCTGGGCCAGAACAGAGGTCAGACAGACCTCAAATAAGAACTTGCATATTGTTAGAACGACTTTGAAGGAAACAAAACAGGGTCACACAAGAGAGAAGGGATTGTGTTGCCCAGCAGGGTCACAGGAGGGAGGCTAAGGGAGCAGTGTTGCCTGGCCAGGCTGCTCCTCCTGAAAGGCCATGGATCCTGCTGGAACCCACAGCTCGCTGCTGGGGGAGGGGGAGGGGTGTTTGCCCGTTGCCAGGCATCCGGGTTCTATCCGGGCATTTGGTGCCGCCATGCTGCTCGCACCATCCTTCCTGCTACTGCTGCCACTGCTGGCCATGCCAGCTCCCTCCCAGGCCTGGTCTCGGCCCCTGTGGTACCAGGTGGGGCTGGATCTTCAGCCCTGGGGATGCCAGCCCAACAGCCTGGAAGGTTGCGGGGGTAGCCTGGGCTGTGCCGGCCACTGGATGGGCCTGGGGATGAACCGCCTCTACCCCGTGGCTGGGGTCACCATCACCACCACCATGATGCTGATGATGGGCCGCGCGGTGCTGCAGCGGCGGCGCACTCAGGCCACCAAGTCCGAGGTGAGTACAGTGCTGCTTGGTCCTCCGCAGCCTCCTGCCTCCGCTCCCACCCTGTGAGCTCACATTCTCCACCCAGGCCTTGCGTCCTCTCCCTCTTGGCTCACAGCCTTGGGCCCCTACGCTGGTCCATACCCATCGGCCCTTGACCATTCCCTGTGGCCAGTACTCTGCCCCCATCTGTCCACCCATTTACTATCCCTGTTCCTCATCCAGCCCCCTGTGACCACCCTAGCCCACGGCAGACCCTCGCCGACCCTCCATCACCATCTCCCTTCCCGTCCCCTGCTCCCCGGTCTCATTGCTGCCTCTCCCCACAACCCCACCCTATCCCCCTGCTCTTAACTCCTGCTTCTTGGTCCTTCCTCAGCATCCAAAGGTGACCACTAGCCCGAGTGGACCCTGGAAACGGCGGACCCCCATCTCAGACCGCGCCCTGCTCCTTGGGGTCCTGCACATGCTGGATTCCCTCCTGGTCCATATTGAGGGCCACCTGCAGCGTATATCCACCCAACAGAAGACCCCAATAAAGGCGATATCCGCCCAGAGTGGGTGACCCAACATATGCCTCCCTTTGCCTGATGACCTGAGGATGGCCTAAGGCTCTGGGCCAGCCTCAGGCCTGTGTGTGTGTGTGTGTGTGTGTGTGTGTGTGTGTGTGTGTCTCCTCTAAGGGTCTGCCTGGTCCCTGTGTCCCCTTTCTCCTTCTGCAACCAGCAGACTGGAGGCCTCTGTCCAGGATGGGTGTGAAGATGGAATGGGCTCACACTGCTCCATCGCCCCTACCAACAGACCCCTCTTCCCTAAGGTCTCACCCACAAATCCAGCTGTTCCTCTGGGGCTCCTCAGGGGCCCCAGTGTGATGGGACAAGACTTGACCATCAGGGCAGACTTGGGTAGTCCATGGAGGGCTTCCCAGAGGAGGTGACAACCTGGCTGAGTCCATGAGGGCTCCCAGCTGGTGATGCAGAGAGTTGGGTAGAGGGGCGGACGGTGGTTGGAGGGTGAGCCCTGGCTGCCTTCATCCTTGTGGCAGCCCCAAACATGGTCTGGCGCCTGGGCAGCCCCTGCCCTAAGTCCCCTGGAAGTGGAATGAGGGCTGAACTTCACCCCCTCTTCCCTCCCTTCTACCGCAGACAACCCAGGCCGAGTGGGTACTGAGACCTGTGCGTGTTGAAGGTCTGTTTTAGAAAAAGAATATTCAAAAATAGAAACCGGTGCATTCACATGAGGAAAGAAATGAGAGATTACAAATGTTAAAGACTTGACCTTACAATGCAAGATCAAGACCAACAATGCGCTTGTGGTGATGTCCGAACGTGTTTCTGGACTGTGTGTTCTTCTGAACCCCCGGCTGCCGACTCTGAAAACCTCCATTTGGATGAGGGGCTTGACATAGGGGGGACATACTCTCTACAGAAAACAGAAAAAGAGGGGGCGCCTGGGTGGCTCAGTGGATTAAGCCGCTGCCTTCGGCTCAGGTCATGATCTCAGTGTCCTGGGATCGAGCCCCGCATCGGGCTCTTTGCTCAGCGGGAGCCTGCTTCTCTCTCTCTCTCTGCCTGACTCTCCGCCTACTTGTGATTTCTCTCTCTGTCAAATAAATAATAAATAAAATCTTAAAAAAAAAAAAAGAAAACAGAAAAAGAACCCAGTCTTCCTTCTAACGTGGTTGATTGGCATTTGTGTTTTAATTTTTGATCATTTAGAAAATTCCTCTCCTAACCTGTTATTGATGACGTCTCATCAATGGTCTGGGTGGTTTTCAAATTTGGAAAACGGTCATCAACTTGCCTTCATATAGAAGCTGTGGAATCTGGAGGAGTTTCTCCAAGATGGGCTTCGGGCTCCACAGACATTTCAAAACTTGTTTTCTTTTCGTGGGCCACAATTTTTCTAGTGCTGGACACTGTGGGGGCACCTAGGTTGTAAATGCGATAGGATCCTGTATTTCTGTCCTGACCAGGAGCTCTGATCTGGCAGGAGGTTCCTGGGGGGCCTCCTGTACCAGGACAGGAACAATTAGTTAACCACACACAGGAGTGGAGCAAACCACATTGGGTCCCTCTAAACCCAAACCAAGTGTGTCCCTGAGTTTGACTTGGAGCTGTGGCCCTCAGATCCCAGCCTGCTGCTGCCGGCCACTGAGAAGGCAGACCGGCAAGTGGGTCTAGCTCAGCTATAGAAGCGCCTCATCACAGTTAGTTTTTGTCCTTGGTCCAACCCTTTCCCTCCTTCCCTTAGATACCTAGCTTGACTCCCTGGTAAACATCCTAATCTCCCTCTTGGAGTCTGCTGGGACAATCCCCAACCCACCATCCTCTTGCCTGAGCCCCCCAAATTATACTTCTTCCGTGTCCCCTATAAGAGGAGAGGTAGGGTGGAGGGGTTGAGTGGGAAAAGACAGAGGTTCTAACTGAATGCAGAGAGAATATCTTCATTTTGCAAGTGTTTAAAAAAAAAAAAAAAGACGCAGTGTTTGGGTGGCTCATTTGGTTAAGCATCTGCCTTCAGCTCAGGACGTAATCTTGGAGTCCTAAGATTGAGCTCCACATTGGGCTCCCTGCTGAGGAGGGAGTTTTCTTCTCCCTCTCCTGATCCTCTCCCCACTTGTGCTCTGTCTCCGAAAAATAAAATCTTTGAAAAAAAAAAAAAAAAGACTTGCCCTTACAGACACACTACTGGGAGTCTTCCCAAAGCCTGGAAGAGAAGGGCATTGAAGCTTAGGATTCATCAGCCTCTTGCTAGGCCCATCTCTACATTCTACAAGGTTCAGTGAGCACCCACAGTTTGCCAGTTCCATTGCGGATACCGGGATCCAGTGAGGTCCCAAACAGAGAGGGCTCCACCTTACGTACTCACAAACGGGAGGGCGGTGGTGGTGGTGAAACCAGTTCAGAAAAAGCACTCTGCAGAGAGGTGTGCTGGCCTATCAGGATGGAGAAGACGTGGGCCAACTGTGGGCTCCTGAAGAGTGAGGTGACTAGAGAAGGGGACAGTGCCCCAGTCAGAATGACAAGTCTGGTAAGAGGGTGGGGACGGACCTTGGCCTTATCCAGGAACTAGAAGACGGTCAGAATTTCTGTGGAAAAAGGAGCTCTGGAGAGTAAGAAGGAGCAGGCTGGGGAGCAGGAGGGGTCAGTACCTCCTAGTGAGGGCATGTTGGGCAGAATAATGGCCCCTCAAGAGGGCCATGGGATCTGCAGCTATGTTACAGTACATGGCAAAAAGAACTTGGTGGATGGAATTAAGGTCAAAGACCTTCGGGTAGAGAGATTATTCTGGATTATTTTCTTGGGCCTAATGTAATCACATGAGCCTTTAAAAGTGACAAAGAGGGGCGCCTGGGTGGCTCAGTGGTTTGGGCTGCTGCCTTCGGCTCGGGTCATGATCTCAGGGTCCTGGGATCGAGCCCCGCATCGGGCTCCCTGCTCCGCAGGAAGCCTGCTTCCCTCTCTCTCTCTCTCTCTCTGCCTGCCTCTCTGCCTACTTGTGATCTCTGTCTGTCAAATATAAATAAATAAAATCTTTAAAAGTGACAAAGAGGGCAGATGACTGGGTCAGATTTAAATTGTGAGATGTACTTGATCCTCTGTTCCTGTTTTTGAAGATGGTAGAAGGGATCTTCCACCATCCAAAAATCCAAGGAATTCAGGTGACCTCTGGAAGCTGAGAATGACCTCCAGAGACAGCCAGCAAGAAAAACAGGAACCTCAGACCTACAACTACCAGGATCTAAATCCTGCCAACAACACAAATGATCAAGGACACACAATTCTCTCTTAGAACCTCCAGAAAGGACCACAGCCCTGCTGATGCCTTGATTTTAACTTAATGAGATCCATGATGGACTTTGAGCCTAGAGAATGGTGAGGTAACAAATTTGTATTCTGAGTCAGAGTTCCAAGTAATTTGTTATGAGGGCAATCGAAAACTAATACTGATATTGGTATCAAGAGCAAAGTACTACTGTAGCAAACTCTAAAAATATGGGAACGGCTTTGGAATTGAGCAGTGAGGAAAACCTGGAAGAAGTTCAAGGAGCATAATGGAAAAAGCCCAAACCGCCTTCAACCATTAGCGGAAATCTCTTGACTTTAAAACTGCTGCCCATGAGGGCTCAGAAGGAAACAAGGAACATGTCACTAGAGACCAGGAGGAAACAGGAGGCTAAGTAGCTGTAGAGAGCTTAGTGGAATTGTTGGTGGGTAGAAAACAACTTGTAAATGATAAACATGGACATTAAATAGAAGAGATTTCCAAGTAAAATGGAAAACACAGCCTCAGCTCTTGTTATTTATGGTAAAATGCAAGAGGAGGGAGGAAGATTGAGAAGAAAAGGGTTAAAACAGAACCAGGATATTGATACCAGAAACTCTCTGCCAACTGTCCCCCAAATCATTGGCATTGATACACTTCTAATCAATCCATGCTTTTCTTTTAGGCTGACAACAGACTATTCTTATAAATAGTTTAGAACAGGGTGTGACATCACAAAAGATAGCAGAATAAGATTCTCCAGGAATCCTCCTCTCCACCGAAATAATTACTGAACTTGCAGAGACTACGTGGCAGGTTTTTGGAACCCTGAAGTCTAGTTGAACACTTGCAGCATGCAAGGAAGAGTTTGATGAAAACTTCAATTCATGGGGCGCCTGGGTGGCTCAGCGGGTTAAAGCCTCTGTCTTCAGCTCAGGTCATGATCCCAGGGTCCTGGGATTGAGCCCTGCATCGGGCTCTCTGCTCAGCAGGGAGCCTGTTTCCTCCTTTCTCTCTCTCTGCCTGCCTCTCTGCCTACTTGTGACCTCTGTCTGTCAAATAAATAAATAAAATCTTTAAAAAAAAAAAAACACTTCAGTGAATTTCCCAGTTTCCACCCCATGCTGAGGCAGCTTCCCAGGCGCAGGGAACTTAAGTAGACCTCACTCCCCCACCTTCCCTTTGGGAGCAGGACATTTAAGGAAATCTTTGTCAGGTCACTGGCTGCCCAAAGTGAAAACAGAATAGAAACTTCAGCAATTGCACGTAACAAGGAATATACACTTTGTAAAAACAGTATAGAAAGGTCATAAACAGACAGCTCCACCCCCTCAATGAGCTGAAATCAGGATTCCCTGAAGAGTGAGAGAATTTGATTTCCAAGATTACCACATGCCATACTCAGAATGTCCAGTTCTCTACAAAATATTATGCAACATGCAAAGAAATGGGAAAGTATGACCCATTCACAGGGGTTGGCGGGGGTGGGGGGGGAGAACTTGACAGAAAACATCCCAAAGTAAGCCCAGGCAGTGGAATTATTTGTGAAAGGGAACCATGGACAAAGAGCCAAAGGAAATCAGAAAAAAAAATCTGAATAAAATTTGAATATCAATAAAGAGAAAATTCTCAACACCGGAGTTGAAGACTATAATAATGGAAATGGAGAACAAGAAGGGTTCAACAACAGACTAGAGCAGGTAGAAGAAAGGATCAGTGGACTTGATAGTAAGACAGATGGAATTATCCAGTCTGAGGGTCAGAAAAAAAAATGAAGAAAAAATGTGCAGTTCCTGTCGAGTATCATCAAGCAGAACAACCTGTGTGGTAGGGGGTGGGGGGGGGGAGATCCGAACAGAGAAGAGAGAAAACGGCAGAAGAAAAGATTTGAATAAATTATGGTCAACTTCCCCCCCCCCCCCCAAATCTGGTGAAAAACATGAGTACAGACAACTACAAAGTTTGGTTTGGTGGTTTGAGGCTTAGCATAAACGACTCTATTTCGGGCCTCTGGTTTTTAACAATAAATATTGTATAATCCTACCTCTACAAGATATTTAAAATAAGCAAATTTATAGAAAGAGAAGGCAGAATTGAGATTACCAGGGGCTGGAGGAAGGAGGAAATAGTGAATTATTGCTTAATAGGTATAGTTTCTGTTTTGGATGATGACACAGTTCTAGAAATAATGATGATGGTGGTACAGTATTTTGAATGTAACCAATGCCTCTGAATTGTACACTTAATGATAGTTAAGATACTAAATTTTACGTAAATATTAGCACAATTTAAATCTAAAATTAAAAAAAACAAAAAACAAAAAAAACAAACAGGTGCGCCTGAATGGCTCACTCAGTCAGTTAAGAGGCTGACTTTTGATTTTTGGCTCAGGTCCTGTTCTCAGGCTCCTGGGATTGAGTCCTGCTCAATCAGAGAGTCTGATGCAGGATTCTCTTTCTGTCCCTCTATCCCTTTCCCTATGCTCTTGTGCTCTCTCTCTAAAATAAATTAAAAAAAAAATCAAATTTAAAAAAACATGAAAAAAGCCTAAAACAGGGGCGCCTGGGTGGCTCAGTGGGTTAAAGCCTCTGCCTTCAGCCCAGGTCATGATCCCAGAGTCCTGGGATCAAGCCCTGCATGGTGCTTTCTGCTCCATGGGGAGCCTGCTTCCTCCTCTCTCTCTGCCTGCCTCTCTGCCTACTTGTGATCTTGGTCTGTCAAATAAATAAATAAAATCTTTAAAAATAAATAAATAAAAAATAAATAAAAATAAAAGCTTAAAATAATAAGTTGATGAGTATAGCAAATAAATATTGAAAAAGAAGAGTAAGGTTAGTGCCACAGCCTTCTCAGGCAGCCCACACAGACCTGCTTACAGGTTTGAGAATCCCTGGGGTGGGTAATAAAGGGGATATGGATAGAGATGGATAGAAAAAGAAGGTCTGGACAAGAAATGCTGTTAAGGTGCCTTGGTGGCTCAATGGGTTAAGCCTTTGCCTTCAGCTCAGGTCATGATCTCAGGGTCTTGGGATCAAGGCCTGCATGTGGTGCTCTGCTCAGCAGGGAGCCTGCTTCCTCCTCTTTCTCTGCCTGCCTCTCTGCCTACTTGTGACCTCTCTGTCATATAAATAAGTAAAATCTTTAGAATAAATAAATAAATAAAAATCTTAAAAAAAAAGAAAAAGAAAAAGAAAGAAAGAAATGCTGTTAGAGGGGCACCGGCTGGCCCAGTCGGTAGAGCATATGACTCTTGATCTGGGGGTCATGAGTTCAAGCCCCACGTTGGGCATAAAGTTACTTAATAATTCAGTTAGGGGGGGAAGGATATTTTTACTTCACCTCATTCCATATACCAAGAAATTCCAAAGATCAGTGAATCATCAAAGACTCTTGCCAAGTCATTGAAATGGCTGCTGCTTTTAGTAAACATTTCCTTTTTTGACCAAACTCTTGAAACACATACTTCCCCAGGACTTCTACAACATCACGCGCTTCCTGGTTTTATAACTGTCCTTCCCTTCTCACCCTAAGATAGTTGTGGGGATGGGGGAAGAGGTTGAAGAAGATTGGATATATAAATTATTTGGGGGGCGCCTGGGTGGCTCAGTGGGTTAAATCCTCTGCCTTTAGCTCAGGTCATGATCCCAGAGTCCTGGGATGGAGCCCCGCATCAGGCTCTCTGCTCGGCAGGGGGCCTGCTTCTCTCTCTCTCTCTGCCTGCCTCTCTACTTGTGATCTGTGTCTGTCAAATAAATAAATAAAATCTTAAAAAAAAAATTATTTGGAACAGAATTTACTAAAGGGTTGGTTGTGAATTTTGAGAGAGGAGTCAACAAGATTGGGTCCTAGATTTTTAGTCTGAGCAACTGGGTTAATGGAGGTGCCATTTACTGTTGAAGGCAACTGTGGGAGGAATAGGTTTGGGAGAGTGAAGAGTTTAGTGATAGACATGTTTGATTGAGACGTTGGCCCTCTAGGGGAGGTGGTGAGTACATGGTAGGAATAGAGGAACCATTGTACGCACGCAGAGCTAAGCCATGAGGCTGGGTGAGATAACCAGAGAGCAAAGGGAAGGGAAGAGGTAGCCAGGACTGAGCCCTGGGCTGTATTAAGATTGGGAGGTGAAGAAGAACCAGCTCCAGGGTGGTGTGACAAGAACAGCAGAGTGTGGGAACCTGAAGGTGGATAAGGGATGACGCTTGGAGGAGGAGGAAGTGGCTAATTATGCTAAAGGAGGCCAAGCAACAAGAAGCTCACTGGTTACCATGACAGGTGTGCACTTGGAGGAGTGATGTGAGGACTGGACTGAAGTGGCTCTGGGAGAGAATGGGAGGAGAGGAAGTGCATGCAGTGAGCTCTTGGGGGAAGTGTGGTGGTCACTGGAGGAAGTTGCTTCATAGGCAAGAAGCACTGAAGGAGACATGACAACTAAATGTAACGTTGTATCCTGGATGGAATCCTAGAAGAGAAAAAAATAATAGGTAGAAATTAAGGTAATCTGAATATATTAAGAAATTAAGGTAATCTGAATATGTATTAGTTAATAATAGTGTACCCATATTGACTCATTAACCGCAACCAACGCACCTTAATAATGTAAGGTGTTAGTAACAGGGGAAACTATATGGGAACTCTACTATCTGCTCAACTTTTCTGTAAATATAAAACTTCTTAAAACTAAAGTTTTTTTTTAAATGGGAAGAAGGACTAATTAGACAATTCTATTGCATTTTTCTCTTTTCTTTTTTTAAAAAAGATTTTATTTATTTATTTGACAGACAGAGATCAGAAGTAGTCAGAGAGGCAGGCAGAGAGGAGGAAGCAGGCGCCCCTCGGGTCATAGAGCCCAATGCGGGGCGGGATCCCAGGATTCTGGGATCTTGACCTGAGCTGAAGGCAGAGGCTTTAACCCACTGAGCCCCCCAGGCGCTCCTGCATTTTTATTTTTCACTTCTAGATCATAATATAATTTTAGACCACAAAATATTAATAAACACATACTTAAGTGTCTTTTGGTCTGCTTTTACAAAAATTATATCTTAAGTACGACTTCTTTTGAAAGATTACAAAGATTTTAGTACAATAAATCACATAAGTCATGTAAAAGTGGAGTTCAGAGGTATGCTCTTTCAAAAGTAACGTCTGTTTTGTAAAAATTAAAAATTCTGTATTAACATAGAAATGTAAATGTAAATATGGTAGCATCCTTCTCCTAGCCTTCAATCAATTTTTCAGAAGTCACTTGGCTTCGTTTCAAGTGAGTTCCTCCGGATTTTTTTCCTATGAGATCTATTAGAAAAACCACATAATTTTGTTTTGTTTGTGTGTGCAGGTTTTGTGTTGCAAACAAGGAAGGCTATTTCACACACCCCAGATTAGGAGTTTTCTTTGTTTTACAGTGTGCGGTGCACACGGAAGCCGGGTAAGTCCGGAACCGGGAGCAATAGCCTTCTCTCACGCTCCTCTCGAAAGGTGGCTCAAGGCCGATGACTTTGAATTTGAAGTCGGTTTCACAGGGCGCATGGTGACAGTGCCACAGTCCAGTGCCACACGCACAGTGCTCGTGTCAATCGCGAACAAACGGAATCCATATTCTCTCCACCCAAATAAGCAGCCTCTAAACTGTTCCTTTTTCTTAGCGATATCTTGTTCAATTCCTTCGATGTCAACCGTCTGAATCTACTGACTTCACCCTTTTAAAGAAAACCGTGATCAGCAGCTACCTCAGAGTCCCCAGCATCCCACGCTGGGGCCTGAGCCCCCGGGCTCCCATCCCTGGACACGCGCGGCAGCGGCGCCCCTGGCCCGCGCGGCAGCTCCGAGCACGCAGTGGATTCGGACGCCCGCGGTTCGTGAGAAACATCGCGCTCTTTGCCTCCCCCGGAAAGGGGAAGATGTACTGGACCGCGGAAGGGCCCGCAGTGGCCGTGGACAGCCAGGTGGGCTGAGGCACGCGGGTACCGATGGACTCACGGACAGAACCACGTATCAGCCCCGCGTAAATACTCCTGGTCTCCGCCAGGAGGCGACCGAGCCCCACGTCTGCGGTAGTGCGCCTGCGCCTCGGCGCCGCCGCGTCCACTCTACGCTTGCGCGGCGCGACGTAACGCCGACCGGAGCTAGAAGATGGCGGCTTCCGCAGTTTGCCGGGCAGTGGGGGCCGGGACGAGAGGGCTGCTGCGCACCCGCAGCTCGGTGAGACGACAGCGAGAGCACAAGGCTGTGGAGCTCGGGGCTTCGGCACGCGGAGGGGAGCGGACTGTTGGCGGCGGAGGGTGGAGATTGGGGAGGTTCCGGGGTCAGGGCCGTGCGAAGGTCACGGCGCTGAGCGGGGATGGGAGTCTCGCTACTGGCCGGGGGGCGGCGACCGGGATCCCACTGCTGGCTTGTGAGCCGAGGAGAGATCTTGCAACCCAGCCCTCAGTCTTGGTCGTCCCTTTATGCAGCCGGTCCTGCTGAGGTCGCCTGCCTTGCGCAGCACCGCCACCTTCGCCCAGGCTCTTCAGAGCGTGCCAGAGACACAGGTCAGCGTGCTGGACAACGGGCTGCGAGTGGCCTCCGAGCAGTCCTCCCATCCTACCTGCACGGTGAGCGGGGGCCCCTCTCGGGAGGCCGCGTTCATATTGCGCTTGGCGTCTTTTCCCAAGTCAGGGTGTGACCTTGGTCTCGAGTCCTCTGTGGTTTGGGTCGGACTCTTCTTCACTCACTGCTGGATTGATTCTACCACCTTAATCCCTAAGCCGGCTAGGCCTGGCTTCTTGGGGCCTTCCTCAGTATAATACACGCTCATTTAGCATATGATGCCTGCCACGCAGGAGGCCAGGTTCTTTGCAGCGTTTTCTTAAGTAGCCCATATGAGAGAGGTGATCTTGTTTTCATTTTACCATGAGGGAAGTGGGTTTCAGAGACATAAGGTGATCGCTAGACTCAGCCCGAAGTATCTCGTGGCTGGACTGCTTATGCACTTATGTAAGGAATGCATTTGAAGATTCCAAAGAAACATGATGTTCCAAAAGATACAAATCCTCTAAATTGACTTAAGGAGAGAAATCTTGGCTAGATACGTGAATAGGTGAGAGGATTCTCAAGCGTAATCCTCTGCACCCTAAACTCCAGGGCTAAGTCATTTTGTTGGCAAATTCTTTCAGTTTTCCAGGAACAAATAATGTCCTTTGATAGAAGATGTTGGAAGTGTTATAAGTTGTTACAAGTTATATAAGTTTGATAAAAGTAAACACAATAAAAGATCATGGGCAGCTTCGGTATTACATGGTGCCTATATAAACCTACCCAAAGCCTGTTGAGAAAATTTGGGAGAGATTGCTGCATTTCATGGACCCTGAGATGCTCTAGATTGTAAGGGACACCACTGCTGGGGAAAGAATGCTGTCGGTGATACCCAAAGGCTACTATGGGTCGTAAGATTAATTTTTCTTTCTGAGATGTTAGTTGTGTAACAAATACTAGTGTAAGAATTTGTGATATGGTATGTATATCAACATCTCTTGGGAAAGTAGATGTGAAAATTTTAAATCAGCCATGAGCAAATATTAAAAAACTAGATAGATGTGGCCTGGGGGGAGTGAGTGAGGTGGTGTATGTTTCATAGCACACCAGGAGGCTGTTGAGGGAACTGTGAGATTCTCATTGGGTGCCAGTGAGACACTTGGCAGTGTTAAGTATTCGAGGCTGGTTAAAAACTTTTTTTAAAACTAATTGTGAATGAAAGCTCCTTGCTTAATAAGAGAAAATGTTCAATGTCTAAACCAATAGCCTCCTTTCTTAATGTTGAAAGAAAATCATCAGAACAAAGGCAGAGTATAATTTTTACCTTTATTTATTTTTTTAATAAGATTTTATTTATTTATTTGACAGAGAGAGAAAGAGATCACAAGTAGGCAGAGAGAGGAGGGAAGCAGGCTCCCTGCTGAGCAGAGAGCCCAATGTGGGACTAGAGCCCAATGTGGGACTCGATCCCAGGACCCTGAGATCATGACCTGAGCCAAAGGCAGAGGCCCAACCCACTGAGCCACCCAGGCACCCACAGAGTATAATTTTTAGAAAGGAGAAAATAAGTTGTTGTTTTCAAATGAAGTGTTGCTTGCCTAAAAAAAAAAAAAAAAAATCTGAAAAGCAATAAAAGAATATAATATTTCATATAGTAATGGGGTCAGGCGAGTGTGCACAGTTAGAAACTTCCTTGGGAACCAGTCCGCAAATAGAGTGGGAAGGAAAGGTAACATAGTATGTCTTTCAGCCAGTTCCTGTGCCCAGAGCACAGCTGTAGCTCCAAGCACAAGAATCCTACTGAAAACAGCTCTCCCCTACTCTGGGACCGTGACCACCTACCTGGGGCTTCTGATGAGTCATCTAGGGTAGGGTGTAAGTGGGGGCTGGGGTAGTTTGTGTGTTACCTTTGTTGATGGCTTCTTGTCCAGGTCGGGGTGTGGATTGACGTCGGCAGCCGTTACGAGACTGAGAAGAACAATGGGGCAGGTTACTTTTTGGAGCATCTGGCTTTCAAGGTGAGGCTCCCGAAGTCCTACATCTCCTTTGGGGTTAGGGCTGCCTCTTATACCTTCTGAGGATGCGAGTTAGCAAAGTCAGCCTCCTCAGTTATGGGCTTCAGCTGCGGGGGTGGGGGGGCAATCTCTGGCTGGCTTTTCTGGAAGGAACCACATGGGCTTAGCTTCTGCTGGGTGAGCACCTATCTGGTCAGTGCCAGCATAAGGCCCCCAGAGCCAGAAAAAAACCCAGGGAGCCGCAGGACCCTACTCCTCACCAGAGAGGCCAGGCCTGTGTTGTATGTGTACGTCGGTGCAGAAGCATGAAACACGTAGATAGACACGTGCATTTTAATAAATTCCTAGACTTGGGCTGGCCTGCATTATTGTCAAATGCTCTCCTCTGGCAGAATACCCGGGCATCTCTTGTTTACAGACGTAAACACCGAGGTGTCTTGAAGATGGGGACAGTATCCACCCTCAGCCCCTCAGCCAGCCCGTGTTAGCACGAGGTCTTGAGTTTTTAATTTTTTTAATTTTAACTTTTTTTTTTAAGATTTTATTTATTTATTTGACAGAGAGAGATCACAAGTAGGCAGAGAGAGAGGAAGAAGCAGCCTCCCCGCTTAGCAGAGAGCCCAATGCAGGGCTTGGTCTCAGGACCCTGGGATTGTGACCTGAGCCGAAGGCAGAGGCTTAACCCACTGAGCCACCAAGGCACCCCGAAGTCTTGAGTTTTTTAAATGAATGAAGAAATGGAGAAGGGTGACTCCCCACCCAGGCAGGCAGTCTAGCCAGCAGCAGCAGCAGCATCACAAGTGTGTGTATAGATCTCAACATGGGTGTGTGTGCCAGTGGACAGCAACACACAAATGCACACACACGACTGGGGTTGAGTCCCACAGAGCTGTCCACTAACACACACATAGTCATGTGAATGGCATGGGGGTGGAGTGGGTCATGGCAGCATCACCTGAACATTGACGGGATCTGACCTGACTGTGACTGTCATTGAGGTGACAGAGAATGCTGGTAAGGCCAGGCTGCTGTGGGGGTGTGGATTTCAGGCCATACTTGAACTGACCATGCCTTTCTCTCCTGGCCCCTGGCTCTCCATTTTATTAGCCTGTGATACCGTGGCCTGTTCAGCACTTGGTGAACACAGATCATAGGCCCGGTATTCCTGTAGTCTTTGTTGAAGTGGTCCTGCTGGGACTTTGGCCTTTCAAGATAGGGATCCTGAGTTCCCATGTGGCCTCTGATTGGTCCTGTTGATACCTGGTTCAAGGGAACAAAGAATCGGCCTGGCAATGCCTTGGAAAAGGAGGTGGAGAGCATGGGGGCCCATCTCAATGCCTACAGCACACGGGAGCACACGGCCTACTACATCAAGGCGCTGTCCAAGGACCTGCCGAAAGGTAAGGAATGCATAGATGAGAGGGCATGGAAGGGGATAGGACTTCAGGGTGCAGAGGACAGGCCCCCCCTGCCAGGAGCTTGGACTGGCCGGAGAATTGGGCTTACCCCAACAGTATCCTCTTGCAGCAGGGCAAGCACGCCTGCCAGGCCTGGGGGTTTTGTGCCATTACTGGCCTGCAGTGGCCCACCTGGTACCCACACCTGCCCTTCTTGCATCCAGCTGTGGAGCTCCTGGCCGACATTGTGCAGAACTGCAGTCTAGAAGACTCCCAGATTGAGAAGGAGCGGGATGTGATCCTCCAGGAGCTGCAGGAGAACGATGCGTGTATGCGGGATGTGGTCTTTGACTACCTGCATGCCACGGCGTTCCAGGGCACGCCCCTAGCCCAGGCTGTGGAGGGGCCCAGCGGGAATGTCAGGTGAGGGGTGACTGGGCTCGTGCTGGCACGTGCTCAAGCGCTGTCCACACGAGTTAGTTTTTAGGCGGCCTGTGCCATCGTATGTTCTTAATTTGTACAACTGGAAATGTTTTCTCTGTTGCCATATGTTCCCTGGGGGTCTTTTTGAATGCCTGTGTGGTCTTCACTCGAGTTAGGGGCCTCCTTGTAGGGTATGATTCTATGTGTGTCCCGACAACCTGAGGGAGGGAGTGTTGGGGATTCTGTCTGCGTGGTTTTTTGTCCTCTGGTGGGACGAGCTCTGACACCGCCCCTTGAGAGCATCCCAGCATCAGCTCACAGCCTCCTCAGAGAGGAAGGACTGAGCCTGTCCTGAGGGCTGACGTGAGGGGGGCCGGAGGGCGGGTGGCAGAGATGGGGAAGGGGATCAAAGGTTGTGCTAGGGCCCATTCCCCAGAGAAGCCATGTCTCTCCTTGTCTGTCTCCTCAGCTCTGTTTCTATGGGACCCAGACTGCTGTGGTTTAGGAGAGGCATTGAGCCACTGGCTGTGTGTCTTGCAGGAAGCTGTCTCGTGCAGACCTAACCGAGTACCTCAGCAGGCATTACAAGGCCCCTCGCATGGTGCTGGCGGCAGCCGGAGGTAAGTGCTGGGGCACCATCCTTGGTTACCAGAGCCCGGCTCCTCTGCTTCTGACCGTAGGGGATCTTCCACCCCTGGGGCTCCTGCTCCTGTCCTGTCCTTAAGGACAGTGAGCTCACTCTCATGCCCTCTAAGGTGGGGCAGGATTCTGACCTGCTGCCCCCGCCGGGGCCTGCCTTGTAGGGATGCCGCTTGGCCTTGTTAGCACGGGTCTTTCGCAGTCCTGCCTTGCCCCTCAAGGGACCCACATAGCAGGCCGGTGGGAGCTGGAAGCCTTGCTAACAGATTGGTTCCTTGCAGCCTTGCTAGTGGGCAGGCCGGACACTGGGGTGTGATGATGCACATTTGATGACAGGCTGCAAAGTGCAACGTTGGAGGTTAGGGGGTGCTTTTGAAGCATGTGTTACTGGAGCCAAGGTCTGAAGGATGGGGGGGTCAGGTGGGGAGTGGGGAACCTGAGTAGAGGGGCAGGGCAATGTCATGGCCGAGGCTTAGCTGCCATGTGGGGGCCAGAGCGCAGGCAGGCAGACCAGGGAGGGTCTGTGGCAAGCGTCTGGTGGGAAGCGGCGGGAGCGAGGGATGGTTTCATAGATGGAAACCTGAAGGACGACTGGCCTTGGTAGGAAGCGGACAGGAATGGGGTTAAGGATACTTCTCCAGCTTGTGGCCTTGGCAGCCGGGTGGGTAGAAGGGACTGCTGGGAAGGGCATGGTTGGTGGCCGTGGGGTCTGTGACCTGGGGCACCAAGGACATTTTAAACGAGCGGCATGAGAGGCTGTGTTGTGTCCAGCAGGGTGTGAGCTTGGGGAAGCAAGGAGTAAAGGCTGAGGTACCTGGCAGGCTGCTTATGGCCACAGTGCCAGCCGGTCAGGATGCTCAAGCAGCAGAGACCTCCTCTTGTAAAGGCGAGGATGTGAAGTCCTGCAGGGTCCTGAGGGACTGAGGTCACAACATCTGAGGATGTCCCCAGAATGAGTCCCGGCCCTGCAAGAGCACCTGTGTGCCCTCTCTTTAGCCTCCCCTTCCCGCCCCAGGGCAGCAGCCTCAAGCCATCTGCTTGAGGAAGGATCAGAGGGAAAAGGAGGGCAGCTGGCCTGGTGCCTGGGGAGCCCCAGGCTTGTCCTCATCGTCAGGGAGAATGCATCCCCGGGGACCCATCTTCAAGCCCGGCATGCCACTGCTTCCCTGGGGCTAAGGTGATGGAGGCTCTTGGGTTCGGAGGTACCCACCCCGCCCCTTGAGGCAGAGTCTCTCTGGAGGGTTCTCTTCCCTTACCTGTCCTGATGTGTCTGCCTTCTGCCGTCTCCCACCGAGACAGGACGCGGGGCCCTCCGCCTGTGCCTGCCTCCCTGACCCTGGGCCGTGGCCCCCGCTGCCTGGCCAGTCACGGCACTCACTGTCTCTCGGCAGGGGTGGAGCACCGGCAGCTGCTTGACCTTGCCCAGAAGCACTTTGGCAGCGTCTCAGAGGCGTACACCGAGGACACTGTGCCCACCCTGGCTCCATGCCGCTTCACGGGCAGCGAGGTGGGCCACCTGTGGGCAGGGGTGTTGTTCCCAGCCTGGGCCTCTGGAGGAACCCTCATGAACGTGGTTGTCTTCATGAGGCCAGAATCCTTGGGGGTGGGGAACGGGTCCTGTGGCCGCTGCCTCAAGCACACGTGTTCACACATGCATGTGCATGCTTCACCCACACCTGCTATGCTCCCCGGTCTCCTGGACGTGCTGGCTCTCTCAGTCTTGCCATGTTCTTCCTCAGATCCGTCACCGTGATGATGCTCTGCCCTTGGCCCACGTAGCTATTGCAGTAGAGGGGCCTGGCTGGGCCAACCCAGACAACGTAGCCCTCCAAGTGGCCAATGCCATCATTGGACACTACGACTGCACTTACGGCGGCGGTACAGTGAGTGTGGGGCTCAGCTTCGGGAGCTGTGGGTGCCAGGCCCGGAGCTCCTGCACCGTAGGGCTCGGGGCGGGCCGCAGACAGGGAGGTGGTTGCTGATGATCCTCCCCCTCGGCAGCACCTGTCCAGCCCGCTGGCCGCCGTCTCTGTAACCAACAAGTTGTGCCAGAGTTTCCAGACCTTCAACATCTGCTACGCGGACACGGGGTTGCTGGGCGCACACTTTGTCTGCGATCGCATGAGCATTGACGACATGATGTTCTTCCTGCAGGGCCAGTGGTGAGTGGAGGCCCAGTGCTGCTAGGCTTGGGAGGGGCCTTTGAGCAGGACGGTGGGGATCGGGGACAGCCCTGTCCCTCCAACGACCACCTACCCCCTGCCCGCTTTAGGATGCGCCTCTGCACCAGTGCCACAGAGAGTGAGGTGCTGCGGGGCAAAAATGTCCTCAGAAATGCCCTAGTGGCTCATCTGGATGGTGAGTCGTGCACTCTGTGGGGAGGGTGTGGTGCACAGACTGGCAGGGACGGCCCTAGGGTAGCCACAGTTCCAGCCAGGATGGGAGAGGAGAGCTTTGAAGGCCATGCCGCATCCCTGCTGGGGATGCCACGCATCCTGGCCCGCATGCCACGGCCAGGTCAGCTGCAGCCCAGCACTAGAGGAGCCGATGATGGGAGCAGGGGGCTGGGATCCGGGGTTGGCTTTTGGTGCAGGTGTTGGCCTGATGCTGGAGGCTCAGTGAGCATCTGTGCTCTAGGACTGGACTAGTCGGCGGGGGGTGGGGGGACCTGTAAGCCTCCCCTGATCCTTGCAGGCACCACTCCTGTGTGTGAAGACATCGGACGCAGTCTCTTGACCTATGGCCGGCGCATCCCCCTGGCTGAGTGGGAAAGCCGCATTGCGGTAACGTGGGCTCCTGGGAGAGGTTCTGGAGTCTTGACCTGGCAGACTCCTAGGGCGGGGAGTTGAGGCCTGACAGTGCACGGGGCAGACTGCTGCCGCAGGCATCCCTGGTGTCTTTGGCACCAACAGGGTGCATCGTTGGAAGGCGGGGCAGAGGCGCTGAACGCTGAGGGCCTGGGTGGGGTCTGCGGAGGTCTGCGGCAGGGAGGGCCCCGCTGCCTTTCTCCTTTGGCTGAGGGGGTAGCTCCTCGGTCCATGTGGAAGATCTTGGTGGGCTGAGCTGAGGTGGTCCCTGGAATGTGCCCATCAATGTGGTTTCTGTTTTCTCCTGCAGGAAGTGGATGCCAGCGTGGTCCGTGAGGTCTGCTCCAAGTACTTCTATGACCAGTGTCCAGCAGTGGCTGGATTTGGTGAGTGGCCTAGATGCCCTGTTCTTTGTCTGTCTCCTCAGGCCTCTTGTTGGCCTCCCCTTCTGCCTCTGCCCTCCCTCCACCCCCAGCCTGCACTGGCAGCAGCAAACTGAGGCCTCCGAGAGGCTCTGCCCAGTAGACTGGCTGCCAGGGAGTTCTTGCTCTGAAAACCTGTCCCAGCAGCTCCCTGACTCCCTGCCAAGGTGCCTCCATCAATACTCCACACCCGCCAGGTAACGGACACCTCCGTGTGTGGGGTGGGGCTCCAAGAGCCAGAGCATGAAGCGACAGGCTCGGCACCCCTGGGGGAATGTTCTTTTCCCTTTTTCCACTCAAAGCCTGTTTTGTGCTGCTCTGGGCAGCTCCGAGTTGGGTGCGGCACAGGGCCAGGTGTCCCTGCACAGGCCAGGTACCCCGCCCTGACGCCCCACCCTCTCTCCACAGGCCCCATTGAGCAGCTCCCAGACTACAACCGGATCCGCAGCGGCATGTACTGGCTGCGTTTCTAGGCAGGACGGCTGTATGGGCAAGAGGGCTAGGCTAAGGTTCACGGTCCCTTCCCGCCACAGACATACCACCTCAGTTCTTCAGACCTGTGTGCAGATGACCTTACCTCCAATAAAGGCTTGTGTTGAGAACTGTTTTGGTCTCTTGGCATTGCTGTGGAGTCCTCTGGGCAGCGGATGGGGGAGCAGGGACTTTCCTCCAGTTCTGTATGCCCCAGATCATTCCACCTTCCCACAGGCTGATGTCTCCTCAGCCAGGGGCGAGCGTGGGGGCTGTATTATGGAGGCCGGAAGCCTTTGATGCCTGCAGGGAGCTGAAGCCAGATGTTTCCACTTAGCCACGTGGGGGATTCTCCTAGTTAGTCTGTCCCAAGAGTAGGATGTGGGAACCCATGCTTTTGCCCTGGTAGAGGTCCCTGCCTGGGAACTCTTGTGGCTCAGGAGGGAAGCCCTTTGGTGTGGGCCCTGTGTAGTATGCCTTCTGGCGGTTTCTGGCCTCCTGGACGGACCAGGAAGGGCCAAGGACAGTCGCTGAGGCAGCCTCCTTCCAATGTTTACTGGGGATCCTGGGAGGATGATAGCCTGGGGCATAGTGTTCCCATCTGATTTCTGACTGTTGCCTGGACAGGCAGGGCAGGAATCCTTTGCCTCCATTTGCCGCTGACTCAGGCTCCGAGAATAGCCCTGAGCTCAGTGGGGCCCGAGCCCCCTCCCTTGACTAGATCTGTCCCAGGCAAGTCCTGAGCTGCTGGCCTGATGATCCCCTTCCCATCTACCTGTGGCAGCCAGGAGCCAGTGGAGCTCAGAGCTGCCTGGTCCCCCTTCAGGCCCTGGCCCCACGAGGCGGGTGAGCAGGTAGACCCCTCTTCCTGTGTCTCCACCCCTTCTGCAGTCAGGTTCCCTGGGAGCCCAGGAAGGAAGTGGATGTGAGGGGCCTGATTCTCCTGGGGGAGTGCCGCTGGCAGTCAGGAACAGGATGAAGGGACAGAGGTGGTTGAGAAATCACCCAGCATCAGCCTTGCAGTGGCCCCAGACAATCCTTGAATCCCTCCTGCCCTGCCCCAGTGCCTTTGCCTCATCTCTGCCGTCACCAGTTGTCAATTAGGAAATAACTATCGAGTGCCCGCTAGAACCCAGAGCTGGAGGTCCCAGGTCATCCCCCTACTTTGAGAGAACCTGCTAGACAGGGCAGAACCCTGACGGGCCCACCCCTAGTCCTTACATATGTGGCACACTGGGTCCAGGGAGTAAGTCTTGAGCTCCTGGAAGATGGGGTTGATGTCTAAGCCCAGGCTTAGAAAGGTTCTGGGGGTGCTGGGCACTCCTGGATGTGATCTGGTCCCAACAGACCTTGCACACCAAGCCAGGGAATTTGATCTGTGCTCTGGAGACATTTTGAGGGAGGTGCCATGGAGGTTACTGGGAAGAGAAGTGACTTGGGCAGCCTGAGGTTTAGCATGGGGACTCGGGCTGGATTTCTGTGGCACCCCAGGGAACTGTGCTATGGCAGAGCAGGGGTCACAGCCGTAGGAAGAGCTGGGTGGGCTGCAGGGTACACAAGCAGGACAGTAGCCCCAGCAGCGCTGGGGTACCCCAAGGAGGGGTAGGTTGGAAGAGGACGACCTGCCTAGATTTGGCCATAGTTGTGATGAGAAATTTGGAGGTGTCCAAGACAGTGGGATGTGTGGGGCTGGAATCCTAAAAAGAAGCCCCAGTTAAAGATGTGGTACCACCTGGCAGAGGTAAGGACAAGCCAGAGAAGGAGGTTTCAGGGGGAGCGTAAGAAGGACAGAGCTCTGGGACCCCGCTCTTCAGATGGAAGGTGCTGGGCTCTGGAGCTGTGCCCTAGCCTGTGTACCTGCCAGGAGGCTGGAGTCAAGAGACTGGGATGGTCACATACCTGCTCGTGGCCTCAGGGGGCTCCAGTCACACACATTACCATTGTGCTTGAACCTCCCCAACAGCCTCTCCCAGCACCCTTTGAGGGACCCCCACACAGCAGGCAGCCCTTCCTTTCCAGGGCACATCATGGTCCTGCTACCCTCTCAGCAGGCTGTCCAGTCGCCCCTACAGGCTGGACCGCCATGTGTCTATGACCCTACGGTGAGCTCTCGCCTCTGATGTGCAAGAAGAGGTGGGGGGCTTGGGAGCAGGGGCTGCCTCCGTAAGGAGATTGTGTCTGGTTCTCTGCTCTTCTCACCCAACAGACAGCTTCAAGGGCTGGGCTGGGGACACCATGACCTTGGAAAAAGTTCTGGACCCCGTGGGTCACAGCCCTGTATCCTATGATGGGGGAGGGATCAGTGATAAAAGGGGCCATTCTGTAGCTTCAGCCATGTGGGCAATAGGAAAACAGGCAGCATGGATGGTCTTCATTGCCTCCAGCTCTGGCCATACCAGAGACCACCCCCCGCACTCACTGCCAACACTGGCCCAGATGGAGCCCAAGGAAGATGAAGAAGAGCTGTCCCCATCTCTTCCCCACTCAGCCTGTTGACCCAGCAGAGGCCCGGGGCCAGGATGTTGGAAGGGACTCTGTGGCCGTGGTGAGTGTAGACATACTTTCTGAGCTTCTCAGAAAACAAACAAATAAAACACAGGGCCGGCTGTTCTTGGGAACATCGCTGTCTTGATATCACTCCCCTATGATGAAGACACGCACATACAAATACTCGTGTCCTCAGGACAGCAGCGTTCGTGACCTGGAGATCTGTCAAAGGGAACTGTCTAAGTCACAAAAGCCAGCTAGGGAAATGGGTGGGAAGTCAGGCTGGTTAAGGGGAGAGCAGCAGCACAAGGGTACTTATGAAGGTGGCAGCTGCAGGTGGGCCCTGAGAGAGGCGGGGGGGGGGGGGTCCGTGGTGACCTCTGGACCTGGTGGGGGATGATGGGTAGAAGGGGGTCGTCAAGAGGAATAGAGTAAGGGAGGAGACTCCGGCAGGCCAGAAGGAGGACGAGTAGTTAGGGGGAACTCGGGGCCACCAGTGGGGGTGTAGGCAGGAAGGGGTGGATTCCTGAGAGTTGAGCTGTCACTGTGGGTGGTCCCACCCTGCACATGTGGACAAGTCCCCCTCCGTGCAAACACAGCTGGATGGCATCTGCCTGGGACTGGTTCAGGGCATGGCAGGGGGTGTGGGGTGCTGGGATGGACACGTATGCATTCGCACGTATGACACTGATTCTCTCCTCCCGGCTTCCTCTTCCCAAGGTGAGGGGGGCGCATTTGGCAGACGCAGTCCAGTGGTGCCTTGGTTTCCCTGGGATGAGCCCAGAGCCTCTCATTTGCTGGGGGCTGCTCCAGCTGTCAATGGCACTGGGGTGGGGCACAGGAGATCCCAGACAGACAGGGATGGCTGAATCACAGGAGTGGCCGGCGGGACTCATGGCCTGAAGGCTTGTCTGGGCACCCCCATGGGGTGGGGGGTGAGTCATCTCCAGCTGCAGCCTCCCCCCACCACCATCCTGCCGTCTCTTCCATCCCCCCTAACCTATCTAAATTTCTGCCTCCAGCGGTCATCACTAGTCACTCTGACCTTAAAGCAGCCACAGCTTCTGACCCTGGGCAGGGTTGGAGGGTCAAGAACCTTCTGGGGGGAGTCCCGGAAGCCACAGGAGGTGGGGGGCTTTACACTTCAGTAGAGTCAAGTTGTCTAACCCGGCTGGGGTAGTGGGGGCGCGGCCTCCGGAACGCTGGGTGGGGGGCGGGCCGCCTGGGACCCCGCCCGCAGCTCCGCCCCCCTGATCGGGGACTTTTCTCGGCTGTGGCGGCGGGACTGCAGCAACGGCTGGCGGCGGGAGCCCGTGGACGGGCAGGCAAGACCGGGACAGGGATAGGGGTGGGCTGGGCTCCCACCGCGATAGCTGCGGGGGATGAGGGACAGAGAGCTGACCGTCTCCTCCACCCAGGATGAAGCTGCCGCTCCTGGTGGCCGCACTCTGCGCCGGGATCCTGGCAGGGGCGCTCCGCGCGCGGGCCCAGCACAGGGAGAGAGGTGGGCACCGCCGGGAAGGACTTCATCCGGGCGCTTCACCCCGTCACCCGTGACCTTCATCTGGGACCCCTCCCACCTCCACAACCCTTCCTGCATCCCTGCTAACTCTCCCCAGACTCCCCAAACCCTCCGCTCCCCCTGCTGGTCTCCCAAACCTCATCCTATCCTGTTGGATCCCAAACTCTGGCTCCCTGAATGCAAGCTGGGTCACCCCCTCTTTGTCACTCCACGCTGGCCCCCCGAGGCCGACCTCAGTCCCAGATCCACACCCGTGGCCAGGCTATCCCTTCTCTGCATACACCAGTCCCCCACAGAGTCTGCTCAGGGCTCCTCTGTCCCTCCCTCAGAGGCTCCCAGGGCCCAGCCAGCCTGAGCCTGTTTGCTTAACCTCTGCGGCCTACTCCATCCTCCCTAACCCTTAGTGCCAAGAGACCACAGTGCCTGGAGGGGTGGGTGGTCTCCAAGGAGAGAGCCTCACGGCTCCTCCCCGCCCTAGTGACCTGCACACGCCTTTACGCCGCTGACATCGTGTTCCTGCTTGATGGTTCTTCGTCCATCGGCCGAGGCAACTTCCGTGAAGTGCGAGGTTTCCTGGAGGGACTTGTGCTGCCCTTCTCGGGGGCGGCCAGCGCACAGGGCGTGCGTTTCGCTGCGGTGCAGTACAGCGATGATCCTCGGTGAGTGGTGGCCCCTGGAGCTGGGGACCTGGAACTCTCACCAGGATTTTCCCCCTACAGGAGCAGGGAGCCCAGAAACCCCAAGGCCAGGCTTTGGGGAACCCAGACCCCTCTTCCCCGAGCCACAACCTCCTCTGGAGACAGACAAGGATCTCCTGGGTCGAGTCCTTACACCTGAGACACCTCTGGGCTGGTGTCCTGCCAAAGACAGCCCTGTGTGTTCTGGTCTGGAGATGGGGAGCTCAGGGGTCTCAGATGCCCCCTGCCTACCTACCGGACTGTCCCTGTTTCAGCCTCCTGATGCCTTCGGCCTCTCCCCTCCCACAGGGCCTCCCTGCCTGGCCAACGGCCACCTCCCTACAACCGGACCCTTCCTCCCACAATCACTTAATTAACCAGACATCCTGCTCCCAGAGGCAGGGAGCCCCAAGGAATCCAGCCCCAGGCAGGGCACAGAGGGGTACCAAAGGAGATTGTGACTGGCTTCAGAGGTGGAGGACAGGAGTCACAGAACCAAGAGGATCCTCAAGGGGACCTGGTATTCGCAAACCTCACCCCAGAGGCCTCCTAGAAGCCAGGGCCAGAACAGGTCCTGGCCCCGAGTCTGTTGCCACCTTCCCTCCCCTGCACAGGACAGAGTTTGGCCTCGATGCACTTGGCTCAGGGGGCGATGTGATCCGAGCCATCCGTGAGCTCAGCTACAAGGGGGGCAACACGCGCACGGGGGCTGCGATTCTCCACGTGGCTGACCACGTCTTCCTGCCCCAGCTGGCTCGACCTGGTGTCCCCAAGGTGATCTCTTCCCCTACCCTGCCCCCCGCATTAGCTGGCTGAGGCACACTGACTGACCCCGTGCGCCTGCCCCAGGTCTGTATCCTCATCACAGACGGGAAGTCCCAGGATCTGGTGGACACAGCTGCCCAGCGGCTGAAGGGACAGGGGGTCAAGCTGTTTGCCGTGGGTGAGTGCCAAGCTGAGATGACACACGGGCTGTGGCGGGGGCCTGTCAGAGGGCATGGGAACCCCTGAGGTCTGACTGGGCGTCCCCTCAGGGATCAAGAATGCCGACCCCGAGGAGCTGAGGCGAGTTGCCTCACAGCCCACCAGTGATTTCTTCTTCTTCGTCAATGACTTCAGTATCTTGAGGACCCTGCTGCCTCTTGTTTCCCGGAGAGTGTGCACGACTGCAGGGGGTGTGCCTGTGACCCTGCCCAGTGAGTTTCTGCCCACACTTGTGCCCTGACCTGGACCCCTGACCCCCTGCCCCCCACCTGGGAGTGGTGATGCCGTCCCATGTGCCCCTGACAGGCTAGGGGTACTGTCCACGTGTCCTGCCCTCAGGGCAGGGGCTACCCCAGGGGCTCCTGACCTTTGACCCCAATGCTCCGCTTTAAGTCTGACCCCTGATCCTCCTGCCTGGTTACCTGACTCCCTGCCCTTCCTAGCTGATGACTCAACCTCCGGTCCCCGAGACCTGGTGCTGTCTGAAGCAGGCAGTCAGTCCTTGAGAGTACAGTGGACCGCGGCCAGTGGCCCTGTGACTGGCTACAAGGTCCAGTATGCTCCTCTGACAGGGCTGGGGCAGCCACTGTCCAGTGAGCGGCGGGAGGTAAGGATGTCAGGGATGGCAGGTGGGGGGCTGGGGATTTAGCTGGGCAAGGTAAAGTGACCTCTGACCCTGGGCAGGTGAGCGTCCCCGCTGGTGAGACCAGCACGCAGCTGCAGGGTCTCCGGCCACTGACCGAGTACCAAGTGACCGTGGTAGCCCTCTACGCCAATAGCATCGGGGAGGCCGTGAGCGGGACAGCCCGGACCAGTGAGCACTTCTGCTAACCTCTGACCCTAACCCCTGACCCCGCTCCCCTAACCGCCCAGTAACCCCCCGCCACCCCTGACTCCACTAATACCTGGTGCACCTTCCCCCAGCTGCCCTGGAGGGGCCGGAGTTGACCATCCAGAACACCACGACCCACAGCCTCCTGGTGGCTTGGCGGAGCGTGCCGGGTGCCACTGGCTACCGTGTGACATGGCGGGTCCTCAGTGGTGAGTGAGGGGGAACCCCGCACCCCAGACGGGATGGCAGGGCTCGGAGTCTGCAGGGCACACTGACCACCCCTGCCGTGTCCCCCTGTACCCTCCTGTGCCCCCCGTGCAGGCGGTGTCACACAGCAGCAGGAGCTGGGCCCTGGGCAGGGGTCAGTGTTGCTGCGTGACCTGGAGCCTGGCACAGACTACGAGGTGACTGTGAGCAGCCTGCTCGGCCGGAGTGTCGGGGCGACCACCTCCCTGACTGCCCGTACTGGTGAGAGGGCCAGGGGCTTTCTTCGGGCAGGGTGGGCAGGCTGGCAGGGCACCGAGACTGCTGACGTCCCGCGTGCCCTGGGCAGATGCCTCTGTTGAACAGACCCTGCGCCCGGTCATCCTGGGCCCCACGTCCATTCTCGTTTCCTGGAATTTGGTGCCTGAGGCCCGTGGCTACCGGCTGGAATGGCGGCGTGAGAGTGGTCCGTGCAGGGGAGAGGGGTGGGCAGGCAGGGTTGGGCTTGGCTTCAGCTGGCCTGACCCTGTCATCTTGCAGGCTTGGGGGCGCCGCAGAAGGTGGTGCTGCCCCCTGACGTGACCCGCTACCAGTTGGATGGGCTGCAGCCGGGCACTGAGTACCGCCTCACGCTCTACACGCTGCTGGAGGGCCGTGAGGTGGCCACACCTGCCACCGTGGTCCCCACTGGTGAGGGCTCTGTGGGCCTGGCCTCGTGACAGGGGAAGGGATGGTGGGGGGTGGTGCGGAGGGCCGGGCAGACTTTCATGCTGCACTCTCCAACAGGGCCAGAGCTGCCTGTGGGCCCTGTGATGGACCTACAGGCTACCGAGCTGCCTGGGCAGCGAGTGCGAGTGTCCTGGAGCCCAGTTCCCGGGGCCACCGAGTACCGCTTTGCTGTGCGCAGTACCCAGGGTGAGGGGGTCACAGCCACACTCACACACATTAAAGATCCAGCTGTTGGGGCCTGACTGCACCTTCACCCAATCTCTTTCTGCTTCTGGGTTTCTATAGCTTTCTCCATCCATCGCCCGAGGTGGCAACTGAGCCCAGATCTGTCGTTGGGTGTCTGCTCCCAGCCCTGCCTCAGCCCCTCTTCTCACAGGGTCTGTCTCCACTCGCTGCCCCACATCCCTGGCTGCAGCTTCGCCCCCTTCTCCACAAGTACAAGCTCAGTCCCTGTCCTTCAGGGATTCTAGCTGGAACCACTGTCCATGCTGAGCTCTCAGCATGGACAGTCCCCACCCAATACTGGCCCCACCCAATACTGGCCCCTGTTACCCCATGTCCCTGTCTATTGATGACCTGTCAATTCCTTTTTTTTGAGATTTTATTTATTTATTTGACAAAGAGAGAGGGAACAC
Source organism: Mustela lutreola (assembly GCF_030435805.1). Lineage (NCBI taxonomy): Eukaryota > Metazoa > Chordata > Mammalia > Carnivora > Mustelidae > Mustela > Mustela lutreola. The sequence goes on along the minus strand of NC_081291.1, from coordinate 18,506,275 downwards.
AAGCAGGGGGGAGTGGGAGAGGGAGAAGCAGGCTTCCCACTGAGCAAGGAGACCGATGTGGGCCTCGATCCCATGACCCTGGAATCATGACCTGAGCCAAAGGCAGACGCTTAACGACTGATCCACCCAGGCACCCGACCTGTCAATTCCTATGACTGTCTAGTGACTTCTCTCGTCATATATTCCATGTCCCTGTCCACAGACCTCTATCATCTTGGGTCTCCATTCATCACTGGTCCATTATCCTGTGTCACTGTCTGTCACTGACTGCCATCATCCCACATCTCTGTGTCTCACTGACCCCTGCCCGCCTACCCTGCTTTCTTAGGAGTTGAACGGACTCTGGTGCTTCCTGGAAGTCAGACGGCCTTTGAGTTGGATGATGTCCGGGCTGGGCTAAGCTACACTGTGCGGGTGTCTGCTCGGGTGGGCGCCCGCGAGGGGGGCGCCAGCATCCTCACGGTCCGACGGGGTGAGTACTGCAGAAGGGCTGTGGGGGAACAGCTGCCTGCCGGGCTCACTGCAGTCCTGATTTTGACCTCTGATCTCTATCTTTCACCCCCAGAACTGGAAACCCCACTTGCCATCCCAGGGCTACGAGTCGTGGCATCGGATGCTACACGAGTGAGGGTGGCCTGGGGCCCCGTTCCTGGAGCCAGTGGATTTCGGATTAGCTGGAGGACAGACAGTGGTCGGTGTGGAGTGTGTGGGAGGGTTATGGAGAGGAACGGTCAGGGTATGGGGGATGGAGGGGGCAGGCAAGAGCCATGTCAACACTTTCCTCTGACCCTAGGTCCAGAGTCCAGCCAGACTTTGCCCCCAGAATCCACTTCCACAGATATCACAGGGCTACGGCCTGGCACGTCCTACCAGGTGGCTTTGTCGGCACTGCGAGGAAGAGAGGAGGGTCCCCCTGCGGTCATCGTGGTTCAAACTGGTCAGGGCCTGACCCAGCCCCTTGGCTATCTATCTCCAGTGCTCCTTTGGACCCCCATGCCCTCCCCTCTCAGACCCTTGCTTCGCCCCAGATCAGTCACAGTCTCCCTCTTCAGATTCCCGCTGCCTTCTCCCTCAGAGTCCTGCTTTCCCCTTCGGCCTCCCTTGTCTCCTTTTAAGCGCCCCCTTCCTTAGACTCCTTTGCCTCTCCTCAAAGATCCCACACTCTTTGCCCTCGGATTTCCACCACCTCATCTCTCAGGCTCCCGTGGCCTTTTCTGCTCCACCTGACTCTCCTCTAAGACTTACGCTTATACCCCCTCACTGCTTCCTCTGACCCTATTGTTTTCCCTGTCAGACCCTCTTCTCTCTCAGATTCCTAGCACCTGCTTCACTCAGACTGCAACTGTCTCCTCTGTCAGAACCCCCACATCTTCCCCGATCTGGCCCATTCACCACCTCCCCCATCAGATCCCTGTTTCCTTTTAGAGTTCTGTAGCCTTCCGGTAGATGGTCCCCCAATCCTCCCCCATCAGACCCTCCACTGTCTCCTCCATGAGACTCTCCATTGCCTCTCCCCCTCAGACCCACTGGGCCCAGTGAGGACTGTCCATGTGACGCAGACCAGCAGCTCATCTGTCACCATCGCTTGGAGCAGGGTTCCTGGTGCCACGGGATACAGGATCTCCTGGCACTCAGGCCGTGGTGAGGACCAGGGGTTTTGGAGGGGACTGGAGGTTTTGGAGAGTCACAGGGGTGGGTGCAGGTCTGGGTGGAATGGGGGATGGGGGTTAATTAGGGGTCCAGGTGGGGCATTGGAGGGCAGAGGCTACCCAGCCCTGGAGCTGTCTTCATTCCCACTCCCAGGTCCAGAAAAATCCCAGCTCGTTTCTGGAGAGGCCACAGTGGCTGAGCTGGATGGGCTGGAGCCAGATACTCAGTACACGGTGCGTGTGTGGGCCCGTGTGGCTGGTGTGGATGGGACCCCCACCTCCGTGCTTGTGAGGACAGGTGAGTGAATCCTGGCCAGCTGGCAAACATCTCATCAGCTACCCCAGCCCACTGTGTATTCTCGTCGGCTTCAGCTGCCCTCTCCTTCACTGCTCGGTGACCTTTCCACATTGACTAAGTGTCCCTCCTCAGCGACCTCCTGGCCACCCCACCCTGCCCACTCTGGGGCACTGACCTCCTCCCTCTCAGAGGTTGCCTGTACTGACCTGTCCATACTAACCTCTCACTGACCTTCAGACCTCCTTGCACGGACCATGTTGGCACTGCCACCCCGTTCTCCTCCAGCCATCCAGTGGCCCCTGGCCCCTTACCCTGCCTCTGCCCCCAGACCCTGCACCCGTGGGCAGTGTGTCCAAGCTGCAGATCCTCAATGCTTCCAGTGATGTTCTGCGGGTCACCTGGGTAGGGGTCCCTGGAGCCACAGCCTACAGACTGGCCTGGGGCCGCAGCGAGGGTATGTTTCCCTGATCCGCCCTTGTCCCTCCCGGCTGGGACTGCCCTCTCTGGTAAGCCACCCCCACCCCGACTGTTGCTCCATGTTTGCCTGCCTAGGTGGTCCCACGAGACAGCAGGTGCTCCCAGGAAACACGGACTCCGCAGAAATACGGGGCCTCGAAGGCGGAGTCAGCTACTCGGTGCGAGTGACCGCACTGGTCGGAGACCGCGAGGGCTCGCCCGTCTCCATTGTCGTCACTACACGTAGGCGGAGCTCGGGCTGGGGCTAGCCTTGGATTGGTGGCGTGGACGGTTTGGGGGCGGGGTTTGTGCACGGCGGGGGTCGAGGAGGGAGAGGGATGAAGCCTCGGATAGGCAGAGGAGCCGGTTGGGGCGGTGCGCTTTCCAGGATTGGTCTGGCATTGGCTCAGGAGCGAGTGGGGGCGGGGCCTCCCTGATGCCGGGGCTTTCTCTGTAGCGCCTGAGGCTCCGCCAGCACTGGAGACCCTTCGCGTTGTGCAGCGAGGGGAGCACTCGCTGAGGCTGCGCTGGCACCCGGTGCCCGGGGCACAGGGCTTCCGTCTGCGTTGGCGACCCGAGGGTGAGAGCTGTCCCCGCGTCGGGGGGCTGGCTCAGGGACCAGAGGGGGCGGGGCTGGGGGCGGGGCTGGCGAGTTACGCGAGGTCCGTGAGTGGGCAGGGTCTGTGGTTTGCTGGATCAGTGACAGTGCTCGGAATCAGTCAGTCCGGTGGGTGGGATCAATAAAGGTCGGTCGTGCAGGGTCAGTAAAGTGAACAGGGTCAGCGAGAATGGGGAAGATCAGTTAGGAGGGTGGATCTGGTCGGCAGGGTCAGTCGGTGAGGTGGGCAAGTTCATTAATGCTGGTCTGTAGCATCCTTCCGTGTGTTTTGGGTCCTCACTCTCATGCCTGCCCCAGGTGGCCAGGAACAATCCCGGGTCCTGGGGCCCGATCTCAGCAGCTATGAACTGGATGGGTTAGAACCAGCCACCCAGTACCGCATATGGCTGAGCGTTTTGGGGTCAGCTGGAGAAGGGCCCCCCACGGAAGTGACTGCACACACTGGTGAGCCCAGAGAGTCCACTCTTTCCTGGTGTGAGCTTTCCCCCACTGATGACTCACCCTGGTATCCTGCACCCTATGACCCTTAGTGACTCCTCCTGGAGCCCTCCTACCACTCTTGCCCCTGGGGTGACCCCCAGCACGATCTCCCGTGACATTTCTTTCACTAACCCAAGAACCTCCTCAGGTGATCTCTCCCCTTTGGGTTCTCAAGACATAGACTCTGATCCCTGGTCTTTGATACCTTTTTCAGAGTCACCCCGTGTCCCAAGCACTGAACTGCGTGTGGTGGACACTTCAGTGGACTCAGTGACCCTGGCCTGGACTCCAGTGTCTGGAGTATCCAGCTACATCCTGTCCTGGCGGCCACTCAGACGCCCTGGCCAAGGTGAAGTGGAGGCCAAGTTTGGGATGGGCTGGCAGTTGGGGTTCCACAGGAGGCCTCCCGTTTAACCAGGTTTTATCCCCTGCAGACATCCCTGGGGCCTCGCAGACACTTCCAGGGATCTCGAGCTCCCAGCAGGTGACGGGTCTAGAGCCTGGCCTCTCCTACATTTTCTCACTGATACCCATCCGGGAGGGTGTACGGGGTCCTGAGGCCTCTGTCACACAGCTCCCAGGTATGATAGGCACGGTGGGAGGGGCCCAAGGGGGTAGCCAGATGGGCTAGACACTTCAGTAACAGCGCCCTTCCTGCAGTGTGTGCGCATGGCCTGATGGATGTAGTGTTCCTGCTGCACGCCACTCAGGACAATGCTCATCGTGCGGAGGCTGCAAAGCGAGCCCTGGAGCGTCTGGTGTCTGCACTTGGGCCTCTCGGGCCACAGGCAGTGCAGGTTTGGCCCCAGAGATAGCCAGACTCCTTCTGATCCCAGCCCTTTCCCAACCCAGGCTTCACAGCAGTGATCATTAGCCCCCTCTACCAGTGATCCAGGCTGTATCCCAGCCCTCCCCAGGCTCCAGATCTCCCCTTCTGCTGCTTAGCTCCTTATCCTACCATCACTGCTGACTCCCCCAAGTTCAGGTGTAGTCCTGAGTGTAGTCCCACATCCTGAGCTCTGTATCTCCCCCCACAGGCCCTGTCATTCTTTTTTTTTTTCCTTCAAGATTTTATTTATTTATTTGATAGACAGAGATCACAAATAGAGAGACAGGCAGAGAGAGAGGAGGAAGCAGGTTCCCCGCTGAGCAGAGAGTCCGATGCAGGGTTAGATCCCAGGATCCTGAGAACATGACCTAAGCTGAAGGCAGAGGCTTTAACCCACTGAGCCACCCAGGCACCCCCAGGCCCTGTCATTCTTGCTCTGCCATCCTCCCCAGCTCTGTGTACCCCTCCCACCCCAGGTTGGCCTCCTGTCCTACAGTCATCGGCCCTCCCCACTGTTCCCGCTGAATAGCTCCTACGATCCTGGCGCCATCCTGCAGAAAATCCGCAGCATCCCCTACGTGGACCCAAGTGGGAACAACCTGGGTAAGGAACTGCACTGGACGTGGACTCTGGGTGCTTCCCCACGGGGAGCTGGTGGCCCTGGCTTCTGACATGTTCTTTGTCCCAGGCACTGCTGTGGTCACTGCTCACAGGCATCTGTTAGCCCCGGATGCTCCGGGGCGCCGCCAGCACGTACCAGGGGTAATGGTTTTGCTTGTCGATGAGCCCTTGAGAGGTGACATCTTCAACCCTATCCGTGAGGCCCAGGCTGCTGGTGAGGAGGAGGGCCAGTGGGGATGGGGCCTGGGGACGGCCTGGCTTTGGCGCAGTTGTCATGCAGACTGCTGGACCCCTCCTTAGGGCTCAAAGTGATGATTCTGGGCCAAGCCGGAGCTGACCCAGAACAGTTGCGTCGCTTGGTGCCGGGCGTGGACCCTGTCCAGACTTTCTTTGCTACGGATGATGGTCCAAGCTTGGAGCGGGCAGTCAGTAGTCTGGCAACATCCTTGTGTCAGATAGGCTCAACCACCCAGGTTTGCAAGGCTCCTGTAGGGGAGGGGTTGCTGGCAGGGGAAAGGGGGCCTGGGGACCCTTGGTAGAAGAGCCCGGCCTCCAGGAGATCTTATATCCACAGCCACAGCCAGAACCTTGCACGGTGCATTGTCCAAAGGTAAATGTCCAGGGTTGAGAGGGTCGGTGAGGGCCACACCCGGGGCTGACCCCTCTGACCCTCATTGGACATATCTTTCCCCAGGGCCAGAAGGGGCAACCTGGAGAGAGGGTGAGTGACCCTAGTTGGAGGCAGAGAATGGTTGGGGGTCAGTGGGGCTGGGAGAAGACTGGTGGTAGAGAGCTCACTGATCACCCTTTCTAGGGCCTGAAAGGACAAGCTGGGCCTCCTGGCCCCCCCGGCCTTCCGGTGAGTGCCTCCCCACACCTGTCCTCTGCTCCCTGACTGGCACACAGGCTCCTTACCTGCTTTTTCCTCTCAGGGCAGGATTGGTGTTCCTGGCCCCCAAGGGCCCCCAGGGAGTGCTGCTGCAAAGGGTGACAGGGTGAGTGGAAACCTCTGAGGTTCCCCTAAGACACTCCTGCAAGTGTCCCCTGGGTTTTTTAAAAGACAGAAAGAAAGAACGGGGTTAGAACCACAAGGGTATTCCCAGAAGCCGAAGTGGACGTTGTAAACCGCACCAGAGACTTCAGGAAAGGGCCTAAAGCACAACAACCAGGGGAGTTTTGAGATTTCCCCCAGGGAGCCTGGGTGTAAGTTCTAAATCCCAGAGGCAGGGAAGGCCCTCTGCCTCGTCACTGCCCTTGTGCCCAGGATGAGGCCCCGCTGAGCTCAGAAGGGTGGCTTCTCTGCCCCACTGCTCCACCCCAGGAACACTTGGGGACCTGTGGGGTTCTGGGCTCCTCCAGCAAACCAGGGGCATAAGGGAGGGCCTCTTCCTGCCCTGACATCTTTGCCTCCTTAGGGCTTCCCTGGGGCAGAGGGCCCTCCAGGCAGCCCTGGCCTCCCTGGGACTCCAGGAAGCCCTGGCTCAAAGGTAAGCAAGCCTTGCCCTTGCAGGTCCCACGGTGGGACAGGCTCTTTGCTCGAGTGGGTGGTGGGTGTCTGACTGTCCTGACCACTTCCATTAACAGGGTTCCCCAGGGTGGCCTGGTCCTCGCGGAGAACCAGTAAGTTGTCTTCCCTTCTTTGCTCATCCAGTGTCTTCCCAGAGTCCTTTCTGCAGGGTGGGGGGCTGTGGGGGAGTGCAGTGTCAGAGTGCCAGTGCCCAGGTGTCACCCTTTGCTCTATTTTGTCCTCAGGGAGAGCGAGGACCTCGAGGCCCGAAGGGGGAGCCGGTAGGTGCAGAGGGGAAGCGGGGAGCCAGGTGGCCCAGGGAGGAGCAGGCTGGACACTGTGCAGGGCCTCCTGCATGATAAGGGATAGCTGAGTCCCCTCGAGGGGCTTCTCCCACCTCATGGCTCCCATACCCTGAATCCTGTCCACTGCTTTCTGTCCTGCAGGGAGAGCCCGGACGAGTCACTGGAGGCGAGGGCCCAGGACTTCCTGGGCAGAAAGGGGACCGTGGACCTCCAGTAAGTTCCAGGATGTGTGGGAGCAAGTGATGTGTGGTGGGGGACCAAAGGAAGGCAGGGTGGGAGCGGGGGTCTGTGGGGGCATACTTTACACTTTATCTCTTTCATCAGGGCCTTCCTGGACCCCGTGGCCCACTGGGGGACCCAGGACCCCAGGGGCTTCCAGGACTCCCTGGAACGGCCGTGAAGGTGACAACATGACCCCTGTATGGTTTCATGACCTCCGTGTGCTCTAGTGATTTAGTGACCCTATTTGAACCCTACTGGTCACTCTTACTCCATGTGACCCTTAGTGCCCCATGACTCCTCAGTGCCCCCATGACCTTCGTGATCTGATTTGTCCCTGACCTTCACCTTTCCCCTTACATTGGGGAGTGGAGCTGTAGTCCAGGGTCATGGGGCCATGATCTGTCTTTCAGGGTGACAAAGGCGATCGTGGGGAGCGGGTAAGTTGAGGGGCAAAGTGTCCTGGGGGTGGCTTGGTATTTGATTCTTCGTGGTTGTCATCTCACCTGCTATTCTGTCTCAGGGCCCTCCAGGACCAGGTGATGGCGGCACTGGTCCAGGCGAGCCTGGGCTGCCGGTAAGGGAGCCCTGAGGCTCTGCTGGGGAGCTTGGGGCCATGCCCAGGGGTGTGGATCCTGGGGCTGGGGCTCTGCTGAGCAGTGGCAGGGGGTGCTAGCCCTCACAGTTTGGGGCTCACATTTTTATTCACTTTCTCTTAGGGTCTTCCTGGAAACCCCGGACCCCAAGGCCCAGTTGGCCCCTCCGGAGAGAAAGGAGAAAAAGTAGGAAGCCTGATCCCCTTGGTGTCTCAGTTCTGGGGTGGGGGCGGGGGCAGGGGCAGGGTCTTCTACTCATCTGTTTCTCCTTCAGGGTGACTGTGAGGACGGAGCCCCAGGTCTCCCAGGACAACCTGGGAGCCCGGGTGAGCGGGTGAGTGTACGGGGCAAGGGCTCCGAGGGGCGGCCCCAGCTGCCTTGGCCTCCCACCGTCTACGCTCTCCTTATGCCCAAACCCAAATCTCTGAACCCCTCCTAGGGCCTACGAGGACCTCCTGGAGACATTGGCCCCAAAGTAAGTGCCATTTTGGAGGGTCAGGTGTGGAACGTGACACACTGGGTAGGGACTGCTGTAGGTCTGGGGGCCGTGGGGGGCGGGGTCAGGAGAAGAGGATTCTCACCAGGTCACAGGCTGTGGCTTCCAGGGCAGGATGGCTAGAGGTTGAGACACCTTCTCTGGGGTTTGACAGTCAAGGCACCCTCCCTGTCTCCCCTTAGGGTGACAGAGGACTGAAAGGGGCTGTGGGTGAGGCCGGAGAGAAGGTGAGTGCACCCCAGGGGGCTCTCTGGGCCCCAGAGGCTCTGGAGTCAGACTCAGCTCTGAGCTATCCTGTTCCATCAGGGCGAACGTGGATCCCCCGGCCCAGTGGGACCCCAGGTGAGCCCTCTGACCCCAAAGCCAGTGTCCAGCTGACTCGAGTTCTGTGCCCCTTCCTGCTTCTGACTTCTCAGCCTAGACTCCCCCTGCCCCTCCACCTCTGCTCACGTAATTGCTGCTCATGCAGGCTCTAACTCTCAACCCCTGGGGCCTGCTTTGAACTTCTTGACTCTACTGAACTAACCTTGACTTCCACTGACATGGTCTCTTGTCGCCCCGCTGAGTTCGACCCCTGCCACCTGAATCCTGGCCTTTCGCACCCTCTCTCCAGCACCCCTGCAGTCTCTAGCGCTTGTCTGCCACCATCTCCTGCCCCCACCCCCTGGACCAGCATGTCCGCTCTTCTTCCCCAGGGCCTGCCTGGAGTGGCTGGACGTCCCGGACCCGAGGGGCCCGAAGTGAGTCTGTGACCGTGGTGGGACTGGGAGAGGGCTTTTCCCATGTTCCTCCCACTCTGGCTTCACACTGTTTCCATATGCAGGGGCCACCGGGACCCGCCGGCCGCAGAGGAGAGAAGGTGGGTCATTGCCTGGGGCCTGGTCCTCTCCCTGCCCTCCCACCCCTGCTCCATACTAGGGATTTTGGTAGGTGGGACATTGGGGACGTGGATTCCTAGGTGGGTCTCTGACCCATCCCCGCCTCTGTCCTTTTTCCACAGGGGGAGCCTGGTCGCCCTGGGGACCCTGGAGTGGTGAGCAAAGGGTGGATGGGACTTTGGGCACAGCTCCTTGCACACTGGCCTGCGTGTAGACCAGTGTTCCAGGCCAGGACCCTGTAACCTTGGGGCCCTGGGCAAGCTAAGAGCTCTGTGACTCTCCTTATGCTGTAACACCCCTCCTGACTCCTGGCTGTCACCTGTGACCCTGTGACCATCACGTAGGTCATTGGCTCCGTGTAACCCCTGCCTGGCTCCCAGCCGGGCAGAGACATCAGGACAGAGACGAGCTCTGTGACTTGTAGTTCGATATAACCCCATCGCCTGTCAGTCACAGTATTGCGGTGCCCAGGTGTGGCCAAGCGTGTCTGTCCTATTTGTTTTCAGGGACCTGACGGTGCCGGGGCCAAAGGAGAAAAGGTAATTTTGACAAGAGGGAAAGGAGGCTGACACAGGGTTGAGGTCAAGGTCATAGGGCCTGCCGGAGGCCCCTGAGGGGCAGGATTGCTGGATCAGGGCGGCGGTGGGGGCTGGTTCATGGGACTTGGGGCTGGTGCTGATGGTTGATGGCCTTTGTCACCTCTAGGGAGATGTGGGGCCCCCTGGGCCCAGAGGAGCAGCAGGAGTCAAAGGGGAGCGGGTGAGTGAGGGGACAGTGTCTAGGGGGTCGGGCAGGTGAAGGCTGTGCTGCCTGACTTCTGATCCTTCCCACCCAGGGTCCACCCGGCTCGGTTCTTCCTGGAGACCCTGGCCCCAAGGGAGACCCTGGAGACCGGGTGAGTAAATGTGGGACTGGGGGGCTGTGTGACAGAAGGAGATGAGGTAGCACCTGAGAGCTCCAAATGAGTCCCCCCTTCCATGCCCTGCAGGGTCCCATTGGCCTCACCGGAAGAGCAGGACCCCCGGTGAGTACCTGTGACCTTGGGTAACCTGGAGGTTTCTGGGGTTACCACCCCCCAAGAGTTGGCTGCTACCTGCGTCCCGCTCACCTCACTTCTGCCTCCTCCACAGGGTGACTTGGGGCCTCCTGGAGAGAAGGGAGACCCGGGGAGGCCTGGCTCCCCAGGACCTGTCGGCCCCCGAGGACGAGACGTAAGAAAGCTGGAGTTGGGGGAGGGGGTTTCTGAGGGACAGGGGAGTAGGATGTTGTCAGCCTCATGGGGGAATCTGGGAACCGGGGCTAATTCTCCTGTCCCACAGGGTGAAGTTGGAGAGAAAGGTGACGAGGGCCCCCCGGTGAGACTCCTTCCCACAAACCCCTACCCTTGAACTAGGATCCCACTGGGCAGGGGGCGCCACCAGGTCATCCAGTCCATTCCCCTGCCTGCTGTCCAGCTGGGGCCAGGCTCTTCTCTGCCCCTTCCCCCCGAGTCAGTTTGAGTCCAACCCACCCGCTCAGTGTGGCTTTCTCTCTGTCACCAGGGTGATCCAGGTTTGCCTGGGAAAGCTGGCGAGCGTGGCCTTCGGGTGAGGCTGGCAGGGTGAAGTGAGGTGGTGCTGGAGAGTCTGGAAGGAGGCATGGGGTGATGGGACACTCTGGCATGGTTTGGGGGTGATGGGGAACCTGGGGCAGTATGGGGGGTGGGTCATGGGAAGCCTGCAACATGCTGGGAGGGCCTGTCTCAGGCCAGCTGCTCTTCCCAGGGGGCACCTGGAGCTCGGGGGCCTGTGGGTGAGAAGGGAGACCAAGGAGATCCTGGAGAGGATGGACGAAACGTGAGTCCTAACCCCTGACCCCAACCCCAACCATCTGGTTCCCAGCCCAACCCTACAATGCTAGGTCCTCACAATTTTCTGGGACCCCTTCATCACAACCTCCAAAGGCCTCCAGGATCCCCATGGGTCCTCAATTTGTGCCCCAAACTCCCTGAACCTGCCAGTTATCTTGATGATCCTGACGCCCTGACTCTCTGCAGGGGAGTCCTGGACCGTCTGGACCCAAGGGGGACCGCGGGGAGCCGGTGAGTAGTGCCAGTATCCTGGGCTCTGGAGGAATGCAGATTTCCAGTGTTTGGTCTGGTCAGTGACCATGTAAGGGCGCTGAAGGTCAAGGTGGGGAGCACTGATGGCCACCTCCGGGCCCGACCTGCCTTCTGGGGCTTGGCATCGGGGTGCTTCAGGGAATCTAGGAGCAGAATTGAGGCTGGGGCAGAGCTGAGCCATGCCCTGGGACCTTGGAGCTCCTCATTGCCCATAATCATTTCCTTCCCCAGGGTCCCCCAGGACTCCCTGGACGGCCGGTAAGAGTTGAGCTGAGTCTGGTCTACCATCCTCTCCCTTGCCTGCCCCTGTTGATGCTGTATGGTGTCCCTTCACTCCTTCCAGTGGGGTGGGATGGCTCTCATGTCCCCCATGGCCTCCTGATAGCTCCACTGATCCCACAGCCCCTCACTGGCCCCGCTTCTCCTTGCTGAACCATTCACGGGCCATTCCTCCCGACAGGTGGAGCCCGGACTTGGAGCTGGAGAGAAGGTATCAGGGTCCGGGGGTCTGGAGCGGGGCTTGGAGCACAGGAAGCATCCCAGTGCCTCCACGACTGGCTGTGCCTGCGACCGTAGGGCTGTTCCTTCAACAAGCTTGTCTCTGCCACAGGGAGAACCTGGGGACCGTGGACAGGAGGGTCCTCGAGGACCCAAGGGTGACCCAGGCCCCCCTGGAGCCTCTGGGGAGAGGGTGAGTGTGATTGGTCCCTGGAGGAAGTGTGGGTCTGGGAAGGCCTGGTCTGATTTCTTCCTCCCCTTATCCTCAGGGTGTCAGTGGACTTCGGGGGCCCCCAGGCCCGCAGGTGAGTGATGCTCTTTGCCCCAGCAGCTTCAGTCCCCCTCCTCCCCTCACCCCTCATCTGCCCTTATTCTCCCCAGGGAGACCCAGGTGTCCGAGGCCCAGCAGGAGAGAAGGTGAGGGCAGGGAGGGTTTTTAGCCGTGAGCCAGGCTCTTAGGTCTGTCTTATCCTTTGTGGCCTCTTACCTCTCTGTTTTCCTCAGGGTGATCGGGGTCCGCCTGGCCTAGATGGCCGTGGTGGGCTAGATGGGAAACCAGGAGCCCCTGGCCCCCCCGGGCTGAACGTGAGTTGTGACGGTTATTGCCTGGTCATGCCCCCCTTCCCTCTTCACGTGACCCCAGCCTCATCTGGGTCTTCTTGGTCTTGAGCTCTGGGGACAGATGGGGTATTTGTGGCTTCTCCTAGACCCCTCCTGGATAGGGGGTGTGAGTGCCCCTCAGGCCCTGAGTTCACAGGAACTAGTGGCCATGTCAGCAGGTAGTCCTCCTGAGCCCACAATCACTGCAGACTCCCTGACTTTGAGTCTCTCCTCAGGGTGCTACGGGCAAAGCTGGAGACCCAGGGAGAGACGTAAGTGATGGGAGATGTCAGGACGGAGGGCAGCTCGGTCTGGTCATCACATCGCAGCATCAGTGGGAGCAGTGGGAGCTGGTCCAGCCCTGTCCCTGGCAAGCAGGCTCTAGCAGGGTCCAGCTTACTGACCTTCTCTGCCTTGGCCTGAGGAGGTCCCCCAGGTCCTGGAGGTTCTTCCCTGGGGAGTTTTAGCAGGGGATCCCTAACCAATGGGGTCTCTGCCTCAGGGGATCTCAATGAAACCTCCAAATTTTAAGATCTCTGTCCTCAAGGAGGATCTCAGTGGGGTCCTCCCCAGTCCACGGGTGTGCTTTGGGGGCTCTTTTAGTGGCTCTTTCAGTCCTAGCAAAGACTTTTTCCAGGGGCTTCCGGGCCTCCGAGGAGAACATGGCCCCCCTGGCCCACCTGGCCCCCCTGGAGCCCAGGTGAGACTGAGATTTCTTTTTTTTAAGTTCATTTATGTACTTCTTTAAATGACCTCAGTAATCTCTACACCCCCCCATGGGACTTGAATTCATGATTCTGAGTTCAAGAGTCACACACTACCAATTGCGCCAGCAGGGCGCCTCCTTCCTCCCCTCCCCCAGGCCCTGATTCCTGATCAGTGATCTGTCCCCACAGGGAAAGCCCGGAGAGGATGGCAAGCCTGGCCTGAACGGGAAAAACGTGAGTGTCCAGAGCAGACACAGGGACAGGTGCACACAGCCCAGGTGTGCAGACACGCATGGGCCACACACTAAGGCCCCTGCTGAGATGCGTCCACACCCACGGTCCTACCCCAGACGCACACATACTCCCTGAAACACACCTCCACGTGCACATGCATGCAGTCTTGTGGACGGTGAGCCATGGGGCCGCGCTAAATGATGCCCAGATGGGCTGACAGCTGCCACGATCACACACAGCCACGGGCACAGGCCAAGAGCCACGGGCACAGACGGAGGGGTGCAGACATACTGGTGTGAAGCCACGTTCAGGGATACCTGGAGACGTGTTGGCATGCAGGCACCTTCACCCAGCCCACATAGGTGCCGAGACGTATGTGGAACCCGGGCCACATGTGGACTTGCGTTGAAGTACGGTGAGACACACGTCCAAGGCTCTGGCGTGTGACACACGTAGTTATATCCACAGTCACTCGTACGCATATGGCCAGATGTATCGAGGAGACACACACAAGACTTATGGGCAGATTCTGGGACATACAGATGATTCTCAAGTCACCAGGGACACGTGGACACACGTCTATCTCACATAAACATGATGTGGCCATATGTAGACGTGGGTGAAGGTGTGCAGACAGACTACTTAGTAGGTGACACCTACTAAGGGTCACCTGCCAGGACACACAGACAGACCCATGCAAGGCTACACACGCTAACGCACACACGTGCACACACATGTCCAGAGGCACGTAGATGTGGAGCTACATCTGGAAAGCCAGAGACAGAGGCCATGGGCAGTTACCTGCGAGGTGAGCAGAGCCCCGTAGGTGTGCCCTCCGAGTGCCACAGTGCACTCAGATGGTCACAGGCCCTGCTCTGAGCCACACGGAGGCTTGGAACTACCGGCCCAGACATATGGTCACCTGAGGCCCACCATGCCAGTGTCTTGCAGGCAGACAGCAATGAAAGTGAATTTGGAGGCTGATGGGAATCTTCTGCCCACAGGGAGAACCTGGAGACCCCGGAGAAGATGGGAGGAAGGTAAAGCCTCTCACTTGGAGTCTGGTTCGGCCCCAGGTTCGGGCCCTGTGTAAAGCGCTCTTGTCTTCCTCAGGGAGAGAGGGGAGATTCGGGCGCCCCTGGGAGAGAGGTGAGTGCTGGATTCTTCTGCAATCTGACCCCAGATCCCGACTCTGCAGTGTCTTGCAGACCCCAGGGTCTCGGGGTCCTGATGTTGGCTGTGTCCTCCACAGGGTCGCGATGGTCCCAAGGGTGAGCGTGGCGCTCCTGGTAGCCCGGGACTCCAGGGCCCCCCAGGCCTCCCAGGGCAGATGGGCCCCTCTGGGCAGGTGAGTACCAGGAGGGGAGTTCCAGGACTTGGGAGTGACAGGGGCCATTATGCTCCCGCCAGACACCCTCCCGGGATGCCATGATCCTGTGTGACCGCTTTGTGTTCTGTCCTATCTCAGGGTTTTCCTGGGGTCCCAGGAAACGCAGGCCCCAAGGTGAGTGTGGTGCATATGGTGCGTATGGTGGGTCAGGGGCATCGTGAAGGTTAAGCAAAGTTGGGGCATTTCTCCCACCTGATCATTCTTCCTTCTCAGGGTGAGCGTGGGGAGACTGGACCCAAAGGGGAACAGGTGAGGTCCTTACCTTTTTTACGTGACTAGGCAGCTGAAGCTCGCAGCTAGGCACACACACTTCCCCCAGAAACTGGGTCCAGCAGCTTGTCTCTTGGTGTCTCCAGGGCCTCCCTGGAGAGCGTGGCCTGAGAGGAGATCCCGGGAGCATAGGGGTGAGTGAAGCCTCAGGATCCGGTCCTTGACTCGAAGCTGCAGGCGTGAAGGAGCCGCCCCTCCCCGCTCCCTCTTGCCATGAGGCCCCACGGGTTCTGTGCCGTGCGCTCAGTCCCCTGCCCTCCTGGGGTTCCCACAGCCAACATTCGGGGTGCCGGGCAATGGGGACACACCAGGGAGGGGCATCTAGAGCCCCGTGTCACCTGCACCAGTGCTAAAGAGTCCTGTGGGCCAGAGGCCTGGGGAAGAAGGTATGGAAGTTTCTCTGCGGGCCGCCCCTCACCCCAGCTTCTGTCCCCAGAATGTGGAGCGGTTGCTGGAAACGATTGGCATCAAGGTAGGTTGTTTGGGGGCTGGGGAGTGGGGACGCATGGGGAGCCCCACGGAGCTAGTGGTGCCCACATGGCTGAGCGAGGGGAACCTGGGTGGCTGCAGGGTCAGGCCCTGTTTCCCCAAGCCCTTGCCATCACTCAGACATCTACCCTGCGGGAGATCACGGAGACTTGGAATGAGAGCTCCGGTAGCTTCCTGCCCATTTCGGAGCGGCGCCGTGGCCCTAAGGGGGAGCCAGGCGAGCGGGGGCCCCCCGGCAAGGAGGTGTGTGTGTCCATGGGTTGGTGGGGGCACCCTGGGGACGGCATCATTGCACAGCTGGCCACACATTCACTCTTCTGTTCACCCAGGGCCCCACCGGCTTCTCTGGAGAACGTGGCCTGAAGGGAGATCGCGGAGACCCTGGCCCTCAGGGGCCACCAGGCCTAGCCCTTGGAGAAAGGGGCCCCCCCGGACCTCCCGGCCTTGCTGGGGAGCCGGGGAAGCCTGGCATTCCTGGGCTCCCAGGCCGGGCTGGGGCCCCGGGGGAGGCAGGGAGGCCGGGAGAGAGGGTGAGTGAGGCTAGCCAAGGAGGGCTGGGGATGTGGGCCCAGGAGGAGCTGGGTGCCCCCTGACATGGCTCCGATGTTTGCATCTCAGGGAGAGCGGGGAGAGAAAGGAGAACGCGGAGAACAGGTGAGCTGAGGAGGCTTCCATGGCGGGACTGCCTGGGCGCTGTGCTGGGACAGCCTGGCCATTTCCTTCTTCTCCGCAGGGGAGAGACGGCCCTCCTGGCCTCCCTGGACCTCCTGGGCCCCCTGGCCCCAAGGTGATCAGCCCGGCCCTGCCCTAGGCCTGTGACTCTGGGTACCACGAGGCCACCATTAACTCGGGCCCCAGAAGCTCCATGTGGTGTCCCTGCCCCAAACCACTGTGGGATCCTGCGAGCAGGGATGACCCCTCCATGACTCTGGGATAGATGCCTCTCTCCCTTGTGACCTTGAATGTGTAGGTGGTTGGGGAGGAGCCAGGGCCAGGACTCTCTGGAATGCAAGGACCCCCTGGATTCAAGGGCGCCAAGGTCAGTGTGTGGGATCAGTTGGGGGCCCGCCCTCTGCCCTGGCACCAGGGCCTAGCTTGACGTGTCATCCTTACAGGGGGAGCCAGGCAGCGATGGCGACCGGGGCCCCAAGGGAGACCGGGTGAGGCCTGCCCCCCCCGACCCCACACCATGTTTTCCATTCCTTTAAGGGAGCCCACGAGGGGTGGCCTGTGGGTGGGTGCACGATAGTGACTAGGGGCTCAGGACCTGCCTTTCTTCTTGCAGGGTGTGCCGGGCCTCAAAGGAGACCGGGGAGAGCCTGGACAGAGGGGTCTTGATGGCAACCCGGTGAGTCTGCGCCATGGCCCAGCACCCCCCAACCCCTCCGCCAGCCTGGCCCGTGCCAGCCCCAGTCTCTTGCAGTGCAGTCTGGCCTGGAGTCTGCACTGCCTGGGACTGTCTGGGGGAGTGCGGGATGGGGAAAGGAAGAGGGACCGTGGGGCCTTAAATCTGTTCTCTCCAGGGCCTACCGGGAGAGCGTGGGGTGGCTGGACCCGAAGGGAAGCCGGTAAGTGGTGGTGGGGGGGTGCAGCCTGGCCTGGGCTCCCGGGGACAGCTGCTCTGTGCCATGTGCTGGCTGCTCTGGGCACATGTCACTAGTGACAGGGGCGTCGTGCCCACGAGCCTCAGCGTGAGTGCAGACGTGTGACATGTGTGTGTGTGTGTGTGTGTAGGTCAGTGTGTGTGTGTGTAGGTCAGTGTGTGTGTGTGTGAAGGCCAGTATGTATTACCCCTGAGGAACAGTCCTTGGGTGCGAGGTGTGGGGTGATCTACACCTTGGGGGGAAGGTGGCAGCCTACAGGTGGGCTCCAGAAGGTGGGACCCAGAGTGAGGCTCAGCAGCCCCCTTCTCTATCCAGGGTTTGCAAGGTCCGAGGGGGACCCCTGGCCCAGCGGTAAGTACCCTTGCATCCTCCCCTGCTCCTGCCCCCATCCTACCCCATCCCACAAGGGATGTACTCCCACAAGGGGGTGGGCTGGCACTGGCTCCTCCCCATCGGACTCATTCTCTCTCCAACAGGGTGGCCATGGAGACCCTGGGCCGCCCGGTGCCCCGGTGAGTCACAGGAGAGCACGGCCTGGTGGGGTGGGCTGGGCGTTGGTCCCCACTGATGCGCCTGGCCTCGTCTGTGTGACTCCCCAAGCCTGGACGGATAACTCTGACCCTGTCCCCTGGTCTTATTACTTTTTTCTAGGGCCTTGCTGGTCCCGCAGGACCCCAGGGTCCTTCTGGCCTGAAGGTGAGTACGGGTGTGTGCGGGTGTGTGGCTGACAGGAAGAGGCGGGTCATAGGAGCCGGCTCCACACCAGGGATGTTGTCGCCCTGCAGTGGGGCTGAGCACCACGGTGTCCTCTCCCTGGGGCCTTTGCTCATGGACAGGGACTGAGGAGCCTCTTATCCTTCTGTGGGTGATGTGTTCTCTGGGTTTTTGGCAGGGGGAGCCCGGAGAGACGGGACCACCAGGACGGGTGAGTGGCCCAGGTCATGGGTGAGAGCCACGGGAAGCTGGGTGCATAGGCCTCGCTCTGAACTCCTTCTTCGCCCAGGGTCTGCCTGGACCCACTGGAGCCGTGGGACTTCCCGGCCCTCCTGGACCTTCAGGCTTGGTGGTGAGTGAGGTCCCTGCAAGGACACCGTGTCCTGCCCTCTGAGTCCCACGTTCTCCCCTGTCCCCCTCACATCTGACTTGTCTCCCTCAGGGTCCTCAGGGGGCGCCAGGTTTGCCCGGACAAGTGGTGAGTCCTGGGGGTCGAGGCCGGGCTCCAGGGGTCACGAGTTGGCAGGCAGACCCCTGACAGAGCTCCTCCTTCGCAGGGGGAGACAGGAAAGCCGGGAGCCCCAGGTCGTGATGGTGCCGGCGGAAAAGATGGGGACAGAGGAGCGCCTGGCGTGCCGGTGTGTGTTCCAGGGGGAGGTTCGCTTCAGGCTTGTGACGGGTGCCTATGCGGGGAGAGTGAGAAGAGCAGGGCCCCAGGACCAGGGTTGCGGGGGAGGCCCTGAGTCCTTCTCTCTGCTCTGTCACAGGGGTCACCAGGTCTGCCCGGCCCTGTTGGACCTAAAGGAGAGCCTGGACCCATGGGGGCTCCTGGACAGGTGATCCTGACCCTGATTGACCCCGATCTCTGTGCCTCACCATGTCTAGTGCCGGCCTCCCATCCGGGATGGCATATGGGGCCGGGGAGAAGGCAGGGGAGGAGGTAACTCACTGGGCATTCTCCGCAGGCTGTGGTCGGGCTCCCTGGAGCAAAGGGAGAGAAGGTGAGTGTGGGGGAGGCCTGGGGGAGGGGCCAAGTGCTGGAGGCCGAGGCATCTGCCTGACCCATGTCCCTTATCAGGGAGCGCCTGGAGGCTTCGCGGGAGACCTGGTAGGAGAACCGGTGAGTGTCGAGCCTCCAACAGCATTGTTCACCCATCCACGTGATCCTCGGCTTCCGTAATAAGGGTTGCATTTGACCCTGGGCTTCATGCCTCCTTCCTTGAGTATCCTCTATCAGTGACCCCAGTGCCCATGTTGTTTCCTGTCCCTTCTCTACAGGGGGCCAAAGGTGACCGAGGACTGCCAGGGCCTCGGGGTGAGAAGGTGAGCTGGGCCCAGCCCAAGGGCCAGAGCACTGGGTTGAGGGGGGCCAGGTCAGGTGGCTAGACCCGCCTACCACCCTTTCTATGCAGGGTGAAGCTGGCCGTGCAGGGGAGCCTGGAGACCCTGGGGAAGATGTGAGTCTGGTGTCTGGGCACGTCGGAGCTTGGGAGGAGGAGTGCAGTTGTGGACTTGAGGCTGCATTCCCAGGCCTGTGCACCTTCCAGCATTCAGGATCCTGCTCCTGGGGGCACACAGGGATTAATTCTCTTGGGTTCCATGCTCCCGGGGTAGGGGGGTAGGGGCGCCATCTTTGCTTCCTGGTGCCTGTTTCTGGTCTCCTGCTCCTTGGCGTGTCTGAGCGCACATGTGTGGTTCCTATCCGCTGCCCCCAGGCTCAGTGCTGTGTCCTGAGGGGGCTTCTCCTTGGCCACCTGCTTATGCTTCCCGGGTCCCCCAGCCCTGGAGTTCTGGCTCTCAGCTCCCTGCCCTGGGGTGGCTCTGAGTTCCTGCGCTGGCGTGTTCCTCAGATGTCCCATCTGTGCTCACATCTGAGGTCCCCAAGCCCCTGGTCCTGTGTGAGCACTACATGTCTGTAGTCATGCCCAAACTCCCCTGTATCTGTGCTCACAGCTGAGCTGCCCTCTGTGCCCTCACTATGGTCACCTCTGAGCTCCTGTGAGTCAGTCCTTGTGTACATGTCTGAGTCCTGTGTCTCCAGGAGCGCATCTAAGCGGCCCTGGGAATATTCTTGGGCCACGTCTCAGCTCTGGGTTCATGTTGCTCCTCTTAAGTGCTATTTCAATTTCACTATTTTAGGGTCAAAAAGGGGCTCCTGGACTCAAGGGTAATAAGGTACGTGTACCCTGTAGTGTTCCTGGTGGAGGTCATGTTCCTGAGACTCTCTGGGCCTGACCTGACCCTTCTCTCCCTTGAAGGGTGACCCAGGAGTGGGGGTCCAGGGCCCCCCTGGGCCAGCTGGTCCTCTAGGTCTGAAGGTAAGTTGATGCCCCATCTCCAGTGGTGGGCAGTGGGCAGGGAACGCGCTGGAAGGGTGAAGAAGACTGCGTTCGGGGGCTAGTTCTGGAAAGGAGCCCTGTGGGGACCATGCTTCCCTCTGCTGTCTCTGTTCCAGGGAGATGTGGGCCCTCCCGGCCCCCCCGGTGCTCCTGGTGTTGTCGGATTCCCCGGTCAGACAGGCCCTCGAGGAGAGATGGGTCAGCCAGGTCCCAGTGGAGAGCGGGTAAGCATGCTGGGAGCAGCTTGTGGGGACTTGGTGAGTTCAGGACCTCTGCATCTGGTAGTGGGTGAGCAGGTGAGAAGAAGGGGGCCCAGGCCCTGCTCGGGGGCTCCCAGTCTTGGAGGGGCCAAGGGGGAGGAATGTCCCCAAGTCACCCTCTGCTGCTTTCCTTCATTGTTCCGGTAGGGTCTGGCAGGTCTCCCTGGGCGAGAGGGAGCCCCAGGTCCCTTAGGGCCACCTGGACCACCAGGGTCAACGGTGAGTAGAAGAGCCCCAACGTCCTATGTGTCTGATTCCTGTGGGTTGGGATCTGTGCACATGGGGACCGGGACACACTGCATGGCTGGGTGTGTGTGTGTATGTGTGTGTGTGTGTGTGCCTTTGAGGGGCACAGAACCCTCACCTTATTCTGCCCGCAGGGAGTGCCTGGGGCCTCTGGACTCAAAGGAGACAAGGTAGATGGGCAAGGCTGCTGGCTCCCCTGTATCCATCAACCCCTGTACCTCTGCTGACCCCCATCACCCCTGCAACCTCCACTGACCCACGTCACCCCTCCTGCCTCCACTGGACCCCATCCTCCTCTCCTGCCTCCACTAACCCCCGTCACCCCCAACCTCACTGACCTGTCACCCCTACAACCTCCACTGATCCCTGTTATCCCTTCTGCCTCCACTGACCCCCTCACCCCTACAATCTCCACTGACCCCATCATCCCTACAAACTACACTGACCCCCATCACCCCCTCCCGCCTTCACTGACCCCCATCACCTCCTGCAACTTCCACTGGCCCCCGCCACCCCTCCTGCCTCCACTGACCTCTGTCACCCCTAAAACCTCCACTCCCTGTCACCCCCTCCCACCTCTACTGACCCCCATCACCCTATCTGTCCCCCTCTGTCCCTCACTGATTCCCTTTGGATATCCCCGGTACCCTCTTGTTCTCCAGGGAGACCCTGGAGCAGGTCTGCCTGGGGCCCGCGGCGAGCGTGGGGAACCAGGTGTCCGGGTATGTATGTCCCACTCTGCAGCCACGGCTCCCTTTAGCACAGCTCTCACTTCTGATTTCCAACTTCTGAGTCAATGAACTTAATGTCATCTTCCAGGGTGAAGATGGCCGGCCCGGCCTGGAGGGACCCCGAGGACTCATGGTGGGTCCCCTTAGGAAAAGCGCCAGCGGTGTGCCTTCTGTCCCCTGCCTGTACCCTCTGTGCCCTTGGAACACATTCTGTAGACTTCTGACACTTTTATGTACTCTCTGGGCCTTTATCTCTCCTATCCCCTGGGTCCCCTGGGCCTTACCCCTGACCCCTTAGCTGTCTCTCCTCTAATGTCCCTGAATTCTCTTAGCTCACTGTTGTCTTCTCATACAGGGGCCCCCAGGCAGCCGGGGCGAGCGTGGGGAGAAGGTAAGGACAGGGGGGAAGAGCCCCTGGGGTGAGCGGGGGTGGGGCTAGATCTTATAATTCAGGACTTGGAACCCCTCTGCTTTGGAGAGATTCACACTTTTCACCCAACAGGGTGACGCCGGAGCCTCAGGGCTAAAGGGTGACAAGGTGAGTGTGGGCACAAGGGAGGGCAGAGGCAGCGACTCAGGGTGCTCTGGACCCCTCTGACAGCCCCCTGTCCACTCAGGGTGACGCAGCCATGGCTGTGGGGCCCCCAGGGCCACGGGGTGCCAAGGGGGACATGGTGAGTAGATCTGGCCCATGTCCAAACTGGGTCTCCCTTTGGTGTGGGAGGGGCTTCTCGGGGGGCTGGGCCAGGGGATCCGAGAACCGAAGCTCAGATGGTGAGGACCCTCCAGCCCCTGACCCTGACTTCTGACCCCCGACGCAGGGTGACCGAGGGCTTCCAGGCATAGATGGTGACAAAGGACCTCGTGGAGACAGTGGGAACCCTGGAGAGAAGGTACAGGGAAGAGGGTGGGGTACTCTGTGTGGGGTCAGGAGAGGGTTTCTATGGGCTGTGGGGGCTCTGTTGAGGGTCTGTGAGGATAAGAGGGGAGGATAGGGGGCTTTGGGGGAAGGGTTAGAGGAAAGGGGGTTCAGGAGGCTGTAGCAATGCTGTGGGGTGGCTGAGAGGATGGGGGCTCTCTGGAGGGGTTGAGGGCCTCCATGTGAGTTCACCAGGGAGCTCTGTGGAACGTAGCTCAAGGAGAGGCCCTCTGGGAACAGACAAGGAGCTTCTCAGGGGTCAGGGATACTCCAGGTGGGTTTGGGGGCCCCGTGGTAGGAGGGAGGGACCCAGATCTGAGAGTCTGGGCTGAGAACTGAGCCCCGCTGGGGGCAGTGGGTGGGAGCAGCTCTGGCTATAGCTCCCCTCACCTGGCAGGTTCCTGTCATACTCCAAACCCCCAGCCTGGTCTGGTCCTGATTGTGCCCTTCTCCCCCTCACACCCACAGGGCACCAAAGGAGAGCCTGGTGACAAGGGTTCAGCCGGGTTGCTGGGAGCTCGTGGACTTACGGGACCCAAGGTCAGCCCCACCCCAGGCATAGACCCAGAACCACCCATCACACACATCACATCTGTCTTGTGGGTGTCCTCTGATCGTTGGAGGGTTTCCAGTCTCCTTTGCTGTTGGCCGCATGTGTGTTCACATAGGATGTGTGTGCAGCCTGGGAGTCCCCGTGAGTCATGGGGGACAGTCACACTGAAGGACTGCCCTCCCCCATCTGTGCTTCCCACAGGGTGAGCCTGGCATTGCAGGGAGCCCGGGTGACCCGGTAAGTCGCCCACGCTCCCACAGAGATGCTCTACCCCACAGGGTCCCTGTCCTCATGTGCTGGCCTTTGACCTTACAGTGGTGTCCTCATGCTGCCTGGGGGCCCCTACCTTCACAGTAACTGCTGTGATGATCCCACATGGTGACCCCTGCCCTCGGGAAGCCCTGCCCGTGCAGCAGCTCTGGCCTCCGGCAGTAACTCTCACCCCATGGCGTTCTCTGTTCCTCTCATCCAGAATGATTCCTCTGGATCCCCCCTAGTTCTTTGACTTCATATTGACCCCTCTCCTCACCAGGGATCCCCAGGAAAGGATGGAGCTCCTGGTGTCCGGGGAGACAAAGGAGATATTGGCTTCATGGGTCCCCGGGGTCTCAAGGTGGGAAGGGGGGCCGAGGTGTTTTCCTGGCCGGGGCGGGGGGGTTGATGTTGGAGGGCAAGGTATCTGGGGTCAGAGGTCAGATTATCTGGGATCAGATGTGGGGTATCATGTTAGGGGTTGGAAGGTCAGAGGTTAGAGTGTCTGAGGCCAATTTGAAAAGTGGTTATGTGATCAGGGGTGACCAGGTGATCTATCTGGAAGTGACTTTTCCAACTGCTTCTTCCCCACAGGGTGAACGAGGGGTAAAGGGAGCCTGTGGCCTTGATGGAGAAAAGGGAGATAAGGTATAGAGGTGATGGGGATGTGGGTGGCTGCGGGGCCTGGGCTTACGTCTGACCCCTCCACCTGATGCCTACAGGGAGAACCAGGTATCCCAGGCCGCCCTGGGCTGGCAGGACGCAAGGGAGATATGGTGAGTGTGGGGGCACCTGGGATGGGAAGAAGATGGGTGGGCCAGGGCCCAGCTCATGTTTTCTCTTTTCTAGGGGGAGCCAGGGGTGCCGGGCCAGGCGGGGGCCCCTGGGAAGGAGGGCCTGATCGGTCCCAAGGTACGGGGTCTCTCAACAGTGGTTGTAAGGGGGTCAGAATGGGGCAGGGAAGATCATAGTAGGGTGATGGGGGTTTCATGTCGAAAGGGTTGTAGAGAGTTGGGACATTGGGGGGCGTAGAGTGAGGTTGGTCTTGAGGTTTAGGTCGGGGTCACAGTGGGGATTTAGGATGAAGGGACAAGAGGTGACGGTGAGGAGATGTGTATCAGGGCTAGGGGGCAGGCAGTAGGGGAGGCTGGAGCGTCCATATAAAGAAAATAGGTGAAATTAGGACAAGGGGTAGGATAGTAAAGTTGGGGTCATGGGGAGCGTGGCAGACTGAGGGTCCTGGGAGGGTGGGGTCACGGGTGCTTGGGGCATGGAAGATTGTGGCCATTGGGTCAAGGGGCTTGCGGCTGTTGAGCTGAGGAGTCAAGGCAGATGGTCTCTCATGCTTCTTTCCATCCCCAGGGTGATCGAGGCTTTGATGGGCAGCTGGGACCCAAGGGTGACCAGGGCGAGAAAGGGGAGCGGGTAAGTTAAGACCAAGGTTATGGTAAGCTAAGGACACTGTACTTTCTGGAAGTGCTTCCATCTTTGGGGGCTTTGATCCCTGACTCTGACCTGTCTCTCCACAGGGGCCCCCAGGAACTGGGGGCTTCCCAGGTCCTCGGGGCAGTGATGGCTCTAGTGGTCCTCCTGGGCCACCGGGCAGTGTTGGTCCCAAAGGCCCTGAAGGACTTCAGGGCCAGAAGGTAAAGAGCTCCTAGTCTGACTCCTGACGCCTGAACCTCCCCGACTTCTGACTTCTGCTGTCTCTGACTGGTCTCTTGATCCTTGCGTCTGATAGGGTGAGCGAGGTCCCCCTGGAGAGAGAGTGGTGGGTGCCCCTGGAGCCCCTGGGATCCCTGGAGAGAGAGGAGAGCAGGTGAGTGGGGATTCCTGGGCATAGGGCCGGAGACCAGGGTGACCTCTGGCGTCCTTAAGATCAGAGGTCACAGCCAGGTCCCATCCATTGTGCATAGGGGCGGCCAGGGCCCCCCGGCCCCCGCGGGGAGAAGGGAGAAGCCGCGTTGACGGTAAGTGTAGGCCTGGGTGGCCTGGGCCCCACCTCCTGCACCCAGGACCCCCTGGGCCTGGGCCTGTGACTCAGGGCTGCCTCTCCATGCTCCCTGGATCATGGGCCTCCTGTCTCTCCCGTGATCCATGGGTGCCTCATAATCCCCTGTGGTCTTGTGCTCCTAGGAGGGTGACATCCGAGGCTTGGTGCGTCAGGAGATGAGTCAGCATTGCGGTGAGTGCGGCCCAGCCCAGAGCCTCCTGGGTCCCGTTCCTACTCCATCCATGGACAGGCAGGGTCCCCAGAACTTAGGGGGCTGGAGCAGTCAAGGAGATGGACAGAAATGGATAGAAAGGCAGAAGGACGCCTGTGCTTCCAGACAGGACTTTCCCATAGGGTCCCTAGCAGCCTGGTGTGGCGGTGCGTAGAGGGTGGAGGTGGGAGCAGCCCGCTGGGCGTCAGAGAGTGAAGCTCTGTCTGCTCCGGTCCGTCTGTCTGACTGCTCCTGTACCTTCTCCACGCCCCGCGGTTTCTGACTCTCTCTCTCTCTGTCCCCCTCCCTCTCTCTGTGTTTCCCACCCGTTCTTTCTCTCCCTCCATCGGTCTCTCTGTCCCTCTCTCCTGCGGTCCTTCTCTGTCCATCTCTGCCTCCCTGGCTGTGTCCCTCTGTCTCTCTCCCTGTCTCTGTTCCATCTTTGTCTCCTGCTGTCTGTTCTTATCTCTGTCCCTGCCCTCCTCTGCCCTCTCCAGCCTGCCAGGGCCAGTTCATCGCATCTGGATCACGTGAGTCATTTTCTGGGATCTTCTGCTCCCGCAACTTTGCTCATCCCAGACCCTCCTGTGCCCATCACCTGGGTCCACTCAGCAGGGGCTTGGCTGGGTGGCCACCATTATGACCCCAAGGCCCTTGCCCCTTGCTCCAGGACCCCTCCCTAGCTATGCTGCCGACACTGCAGGCCCCCAGCTCCACGCCGTGCCCGTGCTCCGGGTTTCTCATGCGGAGGAGGAAGGTGAGGACAGCTGGATGGGGGGTGGAGGGCCCGGTGCACGGTGCACGGTGGTGGGGGCGCAGACCCATGCAGCATTGCTCCTGCATGCAGGGCAATGCCGCGTGCATGGGGCAGCATGGAGGGCAGAGTGCAGACTCGGCACATGTGTGGGAGACCCGGGCTGCCCGTCCTGCCCCCAGGGCTAGGGTTGGGCAGCGTGAATGTGGCCCTGCGGCGGCCTCGCTCCCAGGACCCCTCACCCTCTGTGCAGGTCAGGTGCCCCCTGAGGACGACGAGTACGAATACTCTGAGTACTCCGTGGAGGAGTACCAGGACCCGGAAGCTGCTCCAGCCGGCGCCGGTGAGAGTGGGGGCCGGCCCGGAAGGGTTTGGGGACAGGCGACAGACCCCAGTCCCTCTCTGACGGCCTCCGGCTCTGCTGACCCCCTGACCCCCACTGGCCCTAGACCCCTGCTTGCTTCCGCTGGACGAGGGCTCCTGTACGGCCTACACCCTGCGCTGGTACCATCGGGTGGCAGCAGGTGGCACAGAGGCTTGTCACCCCTTTGTCTATGGCGGCTGTGGAGGGAATGCCAACCGTTTCGGGACCCGTGAGGCCTGTGAGCGCCGCTGCCCGCCCCGCGTGGTCCAGAACCAGGGAACAGGTATGGGCTTACCCCTCCACCTGGGACACTGAGCCCACCCAGATCAGGTCCTGGTCAGGGTCTCAGGTCAAGAGCCCCCTCCGATGGGGGGCCTGGGACAGATCCCCAGACCAAGGAGCTGAACTGAGAACCCTCGCTGTGGGGCCCCCTCCATGCTCCCTCCTCCAGGGACCTGAGTGAGGATCCCCTCTGTGAGGCCAGACCCCACCCCTGTCGTGCCCCTAGCTGCCCCATCAATCCTTTGCCCGGTGGCTCTCTGGGGCCTACGTGCTGTGTGAGGCCAGATGGCTGAAGGCAGCTCCTCACTTGCCACATCACACCACCCCCCCAGGTGCTGCCCAGAGCTGAGGCCTAGATGACCAGCTGAGACTCAGCGTCCCCTGGAGGAGTCCTGCTGTCCCTCCCCTTGGTGCTAGAGGCCTGTGTGCACGTGAGCGTGCATGAGCGTGTCCGTTATTTCAGTGACTTGGTCCGTGGGTCTAGCCTTCCCCCCTGTGGACAAACCCCCATTGTGGCTCCTGCCTCCCCAGCAGATGACTCAGTGTGGGGGTGGCTGTGGGCAGGGAGCTGATGTGACTGCATCTGACCCGCCCCTTGACCCAGGCCTATGATGACATGGTGCTGATTTGGGGGGGGCATTAAAGCTGCTGTTTTAAAAGGCTCCTGTTGTGACTCTTTGGGGAGATGGGGGTGGCAGGGGTCAGGTTTGCCCTGGAAGGGCAGTACTATCCTGCATGGGTGCACAGTCACTCTGTCTGGCCCTGGCCTCTGTCCTGTGACCCTCAGTCCCCAACTTGTCCCCAGAAAGGCGTAAACCAAGTGGGGATTGAGGACACGGCCCCCCAGGAAGGGATGAGTCAGAGGTGGGGGGCTGCTTCTTGCCAGGGGCCATGCCCCAGCTCCTACCTCAGGGGGCTGAGAGAGATAAATGGGCCGTGATGGGGGCAGAGGGCCGGACCACAGCACCGCACGGCTGGCCCCAGCCACGGGCAGCCCCGTTGGCCCCACCTTGTCCTGGAGGAGGCTGCTGCTGGTAGGACTGGGGTGGCTATGGGTGGGATGGGCAGGGCCTTGGGGGCTGAGTGGATCTGGGATTTGGGCTGGTGGAGGTCTCTGGACCTGAGGGGGCCTTGGAGTCTCAGGCTTGAAGACCCCCTTCCTGCTCTTCCCTGTCCTGGATCTGTGGCTCCCTCAGAACTCAGGCTCCTCTTTTGCCCTTCTGTGTTCTCTCTGTGTCTCTGCATCCCTATTTTTTTTTTTTTAAGATTTTATTTATTTGTTTGAGAGAGAATATGTGTGCACGAGCAGGGGGAGGGGCGAAGGGGGAGGGAGAAGCAGACTCCCTGCTGAGCAAGGAGCTCAACGTGGGACACAATCCCAGGACTCCTGGATCATGACCTGAGCCGAAGGTCGAACTGACTTAGCCACCCAGGTGCCCCCGCATCCCTATTTGTATCATGTTTTTCTTCCAGTCTCCCTCTATTCTGGTTTGTCTCCTCCCTCTCCTCTCTCCCTTTTCCCGTTCCCCTCTCCAAGAGTATCTCTATCTCTACATCTAGATCTAGCTGTGCTCTCTTTATCTCCTTGGCCCCTGCTCTGCCTAGCTCTGTCTTGATTTCCTCAGTCTCACTCTGGCTGTCTAGTCCTTTCATCTCTGTCTCTTCTATCTCTCTCCCTTCCTTGCCGGGCCTCTCTAATCTCTGTCTCTTTCCCTGGGTCTTCCTGTCTGTCTGCTTTCCCCATCTGTCTTCATCCATGTGCCATGGCTGCCCAGAGCCCCTGCCCTGAGCCTCTTTTTTCCTCGCAGCCTGACCACATGATGACCAGGTGGGCTCTGCTGGTGCTGATGGTCCTGACGTGGGGCAGGGCCCTGCTTGTCCCTGCGACCCCTCTCCCAGCCTTCCAGAACACTTCCCAGGCCACTCCCCACCTCGTGACCTCGGAGAGCACCTCAGCCAGCACCGCAGGCCCCTCCAGTGCTTGGGGCTACCCCAGCCCCGGCCCCCGCCCAGGTCCCCGCATCACCCTCTCACTGGATGTCCCCATTGGCCTCCTGCAGATCTTACTGGAGCAGGCTCGGGCCAGAGCTTTGAGGGAGCGGGCTGCCACCAATGCTCGCATCCTGGCCCAGGTTGGCCGCCGCTGAGCTGGAGAGTGGGGGTCGCAATGATGGGGCCACCCTGGATCAGGAGACCTGGAAGGTGGCGGCAGAGCAGGACGGCACTACATTGGGGCATGGGGCACCCGGCCACCGCCCTGTGGGGTCACTGCCAGGAGGTGTCATATCACAGCTGAGTGCCTCTCAGAGCCACGGTGTATCTGGACAGCCCCGAAGGTTGCCAGATTAGGGGGCGGCCAAATGGAGTCTTGCCACACCTGGAGCCCCGCAGACTTCCAATATGTCTGGACAGCTTGGACACTACAGCGGAATGTCAGTGCTGAGAGGAGTCTCGCCACGTCTGGGTGCCCCACGGTCAAAAAGCATCCGGACACTCAGTGTGCTTACTCTTGTGCCACTTTTAGGAACCTCAACACAGCGGCCCGAAGTGTTATCTGAGACCTATCTCAGTCTGCCTGAGACCAGATCTACAGGTCTGCCCCGCCCCCCAGAGGTCACCACACAGGGAAGTGCCCGTGGAGGGTCACACACATGTCTTGTGCTCCCGGAGGCAGCTCCCATCTCAGATGAAGGGGCCGCCAGGGGCATCTCCAGGCACAGGTGGCAGAACTCAGGAAGTCTGTGGCGGGGGCAGCCTTGCCCTGTGGCAGGCGTGTGCGTGCATGGATGACTGCTTCTCTGTGGCTCTGACAACTGTGACTGTGTGTGGGCAAGATGAGGGCATGGGAAGGGGCGGTGAGGAACAAGGGCTTGTCCCCCAAACCAGCATGAAGTGCACTCAACGCACAGCCAGGCACTGTCCCACCCACACGCCTGCACACCCAGCCGTGGCCCTTGGACACACGTGGCTCAGGCTGCTGGGACTCCAGCCTGCATTGGGACAGCCAGCTCTGCACCTCCCTCATCCAACTGTCCGGAGCAAAGGTGCTCGTCTTTCCAAGCCTCAGCTTCCTCCTCTGGAGAGCACAGTGATGCCAGCGGGCTTCTCGTGAGCACGTGGTGATGGTATACGTGAAGGTTCTGGCATGCAGGAAAGAGCTCAATAAACGTCATGCCTGGAGAATGGGATGAACGAGGATCACAGTCGTGTGCGCCCAGGCAGGGACAGTCAAGGGCTGAGTCACCGCTGGCTACCCTGCTGCTCTGCCCACTCTCCCCACCCCCGCCCCACTTCACCAACCTGGTCCCCTAGGTGTGGAAGGACTAGGTTTTCTCTAATCTCACACCACCAGCTCCATTGTGGGGCTGGAGATGGGACAAACCTTCTGAACGGTGTGAACAGGCTTGCCTGCAGATGGGGCAGAAACTGTAGGTAGTGTGGACAGCTCTGGCTGGAGACAAGGGCAGACCCTGGGCAGTAAGGACTGCTCCGGCTGTAGAGGGAGGCCACACAGGGCGGGAGCACTGCTGCCTGGGCTGGGGGCACTGTTGATCTCTCAAGTTGTGAGGCCCTGGGGGGCGGGCCGGGGGCGGGGCTGGGAAGGCGGGGCCACACGGGGCACACCGCAGCTCCCTCCGCTCCCGGAGGGCGGGGCTGCCCGGCTCCAGGCTGCAGGGGGCGGCGGCCCAGGGCCAGTTCGCTCGCAGGATGGACAGAGGCGAGGAGGGAGGCAGCGCCCTGACGGACCCCGGGTCAGGGAGCAGCAGGCGGGGTAGGCATGGGCGGCGGGGAGCGGGTGGAGGGGATTGGGGGAAAAACCAGGGCGCAGTGGGGGTGGTGCTGGAAGAGGTGCGAGGGTGTTGGGGGGGTCTCTCTAGGTGTAGGGGTGCTTTGAGGGGGCATCAGCCTGTCAGTGGCAAGGAGGAGGGGGGAACACCGTCGCCTTGCAGGGGAGTGGGGGGAGCTGGGTCAAGGGGGAACTATAAATATCTTCTCCCTCCAGCCCAGAGAGAGGGACAGCCAGCTGGAGCTGCCTGCGGCGCTCCTGCTCTGCCCTTTGCTGGCCTCCAAGGGGTCATGTTTGTCCAGGTCCCCCCTGAGGGGTCACACATCATCTTGGGGAGGCCCAGAGGCTCATTTGGGAAATTTTTCATATGAAGTGGCTTTAGCCCTTGAACCAGAATTTCTAGGGCACCTACTGTGTGCCTTGTGTGGATCCTGACTGCTCTAAGCACCCACTCTGTGCTCTGCCCTGGTCATGAACGTCTCTGAGCCCTTACTGTGTGCCTCGGCTGGCCCTGAGTCACTCTGAGCACCTACTGTGTGCTCTGTGCCAGCCGGAATCAGCAAGTCAGACCAAGTGGGCCACGGTTCACAGGCTGTTGGGTCGCATGGCTCCATACCGCCAAATTGGAACCTCATCCCCAACCCCCATGAGCTCTGGGCCCAGGGAGATACCAGGGATGATCCTTGGCTTGAAGTGGCCAGAGGAAGCTGGAGCTCCTGGGAATTCCCTGAACCTCCCAGTGGCAGCAGAGGGGAAAGGAGGAGGGAAATCAAAGGGAAGGGAGGCAGTAGAGAGCAGCCGGCCCCTGCAGCCTGCCTGTCTCTGTGCAGGCCTGGGTTGTCAGTGCACGGGTTGTTAGTGTGCGTGCACGTTGGGCTCTGTGTGCATGCTTCCATGCATCGGCATGTGAGTCTGTGTGGCATTCACTGAGGTCCCTGGGCCTTTATGCTGCAAAGTCTGGCCAGGACTGACCAGCAGATACAGGGATGAGGAAGAGTTTGAGCAGTGAGAACTGAGGATCTAGGACTTCAGCCACCCTAGAGCTTGTAGCCAGGGACACTGGAGAGAGGTCCAGAGGTCACTGCAGAGGGCACCACTGGAGCTAACAACGGGCAGGCCAGACAGCTTCATGGAGGAACAGGGAGGCTGAGCCCATAGTCACACACCAGTGCCTGCTGACGCCCCAGTACACTTTCCACCACATCACTTTGGGATGCCCCAAGGTGGGAAAAGCCATAAAGGTTGGCTGTTCTATTGGGCATCTACTGATGCTGGGGAAGCAGAAAGCCAAGAGAGCCCTGGAGGGAATAAACCAGAGCCCAGGTGTAGGGGTGGGAAATGTGGTGACATGGAAGATATGAGGTTTTGAAGGGCTAGGAGTTCATCTGAGTCCATCCTGCATTGTGGGCTGGCTCTGTGACCCTGGGTCCTTCTCCCCTCCCTCAGTTTCCTACTTGAGAAATGGGCAGGGAGATGAAGAATATTCTTAGAGCAGAGGTAGACTCTGGCCTTGGGGAGGAGCCCCATGCTTCTCTTGCTGGTAACCTGTGGCCTTCCACTGGATATGGGGACTTGGGAAGGTGTGTTTGGGTCAGCCCAGGGTCAGACTGTTTGGGGAAGAGTGGGAGGTACAGAGCTGCCCTCTTCCTGGGAGGCTCAGGTCAGACTGGGTGTGGGTGTGGGGACAGTTTCCTTGAAATGACCCTGGCATCCTGCCCTGCTCTGGCTACCCCCTATCCCCAGCCTTTGACTAACATCCCAGGAGGGCTGAGGAGGAGAATGGGCGGGCCAGAGGAAGTGCTGGGTGTCTGTGGATGGTAGAGCGCGTAGCTTTTGCAATAAGTTCCCGTGGTTGGACAGGGCGTGGGTGGGTGGCGACAAGGTCTCTGAGGTCAAGGTGGCCCCAGATGGCCTTGGCAATGGCTAGGAGACAGACAGCAAGACTGCCTGTGTCAGGGACAGAATGAGTGGCTTTGGAGAAGTAGGAAAGTGGGCGGGTTGTCTCAAGTCCTGCTCATCAGGACCTGCCCATGGGTGTGCTGGGAGCTGTCTTTTCGTGGGTGGTGGGGGTGGCGGCGTTGAACACGGCAGAGAAGGATGAAGGAGGAAGAGCTCAGCTCTGGCTGGAGCAGGGCATTCCTCCCCGGGGTAGGGGGCTAGAGCTGGTTTCAGGGTGGGTCTAGGTGGGCTTCTGCCTCCCAAAACTTCATCTCCTGTGAAGGGGGCAAGACATCTGTATCAGAATTATCTGAAGGGTCCTTGCCAGGCTCTGAAGTGCAGAGTAGAGACAAGTGTGTGGCAGGGAGGTTAGAAGGAGGGGGTGCCACACCTGGGGTGCGCTGGGTGGAGACTTCTTCTCCGTGCCCCTAGCCCTGGCTCCTGGCTGGCCCACTTTGGGCAGAGGGAACCTGAGGGTGCCATGATTCTGTCTGGGGCTTTTGTGGAGGACATCGCTAGAGGGCAGGTTTGAGCAGGGTCAGTGGGGCCCCAGGACAGAAAGTGTACAGAACTTGGGAGAAGCTGGGCTGAGGAGACAAAGAAGACCCAGGGTTCCTGAACTTCTGGATTTCTCCCTTACCCTTTGCTTCCACTGCATTCTTAGAGACAGGAGAGAGATAAGTAATACAAATGGTATTGCTTATGTGCTTCAGAATGGATTTCTCAGACACTGACACATTTTAATCTATACCAGAATCCTGTCAGGTCAATGATGTCCACATTCTATTTTCCTAATTTTAAAATATGCAAATTTACAATTTACAATTTAATTGGTAAGAATGAAATCCTGTAAGAAGTAAGATAGTGCCAGAGTTCAGGGAGTCCCCAAGAAGCTTGGTTAAAAGGTCCTGCTCATGTGCTCCGGGTGGGCTGGAGTTTAGCCTGAGTTCCCCAGCGGCCAAGGTAAAGAGAGGAAACAATTTTGAGATGTCCCTGTCCATGAGGTAAAAGATTTTCTGGCGTGGTTGGGCCGGTCACTCCAGTGGGCGAGGAAGAGTCCTGGGTCGGGACGCCCGGCTCAGGGGCGGCTCAGTGGCGCGTCGGTTGAAACTGACATAACGCAGGGGCCACCAGACTGGTCCTGACCAACTGAGACCTGCGGGTCAAGCAGGCGCAGCTCCTTGGCATGCAGATCCCTCCCTCCTGGCCGCCCCCGCCCACGCCCGCCCAGATCAGTGGTAGCAGTGAGCGGAACCAGGGTGCCTGGGGGCAAGGCTGCGCAAGGCAAGGCGGTGGATGAGGCCGATGCAAGTCTGCGCGGTCCGGGCTGGCGTGCTGGGCTCCTGCATCCCGGGCAGGTTCGGCACCATCCCGGCCTTGAACCTGTGGGGAGCTGGGCATGCGCGTCCTCGATCCCCGCGTGAAGGGCGGGCCTGCCGGGTACAAAACCGGCTGGTAGGCGACTGGGCATGCGTGGTCGGAGGCCGGGCCCTCTTCTGTTGGGGTAGGGCCTACTGGTTCTGGGGCGGGGCCTGCCGGGAGTTGGAGCGGCGTCTCCGCGGCTCGAGGAGGGGCGGGGCCGAGGGGCGGGGCCTCGAGTGGCCCGAGGTGGCCCGGCTGCTGGGTCGGAAACCGCACAGTCCGACTCATCAAGTCCAGGTTATGGCGTCCCCACGGGAATTGACCCAGAACCCCTTGAAGAAGATCTGGATGCCGTACAGCAATGGGCGGCCCGCTCTGCACGCCTGCCAGCGCCGTGGTGAGGCGGGCTCCGTGGAGAAGGGCAGGGTGGTGCCCGGGGATGGGTGGATCAGGCGGCCTGGGCCAGGAACAGGTGGGGAACCGAGAACAGGTGAAGCTGCTGTGGCTGATGGTAGGGGAGCAGGAACCGGTCGAGAGCCGGGCACAGGTGTGGTAGAGCAGGGGGCGGAGGCAGATATGTGGCCATGTCTCCCCTCGCTAAGGACTAGGTCTGGCTACCATCACCTCCAGGAGGCGCCGGCCGCTCTCACCGAGTCTCTAACCACCAAGTCAGGCCTGGGGAGGATTCGGAACCTCCCCCTACCATTCACTTCAGGCCAGAGAGCGTGAACCGTGTCTGAGCTATGTTGGCCTTATGGAAATCGCTTGACCTCTCTGAGCCCAGAACTTTCAGAGGCCCAAAGGTGCGCCAGTCCTCCAGTGAGAGGAAGGTGGCCCCTTGGCCTTAACTACGCACCTCTGGGGCTGAAACCAAGCTTTGGGAAGAAGTTCAGGGAAGTGCAGTTGTGTTGAGGATGAAGAAGGTGGGAACACTGTCTCATATAAACCTGTCTTTGTGTCCATGGGGTACGGTGCACCCTGCAGGGTTGTGGGGGAATGGTAACGTTAGAGGGGGAAACGCCCAGGAGACATGCTGACATTCGTGGGATTGTTAAGGGGCTCACCTTTCCTGGGATCCCAATGTTTAATCCACTTTACTTGACTTGCTGCTTGTCCTTAAGAGAGTCTGCAACCTCCTATTGCCAAGAAAAACAAAGGGGTTTTTTGTTTGTTTTTTTAGGAGTAGCAAACATTATTATGAATTTACAAGTTGTCAAGGACCTCAGAGAACATCTCGTCCAACTTGGGTAACAGATACAGAAATGGAGATCAGGAGATTGTGCGATGTGCTAAGGTCTCTCTGTACTCCTTGACCTCTGCTTGGGCATGATAAGGGAGGAGAGAGTGTTCTGTTCTTGTTTGGCTTTGAGGCCAGCCTGGAGGCCTTGGCTTTGACCAAGATGTAAGTCCTATGGGTGGGCTGTGTGTGTCTCTTACTACACTAGGTCCTGTTAGGGGGTGGTCATGGTTTTGACCAGGCATTCTGGTGGGTCATGGCTCTGACCATGATCTAGGTCTTGGAAGGATTCTTAGGTGATGATCAGGCTCTTTGGCCTGGGGCCATGGCTTTCCAGTCAATACTTGGTCCTGAGAGGCAATGGTGACTGCCTAGCCAGCCCTCCTTCCAGGCTTTTCTATGGAGGGGCCAAGGCCAAGGCCCCTTGCCCTTGTGCTTCTAGCCAGTCTGTGTTGTCCTAATGAGGAGGTGGCCACTGTTATTACATAAAGGGCAAGAAGTCAGAACCTGGGCTTTGAAGAGCCACATTGTTGCTCAGCTGTGTGACCTTGGGCAAGGAGCTGACACTCCTTGCTAGGCCACGGGTTCCTCATCTGTGGGATGGAGACAGTCATTGTCCCTGATCCCAGGAGCTGCTGTGAGCCTCTTCAAGGGGAGATGCTTGGTAAGTGGTGGCAGGTGGTGCTGTCATTTCGTCACCATCCTTCTTTGCTTCTCAGTACCTCAGAGTCAGGAACTGAAGCATCAGCTGTGAGCCAACCCCCATTCCAGATGGCAAAGATGCTGAGGCTCAGTGGGGAGGGGCCTGTGTTTCTCCAAGCTCCAAGGATGCGGTGAAAATACGGCTCTGGCCTGAGCACAGGGGCTTGTGTGTGGCCCTGTCTCAGGCTGTTACAGTAGGTGAGATTCTGGACTGGCCCAGCACAGGAGGGCTTCCTGGAGGAGGAGGCACCTAAGAAACCAAAGATGAGACCTGCAGATTGTATGGGGATTTGGGCCCCGGGTGAAGGTCCCTGAGTTCACAGCGGAGAGTAAGCCATGAGTGAACATGGAACCTGTCTGGGCAGCACCCACAGTCCCCAGAGCCTGTGCATGTAGCCATGTAGCATTTTACCTCCTGCGTAGTAATTTATAACTTGGTGGAAGACCCCAAGGACGGGTGGGGGATGGGTGGAAGTTGACCTGATCAGAGGCTGTACAGAGAAGAGGCTGTAGAGGCCCATGGCTGGTCTGTGCTGTGCAATCAGTTATCTTTGGGTGCCTAGTCCCTGGAGGGCACCAGAGGCTGCTTGGCTGTGCCTCTTCTACCCCTACTCTCCGTTAGCAATTCTTTTTCCTTTGGGGAAATTCAGGCTACACATGAGGGCGTGGAGCCTGTTACCTTTCTTCATCACTGACCCCTCACCTCAGCCCTGGAGGAGCACTGGGGACAGGTGGGGCAGGGGCTGAAGAAAGGACTCAGAGCATGCCAGAAAGAATGGCACTTGAGATAGCTTTTTTGGCAATAAGGTAGCAAGAACTTCTTGGCTAAGGACATGACTGGAATCGGCACAGGACAACAGGGGAGATGACTTTCTGTCCCCTCTGAACAAGACAGTTGTGCCAGATTGCTTTCTTTTAAAGAGTTCTTTTTTCCCCAGCTTGGCCCAAGGAGACATGCTCAGGAGCAGGTGCAGTTTTGGAACCTTCTTTAGGGCTTGCAGCGGCCCCTGAGGTGGTCTATCAGAAAGTCATCACAGGATAGCACCAGCCTTGTCTCGGGCCCCTTGATTCCTAGGGCTCTTGCGGCCCTAAGCAAATTTATAGGAAAAGGAACCAGTGAAGTACATTGATTGGACATGTCTGCAAATCTCCTTGGGCACATAAGCCTCATGTTCTGCTGTCTAATTGCCCAGTGCTGAGGCTCTCGAGGGGCCCAGAACCCCAGCTTCCCTGGTGCTTATGCTCTCTGTTCAGGCCTGGTAGTGTGTTCCCTCTTGTGGGCCTCAGTTAGTAATTCCTCTTCTGCTAGCTTGCTTATGTTTTGCTGTTGTAAGCAGAGCTATTGCAAATACACGTGTACTTTGAGCTTTCTTTGGGTCATTTCCTTGGGAGCTTATCTTGAGGAACGGTGTTGTTAGGTGATTTATTGCTTTTGCTCCCAGCCCTGGTGGACCGCCCTACCCGCCTTCTGCAGTTGGCCGTGCAGGGGGCCGGGGAGGGGATCCTGTCACCACACAATGGGGGAGGAGGCCAGGGCTGTCTCTGGGAAGATAGGAGATGTGAAGAGGGGGTGTAGAACCCCACTCCTGAAGGCCTGGGAGAGCCCTTCAGGGAACAGTGGGAAGGAGGGAAGCTGTCTGGGTGTGCAGTCTCCCCTACCACCCTGTGCTTAGCGGCCGACTCACTGCACTTTGCTTGCTTGCGAGCCCTGGCCAGCTGTTGTGCAAACAGCACAGGCCCCAGTGTCACTGGCCCTCAGGACACAGGGCCTTGCTTAACTTGCTTTTCTCTCACCTTAGCCAATGTTGAGGTTTTTCTGCAAGTTCCTGCTTGCTCACTGTCAGCCTGTATTCTGTGGGATCCTGTCCTTCCCTTGCCTGAGGCTTAAGGTTTAGGTCACATCTGTCCAAAGGTCATGTCCAGTCCAGGAGCGCTGCAGCCCCCACTGGCACGCAGGGCCTTTTGGTTCTCTGTGGGACCTGCCTGGAGACGGACAGATGCCTCTGTGCCCTAGGTCCCAAGGGCAGTGGATGCTGAGGTGCCCCTGCATCTCAGGGTGGGGCAGGTGGCTTTGGCTTCCCAGATACACTCTGGCTTTTACCTGGAGATAGAGTGGGGCCTCACTGAGCGATTCTCATCCCATTTGACAGGTGAGGACACCAAAGCTCAGAATTGCCAGTCATTGTCAGAGTCCAGATGGGAACCCAGACCTGACTCCTGAGCCCCAAACGGGGCTGCCCCTGGGGCCTCTGTGCTCCAACTCCAGTGAGGGGTAGGGCCCAGCAAGCTGTCCAAGAAGGGCTGCCAGGAGACGGCATTTGCAGAGCCCCGGGGGCAAAAGAGGGACAGTGACAGGTCCCCACATGGGCCACCTGTCTGTCTGCTATGGTTTCACATGGCCTATGTGCTGGGGACGGTGAAAGGGAAGCTTTCTAAGGTTTCTGTGGTGAGGCCACACTGAAAGCTGAGCTGGATCACGTGAGGCTGGTAGTTCTGCTGTCCTGGTGTCTGTCCCAGTGGGCCAGGGTTTGGGGATGCTGTGTCCAGACCCGTCCCCACCTCTGGCCTCGGCAACTTCTTGGGGTGGGGGGTGCTGACCAGCCGGCATGTGGGATGGTGGCAGGTGAGCTGTGTGAGGGACAGTCCTTGTGGACATTGGTCTGGGTCTCTGGTCTCAGCCCCGTGGCACTCACCCTGGGGAATTTCAAGATGCTGCTCCTCCTCTTCACCCCACAGTTTTTGAGCAGCAACTCTGTGCCAGATTGCATGATCCTGAACGGCTCCGGCGCTGCAGGGCTGCTCTCTCTCCAAGTGGTCAGGTGCAGGGGGCAGACCCATGGGTGGGGTGACCAGGATTGAGGGAGTGTGCCAGGGTACCATGGAGGTGGCTAGGAGGCAGGGCTCCCTGAAGAAGCAGCTTTTGAGCCGGGCTTTGTACCAGATGAGGCAAAATTCCCAGCGGGGAGGATAAGCAGTGGAACTGTGCTGGCAGGAATGCTGAAAAGGTTAAGTGCGGCCGGGTGCGGATTCCGGGATGACAGGTGGGCGTTGACTGTCTCCCAGCCTTTGTCTTTGTCTGTCTGTTCATTCAGGGGTGGGGCAGGTCCAGCTTTATATCTGCAGTACCCATCAGGATAAGGGGCTGAGGAGATTCTGCTGCAACTGCTGGAGCCCAGACAGGCCTGGGCAGCAGGGTTATGCCAGTGGTGGCTGACACCAGGGTCTTAAGGCCAGGAGGCCTGGCGGGCCCATCTGATATCCTGTGGCAGGAGCAGAGGGAGGGGCCCACTGGGAGGTGTCCCAGCCCTTATCTGCCTCCTTGCCTTTCAGTTTGCATGACCAACTGCCCAACGCTCATTGTCATGGTCGGCCTGCCCGCCCGGGGCAAGACCTACATCTCTAAGAAGCTGACTCGCTACCTGAACTGGATTGGTGTGCCCACCCGAGGTGAGACTTGGCCTGGGATTCCAAGGGGGCCTGGGGGCTTTGTGGGGGAGGGGAGGGGAAGAGAGAAGGCTGGCCTGGGGTGGGTCAAGGTCAAAACTGGGGAGGGCTGCTGCTGTGTGAAAGCTGAGCCTTTCTTTCCCCCAGAATTCAACGTTGGCCAGTATCGCCGGGACATGGTCAAGACGTACAAGTCTTTTGAGTTTTTCCTTCCAGACAATGAAGAGGGCCTGAAGATCAGGAAGTGAGTGTGTACGTGTGTAATTATGTGTGTTTACATAGAAGACCTTGGAGCCCAGATGCCCAGCTGCTCCTGAGCCCTGGCCTTGCTCTGCCCCACTGGGCTATGACAGGGTTGGTCTTCTGATCTCTCAGGGTGTGGTGGGGTTGGGGATATGGGGACAATAGGCAAGGCTATAGGGCCTCTTTTTTTTAAGATTTTATTTCTTTTTTAGACAGAGAGAAAGAGAGAGAGCATGGACAGTGGGGAGGGGCAGAGGGAGAAGGAGCAGCAGACTCCCTGCTGAGCAAGGAGCCGGAGGTGGGGCTCAATCCCAGGACTCTAAAATCAGGACCTAAGCCGAAGGCCGACCCTTAACCTACTGAGCCACCCAGGTGCCCCAGGGTGGCACCTTGGCGGCTGGCCCTCCCTGGGATTTATGAAACCTTAGTAAGGACATCCTATGGGAGGGGAAGATGGGGCTTCAGAGAGATTGAGGAGACCTAGGACAGGTCATGGGCAGGCTGCAGAGACCTCTCACTTGCTTACCCCAAGCCCTCCACTGGCATGGCCTCTGATAAGGATGGGAGCCTGAGTGGGTGCGGGGACACAGGCCTCCGCGATGGGGCAGAGTGGGGGAGGGACCACCTTCTGGCACAGAGCGGGAAGGATTGGGCCCAGAACCGTACCCTTCCTACCTGATAAACTGTATATTTGGAGCATATTTGACATTTGCTTAGCATGTTCTTGGCATGTGTAGGACAGGCCTCGGCTTTGCTTTCAAGTGGCTCAGACTTCACCCTCCTGTTCTCATTCATGAGATGGGAATTTGCAGACCTCCTCCCTTCCCCGCCCCATTCACACTCGAACCAAGAACACCAACTGGTGGTCTGGGGATCTGTGCTCTTTTTGGCAGGTGTCAGCTGAGGGATCAAGAAGTCTCCTTACCGTTGCTTGGGGTTCGGCCATTGTGCTAGCGCATTTAGCAGAGGCTGGCCCAGCTCTAGTGACCTCCCCAAATCAAGCAGAGCTCCAGGCCAGAAGCTCTGCTTTTGTGGCCTAGGCCTGGATACTAGGCTGCCTGCTCGGTCTCTGGCCACCAGGGGGCAAGAGCTCCCCACTGTGGGGCATGGCCCTGGTGCAGCAGCACCAGGGAAGGGGAAGGGGAGTCTGTTGTTCAGGCCTGTGGCCCAATTGTGGGTGAAACTGGGGGCAGACTCTTGTGACCCAGACAAAAGGGAGGGGACTGGTATTTGCACTCCCACTTGTATGTTGGGCGCATGCTGCCCGTTGTCACTCCTCCTGCCCATTTTACAGGTGAGGAAACTGAGGCTCAGGAGTCTCACATGAGATAACACATTTCTGCCCAGAGCCCAGACTTGAATCTAAGCCCACACCACTGAAGACTT
This sequence comes from Mustela lutreola, assembly GCF_030435805.1. Classification (NCBI taxonomy): domain Eukaryota; kingdom Metazoa; phylum Chordata; class Mammalia; order Carnivora; family Mustelidae; genus Mustela; species Mustela lutreola. The sequence continues at coordinate 18,465,712 of NC_081291.1, read as the reverse complement.
CCGTGTCCATCTTTCTAGTGTTACCCAGTTAGTAGGTCAGAGGTTGTATCCAGTGCCAGTTCTGCAACAACTTCAAGCTGTGGGCACCCACTAGCTGGTTTGTCTTCTCCTGCGTGGGGGCCGGTGGTGTCACCTCACTCTCCCAGATGGGGAGGCATGGTCTGAAAGTGATGGTGTTGCTTGGGATCACGCAGGGTTTGAATCTGAAGCCAGGCCTGTCTAAATCCAGAGTGTCTGTGGGAAGAATAAGGGAGCTGGCCCTGCCAGGGCCCACCAGTAATTCAGCTCAGGCCTCCTGAAGGTAGGAGTATTGGGATTAACTCAGAGGGGGAAACGCTGACTTGGAGAGTTTGGGGAGCTAGGGTAGGGTGGCCCAGATGGAACAGAGGCCCCAGTGGGAGAAGCTGGGGGTGGTTCACTGGTGCCTCCCTGCAGGCAGGCCCTCTGGCTATTCCTGGAAACCCTCTCTCCTGGATCTGAAGGCTAGCTCTGGCCCCTGGGCTTCAGGACCATTTCCCAATAACCAGCCCAAAATGCCCACAGGTACATGGCAACACAGAAGGATCAGAATTTTTAAAATGGGAAGCCTGAGAAGGGAAGGCTAGACTGTCCAGAGGCCTGGGTGACCCCAACACGTTGTTGAGGTCCCTGGGGATACACAACGTTGATGTCTGTCCCTGACACCGGGCACCGTGGAAGGTCCAGGGAAGGCATACAAAGTCACGTGTGCACACGCAGGTCACGTGAACACACGTGCCATCGGGCACACTTAGTCTCCTACCATACATGAGCCTGTGTGCACATACGCCCATGGGCACATGCTTGTGCATCTAACAATCCTATTCAGGTCTGTCTTGACACGGTCCACCTGGAGTTAGCATCAGTCTGCACAGGGGAAGGGCTCAGTCCCACAAGACTGTCCCTGCTTCACACCCACACCCCCATACGCTCGGGCTCCCGGGATGTTGGTCCCACGTCTCCACTGGAGCCCCGAGATCCCCCTCACTGGGTGTTGCCTCAGCCAGAGCAACCTGCCAATCTTAGTCCAGGATCCAGGGCATTCACAGAGCTGGCCAGAAATGGCTTCAGCAGTGCGTTGCCCAGACTCTCAGAATTCAGAGTTTTTCTTGGCAGAAGAAAGCTCTTTTGTGTTTTTAAATATTTTATTTATTTATTTGACAGAGAGAGAAAGAGAGAGAGCACAAGTACACAGGCAGGCAGAGGGAGAAGGGGAAGCAGGTTACCCGCTGAGCCGAGAGCTTGATGTGGGGCTCAATCCCAGGACACTGAGACCATGACCTGAGCCAAAAGCAGAGGCTTAACCCACTGAGCCACCCAGGGGCCCCAGAAGAAAGCTCTTTAAAGTTTTAACCAAAAGACCGGCTGGGGTGCAAAAAGGTCACAAAGAGGCATAGGAGCAGAACTGCTTCTGGGGACCTGGACTCAGCTGTGCCACCAAGTTGCCCCTAACCCCAGCAGCCGGCCCCCTGCTCTGCCTGGCCTGTGCCTTCATGCTCAGGCCCTGGGGCCTGGCTGGTGAAAGGCCCTACAGCTCCATCCTTGGATGTGCTGCAGGTTTGTGTACCAAATCCAAAGATCAAACAAATGGAAGAACTTTCTAACTTTCTAACTTTACTCTTGCATCAAGAAAGTGTAGGTAGGGGCACCTGGGTGGCTCATATGGTTAAGCGTCTGCCTTCGGATCAGGTCATGGTCCCAGGGTCCTGGGATCGAGCCCCGTATCGGGCTCTCTGCTTAGCGGGGAGCCTGCTTCCCCACCCCCACCCCCAGCTCTCTGCCTGCCTCTCTGCCTACTTGTGATCTCTCTCTCTCTGTCAAATAAATAAATAAAATCTTTGGGGGTAAAAAAAGTGCAGGTAATAGATAGAAGGCTCGAGTGATCTGCCTGTCTCCAGACATTAGAGGAGAAAAGGATAGTATGAGGAAGACCTTACGTATGGCAGCCCATTTCGCAGCAATAAACCAAAAGGCTGAGATGTTCTGAAGGCGATATAGTTGATGGTTAGTCATGGGGAAGATTTCGTCTTCCAGAGGGTCCGTGGACATAGGTGCAAGAGGCAGAGACACAGCACCCTCCTCCATAAGAGTTTCACATATTTGCTCTTCCAGGAAAGCAAATGGAATATTAAGTATAATGTCGCCCTGGGGGCCAGCAACACCAGCCCCCAGCACTCACACACAAGGAATCATCTGGTTTTAAAAGTGCTTATTTTGGGGCTGCCTGGGTGGCTCAGTCGGTTAAGCATCTGCCTCCAGCTCAGGTCATGATCCCTGAGTCCTGGGATCGAGTCCCACGTTGGGCTGCCTGCTCAGCTGAGCGTCTGCTTTTCCCTCTGCCTCTCGGTTTCCCTCTGCCTGCTGCTCCCCCTGCTTGTGCTCTCTCTCTCTGTCAAATAAATAAATTCATTAAATCTTAAAATTATATATATATATCCCCAGTGGCCAGGAGCACATAGCCTTCGGGTTATAGGAGCAGAGTTAGCAAAAGTACTGAAAAGGACCTCAAGGAGAAAGAGACCTTGAGAAGGGTAGGGGCCCCAGGGACTGGGCCCTTCCTGGTCAGGGTAGGATGTGTCATGTTCTGTGGCCCTCTAGGGCTGACCCTGTGTTTTCTCTTCTGAAGGCAGTGTGCACTGGCAGCCCTCCGTGATGTCCGGCGGTTCCTCAGTGAGGAGGGGGGCCATGTGGCGGTGAGTGGGACTGGGAAGCCTGCCTACATCCACCCTTTTGCTTGTCAGGTGCCTGGCAGGGAGGGGAGGGTATATGTTGCCTACATCCACCCTTTTGCTTGTCAGGTGCCTGGCAGGGAGGGGAGGGTATATGTGGCTACAGCAGCCTCTGGCTGCCAGGCCCTGAGAGGAAGTCTACAGTCGCCATACAGAAGGAAGCCGCAGGCTGGATGTGTGCTGGGAATTTCCCTCTGGACTTGTGGTTGCATTTGACCTAGTAGGTCTCCCTTCTGGATACTCAAATTGTTGGTCACCACATGGGGTGATTGCGTTACCTAAGTCTTGATCAAGTGTGATTTCTGCTGGGCTGGAGAGAATCCTGCCGCGCATTTAGTGGCTGTTCCTGGAACCTGCTGAATCCTGGGTAATGGAATTCCAACAATGTGCTAGCCCCTCCCGTCAGAGGGATGGGTGGGGCCAGCTTGAGCCTGGGCGTCTATAGGAAAGGCCCCTCTCCTCACCCTATGCAGGAGAACACAGGAACTGCTTTTTCCTTCCTTTTTCCTCTTGGAGGTGTGGTTCCTGCAGCTCTTAATCCCAGCTCCACCTGACTCAGTCCCCTTCTTGGTCTCAGGAGTTCCCACGTCCTGGCTCCCCAGTTGAAGCCCTGCTCTTGGCCCCCGTGTCTTCTTTTTCCTTGACTCACTGACTTGTTTTGTTGGAGCTCATCCTCCAGTAGCTTCCCAAGGAAGGTACTTGGGAATTACCTTGCATGAGATCTTGCTTGTCTGGCAATGGCTTTTCATCCTCCTGTCTGATGGTTGGGTTTAGGTGGGAAGTATTTTTTCCTTTAGAATTTCCACAGCATCGCTCTGTTGTAGAGTTGGCTTCTAGAGTAGTGTGGAAAAGCCTCATGGCGTTCTGATTTGCTGATCTTCCCAAAAGTTTCGTCTCTTGGGGCTGCTCATGCCCTTTTCTCTGGGGAGAACTTGACGGCTTTGTGGTCTCCTCCATTGTGCTGGGTCCCAGGGCCACCCTTTCTAATGTGAAACTCTTTTCTAACAGGTCAGGGAAAATGTCCTATTGCTTTAATAAACCACCCCCACCGGTTTCTGACAGTTGATTTTCTGCTCCACTCCCAATTTTCTGAGCTGCTTTTTCGAGAACTCCTGGTGGTTTCATGCTGGACCCGAGGCCCAGTTATCTTTTTTTTCTCTCCCGATTTCCTACCTCTGTCACTTGTGGTCTATTTTCAGGGAGACTTTCTTAACATTACTGTACAAGTATCCAGTTGAATTTTTTTTTTTTTTAAGATTTTATTTATTTATTTGTCAGAGACAGAGGGAGAGAAAGCGAGTGAGCGCAGGCAGACAGAGAGGCAGGCAGAGGCAGAGGGAGAAACAGGCTCCCTGCCAAGCAAGGAGCCCGATGTGGTACTCGATCGCAGGACCCTGGGACCATGACCTGAGCCGAAGGCAGCTGCTTAACCAACTGAGCCACCCAGGCGTCCCTATCCAGTTGAATTTTTAAGGAATTTCTGTGATCATATTTTAATCTCTAAATTCTACATTTCTTATCTTTGAGTGTTCCAGTTTTTTAGAACTCTGTTTCTGTTTCAGGGTTCTTACAGTATTTTGTATCTCTCTTTAGATAATAGTTGTAAGGGTTTTTTTTTGTTGTTGTTGTTGTTTGACATTTCTTTCTGTTCCCTGTCCCATCTTCATTTTTTCACAGTTTGTTTTATTCTTTTCTATGTAGTCTCTGTTTTTCACGTTGAGGTTTTGCTGGAGCATCCCATGAGCCCTGGTTGAATGCCCTCTTAAAAAAATGATGCTCAGGGGGCGCCTGGGTGGCTCAGTGGATTAAAGCCTCTGACTTCGGCTCGGGTCGTGATCCCAGGGTCCTGGGATTGAGCCCCACATCAGGCTCTCTGCTCAGCGGCAAACCTGCTTCTCCCCTCTAACTCTGCCTGCCTCTCTGCCTACTTGTGATCTCTCTCTGTCAAATAAATAAATAAAATCTTTAAAAAAAAAAAAAATGATGCTCGGGACACCCAGTGGCTCAGTTGGTTGGATGTGTCTACTTTTGGCTCAGGTCATAATCCCAGGGTCCTGGGATCGAGCCCCATATCAGACTCCTTGCTATGTGGGGAGCCTGCTTCTTCTCCTGCCTGACACTCTCCCTGCTTGTGCTCACCTTCTCTCTCTCCCTGACAAATAAACAAGTAAAAAAATATATATTTTTTTAAATGATGCCTTAAAACCTGGTTTTAGACATGCGAGTGAATGGGTCACTCCTGAGGGCACATGGACAGGTCCCAGCGGTTCACAAGGAGGCCCAGGCGGGTCAGCCTGGCTGGACAAGGCAGGGAGAGGGCCTGGGGCTCCACCTGCTCTTAGTTTCACCACCAGGCAGTCCCCCCTGTTTCCACTGCACACTTGTCCCTTTTCCCTGGGTCCCTTTCCTGATGCTCCCCATTCCATTCAGGTGGGTGTGCTCTGCTGGCCGAGGGCTTGTGTTTGTTTTTCTCCGTTTCTCTAAGTTAGTCCCCAGAATTCTGCTAACATCTCTCCTGTTCTCTTTCTTCTTCTTTTCCCGTCTTTGCGGAGTCTCAGGGTAGAGTGACGATAAACGGGGATTCCACACTCCATGTTTAACTGGTTTTACAGGAAGTCCTGTTGGCCAAGCACGGATTGAGTGCCTGCCGGGAGCACAGGCACCCACTCCTTCCAGCTTCCTTGAGGCGTGTTCCTCAAGGAAGGGGAGGCCTGGCCCAGGCCCTGCAGAGACTGGCCAGGCAGATGGCCTGGGCACCAACTGGTCCCTGTGAGAAAAATGGTCCCTGTGCAGCTGCTGTTGGCTGGCCTCCCACCTCCCTCGCTCTGGGGCCAGAGTCCGAGTTAACCCTGGTTTGGTCCTAGGTTTTTGATGCAACGAATACCACCCGAGAACGGAGAGCGACCATCTTTAATTTTGGGGAGCAGAATGGCTACAAGGTAAGGCGTCTTTGGTCCACCTCCTCGGTTGGGTTCGGACCCTCCAGGTCCCTGTCACAGCCTCCTGATGTGTGCGGGGGTCAGGCAGGTGGGCTTCTGGGTGGATGTGGGGTATAGGGGTTACTATTTCCTCTCCGCCTGGGCTTTTCTTTCCAGGGAAGTGGGTGTCTTGTGGGAGGGTTCTGGGTAGGGTAGCACCTAGTTTGGTTTGGGGCTTCTCGAGCCTGTCCCCACCCCAGAAGAAGGGCTCTGGGGTCAGCCTGGCCCTCAGGGAGGTGGGAGCTCCGTGGAGCCAGGCCCAGTGCGCTGAATGTGTCTGTGGTTCCTTCCCTCCTGCCCGGCCTCGTCCTTGCTGTAGACCTTTTTTGTGGAGTCCATCTGCGTGGACCCTGAGGTCATAGCTGCTAACATCGTGGTGAGTGGTGTCTCTGACCTTGTGGGGGATCGTAGTGCAGCGGAGGTGGCGTGGGACAGCGAAGTCCATCTGCGGTTTTGGACCAGTGCCTAGGCCGGCCTGGCTTTGGGCTTCTTGAGCTTTGGGTGTGGCAGGGGAAGGCTGTACAACGCCAGGTCAGGTGATTGGAGACTCTCCCATGCAGCGGGCCCTGTAGCTGGGGGGCGTGCACTCTTGTTCCCTCCTCTTGCCTTCCCCTCCCTTTCCCCACCGTCATTCCCTGGACAGTGGGAGAGGAACTTCAGCCTCTGCAGGTAGGGAGTGGGGGGTAGGAAGCAATGTTTATATTTTGAAAGAGAAAGAGATTTGACATCTCTCCCCTACACCCTATCTCCTTATCCAAGGAATGAACATCTGGGTTGGGGGAGATGGTTCAGCTGGGAAGGGGCTTCCAGGCCCTTCGCCCCTGTGGCCTCACCTCCCGCTGTGGCACAAAGATGAGGACTCCCCCCTTCAGCTGCCCTGTAGTAGTCTGCCGGCACTAGTGTGGAAATGAAGACCGGGGGACTGCTGGACTCTTCCTAACGGAAGAGTCTCCTGGGGTCGGCCTCCAGCCTCATGCCCCCATCCTTGTCCTGGCCTCTGGCTCAGCATCCCCTCACCCCCCCCACAGCATCCTCCTTGGTCTCTGGCCCTGCCTGGCCTCTAGCCCTCATGTGTCCTTGCTCTGTGCCTGGTCCTACAGCAAGTGAAACTGGGCAGCCCTGACTACGTGAACCACGACAGTGACGAGGCCACAGAAGATTTCATGCGGCGCATTGAGTGCTATGAGAACTCGTACGAGTCGCTGGATGAGGACCTGGACAGGTGAGTGAGGCGAACACTGTGTTCTGCAGCTATGATGGGTGGTGGGCGGGGGTCCTGCTCGGCTGCCTCCTTGTGACTCGCCGGCGTGGTGGCTAAAGGGCGGCCCCAACAGGCAGAGATGGTCTGGCCTTGTTCTTCCCTTTGGGCAGAAATTGTGGACCAGGGGCGCCTAGGTGGCTCAGTGGATTAAGCCTCTGCCTTTGGCTCAGGTCATGATCTCAGGGTCCTGGGATCAAACCCCACATCGGGCTCTCTGCTCAGCGGGGAGCCTGCTTCCTCCTCTCTCTCTGCCTGCTGCTCTGCCTACTTGTGATCTCTCTCTGTCAAATAAATAAATAAATAAATAAATAAATAGAGGTGACTTGCAGAACCCCTATTATCTTATGTGAGGCTCTGCAAGTCAGAATTTTCTGTTATTCCATTCGACTCTTGATCTCAGGGTCTTAAGCTCAAGCCCTGTATTGGGCATAGAGCTTGCTAAAAAGAAAGGAAGGTGGGCACCTGGGTGGCTCAGTGGGTTAAAGCCTCTGCCTTCGGCTCAGGTCATGGTCTCAGGGTCCTGGGATAGAGCTCCACATCGGGCTCTCTGCTCAGCAGGGAGCCTGCTTCCTCCTCTCTCCCTGCCTACCTCTCTGACTACTTGTAATCTCTGTCTGTCAAATAAATAAATAAAATCTTTTTTTTAAAATAAAAAAATAAAAAGAAAGGAGGGAGGGAGAAAGGAAGAAAAAAGGAAGAAAGAATTTTCTGCTATTCTCTTATAAAATCAAGCCTAATTTCTGTGTGAAGGGCCTTCCCGCAGGGCATTTGCAAACATTTCATGTTCTGTGAGTGCACAGTTTGTGTTTTGAGGCGGTGGGGGTGGGGGGAGCGCCCAGATCCTGTCTACATACAGCTGGCAGTGGCCTGTGCTGGTTAGCTCCACAGACTCCTTCTGGAATGGCAAACCCAGCAAAAGTAAGTGTTGGGTGGGGAAGGGTCTTCAGACCCGCAAGGGGCATGCAGTTAAGGCTCTTACAGTAGCAAACTCTATCTGTAAAGGGTCAGGTAGCAAATATTTTAGGCTTTGGGAACAGTCTCTGTTGAGGTATTTAACTCTGCCATTGTAGTGCAACGGAGACATAGACAATATGTCAATAAATGGGCATGACTCCTATTCCAATAAAACTTTATTTACAAAAACAGGCTGTGGGCCGAATTTGACTTGTTGGCCATAGTTCACCAACTTCTGTGTAATAGCCTAGTGGGGGCCGCGGGTAAGTCAGTAACACCGTGGCCCCTGGTAAAGTATTGCATAGTCGCAGATCATAGCCAAGACACAGGCGACAGGGTAAGTTGTGCAGCATTACCTGAACATCTGGGATATAAACGTGGGCATGGGTCCTGTATGATCATAGGAGAACATCTCGTGCGTACAAACCAGGGGGAACAGGCGCCTGGAAGAGAGATGATTTCTGGGCGTCTTTACAGAACAGTTCCTGCACTGACTGAGCGTCTGTGGCCAGCCCAGGCCAGTCGGCACCCACTGCCTGGGCCTCTGTGGTTTTTTGTGTTTCTCCAGTCACCCCAAAACAGTGGTTCTTGTGGTTCTGTGACCTGACTGCATGAGAGGGGCTTAGCCAGATGGAGCGCTCCTGTCGGATTCCTCAGTTGCTGCTGCTGCTGTTTTTATTGGTGTTTGTGTAACAACCCTAAACCTAAATGCAGGCCCTCGGGCCAGACAGTGAGAACTCAGCTAAGAACCTTCAGACGGCCTCCCCAGGCCAACCCAGAGCACGATGCCCGAGAAACCCCGCCTTTCCCTGCTGTCTCCCCAACACCCAGCAAACATAAACAGACGAGTGAGCGGGTTCTCCCAGCCGCCCCGCTGCCCAGCCTGAGCGAGCAAGGGAAGCGGCTGTGCTGGGGTACAGGAGCAGGCTTCCTGGGGGAAGGAGAGGCAGGTCCAGGAGTGGCTGGCCAGGGGAGCGGAGGTGAAGAAGGTTTGCCAGCTACCTCAAGGTCAGGCCTGGAAAAAACTCTCTCTTCTTCACCTTACAGACTGTGCGTTAAGAGCTCAGAGGTAGGCAAGTGGGGCCTGGGGGCCACAGAGCTGGGGTGACAGTCACAATGTGTATGACTGACCCTTTCGATGTCACCTTTTGGAAACATAATAAGTGTTGAGCACCTCTCACGGGGTCTGTCTGGATGTCCCACGTGTTGTGTTGCTCCCTCCTCATCCCGTCACTTGCACATCTGCTGCCCGTTCGGTGTGTCGTGATCTCAAGCGTGGTGGTCCGGAGGACACAGCTCTGTGGCTGGCAGGCTGAGCCCTCGGGGTCGCAGTCACACTTACCTGTCTCTGTCACCCTTCTCTCTGGAAAGGGATCTGTCCTACATCAAGATCATGGACGTGGGACAGAGCTACGTGGTGAACCGCGTGGCCGACCACATCCAGAGCCGTATCGTGTACTACCTCATGAACATCCACGTGACCCCCCGCTCCATCTACCTCTGCCGACACGGAGAAAGCGAGCTCAACCTCAAGGGCCGGATAGGCGGGGACCCGGGCCTGTCCCCCCGGGGCAGGGAGGTCAGTGCATGTGTGTGTACGTGAGCTGGCCTGCTCGGGGGTGGTGGGGGGAGCCGTGGGCAGCTGGGTGCATGTATGCATGTGTTCAACGGGACTGGCGCTAGCTCTCGTAGCTCATGTGTAATATAGGTGGATGACCTTCATTCAATCTGGAATGTTCCTATCATGTAGGAAAAGTCACCAAGCACCACGCTTGGATCTCTGGCTTCCATGTGAGCTATCACCAGCTGAGCCCCTTTCCTTGGAAAGGCACGCTGTTATGGGAGTGACCCAAGTCCCTGCAATGCAGCTGATGGCTGCCCCGCAGTCTGGGGGAGATGCTCAGGCCTCTGTGGGGAGGCCATGTGGTCCGGGCCATCCGGTTGGGAGGTGGGCGATGGTGAGGGGCATAATGCTTCACAACTGGAATTCGGAGCATCTGGTAAGAACGTGTAACGAGAGCGCTCGCGGGTGTGGGTGCTCGCAGGAGGTCAGTTCTCTGTTCTGAGGCTGGGTGGCATGATTCTGTTGTGCCCTATGGCTTTGTGGTCCTTTGAAGGGCCGCCTTGGGCCTGTGAGTCTGAATTTGTTTCTGATGCATTTCAGTTCGCCAAAAGTCTGGCCCAGTTCATCCGTGATCAGAACATAAAGGACCTGAAGGTCTGGACGAGCCAGATGAAGAGGACCATCCAGACAGCCGAGGCCCTGGGTGTGCCGTATGAGCAGTGGAAGGTCCTCAACGAGATCGACGCGGTAATCAGATGCCCTTTGCTGCCCTCCCAGTGCCCCCGCCCTCCACTGCTGGGTGCCCTCAGTGCCTGCGCTCTGCTGCGGGGTGCCCCCAATGCCTGCCCTTCACTGCTCGGTGCCCCCAGTGTACCCGCCTGCCGCTGCTAGGTGCCCCCAGTGCCCCCACCCTCCGCTGCAGTCCCTGCCCCTCCCTTGCGCAGCGTTCACTATCCCCATCTGCTCACCATCCCCACGGACCCTCACTGCCCCCACCCTCTGCTGCTCGGTGCTCCTGGGCTCAGCAGAGCTCAGCCAGAGCGACTGTGCCAAGGCCCTGGGGCAGCTCTCTCCTTCACTTTCCTTCAGTTTTTAGGGATTGGATTCCCCCCCCACGACTTTCCTTCTTTTGAATTTAACTATCTCGACCAACCAAAATTTCTTCTAGTATTCCAACATAAGCCTTAAAAACTGATCTCTCCCCAGTTAACTCACTTACCAATAACCACCCATCTATCTTTTCCCTGTTGATTTATTTCATCTACTTTTATATTAAGTGTGATTTACAGTATCACACAGATTTTAATTATGGTAGTTTTTTAGTTTGTTTCTTGGCCATTTGGGTATCTTTTGTGAGGTCTTTCATTCTTTTTCTTCCCAGACTGGATTGTCCGCCTTTTTTTTCTTAGTGGTTTTTAGAAGTTCTTTAGGTATTCTGGATACACTCCAAATGTTTGACTGGGAGCTGGACGTTTTGGATGAACCGTGCTGGACATAATTTAGGCCCAGGTGAATGTTGCTCTCCTCAGAGGATTGACTTTCACTTTGGGCAGCCGGTTGGGGTGGGTTACTGTAGTCAACTCAGGCATAGAGCAATTGCTAAGCTGCGTTTTGATCTTTGTAGAGGGCAATCAATGTTCAGGTCTTCCTCCTTCTCCTAGAATGTGGCCTGTAAGGTTCTGATGGAAAACCTTGTGGGCCCAAGCTTCTGTTTCTGGCCCCTCAGCCCAACATGGTTGCCAGCTCGGCCAGGCTTCTGTCTACTCAGTCCCTACTTCCTGTTTGGCTTCTCCTCCTCCCCGCCTCATCCCGATTTTATTGAGATATGATCGGCATGTAACAGTGTGTTACTTTTAGGTGCACAACACGAGGATTTGGTAGAGTTATATATTACGAAATTACTAAAATAAGTTGTCTGTCAACAGCCATAGTTATTCATTTTTTATGTGTGTGTGAGGAGAACTTTTAAGATCTGATCTCTCAGCAGCTTTCTTTCTTTCTTTCTTTCTTTTTTTTTTAAGATTTTGTCCATTTATTTTAGAGAGAGTGAGAGAGAGAGCACGAGTGGTGGGGAGGAGAAGAGAAAGAAGCAGACTCCCCACTGAGCAGGGAACCCAATGCGGGACTCAATCCTGGGACTCAATGCCGGACCCCGGGATCATGATCTGAACCAAAGGTGGATGCTTAACTGACCAAGCCACCCAGGCGCCCCTCAGCAACTTTCTTTTTTTTTTTTTTTTTTTTTTTTTTAATTTTATTTATTTATTTATTTGACACAGAGAGAGATCACAAGTAGGCAGAAAGGCAGGCAGAGAGAGAGGGGGAAGCAGGCTCCCCGCTGAGCAGAGAGCCCGATGTGGGGCTCGATCCCACGACTCCCAAGACCATGACCCGAGCCCAAGTTAGAGGCTTAACCCTCTGAGCCACCCAGGCGCCCCAGCAACTTTCAAATATACGACAAAGTATTGTTAATTATAGTCACCATGATGTACGTTATATCCCAAAAGCTTATTTATCTTTTTTTATGTATGTATAACCTAAGATTTTATTTATTTGTGTGTGTGTGTGAGAAAGCGAGAGAAAGAGAGAGGGAACAAGCAGGCGGAGCAGCAGGCAGAGGGAGAAGCAGGCTCCCTGCTTGATGCGGTACTCAATCCCACAATCCCAGGATTGTGACCTGAGCTGAAGGCAGATGCTTAACCAACTGAACCACCCAGATGTCTCAAGACTTATTTATCTTATCACTGGAATTTTGTACCCTTGGACCACCTTCACCCATCTCCCTCACCCCCAGCTTCTCATCCTTTTAACTGCCACTTTCAAAGCAACAGAACCCCAAAAGGAGAAATGATGCCATGTACCAGGTTTCTATCTTTGGGCTTCCCTTTTCTCCAAGACCTCGGCCCCTCACGGCCTCCCCGCCTTGTTGCTCTATGATAATATCAAGCAAATTAAATTTTTTTTTTTTCCTGTCTGGCTTTTCCAGTTGCTCTCCCTGGAGGGCTGTTCTGAAACAGGCGAGGCCACCGTTGCCTGAAGTGCAGGCTGGTAATGAGAGCAGATTTGAATTGTAGAAAGGTCACCCCAGCTGGCATAGAGAACGGGTTGTTGGGGGTGAGGAAGGGGGACAGGCTGGAGAAGGGAGACCAGTGAGAGGCGCCCGCAGTGGCACCTTTCCAGGTGACACTAGAATGGTAAGGTGACACCTGGAATGTGGCTAGCAGTCAAGCAAGAAAGAGGAGTGGAGGGATCTGCAGGCCCCTTACTCATTTATTCACCTATTTATGCCAGCCCGCCCTGTGGTTGGAACTGGACCAGGTGCAAGGAACCAACATGTGGGAAAGGGGAAAAAATGATAACTGCGAAGAAGACAAGCGTCCAGAACCATTCGGGGTTTCCGGCCCCTGGGAGGGGTTCTGGGTCACGTGAGGGCAGGAACTGAGTCTTCCTTGTGTCCAACACGGTAGGGACTCACTAAATAATTATCTACTGAGTGGAAGGAGGGAGTTTGGGGGAGAACTGGTGAGCTCTTGAAAAGGGTAAGCACTTTTTGTGACCCTCCTGTAGCTCCTTTGACCGCCTTGTAGGCTCCCATCAGCTGGGACTGCTGGCAGTCATGGAGGCCGGCGGCCATGTTTCCACCGGGATGCGCCCTGCAGGGACTCAGTCCCGGCTCTAACACTGGGCTTCACACAGAAGCCTTAGGCCACCCCAGTTGTTTCTTTTTTTCCCTTTGTAGTTAATCTGATTATTTTCCTAGATGCTGGTGAATTCTCTTCTTTATCTTTCCACTTTTCCTAATATCTGTGATCTAGTCATCATTCTTCTTTGTTTATCTTTGTTCTTTTCCTGGGTTCTGGTAAACAGCCTTGGGCTAGCCTTCTGTTTCAACACTGGGGTGTGTTTTTTTTTTTCCCTTAGTTCAGTCCACAATTCATGGCCTTATCTGTTTCTTTCTTTCTTTCTTTCTAAATACCATCTTTATTGAGAAATAATTCACATACCATCTGGTTCACCTACCTAACGCGCGTACAATTCAGTGGTTCTTAGTATAGTCCCACAGCTCTGCAACCACAACCACAATTAATCGCAAACATTGCATTGCTCCAAAAAGCAACCCTGACCCCATCCCTCCATTTCCTTTCAATTCCTCCCCCCAGCTGGAGGCTACCACTCATCTGTTTTGTGTCTTCGTGGACTGGCCTAGTGGGGATATTTCATATAAATGGAATCATACACTATGCGATTTTTTTGTATGTGACTTAGTGTTTTTTTTTTTTCTTTCACTTAGCATGTTTTCAAGGTCCATGTGTGTGGTAGCAAGTGTCCGAGCTTCATCCCGTTATGTTGTCCCGTATCCTGTTGGACGGATGTACCCCATACAACATATCCAATCCTCAGCTGATGGGCTTTTGCGGGATATGCATTAGGGGGCTCCTAGGAATGATGTTGCTGTGAACATTCGTGTGCAGCCTTTTGTGTGGACACGTTGTCCTTTCTCTTGGGCATATATAGAGGAGTGGAATTGCGGGCCCACGTGGTAGACTCTGTATTTAACCTTGCAGAAAACTGCCAGGCCACAGCCTTGTATGTTCCCACCAGCAGTGCCTGAGGGGTGTGATTTCTCAGCATCCTTACCAACTCTTGCTATCATCTGCCTTTTTTTTTTTTTTAAATAACCTACCAACAGTAGAACATCCTTCAGCAAGCTCTCTGCCATTTTCTAACAAAGATAGCCTTTTCTTTAGTGTCCAGTAAATTACCATTTCCATTTCCTTCTGAGGCCTCACCAGAAGTACCTTTCACATTCATATTCTTTTTCTTTTTTCTTTTTTAAAAATATTTATTTATTTATTTGAGAGAGAGAGAAAGAGCATGAGTGAGGGCAGTAGGGCAGAGGAAGAGGGAGAGAGAGACTCTCAGGCAGATTCCCCGCTGAGCGTGGAACCCGGTATGGGGCACGATCCCAGGACCCCGAGATCATGACCTCAGCTGATGTCTCCAGTTGGCTGCTTAACCAATGGAGCCTCCCAGGTTCCCAGATCCCAGAAATACGAACCCCAACGTTTGTATTTCTATTATGCTCTTGAGGATATATGTATTTCTAAGATGATAGAAGCTCTCTCTACCATGCTTCACTTCCATCTGAGCCTTTACTAGAATCACTATCAGTGCCCATATTTTTTTTTAAAGATTTTATTTATTTATTTGACAGAGAGAGATCGCAAAGTGGGCAGAGAGGCAGGCAGAGAGAGTGGAGGAAGCAGGCTCCCCGCTGAGCAGAGAGCCCGATGCAGGGCTCAATCCCAGGACCCTGAGATCATGACCTGAGCTGAAGACAGAGGCTTTAACTCACTGAGCCACCCAGGTGCCCCATTCTTTTTCTTTTCTTTTTTTTTTTTTTTAAAGATTTTATTTGTTTTAGGGGTGCCTGGGTGGCTCAGTTGGTTAACGTCTGCCTTCAGCTCAGGTCACCATCCTGGGGTCCTGGGATCAAGCCCTGGGTCAGGCTCCCTGCTCAGAGGCAAGTCTGCTTCTCCCTCTCCCTCTGCCACTCGTCCTCTTGTGCTCTCTCGCTCTCTGTCAAATAAATACATAAAATCTTTTTTAAAATGTGTTTTATTTATTTTAGAAAGAGAGTGAGAGAGCACGTGTGAGCTGGGGGAGGGGTAGAGGAAAGGGGAGACACAGAATCTCAAGCAGACTCTGCACTGAGCACAGAGCCCGACACAGGGCTCAGTCTCACAACCCTGAGATCATGGCCTGAGCCAAAATCAAGAGTCCGATACTCAACTGATGGAGCCACCCAGATGCCCCCAAACCCTACTTCTAAATAAGGTCACGCTCACAGGTACCCTGCATTAGGACTTGATGGTCTCTTTCAGGAAGGGCACATCTGACTCAACAAAGATGCTTGGTCTTTCTCGGAATTTTCTTATTTCACGTAAGTTATCTCATTTGTTGGCACAGAGTTGTTCACAATAGCCCCTTAGAGTCTGTTCTCATTCTGGAAGCTTGGTAGTCCTGTTCCTCTGTGATGCCTAATCATAGTGACTGGAGCTTTTTCTCTTGTCAATCTATGGTCTGTGAATTCTGTTCATCTTATCAAGGAACCCACTTCTGCTTCCATTGTTTTTCTCTGTCTTCTGTTTTCTGTTACATTCCTTTCTGCTCTGGTCTTTATTACTTCCTTCCTTCTGCTTGCTCTGCCTTTAGCCTGCTCTTCTTTTTTCCAGTATCTTAAGGTGGAAGATCAGATTATTGATTTGAGATCTTTCTTCTCTTTTTTTCCCCCATACAGACATTTATAGCTAAAAGTTTTTCTCTTGGCCTTTCCTTCTTAATAGATACCTTTGCCCCAAGGCTTGGTCTAGAAAACAACTTAGAACAAAGGCAGAGGCCAGCAACTTTTTATTAGGACATTTTATGGCTTCTTCCCCTCTTGGGGCCCTTAAACCACACTCATGTGTTGAGAACCAGTGTTCTTTGCTGGATTTTTTTCTTAAAAATAGCATTTATAGAAGGTAATCTACACTATGTGTGAGTGTGTGTGTGTGTCAAAGGAATTCAATTGACATCTTGCTTTATGGCTTGGACGATAGTCCATAACTCAGAATACATATTTCTATAGCACAGAGAACAGAAGACACAAGGAATGACGCATAGTTAACATTCCTGGGTTTTTTTTTTTTTTTTAAGATTTTTTTTTTTTGTTATGTATTTATTTGACAGAGAGATATCACAAGTAGATGGAGAGGCAGGCAGAGAGAGAGAGAGGGAAGCAGGCTCCCTGCTGAGCAGAGAATCCGATGCGGGACTCGATCCCAGGACCCTGAGATCATGACCTGAGCCGAAGGCAGCGGCTTAACCCACTGAGCCAACCAGGCGCCCACATTCCTGTTTATTTTTATGGCGTAAACTGAATGGATGAAAAAGACTGTTGTGGTAGCTCTTTACAGATGAGGGGCTGCCCCCTTGGTCAGTGTCCCCACAAGCCTGCTCTTTCCAGAGGGATTCTAAGCTCCAAGCTGGGAGAGCCCCCGTAGCCCAGGAAATGCTCCGTAAACCTGGTCCCCTCTGCCTGCCCTCCCCCGCGTCCCCGACTGAGGGCTGATCCCCGGGCCTGGCATGGGAGATGTGACGACTTCCGTATCTCCTTAGGGTGTCTGTGAGGAGATGACCTACGAAGAAATTCAAGATCATTATCCACTGGAATTTGCCCTGCGGGACCAGGACAAGTACCGGTACCGGTACCCCAAGGGGGAGGTAGGTGGGATATGGGGGCTTAGCCCCAGCTGCCCCCTGCCATCTGCCCCAGGGCCCCTGGGGGACTCTGGAGGCTGCGTGGGCAGCAGGTGGGGCCTGACCTCAGAACTTGGCCAGGCTGGGTGTGTGTGTCATCTATGCCACTTCCCTTCCATGGTACCCAGGCCGCGGTCCCCACCCACCTTCGGCGGCAGATGGACATGGCTGCACGGGACTCCCAACTCTGAGACTCGTTAGATTCCTACTCTCCGATGTTCCACATCCTTGCCTTTCCCCTTCCCCGGGGTATCCCAGGGATCATGCATGCCCTCCCCCTGGCTCCAGACACAGGGCCCTGAATACAGGCTAGGAAGACCTTCCTCAGTTGAGTCGTGGCCACAAGAAGCCATGTGCTCAGACACCTTCCCTCAGACTGGCTCCTGCCTCAGCCCAGGGCCCAGGTCAGAAGTTGGTCACCTTTGACTTGGGTATCTCCCACTTCCGGGAGGTGGCCTGGGACAGTGGCCAGATAAAGATACCCCTACAGACACACACATATGTACGGACATACGTGGACAGCTGCAGAAGCTGCCCCCCACCCCAGGTGCCAGGCTCTTGGCCCCCCTTGCTAGACTATCTTCAGGAAAAGTAAGCTCCGGGGAGCATTAATTATTCCCTACATCGTACTGTGAGGCAAAGCTCAGATTTAAAACTAACCCAGATAACCATAGAAAGAAGCAAAGCAGTTGCCTGTTCAGAGTTGAGAATATAGCAGGGGAAATAGGCAGGGAAATTACAGTTACCGAAAGAACTGATCTAGGATTCCCCAGGAACTAGGGGCATTGCTCCCCGTCAGTCTGCGGGGGGCACTTCCGGCTCCAGCTTGAGGCTGTGTTTTGAATGTTTTGACGGCCTGCTCACTGTGTGCAAAGAGGGCTTGATCTCCAGCGGAAGTCTCTACACCTTAGGGCCCACAGGTTGGTCCAAGGGCTCCCTCATAGGCTACCTCGCAGCACCCAGGGGAGGCCCAGGGCACTTCGACCATGAGGATCTTTGTTCCTGGGCCTTCAGGCATGCTGATGGGTCATGTTCCAGAAAGTTCTGGGGGTCTTTGCTCCTCCCACCCCATGGTTCTCTCTGTGCGTTCCATCTGCCATGGGCTGGAAGGGCGCTGCATCTCTACTACCAGTCCTACTTTCCAGCAGCTGGGGGTTCCACTGGGGTCCCTGTGGGTAGGCAGGAAGATGGCCCCCTTTGGCTGGCAGCCTGAGGCCCAGCCCGGCCCTCCAGTCCTCCTGGGACCTGGCCCTGGGCTAGAGGATGCATTCTCTTTCGCAGACTGCCAGTTCTTCTCCCCTCCCAGCTTCCCTCTCAAGCTGGACATCTCACTGTCCTATAGTGACAGGCCCTAGCCTGGAGCTGCCCACCCCCACTGCCCATGCCCCCGGGGTGCCAGGCTGGAGGATATCTAGCCATAGCCTCCCCTAACAGTGAGGGTCCTGGAAGGGAGGAGGTAGCCTGCTACCAAGAACATTTCCAAAAAAAAAGAACATTTCCATCACTACTGCTGGAGCAGGGCCTGAGGGACCCTTCCTGCTTGTCCTTGTAGTCCTATGAAGACCTGGTCCAGCGCCTCGAGCCTGTCATCATGGAGCTGGAGAGGCAAGAGAATGTACTGGTCATCTGTCACCAGGCCGTGATGCGCTGTCTCCTGGCCTACTTCCTTGATAAGGCAGCAGGTACTGGCCGGCCCCCAGGGAGGTGGGGTGTGTATATGTGAGAGAGATAGAGGGACTGTTATGTGAGCGTCCCTGGTGTGCCAGTCCTGCCCATCTGTGTCCACAGAGCAGCTGCCCTACCTCAAGTGTCCGCTGCACACCGTCCTGAAGCTGACCCCTGTGGCTTACGGTAAGGAAGCTTCTGGAACACTGGCCTGCTTGCTAGACACTGGCTTTCCACGGGGCTCCATGATGTTTCTGCGGATCCCTTGAAAATCCCCTTAGGGGCTTAGGGTCTCATTCTTTCTGTCTACTGTCTACTCACTGCCTTTCCCGGTTTCCTTTTTTTTTTTTTTTTTGGTTTTAGTTTCTGTGGCCACATGAGCCTTTCCAGCAATCCTTAACCATCATCCGCCTGCATGACGGGCTTTTCTGTTTTTTTCTGAAACCCCGACGGCCCCCAGGACCTGGGCCTTAAAATACTCAGAGTATCTTGAGGGCAGACTCATTTGAGCCCCACCTCTGCCTTTCATTATGCCTGCCAGGGACTTCAGGCCACCTTCTAAGCTCCTGGGTCTCAGCTCGTCACCTTGAGCACATGCTACGAGGCACCTCTCAGGGGGTCGTGTCCTTGGGAGAACGACCAAAAAGCCCAGCGACAGCTGATGTCAGGCCCCTGTGTGCCCATCCCCTCGTGCCCATTGCTCAGAGCCCCTGGTGTGATGTGGATTTGGCCTTGTGTTTGTGGCTTGGGGTTTGAGTGGTTCAGGGGCCCTGAAGGCTCACGGATCGATAACATGTGGAGCTCAGGCCTGGGGCTGCTTAGACGGCTCTGCCCCGGCCGTGGACAGCTCATGTCCTCAGTGAAGCCCTCCTGGGTGTCTGGGCTTCTCACCAAGGCTGCACGGTGGCACATGATAAACACAGGGCTGCGGTGTGCCTCGTCCTTCCTCGCGTGCAAAGCTGCCTAAGGTGGGAGGACTGGGTGAGGCTGAGAATGGCTGCCTGTTCTCTGACACCCAGGGCTCCCACCCGAGAGAAGCCTCTACCCTCTACGGCTCCAGGAGGGGAAATGGATTTATATCTTCCCTTTGGCAGGTTGTAAAGTGGAGTCCATATTCCTGAATGTGATGGCTGTGAACACGCACCGGGACAGGCCTCAGGTAGCAGCGGGGTTATGGCTGGGGTGGTGAGCTTATTCCCAGGGGTATCCAGATACAGCATCTCCCAGGCCCAGGGCCAGCTGGGGTGCCTGCCAGAGAGAACTTGAGTTCTGTGCCAAGCCTGCTGTCCTGTTATCAGGGCAAGGTCATGGCTCTGGACCAGGCCTTCCCAAGGGGGCTGCCCTGGGAGTGGGGAAGTTCCTGGAGCTGGGCCACCAGGGTAGGAAGTACCTGACCCTGGGTATGGTGGCTTCCCAGCAGCCCTACCGTAGAGGTCTGAGCCAGCGGGAGAGGGAGCCTCAGCTGGGAAAGAAGTAGGAGGCCTACAAGGGGACAGGTGGAGATTCTTCCATGATCCCCTCTAAGTTCGGGCCTCATGGGCATCCTTTCCAACTTCAAGCACCTTTAAAAACTAAAATGGTATGTGCTTTTTGTTGGGGAAAGGGCTCTACAGGTTTAAGAGTGTGTTGGTGCTGGATAGAGATGGTCCTGCTACAGAGCAGTTCATGACCCTGTGTTCCCCCAGTGCCTTGTTTAAGATAGAAGCTCCTCGAACCATTGCCTAGAACCCCTTTCTATGTCCATGGGAGGTCTCTCTGCCACATTGCTTACCTCTTCCACTGAGGCCAAGGGCTGGACCGGCCCTTCTGGATCCCATTCCTGGAGTCAGGTGCACCAAGAAGGCTCCTGGGGTCTCCGTTGTGCCTCCTGCCCCCCATAAGGGGGTATGGGGGGCTCTGGGTCCCTGCCAAAGGTGCACAACTTGGGCTGCTCACCTGCAGCCCCTTGGCCTTGATCCCTACTGGCAGAGATATGTGGATGTCTTAAGGCACTGCCCCCTCACTGGGACCATCCACCGTGCAGGCCTCTTCCCTGTTTGTCCTGAGACTCTGCTGTAGGCCCCCTCTGGCCCCCATAGGTCACTGGGGAAGGCATGTCCTAACAGGTGCCCTTTGTGTTGAGGGAAGTCCAGAAGGCAGTGGGCCCTCTCTGACTGATAGGGTAGGGGTGATGGTAAGAGAAGCCCCTGGACCTGGCAGGCACTGGGGGCCGAACATCTATAGGGTGGGACCCATAGGTTCCCTGGCAGCCCCTTTGCCCCCCTCTGCATGCTGGCTTCCGAGAGGCCACCTTCCGCTGACCCCAGGTTCCCTTTAGGTGGCAGGATTCCCGGGCTCTAACCCATTCTTGGGAGCAAACTGAGATGGGAAAGGGGCCCCCAGGAAGCCTGCCCCATCCCGCATCAGAGTCATACCTTTCCCTCCCCTTGCAGTGGCTGGTTCAGCAAACCCAGAGGTGGGCCCCTGGGGGCCATTTCTTCTTCCCTGTGAGTCCGGGCGCATCACGGTGGCCTCAGGTGACCTGCTTCAGCAGGTGCTGGTTGTGAGGGCCCACAATCAAGAAGATGGGCCACCAGGATTGGGGGACTCATAGCACCGTCTCATGGAGCTGAGGAAAGTGTCAGGCCCTGTATCCCTCAGGCCTGAGCCCCGCAGCCATGGAAGGGGCTGGTCTTTGTGGCTGGGTGAGGCCCGTCTGTAGCTGCCAGCTTCAGGAGGTCCAGGGCACCCTGCGCCCCGGCGCTGAGAGGACAGAGCAGGCCGCAGACGAGGAGGGGTACACAGGCTCCTGGGGCCTCATCAGACACCTGCCCACCAAGACTTAGACCAGGAGGTGGGCACCCCCAGGAGCGGGGTGCCCTTCCCTGCCCCCACCGGTGAGGATTTGAGCCCCCAGCCACTGTTCCCTCCCAGTTGCCTAACATCTGAGACAGGAGGTGGGAGGGCCTCGTTCTGGACACTGCCGGTCCCGTGAGCAAGGAGCCAGCAGGACCCAAGCACCTTCCTCCCCTGCCTTTGACTTCTTATGCTCGTCCACCCACTCACCTGTGGAGAGGCTCCTGGGCACCTCGCTCTTAGGGAAGTTTGGGAGTTGGAGTCCAACAGCCAGGGCTCTGGGAGGGTGAGTATGTGAACCCAGAAGACTGCAGCGATGAGTAAAGTAGACAGCAGGACAGTGGGTGTCCATCTGTTCTGGCCACAGAGTGAACGTTCTGTGTTTTGTGTGTGTGTTTTGCAGAATGTAGACATCTCGAGGCCCCCGGAGGAAGCCCTTGTCACGGTCCCTGCTCACCAGTGACCATGTCTCCTCCACTGCCACCCCCAGGCAGATATTGAGCTCTGCAGGTGCCGTCATGACAGGCCCCCAGGCCCGTGTGACAGTTTCTCTGCTGGAACATCCCAGAGGCCATGCACTGGTCCCCCTGATTCCTCATCGATGGTGACAGGGTTAGACGTCGTGCCCGATGGGCTGCTGTAAAGCTTTGGCCAGACTGGATCTGCCCGGGGGTGCCCCTCCCGTCCTGCCCGCCGGGAACCGGAGAGCCGCCAAGGCCCGGCCCTCGTGTCGGAGCAGCTCGTGAACGCCGTGGGCTCACTTCAGCAGAAGCCCACAGGGGGTGCGGCCCTTGTGGTCACCCCTTCTCGACCGTGCATATGCTGGAACATTTTGGGGAGCTGGGGGCCCAAGCCACCCCTGCCCCATGCCTGTCCCGGTGAAAGCACATGAAGTCGGGGTGGCCGTGTGAACGCCCTTTCCTGTGCCGACGCAGGTGCTCGAGGAAGAGGCTGCCATCCCGCCTCTCCGTCCCCTACTGTGCTCCCCTTGCTACCTCTGCCCCGTCACCGCTGTGTCCACACAGGAGCGGACCCTGGTGGCCGAGAAATGCATTTGCTGTGAACCATTCAGAGAAACAAGCCTGTCCTGGCATTCACTGCCCTCCGCCCGTGAGACTGAGCAGGGGACCGGCAGGAAGGCGGGGGCACCCTGCCCAGGGGAGGATTTTCCCAGCATGGCACAGCTTCGGCTTCCTGTGTGTGGGAGCCTGGCGTGAGAATCACCCTGGGGGGCTGCTATCTGTCATACACCCCTGAGTTCCTTTGGGCCCAGGGAGGCAGGCTGGCCTCCCTGGGCGCCAGGGTCCTGGCTCCCTCTTGTCTCTGGGCAGGAGGCATGGCTGGCAAGTTGAGAAGCTGCGTGGGGGGGTGTCTGGGTCTGTAGTCGGAGGCCCTGCTGTCCACAGTTGGGTCCTGGTCCGGGATTCTGAGCCCACATTGTACCTAGAAACTTCCCTGGCAGAATAGCCCATCTTTCCCAGCCTCCTGGGGCTTTGCAGCCTGTAGGTACCGCCTGCCCCTGAGGGGAACCTGTGCCCCCGCCCCGGCTGGTCATCTCAGCCTTGTGCACTGCAGTGGCCGTGGACAGACCTGGTGGAGGGCTGGGGCAGGAGCTTCTGGACTTACGACTGCCAGAGCCCCTAGCCCTGAAGTCAGGACCAGAGGACCATGCCACTGCCTTTGGGACATGGGGACCACAGCCCTTGTTTCCATGTCCCCCAGAGTTTTGATGACTTGGTCACTTGGACATGCTTGCTTGTTGGCCTTGGTGGGTCTCTTTGGTTGGCGCCATGTACATTGAGACGTCCCCACCTCTCCAGGACCGGCTGGCCGAGGCACGACCAGCGAGGCACAACCAGCGAGGGCAGTCAGGAGCTGCTGGACCCAGAGTGTTACGAGGACTGGGATTGGGCAGAGGGAAGTCTGGGGGCATGGCATCGCTTGGGGCAGATCCTCTCCGCCTCTGCCTGGAGTGTTCTCTGCATGGGCAGCCATCCACTGGTTGGCTGCCAGGTTTTATCCATGACGGTTCTCGTGTCAAAACATTTGTGTCGAAGACACATGTGCTTGTGTCAAAGACATTTTCCCATTCTCCCTGGAATGGGTGATGGTTGGTGGATCTCAGCTGCACATCACACTGTGTCCAGCATTCTTTGCAATAAATACTTAAAGAAAAAATTGGGGCGCCTGGCTGGCTCAGTCAGTAGAGCATGTGACTCTTGATCTCCGGGTTGTGAGTTCAAGCCCCATGTTGGGCCTAGAGCTTACTTAAAAAAAAAAATTAAAAATGAGAATCTAAGGTTGTAGCTTGTGGCCATCTCTCCATTTCTGAGGTATTTTCAGCTGGTTCTGAAGACTCCCACATTGAGGACTCTCATAGGTCTGTGTTGGGATCTTCAGTCCAGCTCCCACTTCCATGCCTACCCCTCTCTGGAGAGGAAGCTGTCTTGTCCTGGAGTTAGTTCTGGGCCTGGTGCCCATGGGCAGGGACAGGGCCGAGTTTTCTCTGGGCCAACCTAGGATTCTGGGTCCTCACCCAGGAAGCAGATGTGTGAAGGGGCATCTGAGGTGGAGGACCGTTAGGGGGAAATTATGGGTTCCAGATCATGGCATCTTTGGGGAGCAGATGGAACCAGGGGCTGGGTCAAGGATGGAGGGGCGGCAGGGCGTTGTGAGTGGGAGCGTGTTGGCTGGTTCTGCCCTGTTTTCTTTGTCACCTGCCTTTGGGCTGGGGAAGATGGTGACAGGTAGGGTTTTCCCTTTCTCCTGGTCCAGGACTTCACTGGACTCTGCATGCTTCCTGCGCTGGGGCCAGGCTGTTGGAGGGCAAGTCGCAGGGCTGCTCCTCGGTGGACACGATGGGGCTGGACATGTTGGCTGCCCATCTGCACCTCTCCCAGTGTGTCGGGATGGAGGTAGCTGTGGCCGGGCTGCTTCTGTCAGGTCCGGTGTTGCCAGTAGCTATGGCTCTGCCTTACCCAATTGTGTCACGATCAGTGACAGAAACCACTGGCCTTCATCCCCAAGTTCAGCGCGATTTCAGCTGCGATGGTCTTCCTGGTGGTCAAGATTAGGGGACAGCTTGATGGTCCTCCCCCCGTCTCTGGACACTGAGGTCCTGGGTGGACACCTGAGAGGCCTCAGCACTTTTGGGAGAAGATGTTAAAGACTTCTAATAGCAAAGCAACAGCAGAAGGAATAAGATCTAACACTATGAGAATTTTTCTTCATGTCCAACGTTCTACCAGAGCCATAGGAAGAGGGATTATATTTCATCGCATTGAAAAATTGTATAGCATTTTGCGTTGCTAGGAAACAATGACCATCATTGGATGTTAGGGTCAGAGGACATTTGGATAGAAAGAAATGCTGTTCCAAAGGCATAGGCTTTAGCAAGGGTGTCTGGATGGCTCAGTCAGTGGAGCACGTGACTCTTGATCTCGGGGCAGTGAGTTTGAGCCCCACAATGGGTGTAGTGATTACTTAAAAATAAAATTTTGGGGGGGGCACCTGGGTGGCTCAGTGGGTTAAGCCGCTGCCTTCAGCTCAGGTCATGATCTCAGGGTCCTGGGATCGAGTCCTGCATCAGGCTCCCTGCTCAGCAGGGAGCCTGCTTCCCTCTCTCTCTCTCTGCCTGCCTCTCTGTCTACTGTGATCTCTCTCTGTCAAATAAATAAATAAAATCTTTAAAAATAAAATAAAATAAAAAATTTTAAAAAAGATTTTATTTATTTACTTGACAGACAGAGATCACAGGTAGGCATAGAGGCAGGCAGAGAGAGAGGGGAAGCAGGCTCCCTGCCGAGCAGAGAGCCCAATGCAGGGCTCGATCCCAGGACCCTGAGATCATGACCTGAGCCGAAAGCAGAGGCCCAACCCACTGAGCCACCCAGGCGCCCCTAAAAATAAAATCTTAAAAAAAAAAAAAAAAAGGTTTCAGCAACATTTGAGTTAGGTTTATAATATAACAAATACATACTATATATTAAAAGAAAATACAGTGATCACTTGGCAAAGGAAATGTTGGCATGTTTGGCTTAGATCAGTCATGTGTGGGGCTGGGCATGTTGTTGTTTGAACAAAACTATTTTATTAAAAGTGAAAAATGGAAGGGCGCCTGGGTGGCTCAGTGGGTTAAGCCTCTGCTGTCAGCTCAGGTCATGATCTCAGGGTCCTGGGATCGAGCCCTGCACTGGACTCTCTGCTCAGCAGGGAGCGTGCTTCCCCCCGCCCCCTGCCTGCCTGTCTGCCTGCTTGTGACCTCTCTGCAAGTAAATAAATAAAATATATATATATATTTTTTAAATTGAAAAATGGAGGATGCGCCTGGATGGTTCAGTCAGTTGACTTCAGCTCAGGTCATGATCGCAGAGTCCTGGGATTGAGTTCTGCATCATCGGGCTCTGAGCTCAGTGGGGAGTCTGCTTGGCATTCTCTTCCTCTGCTTCTCCACCGGTTTGTGACTGCGTATGCTCTCTCTCTCTCAAATAAATCTTTATTTATTTTTTAAAAAGATTTTATTTATTTATTTGACAGAGAGAGAGATCATGAGTGGTCAGAGAGGCAACCAGAGGGAGAAGAAGGGAAACAGGCTCCCTGCTGAGCAGATAGCCCGATGCGATGCGGGGCTCAATCCCAGGAGCCCAGGATTAGGACCTGAGCAGAAGGCAGAGGCTTTAGCCCACTGAACCACCCAGGCGCCCCTAAATAAATCTTTAAAAAAAAGAAAGGGGACACCTGGGTAGCTTAGTCGTTAGGCCTCTGCCTTTGGCTCAGATCATCCCAGGGTACTGGGATTGAGCCCTGCATGGGTCTCCCTATTCCATGGTGAGCCTGCTTCTCCCTTTCCCTGTCCCCCTGCTTGTGTTCCCTCCTTCTCTCTCTCTCTCTCAAATAAAGAAATAAAATCTTTAAAAAAAAAAAAAAAATCCCCCACATGGAGAACAGTGACTCTATTGTCTAGTAAGTAAAGGTTGAATTGTGTTCCCCCTACAAAAAAATTCAGACATTTAGGATCTAACCCCTGATACCTCATAATGTGACCTTATTTAGAAATAGAATCTTTGGGGGCACCTAGGTGGTGCGGCTGGGTAAGTGTCCAGCTCAGGTGGTGATGACAGGGTCGTGAGATCATGTCCCGCGTGGAGCTCCACACTCAGCACCAAGTCTGCTTGTGATTCTCTCCCTCTTCCTCTGCCTCTCCCACTCATGCTGTCTCTCAAATAAATAAAATTAATCTTAAAAAAAAAAAGAAGAAAGATAGAAATAGCATCTTTGCAGATGTACTGAGTTGAGGTAAGGTCGTACTGCGTTAGGCTGGGCCCTCATTCAGATTCCCCGGTGCCTTCACAGAGAGCGTGGCCCTGCCAGCACCTCGGCTCCAGAACCAAGAGACAAGAACTTTCTGTTGTTTAAGCCACTTGGTGTGTTATAGCTGCCCAGGCAGACAAACTTCTGAAAGACGTTCCCCTCAGCAACGAGCTTCTAAGCGACAGAGAAGGGCGTATCTCTGGGTGAGCTGTCTGAGAAACTCAGTCCAACATTTGTTTTCAATGAATGAGCGCATCTTTCTGAGGCTTTGGATTCTTTCCTCTACATGAGACCAGGGAACTTTCGGCATCTCAATTGCGTTTAGTGAGACTCAGCTTTCCTTCTGGCCAAATAGACACACAGAACGACCCCTTGTAGCTCAAGCCAGCACACGGAATCCCAGATTTCTGGCAGACGCACCTGTGTTGATAAATTCAGCCCTATCTAAACTTCGGTTCTTATCTCCTTGGCCCCAGACCTGGATCCTTTCTCCCACATACTCTTCATATTGTGACCAAGGTAAAGTAACAAAGTCTTACAATTCCTTTGATATATAAGCCTTCCCCTCTGGGTTTGACTTGGTAATAAGACCTCCAGACATGCTGGAATCCATCTTTATATTTATTTTATTTTTAAGTAATCTCTACACCCACTATGGGGCTTGAACCCACAACCCTGAGACAAAGAGTCACATATGGTGCTCAGCTGACTGAGCCCGTCAGGTGCCCTGCGGGAACCCATCTACAGTTTAAGGCACCGGGGATGTTAAGGAGTTTGGGAAGAGGGGCAGGAGGGTCGGCTTCCCCTGGCAAACTGACTCCCTCACCAGGTCTCGGGGGAGGACACCTTGCTTCCGGGGGAAGGGGGTGCAGAGGGGCTGCCGTTGATGGTAATCAGATTCCTCTGCATTCTTCCATCTCTCTTCATCCTATGTCATTTGCTAACACATCAAGTGCCTACTGTGGGCTAAGCCGTGGGGGCAGAGCAGTAAGCCTAACAGACAAGCCCTTGTTGTTACAGAGCTGACATTCTTTTTTTTTTAAAGATTTTATTTATTTATTTGACAGACAGTGATCACAAGTAGGCAGAGAGGCAGGCAGAGAAAGAGAGAGAAGCAGGCTCCCTGCTGAGCAGAGAGCCCGATGTGGGGCTCGATCCCAGGACCCTGAGATCATGACCTGAGCCGAAGGCAGCGGCTTAACCCACTGAGCCACCCAGGCGCCCCACAGAGCTGACATTCTAATGGTGGTGGACACAGTGAGGACACAGGACACAGTGAGGACACAGGGGGGCAGAGTGGAGGCCAGGAGACCTGTCCAGAGGCCACTGTGACAATCTGGACAAGAGAACTTGACGTTGGTGTTGGGGCTCTTGAAAAGTAGTTGGATTCTGCCTAAAGTGTGAAGGTAGAGCCAAGATTGGTTGCTGGTTTGGATGAAGGCATATGAGAAACAGGCCATGCCCAGGGGTGAGGTCACCGCTGGGGACATGGGAAGGGCCACAGGGGGCAGCGTGGTGCTGGGGGTCTACAGGTCAAGTGAAGGCGCATTCAGATTTAATGCCAGAGATACCCAAGGGGAGGCATTGAGGGGACAGTTGCTTCTTGTCGTCTGGAGGTGAGGCCTAGGCCAGAGGTAAGAAATGGCATCATCAGTGCATAGACAACGCTTTAAGGTATGACACTGAACAAGCGCTCAAGGGGAAGGTAAAGAGGGAAGAAATGACACCTAGGCTGAGCCCTGGGGAGCCCACATTACAGCTTGACATGAAGAGTCAGAAGAGGGCTATGGGAAGGAGCAGTGTGGGGAGTGTGGGTGGACCGTGGAGTGGCCTGCCATGTCAGGTGACGCCAGCGGGTCAAGGAAGATGACAATTGCCACTGGACGTGAGCTTGTGGAGTGTTTCCCGGTGTCGCTGTGCACACTCCTTGCTCTGTCTGGAGCAGTGCCTAGCGTTCCCCTCAAAGATTTAAGGAGGCTCTGAATTCAGTCAGTATTTAACCAGGAAGCCACAGAATCAGCCTGCAGGTTTGATGATGGGCTGCCGCAGCCCCATGGGCCGCTGGAAACAGGAGGCTCCTTTGCAAATCGGAGGAGTCGTTTGTGCCAGGACACACGGCAGCTAAAAACCTGACCCTGTTCTCTTTCTTCAAGCTGTTTGGCGCTGTTGGAAGCAGCCACCTGACGCTGGGGGCATTTCTGAGGCCCTTTGCGCACTGTTGTCAGGGGAAGCCCTGGGCCTCCCCATACCCTGTCCTTGGTCCTCAGTGGGTCCCTCACGTGAGGGGCCACCAGTGGTGTTTTCTTTTCTGACTTCACCTCGGACCCTAAATTTGGTGGTAGTTTCACACCAATGATGATTTCTCTGACTCTCCCACACCAGCTAGTTGTCCAACAATTCAACTCAATTTGGACACCAACTCCTGAGGGAGTGTAGGCCCTACAGGTGGAGGGCTCAGTCCCACAGGATCGACCCTACTTCAGGTGCTAGAAAAAGTCTCTAGGGGGCCACTTGTAACTTCTTACCGGGTGCCCATACGTCAGGTATGAGCCCCCTCCTCAGCTTCAGTAATTTTCGGGACTGGCTCACAACGCAGGGAAATACTTTATTTACATTAACCAGTTTATTAACAAGGACACAATTCAGGAACAAACAAACAGAAGAGAGGCATAGGGCGAGGTACTGAGGGGAGGGCAAGCTTCTAGGATGACCAAGGGCTCCTGCATTCCCAGCTCCGGAAGCTCCCTGAATTCACTAGGCAGGGGGTTTGATGGAGGTTTCTTACGGAAGCACTTTGCCAAGTTTAAGGACGGGTGTAGGAGAACTGGGGTACCAGGAGACTTTACCTTCAAAACCCCTAGAAACCAAGTTACTTAGAGCATAAAATCATTGGATTCGAATTTTGAAAAAACAATGTCTTAACTTAAAATCTTTCTTTTTGGGGGCACCTGGGTGGTTCAGTGGGTTAAGCCACTGCCTTCGGCTTGGGTCATGGTCTGGGATCAAGTCCCACATTGGGCTCTCTGCTCAGCGGGGGCCCTGCTTCCCTTCCTCTCTCTCTGCCTGCCTCTCTGCCTTCTTGTGATCTCTGTCTGTCCAATAAATAAATAAAACCTTTAAAAAACAAACAAACAAAAACCACATTGGCCTTTGGTTGATAGAAGTGAAATCTCCACTCCCCACCTCCCCAGTTCGGCCTGGAAGTTTCTACCCTCTATTCCTGGCTTGGTCTTTTTGGTGACCAGCTTCCTCACCCCCATCCTGAACCTATCTGGGGTATGCCTTTTCTTGTAGGGGAGTCTTCTCATTAGCATCCAAAAGACAGTACATTCCAAGTGTTTTAGAAGGTCTGGTGCCAGGAAGCAGAGACTAAGAGCTTCTCTCTCTCTGTCTCTCTCTTTTGTTAAAAGATTTTATTTATACATTTTATATATAAATTATATATATATTATTTATATTTACATATTTATATATAATATATTATTTGTATATATTATTTATATATTATATTATATATAATATATTATTTCTATATATTATTTCTATATAGCACAAGCAGCGGGAGCAGAAGATAGAGGGAGAAGCAGGCTCACCGCTGAGCAGGGAGCCTGATGCGGGACTCGATTCCAGGACTCTGGGATAATGACCTGAGCTGAAGGCAGACACTTCACCCACTGAGTAACCCAGGTGTCCCAAAGAGCATCTCTTCTGTATTAAACGACACCCCCAATGGGGGCTTCAGCCTGCCAGGTTAGCTAGAGCCCTTTCCTTTCATCCTAGCTGGATTTCTTTAGCTCCCACCAGATGAATGTCCAGTCTGGACACCTCCTGCTATCCCTGGGGACAACTCCTCTGTCAGTCGCAGGAAACAGGACTCTGCCCAACTTAATCAAAGAAGGCGAATTTCTTTCTTTCTTTCTTTTTCTTGAAGATTTTATTTGTTAATTTGACACAGAGAGAGCATAAGTAGGCAGAGAGGGAGAGAGAGAGAGAAGCAGGCTCCCTGCTGAGCAGAGAGCCTGATGCAGGGCTTGATCCCAGGACCCTGAGATCATGACCTAAGCCGAAGGCAGAGGCTGAACCCACTGAGCCACCCAGGCGCCCCCAAAGAAGGCAAATTTCTAAAAAGGAACTTGCGTAGCAGCCAGAGCCACCAAGGAGGTTAGAGGACAAGACACAGAGCCACACAGTTTGCCTCCAGCCCAAATCACAGCTCGGTGCTCCTCCCGGTAGGCCCAGACACTGCAGGAGGCCCGCCCCCACGAACTAGGCTCCCAGCAGTCCTGCCGCCGGTTGGTCCCCAGCCCCCGAGGGAACTCCAGAGCGGGTAGGTTTGATTGGCTGGGCCTGGACAAAGGCCCTTGCCCTCGGGCGAAGGACACAGGGGAGAGTGAGTATGTGGCATTTCTGCCTTCTGAAGCGGAAGAAAGGGGCCAGGTGCTGGGTGGAAAGGGATGGCCGGGGCCTCTCCTGTAGTATTGGTAATTAACGCGAATCCAGCTGAGTAACATGTAAAGCTCTAATTGGCTTAATTAAACACTTGGTTAATTGGGCAGCACTCCACCTGTTGAGTGGAGGGGAGCTCCAAGGACTAGGACCAGATGGAGGGTTTCTTTAGATGGACGGTAGAAGCGGGAAAGTTATTAGCAAAAGAAAAGGATTGTTCTAGGCCTCCCGGCTTGGGGGGGTGGGCAAAGCCAAGTGTTTTATCATGCAGATGACCTCATCTTTCTTTGAGTGGGGGGGTGGGAGAGCAGCAGGTGGCAGACTCAGTGGCGCTCATCCAGAATTCCCGACAGACCGGTTAAGACCACATTTCTGGCGGAGGTTGAAACCGCAATTAGATTGGGGATCAAGCCCTGGTTTGGGGACTTGGTCTGAGGGGCCTGCAGTTTTCTCTTTAACAGCACTCACCCATCTTGTCCCTGAGGCTCAGTCCAGGGCTGATGGGCCGTGCCCACGCCCTGACACCCACACCCTGTCAGGACTGGGCCTCCGGGCATCACTGGATGTGGCTCTGGGCTGTGGGCCCCACTTAGAACCCCAGCACATCTGGGCCACCCAGCACAAGTGAAGGCCCCATTCCCATCAGGCTGAGTGTTCGAAAGGAGTTCAATCAAGGGTTGTTTATGGGGTTGTAAATAGGTTCAAGGGGTCACCTAGGTTGGCGCATCACTGGGGGGCTAACATCAGGAGGAGCCCTTTCAGGGTGTCTGGGTGGCTCAGTCGGTTTACTGTCTGCTTTAGGCTCAGGTCATGATGGGGGGAGAGTTGAGATTGAGAAGTCTGTTGGGCTCCCTGCTGGGTGGAGAGCCTGCTTCCCCCCCCCCCCCCCCCCCCGTCCCTCTGGGCACCTCCACACTTGTGTGTGCACGCACACGAGCGTGCACACGCACCCAAGCGTGCTCTGTCTCTCACTCTATCTCAAATAAATACAATCTTTAAAAACAAAAACAGCCACCCGCCTGGGTGGCTCAGTGGGTTAAGCCTCTGCCTTCGGCTCAGGTCATGATCTCAGGGTCCTGGGATCGAGCCCTGCATCCGGCTCTCTGCTCAGTGGGGAGTCTGCTTCCCCCTCTCTCTCTGCCTCTCTGCCTACTTGTGATGTCTGATGGTCAAATGAATGAATAAAATCTTAAAAAATAAATGGGGAGCCCTTTCCATCTAGGCCTGCAGGGGCAAAGTAGGGAATGGTTACTCAAACCTGGTGTGGGCCCACGCCTTAGTCCCGTTCAGTTCCTGTGATCTGTCCACCAGAGGGATCTCTCAAGTCATGCCCTCCTGTGGTCCTCTAGATAAAGGCCCAATATCTCAGCATATAGCCCTGCCAGGGACCTGGGAGAGGGGTGGCTGTGGGGTGGGGTGTGTTGACTGCAGGCAAGAGTTTGGGGAAGGAGTAGGGGAGGAGTAGCCCCACCCACACATTCTCCAACTTCCTACCTTTGCCTTCTATTTGCCAAGTCCAACAAGCAGCCCTGGAAGAGGGAGCCCCAGGACAGAGTAGGGTGGAAGATGGACCGGGATAGGAAAGTCAAGACAAGCTGCTGCCACAGGCCCAGACTATGGGCAGCACAGAGGCTTGGGGGCACTGAGGCAGCCTGTCCCCTAGGGGAGTGATTCAGGGCTGGTACTCAGGGGAAAGTGATTAGTGGGTTGAAGGGGATCCTGAGGATCCCTTTCAAAGAAAAGGATCTTTCCTTTTTCAGTTTTCTGGCATGTGCATGGCCCTTGTGCTGGTTATAGAAGATAGACCTCTACCCCAGCCTCACTGAACCCCCAGAGTAGCAGAAGACACCCATATAACCCAGGGTTTGGTGTTGGGCTGGGGAGCCACGAGGGCTGTGGGAACGTAGAGGGGAGCCCTAACTCAAACTTGACATCTTGGGAGGCTCCCTGGAGGAGGTGGTGTTTTAAACTGGGACCTAAAGGGTGAATCAGAGGGAGTGAGGGGGATGTATGTAGTGGCTGCAGAGCCAGGAAGCACAAGGAGCCCCATTTTATTGCTGGGAACAAAATTGGAGCTTTACCTTAAGAGCCATGGGAAGCCCTTGCAGGGTTTAGGGTGGTGGGGGGTGTGGGGGGCGGCGCTGGCTACTGATTTATTCTTTAGGAAGATCAAGACTGGAAGCATGGAGAGAGGTGGTGAGACCAGAGCTGGGTCAGTGGTGAAGAAAAGAATGTTCTGGAGCTGAGAGTGGCAGAGTTGGGGGAGTTGAGCACCAGTCTGGGTGACCAGGTAGAACTGAGGAGACAGGTGTGAGTTGTCCGTGGAGGCCTAGGAACTCTTGGGAGGTGCTGTCCTGGGAGTCCTTAGGGCCTGGACTATGCTGCATGGACAGGGACTCTCAGAGGCCCAGCCGGCTTCGAGAGAGAGGTGAGGGCAGGGACCTCTGGGAGCACACTGGGGAGGGGGCAAGAGGAGAGTTGTGGGTGGACAGACGGTGAGGAAGGTGAGGATAAAGTGTTCTGGGACTCCAGCAGGGAGTGCAAGGCGGAAATGTAGAGGGAGAGGGTGAGGACTTAGGGGAGGACCCTGTGGTGCCAGTGGCCTGGGACAGGGGAAGAGCAGAAGGGAGTGAATGTGTGTGCCCTGAAGTGAGGTGTGAGCCATTCCAGGTAGACTAGACAGGGGTGGGGGGTTGGGGGGTGCAGAATTTAAGGGAGGGTCTGCTTCTAAGCAGGGAAGGGCACCAGCTGGAACCAAAAGCAAGTAGAGGAAGCCTGAGGAGACAGGCTGTCAGAGGGGTGGGTCTGAGCCCAACAGCCCCTGCTGCCTGGCCCCTCCATCCCATACACAGATGTGGTCTGACACTTTTTGGCTGAGCTAGTCCAGTTGGTCTGGGTCCTTCCATCAGGTATCCTGCATTCGACCCTCAATCCTGTTGAATACACTTTTTTTTTTTAATGTAAACTACTTGCAACGGAGGACTTGAACTCATGACCTTGAGACCAAGTGTTGTATTGGAGGGACCTCAGTCTTGCTGAGATGCCCACGTTTGGCACAGGGAGTTTGGTTTCTGTCTCAGAGCAGCTGATTTCCCCAAGGTGGCTTATGGAAGGGACACCTTCCCCACCCCCCACCCCCCCACCCCCCCACCCCCCCTGCTTCGCAGACTTGGTGTCCTCCTCCCTCGCACAGACTCATGCCTGTCGGGGGCATGACTGTGATTTCTCAGCCATGGGCTGTTCTTGGTGTCCAGCCCCGCCCGGTCTGCACACAGCTCTGGGTGGGTCATGGAACCCTCACCGGACTCCCCCATGAAGGCTTCCCCTATTTGTCTGTGAGATATGGGAAGATGACAGGGCATGGGGTCCCCAATCCTGAGAAGGTCAGGGAGGATGAGGCCAGGGGAGAGGCCCCCAGAGGAAGTGGGGTGGGGGTGTCAGAGCAGAGAGGCCAAAGACAAGTGACAGGATGTAAGAAAGGACAATTCTTTTATTTTTTTTTTTTAAATTGCCTTGGAAATGTAGGAAAACATTGCATTTCCTCCCCCCACCTTTTTTTTTTTTTTTTTAAGATTTTATTTATTATTTGACAGAGAGAGACACAGCGAGAGAGGGAGCACAAACAGGGGGTGTGGCAGAGGGAGAAGCAGGCTTCCCACAGAGCAGGGAGCCAGATGTGGGGCTCATTGAGTACCCTGGGATCATGACCTGAGCTGAAGGCAGATGCTTAACAACTGAGCCATCCAGGCGCCCCATGAAATAAAGGACAACTCTTAGGAGCTTTACTCAGGTCAGGGACTGGGTTATGAAGAGAGATCAAGTCTGTGGGAGGCAGAAGGCTGGGCACCCAGGGTGTGGAATGAGGTGGGGGAGGCTTGCTGGTCAGGTGCACGTGGAGGGGAGCGTGTGGCGGCTGTTGTCCTTGGGAAGGGGGACCTGAGCTGTGTTCAACTTCAGACTGTATTGCTGAGGGGGCGGGACAAGGCTGAGAGGTATCAGGGACGGCTCTTCATTCTGCTGGGGGACAGCCATGCCTCTACCTCTGCTGAGTCCTGACCCCTTCCTCGCCAGGTGGTCCAGGTGGTGACCAAGCTGAGCTGTTTCCTCCCTCTTCTCACCCCCCAGCCTGGGGCACCGCACTGAGGACCTCCCAGGTGGTCCTCTGGGGTCTGTTAGTCCCAGCGATGCCCCTGTCCTCCGGTGAGAAACACACGGCAGGACACAGGGTGTATGCCCAGGCTTGGGTGCCCAGTCAGTGCGACATCTCATTTTTTCTGCCTTGAGTATGAGGTACTGCACGTGCCAGGTGTGGGGTGGGCAGCAGGTCAGAAACCCTGGGTGAAAAAATGCTGCCCATAGACTGAACACCTGTGTCCTCCCCAAATTCAGATGTTGAAATTCTAACCCCAAGGTGATGGTATTTGGAGGTGGGGCCTCTGGGAGGCGATTAGATCTTAGGGGTGGAGCTCTCATGAATGGGGGTTAGTGTCCTTAGAGAAGAGGCCCAGAGAGGTCCCTTGGTCTTTCTGCCAAGTGAAAACACAGGGAAAAGACAATCATCTATGAACCCAGAAACTCATCAGATACAGAATCTTCTGGCTACTTGATCTTGGACTTCCCAGTTGGCAGAACTGTGGTTCCCCGAGCCTATGATGTTTTGGGATGGCATCTGGAACAGAGTCGTGGCAGGGCTCCTTCTGCATTTCCTTGGCTCTGCCCAGACCCCTGACCACAGTGAAAGACAGGGTCAGGGGTAGCTACTGCCCCATCTCAAGGAGTCTTGTGTGAGCACATGGTCCTGGAACAGAAAGGAATGCAAGCCAGCCAGACTCCCCTGAGCCAGGAGGTGGCCTAGAGTGCCTGGAAGCTGCCAGTTCCCATCCTCAGAACAGCTCATCTGAACCGGGCATGCCCTGAGATGGGGGATGAGCCTGCCTGGGCTGGGGCATAGGATGACTGTGGGGATAGAGAGGTCAACCCAGTGGATGGAGTCTCCTCAGAGTCTTTGGATTAGCATTTATTGAGTGCCTACTGTGTGCTTAGGTCTGCTCTGGACCCTCTTCTCACCACCTCACCTGGTCCCCGGCTCCCGGTGAGTCCCGAGTGAGGATCCGCCTGTGTCCTGCCTCCCAAGTGTTAGGATGCAGATTTCCCCCTTCCCAGGAGATCCCCTCCGGGCCAAGGGCTGGGAACTGGGGCGCGGGGGAGGAAGGGGGCTGGAAGTATCCCGGGCACAGAAGGCGACGTCGGGGGGTGAGGGGGTGGGGCAGGAGCCGCCACCTCCTGAAGGAGCTGGAGTTTCCGCGTGGCCCCTGGACGTGGGCCTGGCCGGGAGGCTGGGAGAGGCGTCCGCTCCCCCTCCCTGGCCTCGCTCTCCTCCCCTACGCTCCCTCCTCCGGGCGGGGTTCCCGGAACAGGCCGCCTAGGGCGGGGCGAGGAAGCGGTGGCCGTACGGGTCGCTGAGGCTGCCGCCGCACCTCAACCCCTCCTGCTTCTGTCCGTCTGTCCTTCTGTCCGTCCGCCGCCCCGCCATGGCTGCGCGGGTCCCCGCGCTCCGGATCCTACTGCTGCTGCTTCTGCTGCTCCCGCCGCCTCCAGGTGGTGAGCCTTGGGGGTGGGGGCAGTTTGTCCCGGGCAGGGACCGTTTGTCCCGGTGTATCTGGGAGGGGGGGCTGCCCCATTCCTGCGTCCCTAGAGTGCACCCAGGCAGCACCGGGATCCCCACAGTGTCCCCCACCCCCAGTAACCCCGAGGCAGTTAGCCAGACCCCCAGGACCTGACCTCAGCTCCCCTTCGTGTCTGAACGGACCCTAGGAAGTTGCCACCATTGTTGTGCCCTGGGTGAGGGTGGCAGTGGTGGGGTCTGTGTTCCCTCAGATGTTCGGAAGGATTGGGTCCCCAGGGGCTGGGGTGGGAGTCCCTGCCTGGTCTTAGCCTAGGGTGATGGCGGAAGGGAGGCCTGGCCCCCTCCATCAGAGGCCTTCCCTTCAGCTCTATGTTCTGGCTGGACTCCCCCACCCACTGTTCCCACGGCCCTTGTGTTCCTGGAGACGACTGAGGCTGGCCTCCCGGGTTGGAGGAAACACCACTGTGTGTGTTGATGGTACACTGATGATTCACAGACGGAGGAGGCCAGGCTGGGGGCCATTTCGGGGTAGGAATTGGAACAGACCCTGACCCAGCCGGCGGAAGCCCGAGTGATCCCTCTGGGGTGAGCGGTTTCCTCAAGGAAAAAGGCTTTATTTCCTGGGGGAGCTGAGATGAATCTGTGGACCCGGGCTGGGAAGTGAGAAGGTAGTTCCCTGGTCCCTGGTCCCTGGTCCAGTAAGTTCTGGCAAGTCTCAACCGGCCTGTCTGGGGCCCAGAAGAGCCTTTGTGTCCTGGGCTCTTGGCCCAAGCAAGTGGTGTGTGTATGTCTTTGTCCCCAGCTTAGAGGCCGAAAGGACCCTGCTGGAGGCGGGGGGGGGGGGGGGGTGTCACCTGAGTTTCCGGTAGCGTTGGCCAGGCTGACTTACCTACTACCATACAACCTACTGTTGGATGGACAGCTGGTTAGGGGAAGCCTGGGAGTGGTCAGGTCCTCTGCGCCTCCAGCTTTGCCCAGAGCAGGGTTCTGCCTGAACCTGCCAAGAACAGAGCACCCCTCTCCCGTTCCCCACCCCTTTCTAGTTATCTCTTCTCTAGGAGGTCACTTAGTGCCTCTGTCTTTGGGCCTCGCTCTGTATGTGATGCACTGACCAGGCTGGATCTCCAGACATGGCACACCGCCCTGGGGCTCTGGCCAGTCTGGGTCTCGAGAGTCCAGGTGCTGGGCTGGGATGTTTTCTAGGTGACATAGCCATACTTCAGGGTTTATCATTAGACCTGTCCCCAGGCTACCATAATCATCTGGGTCTTGCTGGACTGCGTGTTCTGTTCGGGGTCTGTCCAGGCATAGTCTGGGACCGCCCCCCTCCTGCTGGTGGGCACTAGAGCTCTGCTCATGTGGTCTAAGGGTGCATGGGAACATTTGGTTATAGCATCTTCCTGGAAGTTGGCAAGCCTGTGGTCTCCCAAAGCCTTGGGTCATTTCCCACACTGGTCAGTCAGGTCCTCTCAGCATGACCTGGAATACTGGAGCTCTGTCCTTACCCCAGCCTGTGGGAAGGTCCTTGGATCCCTACTCTGGCTGAGAGCCTTGTAATGGTTCTGGGGCTTGAAGTGGGGCCACTGCCTCGGAACCCTGGCCACCAGTTGCATAAACATTTTCTGGGCATCTGCGCTTCATGGACTTTTCTGGGCTAAGCGCTTCATGGACATATATGGTGGGTATGACCATGGCCCATGGCGAGCCTGGTGTGAGGGTGTGGTCTGTGCGCGCCAGGCCCCTGCAGTCCTGTGTCTAGCAGAGACTGAGGATGCTGTGACTGAGTGGTGAGGAGAGGAAGTTAGGGGCTGAGTGTGGATAGAGCTGGAAAGTTGGGGTGACCATCAAAGCCCTTGGCAGTCCAGCCCATGCTTTGTGGACCCTGGACTTGATTCTGAGGCAGTGGGGACCTGGGATGGTCCCTGAGCAGGAAGTGGCCCCACCGAACTCCCACTTAGGAAGGCCAGTCTTCCTGCAGAAGCCAAGTGGCTGGTGGGGGAGAGAGGGAGCCCGGTTAGCTGCCTCTGCTGTGGGACAGGGGAGAGGGCAAGGCAGATGGGGGCTGTGGCTAGAGGTGGCCAGTGACTGGGGTGGCTCAAAGGCCCCCCAGATGCTTGTGACTGCTAGCAGTGCTGGGGAAGGGGCTCCATTGTACGGGCCATGGCCGAGATCTGGCGTGACACCTGGCCCTGTGGCCTCCCGATGAACAAGGGTGCTTCTCCGCTCCAGCCCACAGTGAGGTGTGTGTGGCTTCCCGTGGACACAACTTCTTCCCAGAGTCCTGTCCTGATTTCTGCTGCGGCAACTGTTACAACCAATACTGCTGCTCCGACGAGCTGAAGAAATTTGTGGGGAACGAGGAAAGCTGCGCAGAGCCCAAGGCCAGGTGGGTGCACAGTGGTCGCAGGGTGGGAGGGCTGAGTCTGCACCCAGCAGGAGTGTGCATGAAGGAGAAGTTCGCTCTGCCCCTGGCCTCTCAGGCTCTGCAAGGTGGTAGAGCACTGGACCAGGGATGGGGGGTGAGGGTGTGGAGACCCTGTTCTGGGCTGAACCCCACCCCCCCCAGAGCTTACTCAGTTAGTCCCCTACCCTTCTCTCCCCAACCCTCGAGGGCCCCGGCTCACCCAGCTCCCTCAGTCTTGAGCTGAGCAGGTTTCCCAGGGCTGGTGGCCTCAGTTGGCCCTGTGGCTCGCCCCTGGGTATGCACCTGGACCAACAAGGTGCACCCCTTGGTGTGAGTCTACCCTATAGCAAAGCATGCACCTGGCTGGGGAAGTATGTGACTCGTGTAGGCATCATCTTGTGAGCCCTGGAGCTCAGGTCGCATCCTGCACCATGCCCGTGTCCTCTTAGTGTGGCCAGTGGATTTGCATTGCATCATGGGCTGGAAGCAAGGTCTCCCTTTGCCACATAGGGGTTTCTTTTGTGTTTGATCATAGGGATAGAGAGGGTGGAGGGGGTCCAGCTTCTCTGCTCGTGACAGGTTATCATCACTGGTCTGGACAAGACCAGCCCATGCCGTCCTATATATTTAATCTCACATACCCTTCCATTTCCCTCTCACCCCATAAGCAACCAGTCTGTATGTCATTTTCACTGTTTGTGATTGATTGATTGGTTGTTTGATTGATTGATTTTTAAGTTAAAGTTCTTTAAACTCTGTACCCAACCTAGGGCTCAAACTCACTACCCCAAGATCTAGAGTTGTGTGGTCTACTGATGGACCATCAGTTTTGGAAAAGTCTACATTGTTTTGTGGATGCAAGGAACACCCTTACTTTTTGCATTTGGCTCAGGGTTTATAAGACCCAGTCATACTGCATTGTGTGCATCTGGCCTATGTCCACCCCTGTGGTGTTATTCTCTGGGGTGTGAGTATTAAGCTTGCTGTCATAGATAATTGCTGTAAGCATCTTCCTCTTTTTTATGGAACCATGTGAGAATTTCTTGGAAGTGTACATGGGAGCAAATTGCCAGGAGAGTGAGATGTATATGTAGGACTTCTAAGGTGTTCTTGGGAATGGCAGCCCCAGGCTACATACCAGCCTACCTAGATTCCTGATGGATCAGAGTCCCCCCTTTCACAGGAAGTGAACACCTTTTGTTGTCCTTACATTTTTACATGAGTCTTTTAAAGAAAATCCATTCCAGTAATTTTTTTTTTTAAATACACGAGCATTTCATTTAAATTTAATGTAATTATTGGTGTTCTGGGATTTTATTTGCCATCTTATTTTGTGCTTTTTATTGCTCTCTTCTATTCTCTCTTTCTTTCTTCTTCCCTTACCATATTGTTTTGCTTTGTTCTTACTCCATTTTTTTCTTCTATTCTTTACTTCTTTTACCTTCT
Organism: Mustela lutreola; assembly: GCF_030435805.1. Classification (NCBI taxonomy): domain Eukaryota; kingdom Metazoa; phylum Chordata; class Mammalia; order Carnivora; family Mustelidae; genus Mustela; species Mustela lutreola. The sequence continues at coordinate 18,425,174 of NC_081291.1, read as the reverse complement.
GTATTCCCTTATTCCTTTTTCTTGCCTTGTCGCACAGGCTGGGACTTCCAGTGCAATGTTGAATAGAAGTGGTGAGAGCAGATCTCCCTGTCTGGGTCTCAATTTTAAGGAGAAAATATACAGGATTAGGTATGATGCTAGCTATAGCTTTTTCATTGGTGGCCTCTATCAGATTGAGGAAGTTGCCTTCTATTTCTAGTTTGCTTGGACTTGAAGCGATCTTGAATTTTGTCAAATAGTTTCCCTGCATCTGTATTTTTTAAAATTAATTTAGTTATTTTTTTTAATTAATCTTTTTGATGGTACTGTAAGTAGTGTAGTTTAGAATTCTTGTTATTTATTGATATAAAGGCAATACATTTTTGTAAATTGACCTTGTATCCAGAGACTTTACTAAATTTATGTATTAATTTGAGTGATTTTAATAAAAACTTTTTAAGAATTTTCTACAGAAATGGTCACGTCATGTGTAATTAATGTTTTATTTCTTCCATTCTAATTCTTATACTTTTAATTAATTTTTCTTGCTTTATTGCACTGGCTAGGATATCTAGTGCAGTGTTGATTGGAAGTGATGATAGATAGCATTCTTGTCTCAGGGGAAGGCTTTTATCATTTCATGATTAAAAATAATTAAATAAAATCTTTTAAAAAGGGGGGGAGGCGCCTGGGTGGCTCAGTTGATTAAGCTGCTGCCTTCTGCTCAGGTTGTGATCCCAGAGTCCCAGGATTGAGTCCTGCATTGGGCTCCCAGCTCCATGGGGAGTCTGCTTCTCCCTCTGACCTTCTCCCCTCTCGTGCTCTCTCTCACTCTCTCTCTCTCTCAAATAAATAAATAAAATCTTTAAAAAAAATAATGTTTACTGTAGTTTTTTTTTAAGATACCTTTTATTAGACTAAGGAAAGATTTTATTTATTTATTTGACAGGCAGTGAGAGAGGGAACATAAGCAGAGGGAGTGGGAGAGGGAGAGGCAGGCTTCCTCCCGAGCAGGGAGCCTAATGTGGGGCCGGATCCCAGAACCCTGGGATATGACATGAGTCGAAGGCAGATGCTTCATGACTGAGCCACCCAGGAACCCAGTTTCTGCTAATCTGATAGTGATACTAAGAACTTTTTTTTTTTTTTTTAATAAATTCTTGGTGCCCTTTATAGATTTACTTATTTATTGTGAGAGAGAGAGAGACAGAGAGTGTGTGTGCATGAGTGGTGGGGAGGGGCAGGGAGAGGTAAAGAGAGAATTTTTTTTTAAAGACTTATTTATTTATTTATTTAACAGAGAGAGAGAGAGAGATCACAAGTAGGCAGAGGCAGGCAGAGAGAGAGAGATCACAAGTAGGCAGAGGCAGGCAGAGAGAGAGAGGGGGAAGCAGGCTTCCCGCCAAGCAGAGAGCCTGATGTGGGGCTCGATCCCAGGACCCTGAGATCATGACTTGAGCTGAAGGCAGAGGCTTGACCCACTGAACCACCCAGGCGCCCCAACGAGAGAATTTTTTAAAAAATATTTTATTTATTTATTTGACAGAGAGAGTGAGATCACAAGTAGGCAGAGAGGCAGACAGAGAGAAGGGGGAAGCAGGCTACCTGCTGAGCAGAGAACCAGACACGGGGCTTGATCCCAGGACCCTGAGATCATGACCCAAGCCGAAGACAGAGGCTTAACCCACTGAGCCACCCAGGTGCCCCTAAAGAGAGAATCTTAAGCAAACTCCCTGCTGAGTGCAGAGCCTGACTTGGGGCTTGATCTCAGGACCCCAAGGTCATGACCCGACCCGAAATCAAGAGTCGGGCACTTAACTGACTGAGCCACCCAGGTGCCTCTCCTTGGTGCCTTTTATTTTTTAGAATTTTTAAAAGATTTAATTAATTTATTTGACAGAGAGAGTGAGAGAGCACAAGCAAGGGGAGCAGCAGAAGGAGAGGGAGAAGCAGGCTCCCTGCTGACCAGGGAGCCCAATGTGGGACTGTGGGACTCCATCGCAGGACCCTGGGATTATGACCTGCGCTGAAGGCAGATACTTAACCATCTGAGCCCAGGCGCCCCACCTTGGTGCCTTTTAAAAGAAACATATTTCTGGGGCTCCTGGCTGGCTCAGTTGGAGGAGCATAGGACTCTTGATCTTGGGTTCGAGTTCAAACCCCATGTTGGGGATAGAAATTACTTAAATAAAATTTTAAATGGAACATATTTCTTTTGGGTAAATATCTAGGAGTCAGATTGCCGAGTCATTGGGTACACGTGTTCAGCTTTGGCAGATACGCCCAGTTTTCTTTTTTCTTTTAATTTTTTTTTTTTTTTTTTTTTGACAGAGATCAAAAGTAAGCAGAGAGGCAAGGCAGAGAGAGAGAGGGGGAAGCAGGCTCCCTGCTGAGCAGAGAGCCCAATGTGGGGCTCGATCCCAGGACCCTGAGATCATGACCTGAGCCGAAGGCAGAGGCTTAACCCACTGAGCCACCCAGGCACCCCTACCCCCAGTTTTCTAGCATTGTTGTAGTGTTTATGCTCTTACCAGCCATGTACGAGAGTTCCGGTTTGCTGTGCCTCCTCTGAAAACTTGGCATTGTAAATCAGTTTTTAAAAATTGAGGTATAATTACATGTAATAAAATGCACAAGTCTTAATGTTTCAGTTTGATCAGTTTTAATAAATGCATATTTCTCACCTGTAGTAACTCAGTCAAGATCTAGATCGTTTCTATTTCCTAGAAGGTTTTAATTTTAGTAATTTTGGTGAATGTGTGGTAAGACCTCATTGTGTTGTTTTCTTTTTAATTTCTTTTTTTTTAAAGAATTTTTTTTTTTAAGATTTTATTTATTTATTTGACAGACAGAGATCACAAGCAGGCAGAAAGGCAGGCAGAGAGAGAGAGGGAGAGGAGGAAGCAGGCTCCCCATGGAACAGAGAGCCTGATGCGGGGCTCGATCCCAGGACCCTGTGATCATGACCTGAGCGGAAGGCAATTGCTTAACCAACTGAGCCACCCAGGTGCCGCTGTGTTGTTTTCTTTTAAGATTTAAGTGTTTTGAAATTTATTGAGATTCATTTTATGACCCAGCATATACTATACCTTGGTAAATGTTTCATATGAACTTGAAAAATGGTATATTCTGTAGTTGTTGGGTGTATTGCTTTTAGAAGTGTCAGTTAGGTCAAGTTGGTTGATAATAGTGTTTAGATCTTTTCTGTCCTTGTGGGCTTTGTCTGCTTGTTTTATTGATTACTGAGAGACCACAGATATGTTCATTCTTCTTTTAGTTCTGTCAATATTTGCTTTGTGAATTCTGATGCTTTGTTATTCAGTGCATACATATTTAGGATTGGTTTGACTTTCTTTTTTCTTTTCTTTTCTTTTTTTTTTTTTTTAAGATTTTATTTATTTGACAGAGAGAGAGATCACAAGTAGGCAGAGAGGCAGGCAGAGAGAGAGGAGGAAGCAAGCTCCCCGCTGAGCAGAGAGCCCCATATGGAACTCTATCCCAGGATCCCAAGATCATGACCTGAGTCGAAGGCAGAAGCTTAACCTATTGAGCCACCCAGGCGCCCCTGGTTTGACTTTCTGATGAAGTGTTCATTTTATCATGTGTAATGTCCCTCTTTTTTTCTTGTAATACTATTGTAAACCTTAAAGACAGTTAAGTATTTTAATTGGTTTTGACAGTGAATATTTATTTACATTTATCCATATCTCTGTCTTCTCTGCTGCTGCTTCTTGCTTCCTACATCTTTAAGCCTCGGCTGAGATCGGGTTCCTTCTACATCTTATGCAGGTATGCTGGTGTCATATTTTCTGTTTTTGTTTCTCTGAAAATGTCTTTATTTCACCTGCATTCTTAAAGGATATTTTTCCTGGTTATAGATTTCTAGGTTGGCAGCTGTCAACTTCTCTCAGCACTTTAAAGCTTTCATTCCATTGTCTTTTCTTTTCTATTTACTTATTTTTTAGTAATCTCTACACCCAGTGTGGGGTTTGAATTTATGACCTTGAGTTGCTTTTCTGCCTGAGCCAGCCAGGCGTCTCATTCCATTCCATTGTCTTCTGATTTCTGTTGTTTCTTTGGAGAAACCAGTTAACAGATTAATTATTGCTCCTTTGCAAGCAACATGTTTTTTTTCTGACTACTTTTTTTTTTTTAATTTAAAAAATTTTAAAAATTTTAAAAATTTTTTAGGTTTTTTTTTTTTTTTTGGTTTGTTTATTTATTTGACAGACAAAGATACAAGTAGGCAGAGAGAGGCAGGCAGAGAGAGAGGGGGAAGCAGGCTCCCCGATGAGCAGAGATTCCGATGTGGGGCTCCATCTCAGGACCCTGAGATCATGACCTGAGCTGAAAGCAGAGGCTTAAACACTATGCCACCCAGGCACCCCCTGACTACCTTCTTTTTAAACTTTTTATTTTATTTTATTTTTTTTTTTAAGATTTTATTTATTTATTTGATAGAGAGAGAGATCACAAATAGGCAGAGAGACAGACAGAGAGAGAGATGAGGAGAAGCAGGCTCCCTGCTGAGCAGAGAGCCCCATGCGGGACTCGATCCCAGGCCCCTGGGATCATGACCTGAGCCGAAGGTAGAGGCTTAACCCACTGAGCCACCCAGGCGCCCCTAAACTTTTTATTTTTTAAAGATTTTATTTATTTATTTGTTTGAGAGAGAAAGAGAGAGAGCGTGTGCGCATGTGTGTGTGTGAGCCAGGGGAGGTTCTGAGAGAGAAAGAGAGAGAGTGAATCTCAAGCAGACTCCTCATAGAGTGGGGAGACTTTTGTGGGGCTCGATCCCACTACCCTGAGATCATGACCTAAACTGAAATCAGGAGTCAGATGCTCAACTGACTGAGCCACTGAGGTGTGCCTTTGAAGACTTTTAAAATTTTTCTTTGTATTTGGTTTTCAGCAGTTTTGCTGTGATGTTCCTGGGTATGGCTTTGTGGTGGTTGGGGTTCACAGTACTTTTTTTTTTTTTTTAAGATTTTATTCATTTATTTGACAGACAGAGATCACAAGCAGGCAGAGAGGCAGGCAGAGAGGAGGAAGCAGGGTCCCCGCTGAGCAGAGAGCCTGATGCGGGGCTCCATCCCAGGACCCTGGGATCATGACCTGAGCTGAAAGCAGAGGCTTTAACCCACTGAGCCACCAAGGTGCCCCCCCCTTTTAAAGACTTTTTTCTTTATTTATTTGACAGAGATTACAAGTAGGCAGAGAGGCAGGCAGAGAGAGAGGGGGGAAGTAGGTTCCCCGCTGAAGCAGGCTCCCCAGAGAGCCTGATGTGGGGCTCGATCCTAGGACGCTGAGATCATGACCCAAGCTGAAGGCAGAGGCTCAACCCACTGAGCCACACAGGCGCCCCCACACTACTTCTTGAATTGTTACTTTTTTCTTCAGTTTTGAAAAATTGGCAGCCGTTATCTCTTTAAAGATTGCTTCTGCTCTATTTTCTTACTCTTTTCCTTTTAGGACCCTAATTACAAATATGTAAGACCTCTTGTAAACCTCTTATATTTCATATCTTGCCCACCATCTTCTGTCTTTACATTTACTGTCTTTTTGTGTCTCTGAGCTTCAGTCTATGTGTATTAGACCTATTCTCCAGTTTATGAATTGTATCTTCAGCCGTGTCTAATAAATTATGAATTTGTAGTATTGCTTTTTAGTTCTAGAATTTTTGTTTCTTCTTTTATATTTCATGTTCTCCTGAAGTGCTCAATTTTTTCTTTGATCTCCTTGAACTGTGTATGTGGTGGTGTTTAATATCAGTGGCTTTGCTATTTGAGGCCCCGTGGGTACTTCTGTGGTCAGTTACCTGTGGTCACTTGTGTTGTATTCATGCTGTCTTGTGTCCTCATGTTTCTGAAACTTTTTGATAGTGTGCCTGATGTCACATTTACAAAATTGATTGTAGAAATTTGGAGCCCAGGACTTCTTCCAGGGAGAATTTGTGTTGCTTTTGCCAAGGTCACAGTACTCTTAAGACCGTCTGGGACCCCCTGGGTGGCTCAGTCGGTTAGGCCTCTGCCTTCAGCTCAGGTCATGATCCCAAAGTCCTGGGATGGAGCAGGCTCCTTGCTCAGGGGGGATCCTACTTATCCCTCTGCCTGCCACTCCCCTCGCTAGTGCTCTCTCTCTGTCTCTCTCTCTGGCAAATACATAAAATCTTAAAAAAAAAAAAACCATGTTGGGGCGCCTGGGTGGCTCAGTGGGTTAAGCGGCTGCTTTCAGCTCAGGTCTTGATCTCAGGGTCCTGGGATTGAGTCCCGCGTCGGGTTCTCTGCTCAGCAGGGAGCCTGCTTCCCTCTCTCTCTCTCTGCCTGCCTCTCTGCCTCCTTGTGATCTCTGCCTGTCAAATAAGTAAATAAATAAAATCTTTAAAAAAAAAAAACAAAAAACCATGTTGGCCTAAATGCAGACAGAGACAGAGGATTAGAAACTGAGCTGTCTGCTCACTTCCTCCCTTCTTCTCGGGGTGTCAGGGCACAGCTTTTGAGGTCTCATCCCAAGTGAGTGGGAATCACTGGGGCCTGCCCACCTGGTGGACTCTGGGTCTAATCTCTATTACCTGAGACCTTCAGAGAACAGGGCCTCAGGTGCCAGCCTTATTTCCATGGATCTTTCTAGCCTCTCACACACTAGCTTGGTTTCCTTTGCTCTGTTATTGCTCACCAAAGCCTACACAATGATTTTTTTTTTTTTTTTTTTTTTTTTACTTTTATTTAAGAATTCTCTGTACCCAACGTGGGGTTTGAACCCATGACCCTGAGATCAAGAGTTGCATGCTTTTCCAAACTGAGCCATCCAGATGCCCCTGCACACTGGTTATTTATTTATTTATTTTTAAAGATGTTATTTGTTTATTTGACAGAGAGAGAGAGACAGTGAGAGAGGGAACAAAAGCAAGGGGAGTGGAAGAGGGAGAAGCAGGCTTCCCGCAGAGCAGGGAGCCTGATGTGGATCTCCATCTCAGGAACCTGGGATCATGACCTGAGCCAAAGGCAGATGCTTAATGACTGAGCCACCCAGCCGTCCTGCACATTGGTTTTTAAAAAAATGTTTTCTCCTCAGCTTTACTTTTCCTTCAAGTTTAGGATATAATTGTTCCTAATGCTTTTTAATTTATTTTGTTTTACATTTAATTTTGGAAATTTTCAATATATACAAAAGCAGAGAGAATAATATAATAACTGTACATATCCATCATCTGCTTCCATAGTCACCAACACTTTGACACTGTTATTCCCCCCATTTTTTTCTGATCATTTTAAAACAAAATAAAAATTAAAACATCATAAATATTTCTCCCAGGGACTTCCTGGATGGCTCAGAGGGTTGAGCGTCCAACTCTGGATTTTGGCTCAGGTCATGATCTGGGTCCAGGGATCCAGCCCTGAGTTGGGCTCTGCACTTAGTGGGGAGGCTGCTTGAGATTTTCCCTCCCCATGCTCCTTCCCCTGCACGCTTGCACTCTCTCTCAAATAAATAAATAAATAAATAAGTCTTTAAAAAAATGTCTCCTTAAATGTTAGTTGTTTTTTTTTTTTAAGATTTTATTCATTTATTTGACAGACAGAGATCACAAGTAGGCAGAGAGGCAGGCATAGAGAGAGGAGGAAGCAGAGTCCCCGCTGAGCAGAGAGCCTGATGTGGGGCTCGATCCCAGGACCCTGGGATCATGACCGGAACCAAAAGCAGAGGCCCACTGAGCCACCCAGGTGCCGCTTACAAGTTCTTTATAAATAAATATAACCATGATTATATTTGGCATAATTAACAGTAACTCATTAATAATTTTCAATGCCAGTCTGTCTTTAGCTGCCGCCACTTGTTCCAAAGTGCCTTCTCATGGGTGGCTTGTTCCAATCAGAATCCAAAGAAGGTTATTATTGTTATTCTTCTTAAATTGAAGTATAGTTGAATACAGTATTTTGTTAGTTTCAGGTATATATCATAGTGATTCAGTATTTTCAAATGTTACAAAGTGATCCCCACGATCAGTGTAGTTACCATCTGTCACCATACAAAGTTACTGCAATATTATTGCCTGTTCGCTGTTACGTACATTACATCCCTGTGGCCTATTTATTTTATGACCACAGATTTGTACCTCTTAATCCCCTTCGCCTCTTTCACCCGCCCAGCCCCCAGCTGGCCCTCCCTCTGTAACCACATCTTTGTTTCCTGTATTGATGAGTCTCTCTGTTTTGGTTTGTTGTTTGCTAAATTCCACACAGAAAGGAAATCATGCGGTATTTCTTTCTCTGTCTCATTTCAGTTTGCATCATACCCTTTGGCTCCATCCATGTTGTGGAAAATGGCAAGATTTCTTTCTTTTTTTTGTGGCTGAGTAATATTCTGTTGTGTGTGTATGTCTCCCATCTTCATTTTCCACTAATCTACCAATCAACACCTAGATTGCTTCCATTTCCTAACTATTATAAACAATTCTGCAATGAACATAGGGGTGTACATATCTTTTCAAATTGGTGTTTTCGTTTTCTTCAGATAAATACCCAGAAGTGGAATTGGTTATGTACGGATTTTGTAGTATTTCTGTTTGTAACCAGTTAGGGGGAACCTCCATGCTGTTTCCCCACAGTGGCTGCACCAGTTCGAATTCCTATTAACAGCGCACCCGGGCTCCCCTTTTTCCACATGCTCCACAGTACGTGTTGTTCTTTGTCTTTTTGATACTAGCCAATGAAGTTATAACTTTTTTTTTTCATTTTTCAAAAGTTTCTTTATTTTAAAGTGAGAGAGGAGAGGGCGGTGGGAAGGGGCAGAGGGAAAGGGGGGAGAGTCTCAAGCAGACTCTGCAGCGATCATGGAGCCTCTGTGGGGCTTGAACCCACGACCCTGAGATCACGAACTGAGCCAAAACCAAGAGTCAGATGCTCAACAGCTGTGCCAACCAGGCATCCCTGAAGTTATTATTTTCTTTTCTTTTTTTTTTTTGGAAGAGGGAAACAATTTTTTTTAAAGATTTTATTCATCTGTTTCTTGGAGAGAGAGTCTACAAGCAGGGGAAGCAGCAGGCAGGTGGAGAGGGAGAAGCAGACTCCCCGCTGAGCATGGAGCCCAATGAGGGCTCCATCCCAGGACCCCAGGATCATGATCTGAGCCAAAGCCAACGCTCAGTTGCTCAATCGACTGAGCCATCCACCTGCCCCTGAAGTTATTACTTTTTTTTTTAAATAAAATATTTTATTTATTTGATAGGGAGAGATCACAAGCAGGCAGAGAGGCAGGCAGAGAGAGAGGGAAGAAGCAGGCTCCCTGTTGAGCAGAGAGCCCGATGCAGGGCTCGATCGCAGGACCCTGGGATCATGACCTGAGCCGAAGGCAGAGGCTTTAACCCACTGAGCCACCCAGGCGCCCCCTGAAGTTATTACTTTTAAAGTCTTTGTTGTACCTGTAGTTCTTTCCTCTTTTTTATTATGCATTTTTTTCTTTTTTTTTCTTCTCTCCTTGATGAGTCTTGCCAGAAGGCCTGCCAACTTTGGATTTTTAAATCTTTTTTTTTTTTTTTTTTTTTGGTGGTTGTTGTTCTTTCTTATTTTTATTTTTATTTTATTTATTTATTTTTAAAGATTTTATTTGTTTGTTAGAGAGAGAGACAGAGCGCAAGCACAGGCAGACAGAATGGCAGGCTAAAGGCAGAGGGAGAAGCAGGCTCCCTGCCGAGCAAGGAGCCTGATGTGGAACTCAATCCCAGGACGCTGGGATCATGACCTGAGCCGAAGGCAGTGGCTTAACCCACTGAGCCACCCAGGCGTCCCATGTTTTTTTATTTTTGTGCTTTATTTTATTAAATTCCTTTATTATCCCTTTATTAATCTCTTCCTTATTTGGGGGATTGACTCTATTAGTTTTCCCTCACCTTCTTGAGTTTAATATTTTACTTTTAAAGATAAATAAATTTCTGGGGCAGCTGGGAGGCTCAGTCGGTTGAACATCTGACTCTTGATTTCAGTTTGGCTCATGGTCTCAGGGCCGTGAGATCGAGCCCCGCATCAAACTCTGTGCTCTGGGAGGAGTCAGCTTGAGATTCTTTCCCTCTCCCTCTGCCTTTCCTCCTGCCTATACACTTTCTTTCTCTCTGTGTGATAAATCAATCTTAAAAAAAAAAAAAAAAAAAAAGATAATTTCCCTCTAATAACTGCATTAGCTGTGTTTTTTACCTGTTTTATTTTAACCTGTTGTATTTTTGTTATCCAATTTTACTAATTTCTCTCTCTCTCTCTCTAAGATTTTATTTATTTATTTGTGAGAGAGAGCGAGAGAGAATGAGAGGGGAGTGGGTCAGAGGGAGAATCAGACTCCCTGCTGAGCAGGGAGCCCAGTGCACAGGCTCTATCCTGGGACTCTGGATCACGACCCGAGCTGAAGGCAGTCACCTAACCAACTGAGCCACCCAAGTGCCCAGTTTTATTAATTTTTAAATTTATTTTTCTTTTACTTGGCACAATTTTATTTATTTTTTTCTTCCAAATTTGTATTTAAATTTTGGTTAGTTGACATATAGCATAATACTGGTTTCATGAGTAGAATTTAGTGATTCATTACTTACAAACAGCACCCAGGGCTCATCATAAAAAGTGCCCTCCTTGGGGTGCCTGGGTGGCTCAATCATTAAACATCTGCCTTTGACTCAGGTCATAATCCTAGGATTCTGGGATCAAGCCCCATATCGGGCTCCCTACTCAGCGCAAAACCTGCTTTTCCCTCTCCCACTCCCCCTGCTTGTGTTTCCTCTCTCGCTATCTCTCTGCCAAGTAAATAAATAAATAAATTTTTTTTTTTGGTTAAAGATTTTATTTATTTATTTGACAGACAGAGATCACAAGTAGGCAGAGAGGCAGGCAGAGAGAGAGAGAGAGAGAGAGAAGCAGGCTTCCTGCGGAGCAGGGAGCCCGATGCAGGGCTCGATCCCAGGACCCTGAGATCATGACCCGAGCCGAAGGCAGCAGCCCAAACCACTGAGCCACCCAGGCGCCCCAATAAATAAATTTTTTTTAAAAAGTGCCCTCCTTAATGCCCATCACCCATCTAGCCCATCCCCCACCCATCTTCCTCCATTAACCCTCAGTTTGTTCTCTGTAGTTAAGAGTCTCTTATGGTGGGCGCCTGGGTGGCTCAGTGGGTTAAGCCGCTGCCTTCGGCTCAGGTCATGATCTCAGGGTCCTGGGATTGAGTCCCACATCGGGCTCTCTGCTCAGCAGGGAGCCTGCTTCCTCCTCTCTCTGCCTGCCTCTCTGCCTACTTGTAATTTCTCTGTCAAATAAATAAATAAAATCTTAAAAAAAAAAAAAAAGAGTCTCTTATGGTTTACTTCCCCCTCTCTCCTTTTCTCTTGCTTTTTCTTTCTTACACATTCTTCTGTTTTGTTTCCTAAAATCCACATATGAGTGAAATCATGTGATATTTGTCTTTCTCTGACTGACTTATTTCACTTAGCATAATACATTAGCTCCATCCACATCATTGCAAATGGTTAAGATTTCATTCTTTTTGATGGCTGAGTAATATTCTGTTGTTTAGATATGCTACATCTTTTTTTTCTTTTTTTTTTTTTTAAGATTTTATTTATTTATTTGATAGAGAGAGATCACAAGTAGACAGTAGACACAAGTAGACCGAGAGATAGGCAGAGAAAGAGGGGGAAGCAGTCTCCCTGCTGAGCAGAGAGCCTGATGCAGGGCTCCATCCCAGGACCCTGAGATCATGACCTGAGCCCAAAGCAGACGCTTAACCCCCTGAGCTACCCAGGTGCCCCTACATCTTTTTTTCTTAAGATTTTATTCTTAAGATTTTATTTTTTTATATTTTTGTTTGAGAATGAGGGAGAGAGTGTGTGTGTGCCCACATGCACAAGTGCGGGGGAGGGGCAAAGAGAGAGAAGCTGGCTCCCTGCTGAGCAGGAAGCCCTACTCAGGGTTCCATCCCAGGACCCTGAGATCATGACCTGAGCTAAAAGCAGACACTTAACCCAACGGCACACCCCTGGTGCCCCGATATACCACATTGTTTTTATCCATTCATCAGTCAGTGGACACTTGGGCTCTTTCCACAATTTAGCTATTGTTGATAATGCTGCTGTAAACATCAGGGTGCATGTGCCCCTTTGAATCTGTATTTTTGTATTACATATATCTTAATTTACTTTATAATTTCTTATTAAGGCACATTATTTTTGCTGCCTTTTTTTTTTTTTTTTTTTTGGTAGCGTGTTAGTTTCTCAAGGTGTGAGTTATGTTCAGTATTTCTTTTTTCATTTCGTCACACAGTAGTCTTCCTTTGCTGATTTCTAACTTCATGGCACTGTGGTTGGAGAAGATAGCTTTGTGTGGTGCCCATCTTTTCAGATCGATGGAGCCTCTTTTTGTAGCCTTGTATGTAGTGTCTACTGGAGAATGTTCTGGGTACACCTGAGAGGAGTGTGTGGCCTTATAGTCTGAGATCCTCCGGAGGCCTTGAGGAGTCTTCTGTGGCCCGTACAGGATTGGTTCTTGTGCATTTTGTGTGTGTGCTGAGGTAGTGTTTGTTTCTGGTGTGCTGGGTAGGGCTAGGGTGTGTCAATCATGAAGCTTTCTCTTTTCAGTGTGTTTGCCGGTACAGAGCCCCTGGAGCAGCTGGGCTCGGCACTGAGGTTCCGTTCCAGCTTGGACAGCGACCCCATGTCAGGGTAAGTAAAACCTGCAGGCAGGGTCCGTCTTCCTGGTGGAGGTGACAAGGGTCTCAGTGGGCTAGAGTGAGGGCTGTGGGTACTGGGATGCCACAGAGGCATTGTAGTGGGGCCCCAGAGTAGCTGACCAACAGGTTCCCTGATCCTTAGGTTGGAAAGTCGAGTCCTCATCATTGTGGACTGGGGATGGGGGGCTGTGGTTGACAGTTGAAAGGCCAAGTGTAGGGGGTCTGTATTGACCTAGGTGATGGGGTGGGCACTGGTGACTGATGGGGAACGAGTGGTGGTGTGGAGGTGATGGAGTTGATGGTGGTGATGGTGATGGTATGATGGTGACAGTGATGGTGTGATGGTGACAGTGACAGGGAGATGGTGATAGTGACAGGGTGATGGTGGTAACGGTGACAGTGATGGTGTAATGGTGACAGTGACAGGGCAATGGTGACAGTGGTGGGGTGATGGTGGTGACAGTGATGGGGCGATGGTGACAGTGATGCGGTGATGGTGATAGTGACAGGGGAGATGGCAGTGACAGGGATGGGGCAATGGTGGTGACAGGGATGGTGTGACCGTGGTGATGGGGATGGGATGATGGTCGTGATGGGTGACGGTGATGATGGTGGCAGGGTGACGGTGGTGACCACGACAGGGCGATGGTGGGTCAGGTGGTAAAGACGCTGGGATACTGATACGCCTGGTCCCTGTGTCAGGGCCTGTGAGCCATGGTTGCTGTGTCAGGGCCCTTCTGTCGGGCCAAGGAACAAGACTGTCTCCCAAACCTCAGTTCCCTTGGCCAGGTTCCTGCTCTGTCTTGTTGCCACCGACGGGTGTTGTGACGTACCCTTCACGTGGGCGGAGCCAGCGTGCAGCCATGTGTATATTTTCCTGGTGGGGTCTGTTCCACGTGCTGCCTGCCTTGGCCCTGGTGGGTCTAGAAGCCCCCCTCAGGAGATCTGCACAGGCTTAGGGCTCCAGGCCCACATGGGGGTCCAGGTATGCACCTGCCCTTTCTGCCCTGCGGGGCTGGGTGGGTGCGGGCTCTCACTGGCCACAGTGGAATCAGGACAGGGCTCCCGGGACGGGGGAGGGAAGAGGTACAGCCTGTGGGCCCTCCTCAGAGCCCAAGGCCCAGCCTTGGCCCTCAGGTCTGTGGGCGGGTCCTTCGCCCTTGGCTGATGGGAGAATGACACCCTGATGAGCCCCTCCCTCCGCATGTAGGGGGCGCCCTTCCTTGGCTGAGTCCCCGAACTGTGGGCCCCACAGGACCTTCTGCTGTCCAGCCAGCGTGGGCCTGGGGCAGCCCGGGAGTGGGCCTTGTCCTGAGGACAGTGGAGTGTTCTGGGCAGTGCTGGTCTGAGCGGTGTTTAGGAAGGAGACCATTCTGGCTGCTCCAGGGAGGATGAGGCTGGGAGGGGGTGGCGGCCATGGCTTCCCAGTCCCAGGTGTTGGGAGCTGGAGGGAGACTGGGCTTGGTGCAGGGAGGTGAGTGCCTGGCCTCTGCCCTGGTGATGGGGACCGGAGGTCCAGGCCTGTGAAAGGAATTGGGACCAGGAGGGGGGCCAGGGTGAGGGGCTCAGGTTGGATGGCAGGAGTGTGCCGAGGACTGAATCTGAGGGTCAGCAGCATTTGAAGAAGGGCCTCGGGAGATGCTGAGAGGGAGGGTTCAGAGAAGCAGAAGGAAAGAGGAAGATGCGTGGGCTGTGGGCTGTTGAGGAATGTGGACTCCCTACCACAGAGGCCGTGGCACCCTTGGCAGGAGTCGTTCAGTGCAGCAGACTGAAGAGTGAGCCGGAAACGTGTAGGGTAAAGTGAGTGTGGAGGCTTCAGGGAGCCACTGGGCTGTGAACTCCAGACCGGAGTTGGAGGAGGAGTCAGGGTGAGGAAGGGCTTCTTGGGTGCTGGTAGAGACTTGAGCTCAGAGAGGGGACAGAGGGGACATTGCAGAACCAGGTCCCCGAGGGGCACGGGAGGAGAGGCTGCCGGGGCTGGTGGCTGCAGCGAGGTGACTGGGTGTGAGCACAGGAGCACCTGTTCCTGCCCGAGGTGTGCGCACAGAACGGGGGCTGGTGGGAGATGTGCGCGTGCCTGTGTGTGCGGGGGGTGCCTGCTGCCTCCCGCCCGGCTGTCCTGCCCACTGGGGAGCGTGGGTGACGGCAGTCGTGCTACCCCATCTCTCCCTCCCTGCCTTCTGGCCAGTGCCCCTGTGTCTCGCTCAGCACCTGCCTTACACAGGTTTAGGGCTTGGGAAGCAGCCAGAAGGGCAGGCTCACCAATGACACATCTGTGTGCTGCCCTGTTGGCCAAGGGCACTGTTTCTCTGCTGGAGTGTTGGCTCTGTGGTGGGGTTCATCCCCTGCTGCCCAGGCCATGGCTGGAGCTTCAGGAAAGCTTCAGTGGGGGCAGAAAACCCCCCACATCTCCCTCTGTGGGTAACTCCTTGGGTTCTGCAAGAATGAGGCCCCAGGTCAGAGCATAGGGACCCAGAGGAGGTCTCCTCTGCCTGTCACAGCCTCCATGGGTGGTGTCTTCCCTCCACGTGGGCCCTCGGCTCCCTAGATGTGGCCGTGTTGCCTATGGGCCGGAGGTTGGCCCAGGTCTTCTGTAGCCTGCTCCTCAACTTGGGCGGGTGAGCCCCATCCTACCCTGTTGAATGGTCAGTGTCTGTGTCCACTCTTGGCTTGTATGCTCCCCATGTGCATACAGGGTCCTCGGTCCCTGTCATGGTTCTTTTGGACCCTAATATCATTGTCCTTTCTGGTTCCTTGCTACTTCTGGGATCGATGTGTGTTTCAGCATCTGAGTGGTAGAATGCATGGCTGCAGGCCCCACTTAGGTGGCTGCTGGCCCTGACTGCCGTGAGTGACGGTATGGGAGAAAGGCATGCAGGTCCCTTAGGTGCGGTGGGGCTGTGGTACACCTGTCCCAGCTCTCCCAGCATCCTTTGTGCTGCTGTCACACCCACGGGGGCATGGCCGGTCCACCGCCTTGCCAGCATGATGCTGAAAATGCTGTTGTCCCCGCTCCAGAGAGGGTCTTCTTCAGTCCCTACAAGAGGAGTCTTCAGCCTTCTAGAACCACGCCCTTTAGCCCTATACACTCTCTGCTTGCGCTGATTCTGCTTTTTGAACTTGGCCTTTGGACTGTCTGATCTGGGAGGTAGCACCAATGTTGGGAAACCCATTCCTTCCTCTCAGAGGCATGGTTCCACTAGAACTGTGGCCTTGGGTACCATAGGCCCCTACCACACTCTGGAACCACCCCTCAAATATTACCCATCCTCAGAGCATCATGCCTGGCCTCCCTACTAGGTGCTGCCCATGAGGTCTCTGTGTGAATTTTTCATCCATCAAATCCCTATTGAACACACATAGTGTGCTCGGTGCTGGAGATAGAGCGATGGCCCAAAGCAGGTTCAGTCTGTGCCTCTGTGAATCCACAGGCTGGAGGCAAGATGCACGTTAATCAATGCTCACAGAGTATATGTTTGTAAACTGAGGGAGACAGGGATTTAGTTCCGTCAGAGCATTTATCAAGGAGCCTGAACTTATCTGGATTTTCAGGGAAGATGTCCCCAAGGAAGTGGTATTTTGAGCTGAGTTCTGAAGTGTGAACAGGAATTAATTACATGGAGGGCAGACCAGGCAGGAGGAACTATATATGCAAAGGTCCTGAGGTCAGATTATAGCATGGTGCTTTGAAAAACTGGAAGGAAGGTGATGTGGCCAGAGCACAGAGAACAAGGTGAGGTGGGAGTTCCAGACCACACAAGTTTTATTTTTTTATTTTTAATTTTATTTTTTTAAAGATCTTATTTATCCATTTGACAGACAGAGATCACAGTAGGCAGAGGGACAGGCAGAAAGAGAGGGAGAAGCAGGCTCCCCACTGAGCAGAGAGCATATATATGTGGGGCTCGATCCCAGGACCCTGAGACCATGACCCGAGCCAAAGGCAGAGGCTTTAACCCACTGAGCCACCCAGGCGCCCCCACAAGTTTTATTTTAATAGACTTTGTTAACTAAAGATATTTTTTAAAATTTGATTTTATTTTTAAAAATTCATTTAGTTAACATATATTACTGGTTTCAGAGATAGAGGTCAGGGGCGCCTGAGTGGCTCAATGGGTTGATCTCAGGATCCTGGGATCGAGGCCCGCATCGGGCTCTCTGCTCAGCGGGGAGCCTGCTTCCCTCTCTCTCTCTCTCTGCCTGCCTCTCTGTGTACTTGTGATCTCTCTCTGTCAAATAAATAAATAAAATCTTAAAAAAAAAAAAGAGATAGAGGTCAGTGATTTATCAGTTTTATATAATATTTATTAACTAAAGATTAAAATTTGTCTTATTTTAAGTTTTACTGTCTGGTGAGACAAATCATAGATTTTTTTCTTTTATTTTCAACTATCATATATATGTATGTGTGTATATATATGCATATATATATGTATATATATATATATATATATATGCACCCACACACAGAAAATTACACATAGATACATAAAGGGGTTGGTTTTTTTTAGGACTTAAAACAATTTTTAAGTAATCTCTACACCCAATGTGGGGCTTGAACTCACAACCCTGAGATCAAGAGTTGCATGCTCCACCGACTGAGCCAGACACGTGCCCCAGATACAGTTTAACAAGTAAATTATAAATCAAATTCCTGGAGATCTCAAGAGCTACGGGAGCCATAGAAGGCTTTTGAGCAGGGTGACATGATCAGACCAGGCAGAATGGCCAAAGGCACTTGAAGAGGCTTCTGTGTCGTCCTGGCGAGGCAGGCTAATGGCTTGGAGCACGCGCTGGTGGGAGAGGGGAAGCTCCAGGGGTCCCCAGGGCTGCTGGTGGACCTAGATCGCTGAAGGTGCCCATCAAGGAGGACAGCTGCAACAGGGCTGGCTGGCTGAGCAGGAGTGTGGCTCGGTCCCCCACACCTCGGATCCAGGGCAGCATCAGGGCAGGAAGGTGGACAGCCATGGTGTGAGGCCAGACCAGGTCAGGGCAGACAAGGCAGGGACAGGAGCCACTTTGGGAGGACCGCTGGACAGCCCTGGCTTCCCTCCCTGCTCCGGGCCTCCCTGGCACCGCTGGGCTTTGCTGTGTCTTTAAGGGCTCTGCGCTGGCGTCAGAGATAGGGGAGGGCCAAGACTTGCTTTCCTTTCCTCGAAAGGGGAGGAGTTTGGAACTGAGTGGCCCAGGATGGAAATAGGGAAAGTCCAGGGCTGCAGGAAGCCCGGGAGTGAAGGCGGAGGCTAACTAACATGGGGTGAGCTTGGGCGCCATAGTGTGTGTGTGTGTGTGTGTGTGTCCGTGTCCCCATTCCTTGGGGGCAGCAGCGGGTCTGGGAGGTGCTTGAGTCCCGGGCAGGTGACGCGCAGTGATCAGTGGTTTCTGGTTTGTGAATGCGTTTGTGTATTTTGGAATCCTCAGTGTGAAAAGTCTGTCACTAGCCTGTCCCTGGGCTGTGTGGGGCCCTGCTGAGATGGTGCTGCCCCTCTGAACTGTGAGGGGAAGCCCCTCCACCCAGGGCTGGGGTGGGGTGGAGTGGGGTACACCCCCCCTTCCCCCTGGGCCTGCCGTGAGGAGGCTCCACGCCCAACGTGGGTGGGGCTTGAACTCACAACCCAGATCTAGAGTGTTCTGCTCTACCAGTTGAGCCAGTCAGGTGCCCCTCCTTCCACGTTTGAATATTCTAGGTGCTGTCATCAAACATGTGCCTTTTCTTAGGGTTTGGTCCCTGGCAATAGAAGAGGAGAGCAAGGGACTCCATCTGCCCTTGAAAGTCAATGTTGGTGAACTCCCTGTCCAGGGCCTGACCTTTCTTTTTCTTTTTTTTTTTAAGATTTTTTTTTTTAACTATTTACTTAGGAGTGAGAGTGAGAGTATGAGCAGGGAAAGGGGCAGAGGGAGATGCAGGCTCCCCAGGCTGAGCAAGGAGCCTCATGCGGGGCTCCATCCCGGAACCCTGGGACCATGACCCGAACCAAGAGTAGAAGCTTAACCCACTGAGCCACCCAAGCATGCTTGGGTCTGCCTTTTCTTTTCTTTTTTTAAAGATTTTATTTATTTATCAGAGAGGGAGATGGGGAGAGAGCAAGCACAGGCAGACAGAATGGCAGGCAGAGGCAGAGGGAGAAGCAGGCTCCCCGCCGAGCAAGGAGCCCGATGCGGGACTCGATTCCAGGACGCCGGGATCATGACCCGAGCCGAAGGCAGCCGCTCAACCAACTGAGCCACCCAGGCGTCCCGGGTCTGCCTTTTCTTAAAGCCCCTCTACTCTGCTATGGTCCTCGCTGAGGGGCTGGCATCAGGCAGGCCTGGCTCTGCTTACCCACTTGGCCTCCTGGTCAGAGCGTGGGAGCCCAGGATGTATGCGAACTTCTGGTACGGTGCTGGGTACCCAGTGGGTTCCCTGTCACTCCAGGGGGCCTGTAGCCCCTCTCTGGGGCCAGTGTTCCCTGTGTGCCTCTCCTCACTCTTCTGGGCACACTGGCCTCTGCTCTCCTGGGATTTCTCCCCCGCCTCTGTCCCTTGTGCTTCCATTCTTCCTCAGCGTCTGCCCCCTGCACTAAATTGTGGGCTCCCAGGGGCCGTGAGCTAGTTGATGTCGCCCCCAGGGACTGGCTTAAGCCATGTGCCCGAGGACCTGCTGCTGAGTGGTTGGGGTGAACAAGATGGGTGTGTGATCGGGAGACCCTCGAAGAGGTGGGACACAAGAGGGGTAGATGCTGGGTGAGGTGCTTTATACAGACTCACGAAACAACCCCCTTTTACACTGGGGAAATAGTGGGAAGGAGGTTCAAGTTGCCCCACCTGGAAGTTGCCCTGTGTGGCCGAGTCTCCTCTGGCAAGAAGGGTGCCCCTGGGAATGGTGGGGTGTGGACGGCTAGGGCCGGGCTGGGGCAAGAGGCGCCCTGGGTCACGGCTGGCTCTTTGGCAGGTTTGGGGCAACCGTAGCCATCGGCCTGACCATCTTCGTGCTCACTGTTGTCACCGTCATCATCTGCTTCACCTGTTCCTGCTGCTCTCTCTATAAGATGTGCCGCCGGCCACCGCGTCGTAAGCACGCCCACCCCCTCCCTAGACCCCCCCCACCCCGGGACCCTGGGTGCGCAGGTGCAGAGCCCAGGGGCAGGGGGGTGTTGCTGACCAGGGCTCTGGCTTGGCTAAGCTGGAGTGAGGGGGGCTTGGTCCTGACTGAGATTCTCTTTGCAGCGGTGGTCACCACCACCACGGCCACGACGGTGGTGCACACCCCTTACCCTCAGCCTCCAAGTGTGCCCCCCAGCTACCCAGGACCGACGTACCAGGGCTACCACCCCATGCCCCCACAGCCAGGGATGCCAGCAGCACCTTACCCAACACAGTACCCCCCGCCTTACCCTGCCCAGCCTATGGGCCCCCCAGCATACCACGAGACACTGGCTGGTGAGTACCACTGCCAACGCCAACCCTGCCTGGCCCCCCACATCTCCTGCCACTGTCCCCTCGTGCTGCAGTCCTCCAGGTGCACAACCAACCGGTATCCTCTTCTGTTTTCAGGAGGTGCGGCCATGCCCTACCCTGCCAGCCAGCCTCCTTACAACCCGGCCTACATGGACCCACCGAAGACAGTTCCCTGAACATGTCCCTGCTTCTCTGGCTGCCCCTTGGGTGTGTGTGTGTGTGTGTGTGTGTGTGTGTGTGAGAGAGAGAGAGAGAGAGAGAGAAGATGGGTATGGAGGCATGGTCTTTTTCTCCCCATGCGTGGTGTTTGTGTCCCATTTGTACACGAAGCTTCTTGTGATGCCAACATGGTGGGGAGCAGTCCTTGCCAGAGTTGCTGGGACCCTACTTCATTCTCTTCCTCACTTGAAATTGTGCTCTTTCGAAATCTCAAAATTCAAAGACTGGGAGTTCTTTCCCGTACCGTCCCAGGGAGACCAGGCCGGCGGGGCTTGCCATGCCAGGACAGTGAGGCTTTTTGTGGGCAACGTGCCCATGTGTTCTGGTTTTGGTGGAGTGACAAGCCATTGTTCAAGGCCATGGCCTGTCCCCAGGGTGTGGGGTACTCTTCGAGGAACCAGAGCCATCATGGCGTGGGGGTGAGGCTTGGGGCCCGGCTAAGCAGACATCCCACAGTGCCAGAGCCTGCGCCATGCCCAGCAGAGGGTGGACAGCCTCCTGAGACCGAAACACTTGAGGCAGAGGCTCGGCCACCCGAACACAGTCTGCTTGGACTGTCCCACATCCTCCCTGGGACCAGCTGGAGGGCCACGTCCACCCACGGCTCTGGCTGCCCTGGCTGGCCACCCCTACCACAGGGCGGCAGGGCAGCCTCTGTCCACCTGCACACTCAGGTGTCCTCCCTGCAGTGTTTTTGTTTTCCTTTTAGCCAAACATTTTGCCTGTTTCCTGTTTCAAAATGTATGTGATCGTTTTTTGTGAGGCTGGACCTCCTGGGTCCTGGAAGGAAATTGGCCCACAGTGGAGAGGAACCGTCAGGCCTCTGATAGGCCCTGCTTCTCCTGACACCAGCTTCACAGAATAGCCAGAGCCTGTACCCCAGTCCACAGTGTGTCCTGGCACCTAGGGCACCTGGGCCAAGGGGCCATCTGGACCAAAGGTGGAAGGGGGCCCTAGGTGGCTGCTCTGGCCCAGACATGAATACCTCGGTGTTCCCTGTCCCTCTGTTAATATCTCACCAGATCTGTCTTAGCTTTGTACCTGTTGATGTATTTCTGAGAGTTTAGGGTCTGCACCTTTGTTTATAATAAATGCAAACATTTGGGGCTGCTGCCTTCTTTTTTCAGAGCCTGGGTGCTGGGAGTGGGCATTAGGCCATTTCCCGTCTTCATGCAACTCTTGGATTTCCATGTCTTTCCTAGACTCAGACGTCTGACCATCTTGCTAGGGAGGGTGAAGGACGGACTGTGCCATCCTCTGTGTCCCCCTCCCCAGGTCCCTGAGTGTGGGCAGAGGTACAGGTGGCTCCTCTAAGGCTGCCAAGGAGGGTAGAGGTGAGCGGCTACTCAGTGCTGGAGAGGAGGGGGTCTTTATTGGTCAGACTTTCCTCTTGGCCTACTGCCCAGGTGTAGCCAAGGAAAGCCCATACAGCATGGCTAGTGCCAAGGTGAGGAAGGCCAGCAGGCCCAGTGGGGCCAGCAGTCCCTCCTTGGGTGAGGCTCCAGGGCCCGCCACTGGAGGAACGGCCTTGAGCTTCCTGCCCTTGCCCAGGTTGGCACTAGTGTCCGTGGCTCTGGCCAGGGCTTTAGTGGCCGTGGAGGCAGATGGCCTTGGGTTGGTTCCAGCAGAGGCTGTGACCACGTACATGGGCTTGACAGTGCTGAACGGCCTGGCGTGTGCATCCACCCACTGGAGCAGGGCCCGCGGCCTCCACTGACAGATGCTGAGCAGGGCAAGGACGTCACTCTCGGCCATGTGGGAGTCCGGGGGGGCTTGGCCATACAGGCGTGTGTAGACACTGCCCAGACTGTAGCTCTTCCGTGGACCATGCTCTGAGGGGCTGGCAGCACGCTCCAGGGCCTTCAGGGCAGCAATGCTATCCACACAGAGGGCACCATCCAGAACACTAGCAAGGCCTAGTACAGCCAGCTCCGCCTGGAGCAAGGGGAAGTCATAGCGGTCGCCGTTGTGTGCCACGAGGCACCAGGGCTGTGGCTGGCGCTGCAGGAAGGCTCGGAGCAGGCCGGCCAGGTCGGCGTCAAAGCACAGTCGTCCATGTGCTGCCAGTATGGCTGTGCTTAGGCCTGTGATCTTGCTAGCTTCTGGGCTGCAAGCCTTCCCTGGAGCCACACACAGAGAGAGCTTGTCCAGCACCCGGGGTGGTGGGGGCACTGTGGGAGGCCCCTGAGTAGGGGGTGAGCTCTCCAGGGCACATCTGTGGACAGCCAGCAGGCACAGCTCCGTGACCTTGGGCTGGGAGGAAGGCAGGCCAGTGGCCTCCAGGTCCAAGAAAATGAGGGTCTGCACGGGTCCTGGGGCTGGGGCCTGTGAGCCCATGCTGGGTACCTGCCAGGAGCCTGGGGAGGAGCAGGGGTGGGGAGTTGGTGTATGAGTGCCCCAGTGGGAAGAGCTGAGGCAGGTGGGGTGGGGCACCTCAGCACATCTCTGGCCTTCTCTGCAAAGACCAGCGCTGTCACACTGTCGGTGAGCTCTAGGACCTGACCTGCTTCCAGGGCAGGAAGCCAGAGAGGGTGGCTTCCGACTCAACTGTCTTGGGGGAAGGCTTGGCTCCTCCCCTAGCACCCACCAGGTCTGGGCCTAGGTTGGCCATGAGGCTTTCCCACCCTGCCCCAACCCCATGGGGGTCCTCACTTACCGAGCAGCAGGCAGCAGCAGTGATTCGGGTCTGGCTGGTTCTTGCTGCCGGCAGTTAGTGGCGGGAAGTGAAACTTAGTGTGAGCCAGCCTATGGGCTGTCCTGAGTGGGGCCCGCCTTGTTTGTCAGGCGGCCAGGTCTGTCCCTCCCCAAGCACTACCCCCTTCATGACTCCACAGAGGCCTCCGACTTACAGCTGTGGGCCTGCTGGCTGGCACAATGCATCAGAGCCCTCATGCCATGAAAGCCCGCCGGCAGAAGGGTCGTGGTGCCCAGCCCTTTGGGGAAGCCTAGCAGCAGGGCTCTAGCCAGCCAGGGACCTCAGCTGTGGCCACCGTGCACCTCCCCGTGGCCCCACTTTCTCAGGTCTCCCAGGTGTAGGCCCCAGCTCCCAGCTGCCTCCTGCCTTGCCACACAATGGTTTCTTCCCGTGGCCTCAGCCCAAAGCGATGACTCAGGACAATTCCACAGGCTGGGCAGGGCCGGGCTTCTTCCTCAGGGCAGATTCGTTACCATGGGGACGGGTCTCAACTCCAGCCAGGCTTAGGAGGGATATCAGCCTTCCCTGGGTCTGGCTCCTGCTCCATCCCTCCCACTCAGCGTCAGACTCAGGAAACATCACAAGGCTGGGGAGTTCTCAAACAACCCTTCACTGCTTTTAATCTGATGAAGCGGAGGGGAAAATAGTGGTTCTGGTGCCACCGTGTGGCTCAATGTTCAGCGGCCTCAGCTGCAGTCCATCTCAGGGTCATCCACATCGGTTTCAGCGGCACAGAGGTCATCCAGGGCTGCCTCTGAGCAGAGAGAACAGGGTTCTACGGTGAAGGCCCAGAGGTGCTGGGCACAGGGGCGAGGAGGAAGACCCACCGCTCCTCCCCCACGCCCGTGGGAACTAACCAGTCCCTTCCACGCCCAGGCCTTGCTCCCTCAGCTACTGCAAGCAAAGTGATACAAAGGCAATTCAGACAGGGATGTTTCTGGAAAAACCATGGCTGCCAGGCCAACTCAACAGATAAAAGCAAAGGCAGCCTGCTATGCTCAGAGAGGAGCCAGAGCAGTAAGGCAAGTAGGACCCCAGCGCCAGCAAAGGCTGGAAGGAAGACTGCTGACTTAAGGCCAGGAAGTCTGACCTGTCCTTGAACTTCAGGGAAATACCGCATGCGGGCTGGACAGAGAGGGGTCCTCTTGCTGGCTTACCTTCACAGTCTGCCACGTCAGGAAGCCCTCGAATCAGCATGCTGACCCCTGGCATCACCTGGTCATACTGATGCAGGACCTCCACGCAGTGCACAGTGAAGAGCTTGTCCTTCTGGGACAGGCCATGCAGCAGCAGCACCGTGTCCCGCAGGCACCGCACCGTCCGCTTCTGCTGGTCCGTCCTCGGTGGCCCCCCGGCCCTCCGCACTGTCAGCCACTGTCTGTGCAGCATCACCGTGAGTGCTCGGACCGCCTGCAGGGAGGGCAAAGACTGAGGCCGGGTCTCAGGGCTCCGGTACCCTACTAACCTGCTTAGCTGGACAGTACCCTTCCTAGCCACGCCAGGTGAGGAGGGTTCTGAGCGGGGGCATGAGGTTTAGAAGGGGCAAGGGGCCTCTGCATAGGGTCGCCTCATCCCCCAACTGAGCTGCCAGGCCGCTGGCCCCCGTGCACTCACCTCCACGTTGCACTGGCAATTAGAGCCAGTGACTGGGGAGGAGGGGCTCTGCACACCAAGCTTAGCCAGGAGCCACACAGCCTAGAACAAGAACAGACTGTTCCATCTGTGATAGAATGAGACCCTGATCACAGTGAGGGCTTTCTAAGGCTTCTACAAGTGCTCCAGTTGCCTTAGCAACTGCCTGTCTTTACAATGGGGTCCAAGAAATGGTCCTGTGGGACCTTCCCAGGCTAGACTCAGGGACAATACCTGTGTCTCACCAGAGACCCACCTGCCTCCAGGCCCCAAAGCCAGGGTGGGCCAGTTCTCAGGCTACTCTGACAAGTTCCAGGACAGCCTGGGGTCCACCTTTATTGCTTGTGTAGTGTGGAGCCCCCCAAACTGAGGTCCCCTTGTTAGCATCTAGGTAAACTCTTGTTGCCAAAATGAATGAAAGCTCTGTTCCCCCCAGAAGGAGGAGGAACAGAGGCCCTGAGGTGTTGTGGCGGGGCAAGGGGGTGGTAAGCAGGTCACAGAAGGGGCTCTGCAGTTTTTACCTCTTGTTCTAGCTGAAGCCACTGTGTGTCCGAGGCCACTTTGTCAGGCCTTGATGTGATGTACATGTACAGCAGCAGGAGGAGACAGCCTTCTGAAAAGGACGCCCCACCTCTCACACACGGTCCCCCTTCTTACCCAGAGCCCAGGGCACAAGCTGCAGAAGCCGTCAGGAGGCCTCTGACCTGTCCCTGCTCCCACCCTCGCTGCCAGCCTGCAGTGGCAGCACCCCCCTCCCCGCCCCCTCCCTGCCCTGCTCTACCTGAGCGGGAACAGAGCTGGGGCGCCAGTTTCTCATGGTCCACCAGGAGGGAGAGGAGCTCGACAGTCAGCAGCACGCTGGGCAGGGGGCTCTCAGGGCTGAGGCACTGTGGCAGCACACGGAACACACACTGGAACCTACAGCATAGGGGCCCAGAGAGAGGGGACACTGATAACCCCATCCCACAACTCACCCTCATTCTTCACCAGAGGGAATGGGACATTTTGAGCAGGCAATGCGAGGAGGAGCTGTGGTTCAGACCTGGGTTCAAGTGCTGGCCGACTACCACCTGCTTGCTAGGACATTTGCTTCCTGTGAACCAGTGGATACTAGCCTCCACTGCCATAATGCTGTGGCTTAGAGAGGACAGGCCCTAACCGGCCACCTGTAGATGGGGGCTGCCTCCCTGTACCTGGGGTGCCTGGCTTCCACACTGCTCCTGGAGCCTTTCTACCTTAACTTGGGTGTGAAAGTTACAAGCCCACTACCCAAGGAGTGGCCAGGTTCTAGAAGTAACAAATGCAGACTTGGCTAGGGCTGGATTTTATATCACTTGCTGAGCAGACCATTTTTGAAAACGCCAGATCCTTTGTCACCACACAGGAGCAGGTGCCCCTTTGGAGCGTGCACGGGTGAGGGGCTCTGGGTATACTCTCCCCCAGGTCTCTTGGGCACAGGGAACTAGGAACTAAGTCCCGAGACAACCATCATTTGCTCAACCCACACAACCTTGTGGGGAGAGGGGCACTTTTATGTGGCCCCCTTCATGCATCATGCATCTGCAGTGTCTCATCACACACCACTGAGGGTTAAGAATATTTCTCAGTATGCCAATCAGGAAGCAAGTCCCCACTATTTGAGGTGAAATCATTTCAGAGCAGATCCTGTTCGGTGGATAAGCTCCATGTTTTCAGGCACCAGGGAGCATGGAACTTTGTGGGAAACTGGGATTTGACCTGGTTGTTACTCAATTTCATCATTAGAAGTGGTCTCTAGTCCTCATGTAAAGTCCCTGAAACTATCTGCAAGAAAAATCCATCTTTATATATGACACAGTGGTTTCCAAATTATTTTTGGATAGCATCAGCCTTTTAAAAAATTTTTTTCCAGAGCCCCCAAACATGCAAGAGAGAATAGTCTTGTTCTATTTGGAGCTGGGGATGAGACCTCTTTGCTCAAAAGCCACTGCCATCCCAGTACCCAGGAATGATCCAGTAACTGGGAATGACCTATGGCTACACCAGATATAGTAGGAAGACATGGATGGGTCTGAGGGTTAGGGTTAGGGCAAAAGTCCCTTTTATGAGACCGCTGTCTGCCTGGCTACTTGTGTTGCCCTGCAGTGTTGGAGCACATGTCCTTTGCTTTCATGCCAAGGTGAACAGGAAGCTGTGTGGTAGTGGGGTTCAGCCTGCAAGGATGTAGGAATTCTGACACCAAGAAGCACCAAGTTGGAAGTGGTGTCAGATCATGATCAAGGGCAAGTCAAGGCACTTGCCCAGCATGCTCTCTTCATTCATATTCATGTGCTTACAGCTAGGTGTAGGGATGCAGGGCTGTAAGGTGTCCCCTGAGATATTGAACAGAAGGCACCTATCTGACCTATAGTAAGCATCCCCTGACTAGCTGTTTTGTCATGTTCTTGTGGACAAGCTCAACAGGGATGGAATGATGGTCTCTCTACCAACAGGACTGGTAAGAAGTGGTTCCTGGCATTCATTCAATACCTATGAAACAAGCAACCAGCCCCTCTGAGCTAGCTCTATGCCAGACACGTGGGTAACAGCTCTGAACCCACCATGCTGCCCACAGCTCTGAGGACAACCGTTAGCATGGACCAGCCCAGCCAAAATATCCTCTAATGGAAAGCAGGATCCAGAAGTGTTTTTAGGAGGCAAGTATGCTAAGCACAGAGACTAAAAGCTTAAGGTAACTGCAGCCAGTGGAGTTACTCCTAATAGGAACTGCCTTCTTGGTGGCTTGCTGAGGAGATGGATTATCGCATGGGGGATGAGCTGAATGGTGTTTACAGTTCCTCCCAGTCTTAAGGCTCTGGAACCCCATGTTAGGATTATGACTACAGTGTTCACAAGCTAGGTTCACTATATAACCACTTCCCACAAACCTTAAGAGGAGCAAGTAACCTGTGACTTGTGCCAGAGTGGGGCACGGTGATGATGGGCAGATTCCCAGCAAGGTCAGCTTACGGGCTACCCCATACCCTCTGCTTCCTTAGGGAACCCCACCAAATTTAAATGTGGTATGATTCGCGGTCTTCACCTGATCCATGGCCCAGGTTCAAGGCTCTTGGTTCAGCCTTTGTCTGTCCTGGGGACTGGATGCTTTTCCATAGCGGCTAAAAGCCTTCTTTCATCACATGTGTCTTTTGCTTACCTGCTGTACAGAGGCAGAATTAAGCCAAATAAATCACTTCCTTGGTTTTCCTAAATCACTTTCTTGGTTCTCCTACCACCTGGCCCCACTTTCCATTACTTAAGAACTCTTTGATTGAAGCCTCAGAACATAAAACCAAGGCTTAGCACTGAGAAGTATAGAAAAGTCAAGATTGGGCAAAGTATAAGGGCCATGGGATACACCTCAAGAGGTCAGGTAAGACCCACAGAGAATCATGACCCCATGCCGTGTTATACCTGGGCAGGAAATCAAAGGAAGCATTTTCAGCTAATTTCACCAAAATCGTAAGACACTGGCTCAGGACACTGGCTTGAAGATGACCTGTTGCTGAAGAAGAGAAAGTCAACAGGTAAAGAAGCATCTTCAGTAGTGGATGCTGGCCTTGGTCACTGGCAAGCCCCTTTGGAGCTGAGGACACATCCCCATGATCTTGTCTGTGAACCAGGCTCTGGTTTCCTTCCATAGCAGCAGAATCCACCCCTGCATCGGACAGTAATTGGTGGACGACCGCTCCGCTGTGGCACACAAGGTGCTGAAGAACACTGAGGGATGCCACAGAGAAGCCTTCCAGGTTACAAAGGGAGTCCTCGAGGCTGGCCTCTCCCCCAGAGCTCACGCAGGAGGAACGTGTCGCTGAGTCCCCAGGCGCTCCACTTCTCTTGGCTCCTGCCAAATCTTGCAGAGCCTGGCAGTGTAAGCTGATAAAGAACTGTACCAGGGGGAGGAGATGCACAGCTCCAGAAAGCTGGCAGAGTGGGAAGGCCCTTCTGCTGCCCTCTGCTGTGTCTCCATCACAGGAGCCTTCATCCCGGGCAATGAGATTCAGTCCAGTGAGTGCCAGGTTCTGTGCTTCTCTCAGAGCCAAGAGGGGAAATGACCCATCGCGAGAACCTGTGGTCCTCAGGCTTGAAATCCCAGTCAAGGTACTAGCAGTAAATAAAGAAGAAAACACACAAGCATGAGATGAGAGACAAGGTCAAGGGCTTCAGTCAACCTGCCTGCCAAATTCTCTAGTTTCCCAAACTGTACCCCACCCCCGCCCACTCCTGCCATGGGCACACAGACCTCCCAGGCTGGCCAGGACCAGAAAGGGACTTGCTTCCTGGGAGCTCCTTCCTAAATGAGGTTTTTTTTTTTTTTTTTTTTTTTTTTAAATTTTTATTTATTTGACAGAGAAAAATCACAAGTAGGCAGAGAGGCAGGCAGAGAGAGAGAGGGGAGGAAGCAGGTTCCCTGCGGAGCAGAGAGCCCAACGTGGGGCTCGATCCCAGGACCCTGGGACCACAACCTGAGCCAAAGGCAGAGGCTTTAACCCACTGAGCCACCCAGGCGCCCCCCTAAATGAGCTTTTTAGGAGTCTGAGGCTTACCTGCCAAACCCTGGGGGCTGCAGCAGAGTACTTGTAGGAGCCTCAGAACAACTGCTCAGGAGGTGGCACAGACCTAGGGATGACCCTGGGATCAAAGGCTGCTTCAGGAGGAGGTTTATCAAAATGGAACCTGCAGAAGACACAGTAATTCTAGAAGGTTCTGACAAGGGAGGCCTTTTCTAAGGCTTCAGAAGGAAAAGTGAAGGTTCCTTGGACACTAACTGTCCTCAGCTCCACTGAGATCCCTGTGGGTGCTGAGGGCTCTGGGACACACCTGCTTTGGCCCCTTCTAGTTTACAGTCTTCTGGTGAAGTCACAGACTACCACTCCCCTGGACCCTCTGAAGGACTGCCTGGGGTGCTGGTTCTCAAAGACAATTCAAAGACAACCAGAGCTGTGCCAGCCTCCTGCACGAGGGGTTGGTGTTCTGGTACCTTGAGTGTTTGATCTCTGCATCCAGCTGTCAATAAGATTTTTCTGGGATTCTTCTTGCTTTATGGAGTCACTGTGGCTCTTATTCTCTACAACTAGATAAAATGTGAATCAAAACTTGAGCACGAAAGCAGAGGCATATCAGAAACTCTTGAACATAATGAGGCTTTAAACTTTTTTTTTTTTAAGTAAACTTTACCCTTAATGTGGGGCTCAAACTCATAACTCTAAGATCGGGGTTGTGTGCTCTATGCACTGGACCAGCCAGGAGACCCATCATGAGTTTAAAACAGAAACTATTCCACCTCCTCAACCATGGAAACCTTGGATTAAAACAAGAGCCAGAGCAACTCAATAACCTTCACATTTTTGCCTTTCTCATGGAAAACAGGAGCTTATTCAAGGAAAGGAAAGTTCCTTTATACTGGCTATGTTTCTGGCATGTTGAGTGGGGAGGCTTTAAAATACGCCTGCAAATTCTAGAGACACTTCTTTTCAAAAGGCGCGGCCTAGTTTCCTTTCCCTTGAACACGGCTTCTAACAAACAGAATGTGGCAGAAGTGATGCTATGGGACTTCTGCGGCTAGGCCATAAAAGGGCTGGCTTCCACCTGGCTCTCTCCGGTCGGTTAGCTCTAGAGGAAGCCGTCCACCAGGTTATGAGGTCATCCAAGTAGCTCTGTAGAGAGGCCCACATGTGGAGAACTCCGCTGCCAGTCATGTGAGTGAGCTACTTTGAAAGAGATCTTCCAGCCCAGACAAGCCTTCAGTGACTGCCGTCTCCACAGAGACAAACCGTTCCCACTGTGCTCTGTCAGCACTCTTGTTCCACAGACCCAGGAGAAATGCTCCTTGTTGTATTAAGCCACAAGTCTGAATAGCTCGTTACACAGCGATGGATGAGAGACAGACTGACTTACCCTCTCTGCCCACCAGGGACTTGTATCCTGGCTCTGTCTGGAAGGGGTGGGGAAGGGACATGTTAGCACTAAAAGACTCCTTTGTAGGGAAAGATGGTTTTCCAAACTGTGGAGAACATGCTTCTGGCTTTACAGTCACAGAAGGGCTTTTCCTAGGACTGGAAAAAGTTAACTATGAAAGCAAAGTAATGATTCTGCTAAAACCATTTAAAATACCCGGTTATAAAACTTCTAACTTATTCACATGTTAAACTTTTTGCATCTAGGTGCTTTGACCAAAGGTTTTATCTATTTTATATTTGTCATTCTTTATCAGGATAGCAGTGCAAAATTCAAGGCATTTTGTTCCAAATTGTTGAAAACCTCTTTCATCTCCATTTTCTTCTAATCACCCCAAAATACTGGCTTTAATTCTAGTACTGTTTACAATTCCACCCAAATATCTTTTTAATGTGGAACAACCTCTTATTCAATAGTCCCCAGAGGCTGAATTCAGAGATTTTCAGTAGAAAGAGCTCCTATTAAAAGGCATGTCATGTCCTGCAACTTGAAAACCAAGCCAATTCTTCGGTGCCAGGGTCTTGGTGTTAGAGAAGCAGTTTTAACCCTCTGAGTACATCAAACAACGCCAGGACCCTTCTGTTAGAGATGTGTGAAGAGGTGAGGATGGACCCCCTCTGCTCTCCTGTCTGACCTGGACTAAGCAAGGCAAGGAGAGTTCAATTTCACACCCTGCCTATTATGAGCAAAGACAGCAGAATGTTCAATACCAGAAAAAAAGATACCCTGACCCATACTGTTCAAATTTCAAGGCTGGTATCAACAGCGTGCCAGACTTCTCTGGCAGGCAGGGGGCAGGACAAGACCATTAACAAGCTGATCACATCTGCAGCAAAGGTGGGACGGTTGCACAAAGGTCCCAGGGCAGCAAATGAGAAAAAAAAGTTCCAAGTAGTTGGGACTGAAATACACTTATACCTGGGGCAAGATCAGTTATTTGAAACAAATTACATAAAAATGAAGACTGGCTCACCCCAAAAGTTCAGAGAGCATCTTTCCAGCCTTTTTAAGTCCTGAGTATAAAGTCCTACAGAGAGGAAGCCCACCTGGAGTGTGAGGCCTTTATGCTGTGATGCACCAAACCTTTCAAGCCTGATCTAAAGCACCTTCAAGGTCTTTAGGAAAGAGGATCTGTGCTCAAATGGCAAAGTTTAAATGGCCTTCATTCAAGATTAGCCTGACCTTATTCATACTTTCTATAAACCATGCAAAACCACTCTCTCTCCAGCACCATCCTTACCTGATATGGGGAATAGAGGGAGCAGCCAATTTATTTGCTCGTTCGCTGCTTTGGAGCTTTGACCTTAATTCATTCATCTCCGCATCTTTAAACTGGAGTTCAGACTGCAATGATTGGAGCTGGAAGGCAAAAGCAACATACTCCTGGTGGCCCATCATACATGCAAAATTATCTCTGGGCTTCAAATCTCAAGCTCATAACAGAAAGCAAACCATGAGAATAAGTATGAAAGTCTGATGTGACACAAATGTCCTTTCTATCAAGCTTTAGCCTTCTTCCCGAAAGTCAGCATGGTATTCTAGAAAGACGTTTTGACCCGAACTATTGCGAGGTAGTGTGTGAGGGTTCAGATACCATTTCCTCAGCCTCTCTGAACTTTAACTTATCTGTAACACAAATACCTGGCTTCATGGTTGGGGGGATTAAATAGGAAGGACGGATGTGAACTGCCCAGCCTGGCACCTGGCAAGGTGCCGTATCTTACAGTGACATGTCAACCTTTTGATGAACATAGTGGTGTACGATTCCAGGTCTTCTTGAAAGTCTGGGGAGAGGATTTGGAAATGTTGCCAAAACGCCATGCAGCACGGGGAGACCTGCTCCAGCTTACAGCCAAGAGTAAGTGCTGTGACTTTCTGGGAGCACTCTCCGTGCCAAGTATAGTACCAGTCACAGCACTCCCAGCAAGTGCAGGGCTGTTTAAATCTTACAGCAGCCCTTTTAGTTATTCCCTGGAACAGATAATGGAAATGAGTCACAAAGCTTAAGTCATTACCCTGGGCTCTCCACTCATATGTGAGAAAGCCTGGATTCAAACTCTGTTTGGTCTGCTTACAACTCCCTGGCTCTTCCATCATGCATGTGGAGAGACAACCGTTGCTGTTAGTGCGGGGCACAGGTTAGTGCTTCTTTAAAGTTTGCTAACTTGCTGAATGAATGGCAGAATAAGACCCAGGTCCTTGAGATTGAAGCCTTGGAAAGTGCTGAAGGAAAATGGTGTTATGTAAGGACACCTAGTGATTTCTCCCTGGAACAGCAGCTCCCTCCCCTGATAAATAATCATTTCCCTACCTCTGTGTGATTTAAACAGGAGCTATCATCTCTGTGGTTGCAGTGACTGGGTCAGGGACAGGCGCCTGACTCAGGTCAGACCAATCAATGAGAGCCTTGAGATGGTAGTGGTGGTGGGGCAAGTATTCGGTCTGCTTTGGAGCTATGAAATATGGGCCCAAGAGCTGCTGGAGAACATATCCTTTACCATAAGGATGGAGCCTGTCTATAGAGTAGACAGGAAAGACAAGTTGCAGCAAGGCTTAAGTCATTCAAGGCCTCCACACACCTGTTTTTTCCCAGACTTAATTATGGAAGTCAGTACATTTTCTTTTGGCCAAAGCTAGGTCAACTGAGTTTCTAACCTGCCAAAAAAGCTCTTACTTAAGCCTATTTCTGGAAAGTCTAAGCTATTGATTTGTTCCAGCCAAGACCAACTATCATAGCTACCACAGCAAAGGAGTTTCTTCTAAGTCCTTTTCCAAACCACATGCAGAGCCTGAAGAAAAGTATATGTAATTAACTGATAGCAGAAAGTATTTAAGACAAACAACTGTTGAAATCTTCCAGGAAGATTTAAAGACACTTTGGTCATTGCTTCTAACAGAACTCAGTGAACAGGCAAAAAACACTTGTTATTGTGGCCAGAACAAGGGAAAAAAAAAAAAAAGTTCACCTTTTTGGAAAATTCCTTTTCTTTGTCACCAAGTGCTTGAGTTTTCTCTTGCTCAAGAAGGAAATGTGATCTTCTCTGTTCCTCTAGCATGGATTCTGTCTGATGCAGTGAGTCCCGCAAAATTTTTATTTCTCCATTTTTAATGAGGACTTCTTCTTCCATTGCTTTCATCTGTAAATCCCAAATCAATCTTGTGAAAAGCTTACAAGGGTAAGTTACATATATACTCGTTTCAACATATAGTTGTGGAGATGGAAAAAGCACATGTAAACCATGTTCTACAGACCAGAAGTCCCCAAATACATCCATACCAACTAGATGTTGCCATGGTCCACTAGGCCCATTCGTGGAACAGTTGACATTCAGCAAGCTAGCTTAAGGACACACTGTCATTCACACATACAGATTCTGTAGGTTCTAAAAGTATTAAACAATCTGGGTCATGCACTTCACAGTTCCAGAATTTCACACTATGTTCCTAGTTTTCCTAAGGACCTAACCTACAGATGGTCATATAAACGATGTCTGCTTTTCTGCAAAACTGCTAATGAAAACAGCAAACATATGTATAAGACATATGCTATAAATTTGTCTCAGTGCTATGACAGAAAGTTTGTATCTCTTTTTGGATTGGGTGTACACTGTTTCTTTTCTTGCCTAGTTGTTAGGAATCTCAGGATTTGGTTTCTTTCAGTCTGAATTTTCTGGCTTTCCCCAGCCTTCCTCCATTTTGTGGGGCTGAATCTTGAACCCTTGTTTTAAAGCATTTACATATCTTACTGTACAATGCTTTACAACACATGCATAAATGATTAAATTAGCTATAAGAACCACAAGTTAAGTCACTTACCTTTTCTTTAAGTTCTTTGTATTGTGCCTGAAGTACTTCTAATTCAAAATTATCTTGAACTGGAACAAATTCTCTGTTCTTCCCTACAGGAGTTTTTGACATCCCATCTAATCTGGGGACCTTATGAACATCTGTAAAAAACAGTTCCCATATACTTTTCAGAATCCAACATTTTCCCACAGCACTGTCGATCAATGCTGAAAAGAATCACTCTTGAAAGCAAATTAGAGAAAGTTCTAGTAAGCAATATAGTTATTTTCCAACCTAAGGAATCAAACTCACAAATGATCCTTATAAAATAACAGATCCTGCCACTCCCCTCAACCCCCAATTTTAAGAGTCTCATCTGAAGGCTGAAAACATGTTGTGCGGACCTCACTGATCAGCAGTTGGTGATCTATTTTTCAACAATATTTACTGAGCACCTTTATCTACACCAACACCTACACCTACTGAGCACCTGGCACAATCTAGTCTCTAAAGGTACAGCAGTTAGCTTAATGGTTCCAGTCCTTACACTCACAGAGCTTATAGAACATTCAAAAAGATTCACACAAATGCAAAATTACAACTGTGATAAGAGCTGCACAAAAGAACAAATATAGGAAAGCCTATCCGAAGGGGATTTGATCCAACAGGAATGACTGGAAGTCTTCCCAAGAAAGTGATGACTGAGCTCGGAGCTGAAGAATGAGCAGAATTTAAGCAGATGAGGAGGAATGGGGAAATGGATGAAAAGAACACCATGTACAAGAAATAGCAAGGAAGCAGGGAGAATTCAAGAAATGAAGGTCGTGTAGCTTAAACTCGGAAAGAGTGGGAAAGGGCCAGGCCATACTAGCCCTGCAGGCCATGTTAAGAACTTTGATCTTTTTTTTTAAAAAGATTTATTTATTTATTTATTTATTTGACAGACAGAGATCACAAGTAGGCAGAGGGGGGGGGGCGGGGGGGGACAGGCTCCCTGCTGAACAGAGCGCCCGATGCGGGGCTCGATCCCAGGACCCTGGGATCATGCCCTGAGCCGGAGACAGAGGCTTTAACCCACTGAGCCACTCAGGTGCCCCTCTTTTTTTTCCTTAAAGATTTTATTTATTTATTTATTTATTTGAGAGAGAGAGCGAGCACAAGTAGAGAGGAGCAGGGAGAGGGGGACAAGCATATTCCATGCTGAGCACAGAACCCAATGGGGGCTCGATCTTATGACCCTGAGCTGATATCAAGAGTCAGAGGCTTAACCAGCTGAGCCACCCAGGTACCCCAGGACTCTGATCTTTATAATAGAGGCAGTGGGAAGTCATTAAAGGGCTTCAGTAGGGATGTTCACTTTTATCTGTGTGAGCCACAGCCAGATTTGAGTTCTGCAAAGATCACTCTGGCTGTGGTGTAAAGTCTGACTTACAGGGAGTCAAGACTGGAAACAGGGAGAATTTAGCAGATTATTGTCCAGACAGAAGGAGTGATTGTAGCATAGATCAGGGAGATGGTAGAGATGATGCAAAAAGGATGGATTCCCGAGGTGGACTAAGAAGGTAAAGTTATAGGATTTGGAAAGGAATTAGATGGTCAAAGAAAGGGAACTGTTGCCTTGTGCCATCTGATGGAGAGTGGTGCTAGTCACTGTTGTACAGAATATTTAGTCATTAATGAACATTTTCTGAATGTCCACTCTGCCAAATGCCGCGCTGGCAATAGTGGAGAATGACAGGGTTTCCAGGAGGTGAATGTGTGAGATTTAAGATACCTGTGAGATATCCAAGTAGAGATGCAAGGTGCCCTCAAAACTTTTATCTTTCTGTGAGCTCCACAAGATTTCATACCTTTCTCTAGCTAGAAATGTAAGCTCCTGAAGGAAGGAGCTTTTTTTTTGTCTTTTGTTAATTGCTAAGTATGTTGCAGTTCCTAAGGTTTTCGGCACCTAGTACAACTTACTGGTTGTATAAAGGAATAAATCTCTTTCATCTCTTGCCTGGCCAGGCCCCTCTCTTATGTTCTTGCGGCCCAAGCGGAGGTGGGGGTTGGTGGGGGCGCAGTGGTAATCATTAGATCTAGAGCCTCCCAAACCCTTCACAAGAATGAGTTCCCATGTGTGGGTATGATTCTGGTGGTGGTGGACGTGTTCTAAGGATCTCTGCTTAGAACCAAGAACTTCGTGGCCCAAACTTTATAAACTAAAATGTAACCTAATTTTCCATATTTCAAATCGGCTGTCTGACATTCTTGATCCATTTCTCCCCGAAATCAAAAGACCTTCTGAGATACAACCACTGCTTAAATGAAGCCATTCCTGTATTTTTAGGAGGGCAGTGTGGGTGCAGGACACCGGGACAGCGGTCTCTGTGGGGTGCCGAAGCCACAGCCATCAGGGAGGTCTGGCGAGGTCTGCACCACCCTCCGGGGAAAGGCCCCGAAGCGCACTCACTGGACACGTCCCGAGCAGCGGCCGGGCACTGGCTCAGGGCCTGCGACGCGAGGGTGTCGAGTTCCTCCAGGTCGTCGGCAGTGAAATCCCCGTGCGCGCCGAACGGGTCTTCGGGGTCCGGGGCGGCGGCCGCTGGGAAGCCCCGGGCTCGCTTGGTCGGAGGGTGCCCGGTGCTGGGCGGAGGGCCAGGGCCAGGCGCCGGGAGCCCGCTCCGCCTCCTGCTGCTCGGCGCGGGGGTTCCAGCCATGCTTCCGCCGGCCACTGTCCGAGAGCACCCGAGGAAGGCCTGGTCGCCGCGAGGCAGGATCGCGGACCAACCGCCCGCGCGCCGCCGCTCTCCTCAGCCGCTAGGGCCACGCCCCCGAGCCCACGGGCCAATCGGCTCCAGCCAGCGGGCGCGGAAGAATGACCTAATCCGAACGCGTCGCCGTGCTCCGCTGAGAGCGGGCTTTTCTCGGTGGAGTCCCGCCCCCCAGTCCATCTCTGCTGGGCGCTGTGGTACCGGTGGCTGGGTCTCCGTGGGTCTCCGTGGGTCTTCGGCGGGATGTGTGCTGCGCGGTCCACGTTACCAAGGGGCGGGGCCGAGCCTTACCAGCCTTACAGCGCCGGTGGCTCTGCGCCCCCTCCGCGCAGCCGCGGTGGAGTCTGCCCTGACATTCACACGTACACTTGTGAATCGTGACAGGCAGCGTTCAGGGGTTTGGTCTCTATGACTTCGCTGTTTTCCTCCCGCCGGACTCACCTCTCACATACCCAGAGGTCCTCTTGAGGAGGCGTCTGGGAGAGTGGAGTTGGACGGAGTATGAATACAACTTTTGTGAGGAGGTATCTTTGAGAAGAGTTAATGTTTTGAGTGTGTGTATTTGAGATAGGTCTGGAGAAGAAAGGTCACAGAGAAGGGGTGATCCTGAGAAGAGTGTGCCTGTTTTGGAGAGTGTGGGAACTAACTCTTCAGGCTGTTGGCATTCATTCATTTCTCTGAGAGCGCCTGAGCGGTTTTGTCTTAAGCGCAGGTCATAAATGGACGAGGAGGCTCAGGAGGTCAAGAGACCTCTTGACCCTTGCCCCTTGAAAGTGGCACCTGGGCTGCCCTCCAGTTTGAGTGGGAGTGACTGACTTAGCAAGGAGACTGGCATACAAGTCTCCTCAGACGAGAATACAACACTGACATGGAAGCCACACAAATGCCAGGTAGGTGTTCCTTGTGGCAAAGAGAGGTTAAGCCTTCAAAGAGGAGCAGGACTTGGGCACCTGACAGGGTATTATTGGGGAGCAGTAGTGTGCAGGACAGTTAGCGGGTACAGGGTGTTAGAGAGTAACAGAGGTAAGACTCTACTGTTGCACACTCAGTACCAAACTTAGGTTTTAAGTGTCCTATGAATGTTTATGGAAACAGTGAATGAAGGGGAGATGGTTGTCGGGGTGTAGATCTTGAATATCAGAGTTTAGTTTTTGAGACAACTAGTAGGTTCCCTCAGTAGGCCCAAATGTTGAACACTTTTCTTAATTATGGCAGGTCTCTGGTCTTGTGAAGAAAGGATTGTCCTTCGTTTGTCAGGAAGGATTAGGTTCCACCAGAGTAGCAGGCAGCGGCGTGGTGTTGTGCTGGATCTTGGGGGTTGTTCTCAGCACAGCGTGCTGGCACTTGATCTTGGGAGTTCTTCTCAGCCCCACAGGGAATGCCAGAAGTCCAGAGTGTGCTGGCTGTGCAACTTTCCAGAAGTGGACCAAGGAGGGCCCCCCCTTATTAATATCAAGTACCTTAGTCATAAAACGGGCTTCAATCTATTAAAAAACCTTTTCCAGTTTTGACTTAGCAAAATCTGACTAGTTCTAGAGCCCTTCTTGAAAACAGGCTATTAGAGAAAGATGAGCACTATTAGCATAATTTCCAGTGATATGAAGAGCTTGGAGGGGAAATCCAGACTTGTGCCACTGAATTGTTCCAATATATATGCATTTAGCCTCTGCCTCCTCCAGTTTACTCCTCCTGGAGTCAAAGGTGATCATCAACAAATATAAAGAGAAAAAAATAAAGGTAACAGACAACTGGGACCACCACTTTATAGACAGTGGTAAGGGAAAAGCTCACTACTGTGATGTTTGAATTCTCTAAAGGAAGAGAGGCAGTCTCCAGAAT
This sequence comes from Mustela lutreola, assembly GCF_030435805.1. Taxonomy (NCBI): domain Eukaryota; kingdom Metazoa; phylum Chordata; class Mammalia; order Carnivora; family Mustelidae; genus Mustela; species Mustela lutreola. The sequence goes on along the minus strand of NC_081291.1, from coordinate 18,386,159 downwards.
ACACAAGTGACAGGCAGAAGGAAGAGTTAGTAAGAACAGTGAGCCAGCTTGCTTACAATGTAGACCACTGTGGCTCAAGATGATCAGGGGATGAATGGTATCAGAAGGTAGGGAGTGGCAGCCACATGCCTGACTGGTCATTGTGGGGACTCAATTTTGCCCTAAGAAGCCACTGAGTTCTGAGCCAAGAAGAGACAAAGTGTAACTTTGTGGTTTAGCAGGGACACTCTGCAGCCTGAATGAAGGTTAAACTGTAGGGGAGAAAGGGTAGGGGACAGGAAGATAAATGTGGATGTGACCACAATAACCCAGGTGAGGGATTTTAGGTCAGAATGGGGTGTGTGGGGGGTGATACTGGAGGAAGTATGCAGAGGCCATATTTAATTTGCTGATGGGTCAAATGTGGGGTTTAAAGCATGGGAACCTAGGAAGGACCTTTCTGAATCCCTAGTGTAAATGCAGACCTGGAGGCTTCAGAGTAAGCTAGGTTCTTAGGAACTTTCAGAATCTTTCTCCTTTCCTATTTTATTCCCTTTATAATGCATATTGTATGTATTAATGTTGCTTCTCTCCCATAACAGAGAAGTTCCTTGACAACAGGAATTGCCCTCTGGTACACGTGCAGCATGTAATTAGTGGACACCTGACTTGAAAGACGAATAATCCCATTACAACAAATGGACTGTATCATTGCAACATGGATGTCCTCATAGAAAGAGAACTTTTTTCCTCCCCAAAAGTACAAATTCGTTCATTAACCTCATGTAATATATTCCATCAGGCATACAATGATACAAAAACAATAACCACTTCAAATGCATTGGTTTAATTCCAGGTGACACGGAGTTCAGGATAGAACCAAGACTGAAGAGCACACATTGGCAGGATTCCTGGCTAGTTTCACTCTGACCTCAGAACTAACACAGAAATGACTGAGTGACAAAAAATAAAGAGAATATGAGCCACTGTATGATTGTTTTATTTTTTTTTTTTACAAAAGTTTATTCTTAAATGTACAACAGGATCTAAGACAACACTTCATTCCAGCTATAGATAGCAACAGATGCCATGACAGGGAATCCAGATGTTTAAACAGGAATGGAATTAAGGATCATCATTGCCTCGGGCACAAGAACAGCTTACTTTTTGCCAGATTTCTTAATTCCACCTGTGGCTGCAAAAGGAAAAAAAAAGTCTCAGCTAAGGAAAAATATACTCTTTATGGCAGAAGTGCTGGGGGTCTGATATGGATCCTAGAAAGGCTCAGCTCTTGTGCCGGATAATCTTTTTGATACAAGCACGCACAGGGCTTTACCAACAGTCTATGTGGGATAATACTTGAATGAGGATGAGGCAGGGGCACAAATAATGGCTGTGCACTGGCCTCGACCTACACTATTAAATATTTCACACACTGGCTCATTTAATCCCCATCCCCCATCAACCCATTTTCCAAATAATGAAATCTCAGGGAGGTGTTGTTCAAAGATATAGGCTGGTCTACAACAAATCCAAGATTCCACCTTGGGCAGTCTGATGTCCAATTCCACTTTCTCAACTGCCACATTACACATTACTAGATTATGATCCTGGGGTGTGGTTATTCAGTATCTTTATTTTATTCAATTTACATTTGACTATTTGGCACACATAAATAACTTAAAAAATAGTTACAAAATTAAATATGCCTAACGCAATAATGAAGATCCTAAATGTCTGACAAAATGAACCTTTAAAAAATGAGAGCTTAATGAGTGAAAAACAAGTAGTATAGGATTTCACTAAAGACTGACATTATCCCTATACACAATCACAGATTAAAGGAAAGTACAAAATACCTCACGATCCAAAAAGGAATCACAATACCTAGATCTCAGCACTGTGAATCAAACCAAATGCACTGGAATAGAAGCCTTGCGAAGCCCTGGACAACAACACTCCCACCATTCTAGCCTCCACCAGGGCACGGGGTGGCTGAGTGGTCCCATAGGGCACAAATAACTACAGAAGAAACTGTTAACTAGTTTGACGAATGTAAACAGCATCTATGAAGCACAGAAAAGTATTTGGGCTGTTGGGCTTGAAAAATCTTTTGATATGTAAGCGATTCTTTCTACATAATGAAAAGAGGCAGAATGGTTGGTGGGGGAATTAGATTAAAAAAGCATATAGCACAATAACACATTAAGAAGCTTGGGCTCTATGTTCAGGCGCACCCGTAAGTGAAGACTCAGGATGCAAAAGAATTTACTAGAATTAACAATATGAGCGATGAAGTCAAGAAATGTTTTAAGCAAAAACAGTGAAATACGAATTTGGGGCAAGAACTAGCGGACAATATTTGGAAATTCAACTCTACGACTTTGTGTCTAAGGTACATGAATTTCGGTATTTCCATTTCTGCCGCTTCCCCAGAGACAGACCAGACTGCCTGGAAGAAAAGGGATTTCATTTCCAAAGCTGGTCTGGCTCCCTCCCCTTCCCGCTGCTGCGAATCGAAGCCTGGCGGGGTCGGTCCGCCGTAGCGGACGCGAGGACCTCACCAATGAGGCAGGAAATGGACCAGGCTGATTGATGCTCAGAGCGTTAGCCCAGCTTGAGCTCACTCTACTCGGCCCTCACTTACCCAGGGGACCCTTCCCCGCGGCCTTCGCTTTTAGCTCCTCGAGTTTCTTCTGCTCCTCCTTCTGTTTCTGCTTGAATGCCTTATCTTCCTAGGGAGAGGCAGACAGGGTTCACGCCAGGCAAATTTCCCAGTCCCTCCGCACCCACCCACGCCTCCGCGCTCGCCCTCACCTCGTCCATCTCCTTGGCCTGTTTCTTGGGCTGCTTCAGGGGCTTCTTCTTGCCACCTGTGGGCGACACAAGCATGCTCAGTTCAGTCCCCACCGGGCCCTGTCCCTCTCTGCCCTGCCACCACCCCCGCACACTCACCTTCGCGGCCGGACATGGCGCCTGCCGCCCCTTCCCCAGACCCTGCCACCGGAAGCGGAGCTTCCCTTCCCACCCCCGGCGCCTATACTTCTACGCGAGCCCTCTGATTGGCTCCTAGTCAGGAAGCTTCCCTCCCGCTGCCGGAAGCAACTCTGGGGGCGGGCATTAAAGGGTCAGAGATCTACTGAGTGGCGGGCCCTCTGGGTTGCAGTTCCCGCGTTGGGTCGCCAGGTACGAGGTCGGGGTTGGCTTGCCGGAGGAGGGTCCGGAAGCCAGGAGGGGTGCTTAACCGGAAGGTGCTAGGCCTGGGACCGTGCAGGGGGAAAGCATTGGGGGTAGAACGAAGGGCGCGTGCTGAAGCCGTGAAGTTCCGCGCGTTCCTGGAACCGAGGAAAGGACGCGTGGGTGGAGAGAGATCGGAGGGAGGTGACAGAAATGTGGGCGGGGGCTAGATCTCTGGTCGTAAAGTTTTGGAAACCACCGGAAGGAGTTTGGATTTTATCATAGAGCCGGCTTATGACTTTTTGCAAATTCTGTTAATTCATTTAGTACTTTTTTGTTGAGTATGTACTATATGCAGATAGTATTATAGGCACTGAGGATGCAGCAGTGAACAAAACAATGCCTACCCTGGCAGAGCTGACATTCTAGTGGGTGAGACAGCCCTTAAGCAAAGTAAGTAAGTGAAACATATCGCAGGTCATGTACGTAAGTGCATGGAGAAAAATAAAGCAGACAAAGTGGGTAGCGTGCTGGGATGGGAGGGCATGGCAGGGACATTTGAGCAGGACTTGGAAAAGAGAAGGGAGCAAACTGAGCAAACTGCAGATAGCAAGCCGCTGATGTGAAGATCCTGCTGTGGGGATAGCCTCATGTGTTCCAGCAACACCAAGAAAGTCCATGCATGGTAATTACCTGAAGGATGTGCTAGCTAACTTTATTGTGGTACACGTTTAGCAATTTATATATCTGTCAAGTGTATTGAGTCATCGCGTGTGTATCTTAAACTTACACAGTGCTATATACCATTTATATGTCAATAAAGCTAGGGGGAGTAAGGTCCATATGATTGGAGGAGAATGAGAAGATTGAGACCCAGGAAGTGGATTCCCTGGAGACCATGGAAAGAATTTTGACTTTTACATTAAGATAGATGAGGAACCATTGGAAAGTTTGAGCAGAGAGAGACATGGTTTGGGTGTGTGTGTGTGTGTGTGTGTGTGTGTGTTTTAAAGATTTTATTTATTTATTTGACAGAGGTCACAGGTAGACAGAAGGAAGCAGGCTCCCCGCTGAGCAGAGAGTCTGATTCGGGCCTCGGTCCCAGGATGCTGAGATCATGACCTGAGCCGAAGGCAGAGGCTTTAACCCACTGAGCCACCCAGGTGCCTGGGTTGTGTTCTGAAAGGACTACTGACTGCTTTGTTCACCATAGACTGTAGGGGCTAGAGTAGAAGCAGGGAGACATGTTAGTCACTAGGACAAGGTGGTAGCAGTGGCAAGGATAAGAGGGGGGGGGATTTTGTTTTTAGAAAGGAAGTAGCATCTGCCAATGAATTGGATATGAGGTGGGAGAGAAGGATGTCGGGTGATTTGAGGGTTTTGGTCTGATTTGGACTTGAAGTTTCCATCAACCAAGATGGAGAAGGCTGTGGAAAAGGCAAGTTGGAAAGGGAAGTTAAGATCCCCAGTCTTCTAAGCAGAGATGTGGATTAAGCAGCTAGGTAAACGAGCCTGGAATCTACAGGAGAGGTCTGGGCTGGAAAAATCAGAGCATAGTTGATAGTTTTTTAAAGTAATGGTTTTGGCAGGGGGGAAGGGTGGGGGGCACTTGGCTGGCTCAGTCAGTGGAACGTGTGACTCTTAATCTTAAAGTCATGAGTTTGACTCCCACGTTGGATATAGAGATTACTTTTTTAAAAAAGCAATAGTTGGGGCACCTGGATGGCTCAGTGGGTTAAGCCTCTACCTTCGGGTCATGGTCTCAGTGTCCTGGGATCAAGCCCCGCATCAGGCTCTCTGCTCAGCAGGGAGCCTGCTTCACCCCCCACCCCCACCCCGCCAGCCTCTCTGTCTACCTGTGATCTCTCTGTCAAATAAATAAATAAAAATCTTTTTTAAAAAAAGTAATAGTTTTATCGAGATACAACTTACATACCATACAATTCACTTATTTAATGTGTACAGTTCAGTGGTTTTAGTGTATTCACAGTGTTGTTCAACCATCACTATAATTAATTTAATAACATTCTAGTAGATGGCTTTTAAAGACATGGGACTGGATGAGAGAGGAGTCCGAGGACCCTGCCCTGCAGCACTCTATGTGGAGAGGTTCAGGAGATGAGTGGGGCCGAGTGTAGAAGGTATTTCAAGGAGGAAAAAGGTGGCATGAGTCCCAGGCTACTGATAGGCCAAGTAAGAGGAGGATTGAGATCTGATCACTGGATTTAGTAATGTGGACGTGACCTGGACAAGAGCATTTCCAGTGGCATGGTCGTTTCGAGGGCTGCATCAGAGAGGGCTTTCAGAGAGGATGGGAGAAGAGGAACTGGAGAGAGCAAGTGCTCACAATCCATCAAGGAGTTTGGCTGTACAGAGGGGCAGAGAAGTGGGGCTATTGCTGGAGGGATGTTTGATCAATTAGTAGTGTCAGCTGGGGAGGGCGCACGGGACCTGGGGCACAGCTTGGTCTTCCTAGAGCATGAATTCTTCATCCTGAAGAGCAAGAGAGAAGGTGGAAACTGGACAGACACTGGCAGGTGGGAAGGTACGGTAGGAGATTAGAGAAATTGTCTTCCAATTTTTAAGTATTGTCTTAGTGAAAAATGAAGCAAGTCATCAGCTGCACGTGAGGAAGAGGTACAGGTGATGGAGGTTCTTAGGATGGGCAGTTGGTAGGAGACGGTCACCTGGGTAGAACTGGAGAATTGATTTGGATGGGCAAGGTTCTGAACTTGGCCCTCAAGACCCTTGTTAAAGTGGCCTCTGTTTACCTCTTCAGCCTCTCCTCTGCCCACTCTCCTTTCCTCTGCTGTCTTCCAGCTACACCGGCTGCCTTTTAGGTTTTAGATGACCCCATATACCTCTCCACTTTGCCCCCTCTGGCAGGGACACCTTACCTGTGCTGACTGAAGGCCTGTGAGATGTTTGAGTCGGGAGAGGCTGGGTGGGTGAGAGGAGGGACTGGAACAGAGGAACAACTTGAGTCCTTTCCTCACACAGCAACGTCTCTGCTGTGACCAAGCTTATGTTGTAGCGAGGGGCTTGGCAACATGCGAAGAAGGCAAATATGTGTCTGATGGAGACAGATAAACCTGGTGGCCCAGGAGGAAATGGTCAAGGAAGGCTTTGCCATGAGGTGGATGTCTGAGCCAAGACCTAGAAGTCAGGGTGAGCCGCCTGGAGCTGAGGAGGAAGCAGCAGGGTTGGGCTTCGCGTGTTTGGGTGCCTGTAGCGGAGGTCAGGGGCAGAGAGGGGGAAGGGGATGACGGTCAAGAGGAGCGGGGCTTATTGCCCACTGGCGGGACTGGTGTTCATAGTAAGTGAGATGGGAGCTGTCGGGGGTGCAGGGGGGCTTGAACCAAGGCTATGCAATGATGAATTAACAGAGCCTCAGGTTGTGAGCAATGGCTCTGAGCAGCAGGGAGGAAGCCAGGACAGACAGAAGGACGTAGCTGTCATCGCTGCCAGGGTTGGGTGACCCTCCTGGCTTCCAGGAGTGGGCAGCTGGTAGGGGAGGAGCTGAGAAAGGAGGCTGAGAAGGTTGGAGGAAGCTGAGAGGGGTAGTGACTTCAAAAAGACAGGGTGTTGAAAGCTGCAGAGATTTGGAGAAGAAATCTGGGAAGCGCTTGCTGAATCCGGCAAGGTAGAAATTTTGTGGGGTTGGAGGGGCAGGGAGCAGCCTTGAGGTGGCATGAGATCAGGTTAGAATGGGGGCAAAGGAAGTAGTGACAGCTGAGGTGGACACCTTTCTGGTGAGTTGCAGAAAAGGACGGGGCTGTGCTTGGTGGTGCTGCAAGTCTGTGTGCTTTGCTTTGCTCTGGAGTCCACCCACAGAATTGTGGGGTCACAGCTCAGTGCAGTGGGTGCTGGCCTTGAGGCCTCCCAGGCTAGCTCAACCCCTGGGTCATGGATGTTGTGTGCTTTCTCAGGCCTTAGGGATGGGGTCCGGTAGTTAGGGGGCGGCACCAGCTTGGAAGCAGTGTCACAGCAATGTCCCCTTCTGTGGCTCTCAGCTCAGACCCGCTTTGGGCAGGAGGCATGTCCCTAGTCAGGCAAATTGTTTTCTAGAAGGCCTGAGCTTCTCCAAGCGCAGCACAAGAGGGAGGAGGCTGGGATGCTGTGGGCTGATCTCCGTTACATCCACAAGCCACTTTCTTCATCCCTAGAGCTTCTCCAGTCTTCTGTCCACAGCTCCTACTGCTTTTCTCTCTGGCCTGGTTGTTTGGCCACTAGGTGTCACTCTTACAGCCAGAGTCAGTACTTGAGGGCTGGGGGCGGGGGGGGGGCGCTGGCCAGAGGAGGGAGTGCTGGCCCAGGTGTGCTGGGAGCATGGGTCACCTGACCTGGCCTCTCTGGGGGTCCTCAGCGTCCTGGCTGCTCCTGGGCTTAGGCAAGGACTGACTGGGTAATGGGAGTCTCCCTGTGCTCTTTAGGTAACAAGAAGTGGGTGTCATTGGGGCCCATGCATCAAAGCAAGGTTGAAAAGAGAAAGATTAAAGAAACCTAACCTGTAGAGCATGACTGAGGTTGGAGAGGCGGGAGAAAGCTTACAGAAGGTGAGGATTGTGACATGGAGCTGGGAGCCTGGACAGCCTAGGCTCAGAGCACATAGGAGAAGGGCTCATGTGAACCTAAGAAAAGCTCTCCTCTGTAAAAAGATCTGGGCGTTTTGTTTTGTTTCCTTTTTCTCCTGGAATTACCTTTTCAGAGGACTGCCGAGGAGGGAGTTTTCTGCCTTGGGATATGAACAACCTGTGTCCTCGAACATAGAGCAAAACTCTGCTTCCCCAGTGCTGTGGCCCTTGGTGTCTGGACTGTTGTTTTTTTTTTTTTTTTTTTTAAAGATTTTATTTATTTACTTGACAGACAGAGATCACAAGTTTGCAGAGAGGCGGGGAGAGAGAGAGGGGGAAGCAGGCTCCCCGCAGAGCAGAAAGCCCAATGCGGGGCTCGATCCCAGGACTCTAGGATCATGACCTGAGCCGAAGGCAGAAGCTTTAACCCACTGAGCCACCCAGGTGCCCCTGGACTGTTGGTTTTGATGGCCTTTTACGGAGATCTTTCCCTGAAACCCCCCTCAGTTCCAGTTTCCCGGGAGTCTTTATGAACCTCCGTGGGGTTTTGTCAGCATGGGCACAGCTCAGGTTTGAGAATTTGCTTTGACATTAGCAGACAACCGGGCACCAGGCTTCTCATCAGAGTCGCAACAGAGACCTGGGGGATGTGGGGAAGGTGGGTGGAATGGGAGCGTCTGAGGGAGGTGGAAGGCATGATCTCCTAAATATCGTCTTCCCTGCCCTGTTCTCCCCTGAGTTGTCTGGGAGCACCCATGGCTGTAGTGGCTGCAGTCCCCCGGCACAACGGAGTAACGCTCAGTTTGGACTCCTCTACTGATATTTGTTCAGAACTGCCTCTGGGCCCTACAGTCTGACTCAGGCCCAGCCTTTCTCAGCTGGGAGCTGATCTGTCTGTCGTCCCCCCACCACAGATCTCCTGAGGAAAAGGCGCAGCACCGCATTTACCACTCGGCACGTCATGGGTGTGCGCTGCGTGCTTGTGCGGAGAGGCCTCCTTGGAAGGGACCTCTTCATGACCAGGACTCTCTGCAGCCCAGGCCCTCGCCAGCCCAGAGAGAAAGGACCTGAGGAGGTGGCCCTGGGGCTGTACCACCGCCTCACCGCCCTGGGAAGAGCCCTGGGGCACGACATTCGGCAGCGAGCGTCCTCCACGGCCACAACCTGGTGGGACAGATATGAAGAGTTTGTCGGACTCAATGAGGTTCGCGAGGCCCAGGGAAACGTGACTGAGGTGAGGATGGAAGTTGGGGTGCTGGGCCCTGCCTTCTGACTCGGGAAATGTGGCCTGAGGTTTCTGCCAGATCATCACCAGCCACACGGTCCTGGGAAGCCATGCCCGCATTTGCCTTTTCTCAAACGAATACTATTCACAGAGGGATTTGACTCGTGTCTCACGTGACACCTGGGTTTGATAGCTCCACCTGGGGTGGAGCTCTCTGTGTAACCATGTTCTCCTACCCTGAAAACGGGTTTCTGCGTACCGGTCAGTCTCCAGCCATTGATATCCATTGTGTTAGGCCAGTGGACACTTCCCACGCGGGCTCTTCGGGGTTGTTGAGGACGTTACGGTGTCCTCAAAGCCCTGTGTGGAATTAGAACAGCCCCGGTGAAGGTATAGGCCCAGGGCCAGGGCAGCATCATACGCTGAGCTGGAAAGAACTGCCTGTGGCAGCCGTTGGTGGTAGTGGAAACGCCTTCTGTCACCTCTGTTCCTGCTCCTGCCTAGTGCATACCAGGCTAGTGAAGAGGCAAGAATCTGGGGTTGGTGGGAGGTTTTGAGGCACCCTACTGTCTCTCCCCCTGGAGGTCGTGACCTTGCTGAGCTGGTGTTTCTGGGTCTGTAACATGGAACATGGAGGTCACGGCCCTGCCTCGTTGTGAGATCCAGCTAAGATAACGTACGTGGAGCAGCTCAGGAACCTGGGTTCCACTTCTTTATGGTTTGCATCAGACTAGAGTTGGCTGGATTTTGTGTGTAGTGTTCCTTATTTCCCAGTTTCTCAGGAGCACATTATTTCTACTTGAATGGATAAATCTGCAGATTCTGATGGGTGTGGCCCCGGGGCTGCACTTTGAGGACTGCTGGGTGAGCCAGGATTTTGTGTCTGAGGGACTCCTTTCCACCCTTTCGCACCGACACCCCACTCACCTCAGCCACAGCTTGTTGGGCACGGAGCTGAGCCTGTGTGGGTATGGAGGGAAGCGCAAATGGCCTCCCTCGTTCCCTCTGCAGGCAGAGAAAGTGTTCATGGTGGCGCGAGGGCTTGTCCGAGAGGCTCGGGAAGACTTGGAAGTTCACCAGGCCAAGCTGAAGGAGGTGAGGGACCGCTTGGACCGCGTCTCCAGAGAGGATAACCAGTACCTAGAACTGGCTACGCTGGAGCACAGGATGCTGCAGGTACAGGCAGCTCGGGAGGCAGCCCCTCCTCTCCGGGCAGGGGCCCTGGCCTGGCAGGTCATGGAGGGGCAGGGTGGGAACACTCACTAGCCTGTGGTCAGAGGTCTGGTGAGGAGGTAAACCTCCTCACTGAGCCCCAGGCTTCTGGACCCTATCCACCAACTTCGTCCTGGAGTTAGCAGTCCAGGGCAGTATAATCTGGGTCCCACGGAGGGAGCACCATGGAGGAGGGACTGGCCCAGAGAGGACATTCTGTAGACCCAGCACTGCTGGGTTAGAAGGTAGTACGGCTCATCTTGACCACCCGCCATTGCTTTGCTCCCTGTCCTGACCAGGTTTACTCTGCCTTCGGTCACCCAGCGGGTTTACGGAGCAGGGGTCTATGCTGGGCTGAGGTTGGGCCCCAGGAGCGTCTGCTCGTGGCTGCTGCTGCAGGGCCCCCTTGCTGCTGTGTAACACAGCTTTTGCTTCTGCAGGAGGAGAAGAGGCTTCGTGCAACCTATCTGCGTGCCGAAGACTCAGAGAGAGAGAAGTTCTCCCTCTTCTCTGCGGCTGTGCGGGAAAGTCACGAGAAGGAGCGCACTCGAGCTGAGAGAACCAAGAACTGGTCCCTCATTGGGTCAGTCCTGGGGGCCCTGATTGGCGTGGCTGGCTCCACCTATGTGAATCGGGTACGGCTACAGGAGCTGAAGGCCTTGCTCTTAGAGGCGCAGAAGGGCCCTCTGAGCCTCCAGGAGGCCATCCGAGAACAGGCATCCAGCTACTCCCTCCAGCAGAGGGACCTCCACGACCTCATGGTAGACCTAAGGGGCCTGGTACGAGCTGGGCCCGGGCAGAGCCCTGGGGCCCAGGCAGGTACTTCCCCCACCCGAGACAGAGACACAGATGTCCTTTCAGCCGCCTTGAAAGAGCAGCTCAGCCATTCCAGGCAGGTCCGTTCCTGTCTAGAGGGTTTACGAGAGCGGCTTGATGGCTTGGAAAAGACGTTCAGCCAGACGGCTGAGGTGGTTCAGCTTGCAGAGGCTGCGGTGCATCCGGGCCTGGTGGAGCCAGCAGATGGGGCTCTGCCAGGCTCCTTGCTGGAGCAGGGAAACATGATCCTGGCACTGTCGGGCATGGAGCAGAGGTTAGAAGCCCAGGTCAACAGGAACACCATCTACAGCACGCTGATCATCTCTGTGACATTTGTGGCCACGCTGCCTGTGCTCTACATGCTGTTTAGGGCCAGCTAGCCCCTGGACCCTCCTCCAGAGGCCCCGAGGGGATAGGTGTGGCTGTGGATTTAGAGAATCTCAACAATGAAGTGAGCCTTTGGGGTGCACGCAGCCTCACCCTGAGGCTGAGCACCATCTCTGTGGCTGACCAGCGGGCATACTTTGCTTTCTAGAAAATGCTTCCTTATGTTAATTATCAAAACTCTATGCTAATATCCAATTAAAATGTCTTTGGGTTTGTGTTACTTAAAGCAATTTACATCAGACAGAGTTTTTCTTGTTCAAGACAGATTTGGGATTTGAGGGTTGGTCCTGGAATTACGGTAATCCCCCCCACCCCTCCCTGTTAGTTCCTCTCTCACCTCCTCTTGGTCTCATCCTCACTTCAGGACCCTATTGGATGTACTTACCCTTGAGGCCTGGGTATTTGTTTTGGATTGCCTGGCCTGGCCTCTGCTTGCCTGACCTTCCTGTGTCAGATAGCCTGGGGGGTTCCAGTGAGTGGAATCTGGTACACTCACTGCTGACTGTGGTTTCTGCCGTTTCTGGATTACTTTCTCTGCAGGGGTGGGGAGAACCTTCTGGTTCTAACACTGGAGGGACGATCAGAAGGAAGGGGGTAGGGATCAGGGAAATGGTTGATAAATATTGATGGGGACATAATTAGAGATTGGTAGCCAGTCTGGGTCCCTGTGCAGAGAGAGCTTTGGGCAGCCCAGTGTTCTGCTAGAGCTAGATGTCCTCCCATACCAGCCTACGGACTGCCTGTACACAGGCAGAGCTTACCCCATCAGCAGTCTGAACTAAATGGCTTCCCAGAGTTAGGAGGTGCAGTGGGGGGCATGGGGCTGGGTTGGGTGGTGGGTGGACTGCCTGGAAACCCCTGGCCAGTCCCTTTTCAGAGAAAAGCAAACTTTGACCTCCTGGGCTAAACAGCCATGGATGGCCTTGTTGTGTCCATGGATGGCCTTGTGTGTCCTTGAGTAAACAGGAACAGCCAGGAAGTACTCTGTCCTCCCTGTAGGCCCGGAAGAGCCACTCCTTTCTGAGCCTGAGCGGGTGAAGGTATGTAGATCTGTGGGGAGGGGCTCCTGTGGGCTGGGACTTTTTTGCCTGGGCCTGCAAGGAGCCCACTCTCAGCAGGGGCCTGTGAAGCCAGTAGGGTTTCCTGTGCAGTGCCCTTCCCAGGCTTGGGCTGTGAGCCTCTGAGCACCTGGTGCCTTGGTCATTTGGTCACTCCCTTCTTGACCTTATTTTCTTTGTGTAATGGTTCCTCAGGATGGCATGGGATGAAATGACCTCTGTGGGATGTTCACCCACCCGATGGGGGTAGGAGGTGTCATATCTGTGTACAGATAAGGGGTGCTGTGGGGTGAAGTAGGTCCTAAAGGGTGTGCAGTTGAGTGAATGGATTTCAAGAGGGGAGAATTCCAGGTATGTGGGAGGCTCCCCCCACTCCTCACAGGCTGCGCAGGCAGAAAGCCAAGGGGACTGAGGTGGTGATGGGTGTGTGTGTGGGGTGGAGGGCCTGGGGTCTCTGATGCCAGAGGCCATTGATAAGGGAACTGGGAAGGGTGTGCTATGCTGCTGCAAGGACCCAGGTGCTCAAAGTAGGGGTGGAGGAAAGGAGTGACATGAGAAGTTGGTGAGAGAGAAATTGGAAGGCAGAGTTGGGTAGATGGAAGTTAAGCAGACTCTTGATGGGAAGGGTGGTGGCAGGTGGCAGGAGAGCCCCTGTGGTGTTGGCTCTTTGGACAGTAGCCAGTGTGGGTAACCTAGACCTGGTTGAGGTTCTCCCTAGCCTGTGGAGACTATGGGGGTGATATGTGTGTGTGTGTGTGTGACATGTGTGTGTGTGACAGATTTTGCCTCCCAGGAGGCTATCCCAGTGTGGCTTGAGCCAAAGGATGGGCCAGGTCCTGGCTCCTGAGTTCGCAGTGGGCAGGCCAGGCTGTGTGTGAAGGGCCCGGCAGAGGGCACAACTGGGCCTCTGTGCAGCGGTTCCTCCCTAGAAAGGCCCAGGTACGTTTGCCAGTGAGGGAGTCCAGACTTGCCCAGGGCTTCTCAGCTGAGGGTGGGTCCAGGTACAGGCCTGGAAGGAAAAGGAGTAAATGTGTCCTTGCTTGTGCACTTTGCAATCCGTGTGCGCTCCTTTAACAGCCGGCGAGGTGTGGCATCACCTCCATTTGTCGGTGAGCAAATAAGGCGTGTATGGGGGGGTGGAGGGGGTCAGGTTACTAGGCTTAGTGGTGGCCACAAACCCAGGCCCAACCCCAAAGCCTGTGCTTCTCTCGCACAGCCAGAGTTTGGGGCCGGAAGGAGGGGGTGGCCATTAGGGAGTGTGGAGAGCAGGAGCGGTGGGGAGACACCAGGCGCCGAGAAGTTCATAAAGAAAGTTAGAGGGCGGCCGCAGAAGGGAAGGAGGGAGCTCGAGGCGCTGGAGCGGCGGTGGTGGCTGGCGAACCCGCGGGGCTGCTGAGGGGCGAGGGCCGCGGCGCGGCGCCAGCACACCTGTGGGTGCCGAGCGCGCCCCCCGCCCGGCCCCGCCCATCCCAGGAGGGCTCCGGATTCCGGTTCCTGCGAGGCGCGCAGGTGAGGCCGGGCGGAGTAGCGCCGGGCCGCCCGCGCCCCGGGCTCCGCTCTTGGCACTCGGCTCGCCTGGCCGCGACCCGCGTTGCCGTGGCTACCGCCGCCGAGCAGCCCGCGCCCCCACAGGGAGGGGTCGAGTTCCCCGCCCTCGGCAAGTGCGGAGCCCGCAGGGCTGGAATGCGGGGTCCCGGGCGGCTCGGGGCCGCGCGCCCGGCTCTCGCGGCTGCTTCCGGCCTGGCCTTGGCGGCGGGCGGGGGGGTGGGTGGGGAGGGCGGCCCGGCGGGCGCTGGGGGAAGGAGCGAAGCCCGGCCCGGCCGACGCGGCTTTGTCTCCTTTGTTCCCGGCGGTGGCAGCGGCGCGGCGGGAGGGGCGGGCAGCGGGCGCGCTTTTCCGCCCCTCGGTCTCCGGGTAACAGCTGCGGCGCGGCCGGAGCCACCTCCCGGGGTGGGGGGAGGGCAGGGGGCAGTGAGACCGCCGCGCGCAGATCCCGAGCCCGCAGCGGCCGGCGCCCGCCTCGGCGCGCTCCTCCTGCGGGGCCCGGTCGGGTGGTGAGTGCGGGGGCCGGAGCGGGGGGGGCGGGGGGGCGGGGGGGCGGGGCGGCCCCGGGGGGAGGTGGGCAGCTTCGGCCTTGATGCTGCTGGGCAGGGGCAGCCTGGGGAAGCGGTGGGCAGCCGCGGTCCTTAGAGTTGGGACCGTACTTCTCCGCACTGAAGGAAACTCTGGCGGCTCCGCCTGTAACGCGATTGGGAGACAGAGGAGGTGGAGCTGCTCCTCCGCGCCCCCTCCTCGCCGCCGCCTCTGCCGGGACCGGCCGGCCCCTTCCCCGCCCTCCCAGGATCGCTGGTGGGGTCCTTGCCCCTTGGCCGGGGGAGGAGGGAGGAAGGGCCGATGGGGAGGTCGAGGCTTCCCCCTCTGTGTGCAACAGCCCTTCCAGGCTACGCTCCAAGGCGGACTGTGAGCCTTGTGTTAGGCATCCCCAGAGGGGGACCCCCCCCCAGCCCCCAACATGACCCGGACGGTGGGTGATGAGCACTCAGGGGTGGTGCATAAATGGTGCCCCCCCACCCCAGCACGCAGGCTGCGGGCAGAACAGTGTGCACTACAGCACTGTCAATGAATCTCTCCCTCGGGGACGCTGGGCACCGAGCAGGAGTAGGGGAAGGAAAGGCCAGTGTCCCACTGATCCCTGGGACTTGGTAGATGAGGGCCTGAGTATCACCCCTCCAGAGGTGGAAGGGCAGAGTTTGTTAGCCCCTTTGGTTGGTGAGGACAGCCCCAGGACTACTTTCTCTTTGCAAAAAGAAGTTAGGCAGCTGTGGGCTCTGCTCAAGAGGTCCAGAGAAAGGTGGGCTCAGAAGAGACCTCAAGGCAAGCACTGGGCCCCAGTACAGGCAGGTTAGGCTTTGCCCAGGAGTTTGGAGGAGGCCTGAGATCTGGTGATCTGCAAGTTGAGGACACGAAGCCTGGCTCCAAACCAGCCTTTACAGTCTGCTCTGGCTTGGTTATTAATAAAAGTGAGCCTGACAACTTGTCCCTTTGAGAGGCCAAGTGGCCTGGAGGGGGGTGTGGGCCCCATATCTCCCCTACTGGCTGGATTTCTTCAGCAGTGAGATGGGGCTTCTTTCAACGTGTAAGAAACACTTGCTTTGTGCTAATATCTGGCTCAGTGGCTGGGACCTCTGAATCAAAAGCCACACTCCTTGCCTGCAAGGAGCTTTAAGTCCAGAATGGAGAGGGTGGAACAGGGAGAAAAGTGGCCTTGGTCGGTGCCACTCACACCAGCCACACACTGTTCCGTATTTAATGGCCGGAGCAGTCCTGCCTCCCGTTCTACAAACCGGAACTAAGGCTCAGCCCAAGGCAGAGCTGCTGTTCCCATCAGGATGGTAGCTGGCTTTGTCCATTCCATCCACCATAAGGAGCCTGGGGGGAGACAGGGTAGGCTCTCCTGGGAGATGATGGCTGGGAGTCCGAGTTAAGCAGATAGAGAGGGAGTGGGCATTCCAAGCGGGTAGGAGTGTGAAACAGCACACAGTTAGACCAGCAGAAGCTAATAGCATCTGTGGGGGAGCCCCAGCACGGATTAGATGGAAGAGGGCGTGGACTGGAGGGCTTTGACCTTTATTCTTCAGGCCTGGGGCTGCTCCAAAGACAGGGGAGAGAGATGCTCTGATTCTGCTTGAGGATCCCATGAGGTAGGAGGGGCAGTCTGGAGGGGCTGGAGGCTGCTCTGGCCTGTAGCAGAGGGTTAGGGGAATCCAAGTGCCCAGTAGGGCGGAGAAGATGTCCTTGCCCCTCTCTTCCCCCTTCTCCACCTGTGGTACACAGGGAAGGGCGAGGGTGGTGCTTTAGTGACTGAAGAGGCCCTTCACTTTTCCCAGAGCTGCTCAGCCTCCAGCCTCCTTTGTGGCCTGGCCAGGAGCTATTCTGATCCCTTCCATTTTCCTGTGGGCCACTCGACCCAGTTGTGATTTTACATTTGGGGAGTGTCTTGGTTGCTGCCCCTTGAGGGCTGGAAAACCTTGGCATGCAGTAGGCTCTGAGCAAATGTTTGTAAGTGAATGGAATGACTCTTGGTCTAACTATGGACCTTCTGCCCCTAGCACATCCCTGGGAGGAGGTGGCCAGAGGGAGTGAGCAGTAGCTGAGTGCAGGAGATGGTCTCTGCCCATCCTCGGGCAGACCCTGTCTTCCCAGAGGAAGAAACTCTTCTCCCATCCCTTGGAAACAAGGTGGGGGGCTCCTGGGAGCCTGGCCTTGCCATAGTCCTAGGTTCACGACTCTCCCTGCTGTCCCCTTTCCCCCACCCCCTCGGGTAGCAAACAGAGGCAGCCTTGTTCCCGCTCCCATAGAGCTGCCCTGTTCTCCGCACACTAAAAATGGAAACCCCCAAGCTATTTCGGGAGCAGTGCCCAGCTGGGCTGTGGCCACCGCTCCCCTGCTCCCACCAGGCTGCTGGACCCTCCTCCGAGACTTAGGCCCAGCCTTCTCACTCTGGGACAGTCTCGGTAGCACCTTGGCGGGGTCTTGGCTGGGAGGAGCTGACCCCGGGCTGAGGGAGACTCTCCCTCACACAGCCTGGCAGCTGGGGGGCGGGAGGGGCCAGGCAACGTGGCCTGGGCAGAGGCAAGTAGGGAAAGTATCTTCCAGCCTGGGAGCAGCACTTCTTCAACCTGGTGTTCCTGGCTGGGAACCACCCCGGGGTGGGGGAAGATGGTGGTGTCATGGTTTTCTCCTCCTTGCAGGCTTTGGGTGGGGGGGCTACAGGGAGGGATCTGGGAGGAGAGCAGGCACCCAGGCTCTGAGGTGGCCCTGGGGATGGGGAACACAGCTGGACATGGTGACTTCCTCTGGGACAAGCCTCCCCCCGCTCCCCCCTGCCCCAGCCCTGGGCCCTGGCTCTGCTCTGACCTGCAGGAGAAGAAATAGCAAGAGATGCGCCAGCTTCTGCGGCCCTGTAGGCCTTAGGGCTCGAACCAGGGAAGTGTGCATGAATCCGTGTGTGGGGGAATCTGAATGTGGGTGGGTGTGCCATGCGCTCGTTGTGGAATGCCTGTCTGTGCAACGTACATGTTTGTATAAGGAGGTTGTGTCTTTGCGCAGGTGTCTGAGCGGGGGTGGGGGCGTATGTGGCCTGTGTTTCTGCGTGCGTCTATGTGTGGACACGTTGTGCCTGCATGCGTCTGCACCTGTGCTAGGGCCTGTGTGCTTGTGTGTGCGTGTGCATACGTGGGGCCGGCAGCATGTGTGCTTCCTGGGGTGTGCAAGCCCATGTCTGCTCATGTGCTGGTGTCAGTCTGGACTAGGACAGTCCCTGGCCCCTGGGGAGGGTATGGACCTGGGTGCCCTGGCAGATTTGGGGCAGAAGGTGAAAAGGGAGTGCATGGAAGGGAGAAGGGGCTGCAGAGGAACAGGGTGATGCTGGGGGGGGGGCTGCCAACCACGGGGCTCCTTCCTAGCTGCCCTTTCCCAGGCCCTGAGGGTGCCTGGTTCCGCTGCCCTCCCCCTCCCTGTGTGGGCTCTGAGGAGGCGTCCCCTCTGGAATGTGTTTGGTGGCCGAGGGCCAGGCTGGGCCCAGTTCCACTGGCAGGCTGGGCAGCGGGAAGGGGAGCCCGGGCTCCCACGTGCCTGCAGCCCAGCCCCCAGCTTCATGCTCTGCTATCTTCCTGGCTAGGTGACTCCCACACAGGTCATGCTGTTGTCTCCTGATCCAGCCGGCCCTGCCAGGTGAGCCTGACTACAAACCTAGGCACCTGGGAGAAGTGTGAGTCCCGCTTCTTCTTAGCGCTCTCCGAGGTGGTGTCCAGTCTTTCAGGCCCCAGCCCTGGCAGCCTCAACCTCATTTCACCATTGGTTCTATGGATTCCTTCTGGATTCCTGGCCTAAAAGGCCCCCCATCTAATTCTTGCTCTGCTCTAATGTGCAGATGGCCCATGGGAACTTGCCCTCCCTCTTTGCCCGCAGGCTGCTGACATCTGTGCAGAGGGGTCCTCTCCCTCCTAGGGGCCCTGAGCCCCTCCTTCCCCTCACCTGTGCTGCTGCCTCTTCCAGGCCCTGGTCCCTGGGGATGGGATGTTTCCCCCATCTCTGGCCCTCTGGCCCTTCCCCTGGGACTCTGTGATGACACAGGGTGGTACAGGGTGAAGGGGTGGTGGGGTAGGATGGAGGTCCTCCTGGGACAAATGTGCTTGCAGAAAATGGGCAGTGTTGAAATTTCCAGGAAAGTTGTCCTGACCCTTTGATGGTGTGCCGTCCTGGGGCCATCCTGGACCATAGTGCCATCTAAGCCTAGGCCTCCTTTGCTCACTCCTTGAGTTAGGAGGATCATCTTGGCAGTGTGATAGCCCTGTCCCACCAGTGGCCCATCAGTTCTCCAATTCTCTCCTTTCCAGGTGACCATGCCTGCCCTCGGCCCAGCTCTTCTCCAGGCGCTCTGGGCCGGGTGGGTCCTCGCCCTCCAGCCCTCTCCACCGGCTGCTTTTGCTCCCAACGGCACACACCTGCAGCATCTGGCACAGGATCCCACTTCAGGCACTCTCTACCTAGGGGCCACCAACTTCCTGTTCCAGCTGAGCCCTGGGCTGCAGCTGGAGGCTGCCGTGTCTACTGGCCCCGTGCTAGATAGCAGGGACTGCCTGCCACCTGTGATGCCTGATGAGTGCCCCCAAGCCCAGGCCACCAACAACCTGAACCAGCTGCTCCTGGTGAGCCCAGGGGCCCTGGTGGTGTGCGGGAGCGTGCACCAGGGGGTCTGTGAGCTGCGGCGCCTGGGGCAGCTCGAGCAGCTATTGCTGCGACCCGAGCGCCCTGGGGACACCCAGTATGTGGCTGCCAATGACCCTGCGGTCAGCACGGTGGGACTGGTGGCCCAGGGCTTGGCTGGGGAGCCCCTTCTCTTTGTGGGGCGGGGATACACCAGCAGGGGCGTGGGGGGTGGCATCCCTCCCATCACAACCCGGACCCTGTGGCCTCTGGACCCCCAAACTGCCTTCTCCTATGAAGAGACGGCCAAGTTGGCCGTGGGCCGCCTCTCCGAGTATAGCCACCACTTCGTGAGCGCCTTTGCACGTGGGGCCAGTGCCTACTTCCTGTTCCTGCGGCGAGACCTGCAGGCTCAGTCTAGAGCCTTCCGTGCCTATGTGTCCCGAGTGTGCCTCCGGGACCAGCACTACTACTCCTACGTGGAGCTGCCTCTGGCCTGCCAGGGGGGCCGCTACGGGCTGCTCCAGGCTGCGGCTGTGGCCACATCCCTGGAGGAGGCCCAGGGGGAGGTACTCTTCGCAGCCTTCTCCTCGGCCGCTCCACCAACCGTGGGCCGGCCTCCGTCGGCCGCTGCCGGAGCATCTGGAGCCTCTGCCCTCTGTGCCTTCCCTCTGGACGAGGTGGACCGCCTTGCTAACCGCACGCGAGACGCCTGCTACACCAGGGAGGGCCGCGCCGAGAACGACGTGGAGGTGGCCTACATCGAGTACGATGTCAATTCAGACTGCGCACAGCTGCCGGTGGTGAGCTCCAGCTCCTCCCTGTCTGGCAGTCACAGCTAGGCAGGTGGCCCGAGGATTCTGAAGGGGAGCTAGCGGTGGTGTGGGGGCTGATGAGGTCAACAGAGGTAATGTGCTTCCTTTGTGCCTGGGTGATGGAAAGACGCCTTGCCGAAATCGTGGTGTGCAGAGGTCAGAGAGCCAGCCGTTCGGAACTGGGCTTGGACTGGACACTGCAGAGGGCATATTTGTATGGAGGGACTGAGGGTTCTAGGGTGTGGGCCAGGGACCTTGATTGTAGGGGGCTGGGCCCTGTTTTAAGTTTTTGAGCAAGGGAAATTGAGACTTGTTCGGCTCTAGCTTCTGGATGGAACACAGGGAAGAAGCCACACCCAGCCTCCTGAGTGAGGGACAGGTGGCAGGGGCCCAGGGGAGCAGACTTGGACAGAAGGACTCAAGCTTTGGGAGGCTTTGGACAAGTGGTCCAGGGGAAGACTGAGCGCATAAACTGGGGCAAGGCCAGGCAGAGAGACTGGGGTGAGGGTGAGGTTTCTAGGGGCTCCCAAGGAGAAGGATGAGGGAATAAGGCTGTCCCAGGAGGCCCGGCAGAGAAGAGAGAATCATTTGGGAAGAGCTGGCTGGGCCAGGTGATTGGGATGTCCAGGGAGGGTCTTACTGGGCTTGTTGCCTGTAGGACACCCTGGATGCTTATCCCTGTGGCTCGGATCACACACCCAGCCCCATGGCCAGCCGTGTACCACTGGAAGCCACGCCCATTCTGGAATGGCCCGGGGTTCAGCTGACAGCTGTGGCAGTTACTGTAGAGGATGGACACACCATTGCTTTCCTGGGTGACAGTCAAGGGCAACTGCACAGGGTGAGTGCACAGGAGGTAGTGGGCCCTGTCCCAGGGTCTGGAGGGAACAGGCTGCTGGTGACCAGCCTGGGCAGAGCTATACCTGTGACCCCTGGGGCCAGGATGAGGGGGTCTGTGACACACCCTTGGCCTGCAGGCTGGGAGAGATGATTTAGGCTTCTTTTCCCAGGGCTGGGTGTTAATTTACCTGTGACCTCCCCCACCTCCTCCTCAAGGGCTGGGTGGCAGGACCTGTACTGCCTAGGAGAAAACTCTGCTTCTAAATTGCTTCACTGTAGGGAGAGGAGAGGGCCTTGGGTTTGTGACCACGGACCTGGATCCCAGAACTTGTCTCTGATCTCAGGTCTACTTGGGCCCGGGGAGTGATGGCCACTCGTACTCCACACAGAACATCCAGCAGGGGTCTGCTGTGAGCAGAGACCTCACCTTTGATGGGGCCTTTGAGCATCTGTATGTCATGACCCAGAACACAGTGAGTGCCAGGAGGGAGCTGGGGCCTGGCTGCTGGGAGGGGTGTTGGGGCTGTGCCAGGGACCCATGAGTCACTGGCGTTTGGATTACCGTCATAGCTTCTCAAGGTTCCTGTGGCCTCCTGTGGTCAACACCTGGACTGTGCATCTTGTCTTGCTCATAGGGACCCATACTGTGGGTGGTGTGTGCTCCTTGGCAGGTCAGTGCTCCCCTGACTCCTGACCCTTGACTTATTCCCCAGCCCCGCCTCCTGCCCTCACCTGCATAATTGCCCTGTCCAGTACTCCTGGTCATCACTGATCTTTGACTTGCAACCCCTGCTCCCTGGACGCCCTACTTTCCTTCCTCCATCCTCCATTCTGGGCATCAGTGCCCTGCCAGGGTAGACATAGCCCTGGCACAGCCCACCTGAGGCTCCTGCTCAGGTCCCCAGGTCTGGGGGTGTCCCTGCCCCCCTGAAGGTGGTTCCCCATTATTTTCATACAGGTGCAGTCGCCACTCTGAGTGCTCACGGGGACAGGGCCCAGAGCGGTGGCTCTGGAGCTTCCAGCCCGAGCTAGGCTGTCTGCACGTGGCAGCCATGAGTCCCGCCAACATCAGCCGAGAAGAGCGGAGAGAGGTGAAGGAGCTGGGCGGGCGCGTCCCTCACGGGGAGGGCTCTGGTGATGGGTCAATACTCCACGTTTTAGTGTCAAGTGCTCCAAATACCACGTGGCCTTCCACCAGTCATTTCTCTTGAGGCCTTGCTTTCTCTGTTTCTAATCCAGGCTGGAGGGCGTTTATGAAGGCTTGGGGCCCGCCAGCCCTCAGGGGCCACTAGCCCCTGAGCCTGCTCACCTCGGCTGCCCTGGAAACAGGCCCTGGCCTGCTGCCCAGTGGCTCCAACAGCCTGGCCTGGCCTCTCTTGGCAGGTTTTCCTGTCAGTGCCTGACCTGCCGCCTCTGTGGCCAGGAGAATCGTATTCTTGCCAGTTTGGGGATCACCAGAGTCCCGCCCTGCTGACCAGTGCCGGTGTGATGTGCCCTTCCCCAGACCCTAGTGAGGCCCCAGCACTGCCAAGAGGAGCCGGTGGGTGAGAGAAGGGGCCACCTCTGGGGCTTGGGAGCCCCACCCTCTTCCTTTCTTGCTCCAAGGGGTGCAGTTGGGGTGAGGCGTGAATCCAGGCAGGGAGCCCTGAAGTAGCACCTTTCTCTGAGTCCCCTCAACTGCCCATTTCGTGCCCTGTGGACCGTGTTGCAGACCCTGGGTGCTCCCCTCTGCTAAGGGGTGTGAACCCCACTCACCCTGGGCCCTCTCTTCCTGCTTTGCAGACCATGTGTCCATGAGCGTGGAGCTCAGGTTCGGTGCTGTGGTGATTGCCAAAGCTTCGCTCTCTGTGTATGACTGTGTAGCGGTCACTGAGCTCCGCCCGTCTGCGCCGTGAGTCCCCTACCCCCCTGCTGACCCCTGGCCCCCGGGCTCCCCCACAGTGACCCCTGCCCAATGGCTGCACTCTGTGCAGGTGCCAGGCTTGTGTGAGCAGCCGCTGGGGGTGTAACTGGTGTGTCTGGCAGCAGCTGTGCACGCACAAGGCCTCGTGTGACGCCGGGCCGATGGTGGTCAGCCAGCAGGTGAGCGGGACCCCCAGCTGGCCCCCACAGGGTTGCACGGGTGTCTCTGACGGCCCAGGGTCTGTGTGCCTGCCCTGCTAGGTGAGGCTCTGTCGCGAGCCCCCCCACCCCCACCCCCACCCCGGAGCTGCTGTGTGTGGCGGACTCCCTGGAATTTCAGGAGAGAACGTTTGTGGCTGAGCGGCAGGGGAGGTCTGGGCCTCGGGCCCCACCTCAGCACAGATGCCCCTGGAGCCTGCCCTCCCCTCCCCTCTCTCCTTTGGAGAATTAACGGGCTGTTTTTGTTTCTCTTTCCCTTGGTCTCCTTTCCTCCTAACACACCCTTTGCCTGCCTGCCACCTGCTCCTGTGCCTGCCTGCTGAGTGGCCCCTCCTGTCTTTCTCTGCCTCCCCCTTCAGAGCCCGCTTCTCTCCCCAGCCCCTCCAGCAGGAGATGTACCCACCCCCTTCCCTCCCAGAAGCCCCCAGGCCCCAGTCACCTCTGTTCCCGACACCCTTCCCGTGGAGCCTGGGGTCCCCTCCACAGCCACAGCCTCGGCTGTCCCACCTGGGGACAGGCCTTCCCTGCTCAGCCCCTGGGGGCCAGGGGCGGGTCCTGGTCCGGTACCTGCCTCCGCCTCCACAGAGTCACCTCTCCATGAGGAACCTCCCCCTCCCGACCCCCCCAACAGACCTGGAACTGCTGTCCCCGCCCCCACTGACTCCGGACCCACGGCCACACCCGAGGACCTCTCGGCCTCCCACCCATCGCCCTCAGATGCAGCAGCACTGCCCCCCGCCCCTGCAGACCCCGGCCCCGAGGCCGACCCCTCTGCGGCACTCCTGGACCAGCCCCCCGGCACTGCTCCCACCACCACTTTCCCAGGGGCCGCTGGCTCCGTGAAACCTGCCCCGGACTGGCTCACGAGAGAAGGCGGCGAGCTGCCTGAGGCGGACGAGTGGACGGGGGGTGACACGCCCGCCTTCTCCACTTCCACCCTCCTCTCAGGTGATGGAGACTCGGCTGAGCACGAGGGCCCTCCCGCCCCCCTCATCCTCCTGTCCAGCCTCGACTACCAATACGACACCCCCGGGCTCTGGGAGCTGGTGAGGCCCAGCCCAGGAAGGAGGCCTCAGGGGAGGGGACACAGGGCAGACGCGCACCTTACCTGCCTTGCGATCCTGCATCAGGAGGGATCGAGGGGCAGAGTGGGTTCTGCAGCTCCACGCTGGCCTTGGGCCCTGGGTTCTGCACAGGGAGCCTCCAAGTTGACCGGGTGGGCGCCATAGACTGCCTTGATCTTGGTGTCTGCAGGAGGAGGTGAACCGGGGGCCAAGTGCCTGCCCTTGTGTAGACAGCGTTCAGGATTCCATGCTAATGCCAGTGCACGTGGAGCGAGAAGTCCAGCTGCTGGGCAGAAACCTGGGCCTCCTCCAGGTGAGTGTGTCCTGTGGCAGGTGGATGTGTGGCCTCCTTGGCTGTTGGTCAGCTGTACGCAAGCCTTGGAATGCAAGAGGAGGGCTTGGCCCTCCGTCCCAACCCGGGGGCTCTGTGAGGGGCCCTGGCAGGGCTCACTGGGTCCAGCTCCTCCAGTTGCCCCACCAACTGTGTCATCTGCCCCCAGGACAGCCCAGGAGACAGTGAGTGTGTGATGGAGCTGGAGGGCCGCGAAGTGGTGGTCGAGGCCTGGGTGGAGTGCGAGCCTCCTCCAGACACCCAGTGTCGTGTGACCTGCCGGCGGCACCAGGTGCGGGTCACAAGTGCCGGGGTGGGCGAGGATGCACTGACCATGGGCCGGCCACTGACCTCAGCTGGCCACGCCACGTTCATCGTGGGAATCTGCATTCCCCGGCTCTGGCCTCTGACCCTGTGTGCCTTGGGGTCCCTGTTTCCCAACTCTGACCTCTGACCTGGTGCTCCGATAACTAGTCCTTTTGGTCCTTTCTGTGACCATGCCCCCTCCAGGCCTGATGCCTCCCCCGGCCCCAGGCTCTGACCCGACTCCCATTTCTGCAGTTCAGCTATGAGGCTCTGCAGCCAGAGCTGCGCGTGGGGCTGTTTCTGCGTCGGGCTGGCCGTCTGCGTGTGGACAGTGCCGACGGGCTGCATGGTGAGCTAGTGGGGGCCTCTGGGGCCGCGGGACTCCTCTACACCCGCCTCTCACGTTTGTCTCTGCTCTCTCCAGTGGTGCTGTACGACTGCTCTGTGGGACATGGGGACTGCAGCCGCTGCCAAACTGCCAGGCCCCAGTACGGCTGCGTGTGGTGTAAGGGGGAGCGTCCACGCTGCGTGGCCCAGGAGGCGTGTGGCGAGACCGAAGCTGTGGCCGCTCAGTGCCCCGCCCCCCTCATCCACTCGGTGTGTTGCAGTGCTGGCGTGTCCCTTCCTCACCACTGCCTTTAGAGGGAGGGCAGGGGTGCAGGAGGCCTGAAGGAGGGAGGCTGGGTCTGCATCCCCGGGCTGCCCAGGGGTGACTGCCAGGTGGAAGTGTTCCAAGTCCATGTCTTGGAACAGGTGGAGCCACTGACTGGGCCTGTGGACGGAGGCACCCGTGTCACCATCAGGGGCTCCAATCTGGGCCAACACGTGCAGGACGTACAGAACACGGTCAGGGTGGCCGGGGTGCCCTGTGCCGTGGACGTTCTGGAGTACGAGGTCTCTAGTAGGTGAGTTAGCTGGACCAGCGGGAGTTCGGCACACCTCACGGGCTCCCTGGTGGGCTTTCCTGCACTTGGCCGCCCACCCACTCCTCATCTGTCCTTCCCTCTCCCCCTTTCCCTGCTTCTGGCCGCAGGGCCTCAGAGCAAGGGTTGAGGCCCTGGAGCGTTCGCCTCCACTTTGTGCACAGGTGTGCATGTTCCTGGCCTGGGCTGCCGGGGAGTCACTGCTGGGCCTAGGCCTGTCTCTACCTAGAGCTGACAGATGGCCCCGTCCAGGTGTTTTCACCTGGCTTTCTGGTGACCAGGGACGTAGTTGTGGTAGCAAGGTTCTCAGATCCCAGATGACTATGCTCAGGGGCTTGCTGTCCGCCAGCTGCCCTCTCTGTCCCAGGCACTGCTGCAGGAGGGCACCTCAGGATGACAGACTTGTGGCCCGCCTGCCGAGTCCGGTCCCTGGGACCCCAGCTGCCTTCCCAGGCCTGCAGCTGATAGAGGTTCTGGCCCATGGTAGCCTGGCTGGCAGTTGCAGGGTCCCAAAGGTGCCCACATAAGACACTCCCAAGGTGATATCCATGATCAGCAAATCCCAAACCCAGCTGAATATCTGGGTTACCCGGACAGCCTGTCCAAAGCCACCATGGAATGGGTCCTTCGTACCCACCCTCAGAGATCTGGACTGAGTAGGCCCATGCTGGGACCCCATAATTTGTATCTTATTTATTTTGGTAATCTGTATTTTATTTATTTATTTTTGAAGATTTTATTTATTTTTTTAATATTTAAAAAAATATTTTTAAGAATTTGTCAGAGAAAGAGAGCGCGTGCATGCTTGAGCACAAGCAGGGGGAGCGGCAGGCAGAGGGAGAAGCAGGGTCCCCACTGAACAAGGAGCCTGTTGTGGGGCTTGATCCCAAGACACTGGGATCATGTCCTGAGCCAAAGGCAGAGGCTGAACCCACTGAGCTGCCCAGGCATCCCTATTTATTTATTTTAATATTTATTTATTTAGTTTCTAAAAGACTTTGTTTATTATTTGACAGAGAGGAACACAGTGAGAGAGGGAACACAAGCAGGGAGAGTGGGAGAGAGAGAGAAGCAGGCTTCCTACTGAGCAGAGAGCCCGGTATGGGGCTCGATCCCAGGACCCTGAGATCATGACCTGAGCCGCAGGCAGAGGCTTAATCACTGAGCCACCCAGGCACCTCCCCTATTTATTTATTTTTAGAGAGTGAGTGGGCACGCATATGTGTGCAAGTGGCAATGGGGTCGAGGTGGGGGAGAAGGGCTGAGGGAGAGACCATCTTAAGCAGGCTTCATGCTTAATGGGGTGCCCGACGCAGGGCTTGATCTCATGACCCTGAGATCATGACCAGAGTTGAGATCAAGAATCAGACACTCTAATTGACTGAGCCACGCAGGCACCCCCTCGTAATAAGTATTTTAAACTAGACATTGGGGGGCACCTGAGTGCCTCAGTTGGTTAAGTGTCTGCCTTCGGCTCAGGTCCTAATCTTGGGGTCCTGGGATTGAGCCCGGCGTCGGGCTCCCTGCTCATTGAGAACCTGCTTCTCCCTCTCCTGCTGCCTCTCCCCCTAGTTTGTGCTCTCTCTCTTGCTCACTCACTCTCAAGTAAATAAGTAAAATCTTTTAAAAAAATTAAAAGTAAACCAGACTTTGTTGGCACACGTGGTTTCCCCCTCCAGTGTGTTATGACCAAAAACTTGAGGTGATCGTCTAGACTGTTAATGATTTTAAAACCATGAGACAAAGGTAACTTGCAAAGTGATTTATAAAGAGATTAAAATATTCGCTAGTTGGAGCCTCTCCTGGGTACTTCACACATCACTTGTTCTGTTTTCCAACGTGCTGGCAGTGAGTGTGACCATGTCACGGATTCTCGCCGCTGCCAGCTTCATGTTGGGGAAATTGATTTGCCCCAAGCTTGTTTTCTGGCCGAGAACCAGCATTTTCTGAGATTGTTCACTTTCCCTTTCCGTCTGTCCCCCGACCTGAATAGAGGCTTCCAGGGACTTTTTTTTCATGAGGAAATCAGGTTGCCACTGCTTTGCGAGTGGTGTGGCACGCGTGGTGGTGGTTAGGCCAAGTATTAGCTCAACCCCTCATCCTACAGCCAGCCCTCCGGGGCTCCTTATAAATTTGTGCCACAGAGAGAGGAGGATTCCCCTTCATAAGGGGGGCCTCAGGGTTGGATTTGAATAACTGAAACTGTGAATAGGAATTCGCAGGGGCCAGAGCCCCCTGGAGTGCCATAAGGCATTCCCTCCAAAGCAAGAGGATCTCTGTCAAATTCAGGAGCTGGAAGAACACCTGATTGAGTGGGGGCAAGGAGGGGGCAGCTGAGTCCATTTGAGGGAGCTCTTGGTGTGGCCCAGCACCCCAGCCTGCCCTGTGCCCACAGCTTCGTGTGCGTCACTGAGGCCAGCGGCGGGGAGGTAGCTGGCACGGTGACGGTGGAGGTGCCAGGAAGAGGACGTGGCATCTCAGAGCACGACTTTGCCTACCAGGTGAGGTGGCTCCCCCGCCAAGCCCATCTAGTTTTGCCTTCCTGGGGCTTCCCACCCTAGGCCCTTCTGTCTGCCTCAGGCTCCCCTGGCTTCTCTGTGGGTGGCCTCATACCTGCCTATCTCTCCCTACCCCTGTTCCCACAGGACCCGAAGGTGTATTCCATCTTCCCGACCCGGGGCCCCAGAGCCGGGGGCACCCATCTGACCCTGCATGGCTCCAAGCTCCTGACTGGGCGGCTGGAGGACCTCCGAGTTGTCGTTGGAGACCAGCCTTGTCACCTGTGAGGGCTGCTTCCTCACTCTCCCAAAATCCATGTGTTCCGGGGAGAAGACAGAGGGGCAGGATGCTGGGGAGACCGGAAGTGGGGGAGAGGGTCAGGTCTGCTCCAGCAGAAAGTGGCCAAATCTTCCCGAAACTGGGGCTATTGTGGGAAGGCGGCCTCCAGGGTCACCTGTGGAGCTCTCAGTGGGCTCTGAGGGAAGCGAGTGGAGGCCTGAGTGGGCCCTGTGTCCTGGCCCGCCTTCCACTAGTCCCTCCCTTCCGTAGGCTGCTGGAGCAGCAGGCCGATCGGCTGCAGTGTGAGACCAGCCCCCGCCCTATGCCTGCCACGCTTCCTGTGGCTGTGTGGTTTGGGGCCACTGAGCGGAGGCTTCAACACAGCCAGTTCGAGTACACATCAGACCCCAATGTCACCTCTGCCGGCCCCACGAAGAGCTTCCTCAGGTGCTGGGCCAAGTGGCTGCATGCCATGTGCTGGCGGTGGGGGGGATGTCTTTGCAGCTGTAGGGCATGGAGGGGTTGCAGGGCTTCCTGTGGGCGTTGTGACTCCCGTGCCAATGGCAGGGAGAGGGACCATGTGGCTTGGGCTGGGCTAGGCGGGTTCTCAAAAGCCACCCACGGTTCATGGTCTGTCTTGCAGCGGAGGACGTAAGATATGGGTCCGTGGCCAGAATTTGGATGTGGTACAGACACCAAGAATCCGAGTGACTGTGGCCCCAAGAGCCCTGCTGCCCAGCCAGGGGCTTGGGCGGAGGCGCCGCGTGATCCCGGAGACGCCATGCTCCCCTGGGGCTTCCTGTGGTGGCCATCATGTAGGAGACCCACGGGCGTCCCTACGAGGAGACCCTTGGGGCTAGCTGTCCCCCGTGTCCCCCCCACTCCCAACCCTGTGTACAGCTGTGGGTGGCGGGTACCAAAGCGGCGCTCTCCCTGTCCTTGCTGGACCCCCTTCCTGCATGGCCCTCAACGGATCCTCCCTGTCTTTCCTCCCTCTGCCCCAGTTTGAGGAGCCGTGCCACGTGAACTCCTCTCAGCTCATCACGTGCCACACGCCTGCCCTCCCAGGCCTGCCCGAGGACCCCTGGGTCCGGGTGGAATTTATCCTCGACAACCTGGTCTTTGACTTCGCCATGCTGAGCCCCACACCCTTCTCCTATGAGGCCGACCCCATCCTGCAGCCCCTCAACCCCGAGGACCCCACCATGCCATTTCGGCATAAGCCCGGGAGCGTGCTCTCTGTGGAGGTACTGTGTCTGCTCACATGTGGGTCCGCGCAACCCTTCGCTTTGCTGGACATTGCTGCTGAGGGAGACTGGGAGTGGGGGGTGCATGGCAGCAGAGCAAGAGCCAGAGGACAGATCTGGCTCTTCACCCTTCATGTGGCCAGGGCTGAGGGGTTGGTGGGGGCTGCCTAGCCTGCCGCGTCGGGCGGGAGCTTGGGTCCTGCCGCCTGGGTCCCAACACATTCTGTGGCAGGAGTCTGAATGACAGTATGTAAATGGTCTGGCACACACAATAGCTGGGGGCATGGTACACAGTAGGTGCCTGGGCTGATGCCCGTTTGGCAGCCTGGCTCAATGTGGACAGGCCCTTGGCATGGGCTCGGACATGTGCAGTAGCTGGGCATCCCGGACGGCTGTGGGTGGACAGCCCACCGTTGTGTACCACTGGCCCACAGACGCAGTAGGGGCTCTGGCTTTGTGAGTAACTGTGTGTCAGGGCTGGGGAGGCGACTTTAGATTGCCCAGATTTTTAGCTCTGGAGGAGTGAAAGTGTGGGGAAGAAGAACGGGAAGGGCAGAAGAGGGTCGGGGGCAACTTGGGAGATAACCATAGACGGCCACCTCCCCCACAGGGGAAGAGTGCTGAGGCATCATCAGTGCTGCGCCAGGGGTGGGGGTGGGGTGTCAGGACTGTCCTTCCCCCAATGGGATCTGAGTGACCACCAGCTCCTCCCCTTAGGGAAGAGTTCTGAGTAATCTGTCAGTGACCTCGTGTTCCAGGGGGAGAATCTGGACCTTGCGATGTCCAAGGAGGAGGTGGTGGCCATGATAGGGGATGGCCCCTGTGTGGTGAAGACGCTGACCCGCCACCACCTGTACTGCGAGCCCCCCATGGAGCAGCCCCTGCCCCGGCACCACGCCCTCCGAGAGACACCGGATGCTTTGCCCGAGTTCACGGTCAGTAGGTGGGCGTGGGCTGGGCCGGGCCCTGGGCACGTGCTGAAACCTTGCTCACTGGATGCTTCCCATGTAGGTGCAGATGGGGAACCTGCGCTTCTCCCTGGGCCACGTGCAATACGATGGCGAGAGCCCCGTGGCTTTTCCCATGGCAGCCCAGGTGGGCTTGGGGGTGGGCACCTCTCTTCTGGCTCTGGGCGTCATCATCATTGTCTTCATATACAGGTGGGTGCAGCCGGCTGGGACTGGGCTGGGGCAGCGAGGGGGGTGTGGCTCTAGAGGAAGGGCAGACGAGGCCAGGGGTCGACAAATGTTCCTGGAAGGTGCCAGAGAGTACTGATTTTAGGCTTTCGTGGGCCAGGTGGCTTCAGTTGCTGTGGTTCTGCTCCGCTTTGACTGTGCAGAAGCAGCCATAGACGAGAGGCAAACTCACGAGTGTGGCCGTGTGCCAACAAATCTTTATTGGCAGAAACAGGCTGTGGGCCAGATTTGGCCTGGTTGTAGTTTGTTGATCCCTGGACTAAACCGCTGGGCTAGACTGGAGGTGGGCTTGCGCAGGACGGGACAGGCTAAATTATTCTGAGCGACGCCTTGGCTTGGCTGGGCATGGCCGTGTTAGACGGTGCCAGCCTAGGCCAGGGCGAGGCTGGGGTAGATAGGCCTGGGCCCGGGGCACCAGAAAGGGCTCTGTTCTGGTCCAGCCTCCCCCTTCCTGACCTTGGTGCTGAACAGGAGGAAGAGCAAGCAGGCCCTGAGGGACTACAAGAAGGTCCAGATCCAGCTGGAGAATCTGGAGAGCAGTGTGCGGGACCGCTGCAAGAAGGAGTTCACAGGTGAGGCTGACGAGCAGAGGCCTGGAGGATGCTCCGGGGAGTGCCAAGCCTCCTCCCATGGCATGGGTCCCAAGCCCCAACCCGGCCTCCTCCGCTCCACAGACCTCATGACCGAGATGACCGATCTCACCAGTGACCTACTGGGCAGTGGCATCCCCTTCCTCGACTATAAGGTGTATGCTGAGAGGGTCTTCTTCCCCGGGCACCAGGAATCACCCTTGCACAGGGACCTGGGTGTCCCTGAGAGCAGGCGTCCCACCGTGGAACAGGGGCTGGGGCAGCTCTCCAACCTGCTCAACAGCAAGCTCTTCCTCACCAAGGTGCCAAGCGCCCCACCCCAGGCCCCAGGCCTCTCCACTGCTGGGAGATTGGGAGGGAGGCTCCTGGCCCCGCCCCTCGGGCCTCAGCCCTGCCCCTTCTCTGTCCCTCCCGTTCTGAATCGGCCCCTCCCTCCCCATCGTGTCTCCTGGACCAGTTCATCCACACCCTGGAGAGCCAGCGCACCTTCTCGGCTCGGGACCGCGCCTACGTGGCATCTCTGCTCACCGTGGCTCTGCATGGGAAGCTCGAGTACTTCACTGACATCCTCCGCACGCTGCTTAGTGACCTGGTGGCCCAGTACGTGGCCAAGAACCCGAAGCTGATGCTGCGCAGGTCTGTGTGGCTGTCGGAGGCTGTGGGGTCTGGAGAGCTGTCAGGGCTGGAGGCAGGAGCTGAGGCAGGCCGCCTGGGGTAGAGGAGTCTGTAGCTCAGACGGCTCTCCGTCCTGCCCCTGCCCTTTCCTGTCCTCCCAGGACGGAGACCGTGGTGGAGAAGCTGCTCACCAACTGGATGTCCATCTGCCTGTACACTTTTGTCAGGGTGAGAGAGGCAGGGGTAGGGGCAGGGTTGGGGGAGGCAGGGTGGGAGGGGCTTACTCCCCCTCCCCCGTGGTGGGGGCAGGGCTCTCAACCACACAGCTTCTGGCCCCCAGGCAGCTCGGACACTCCTGCCCAGCAAGTCTCAGTCACCTTAGGCCCTCTGCGGCCCGTCCCCCTCCCCAGCGTGGGCCATGCCCCATATAGCTCCGTTTCATGCCCATCATCTGCCCCAGGGGGTCCTCATAGCCTGTCACTCCCCTAGGACTCAGTAGGGGAGCCTCTGTACATGCTTTTTCGGGGAATTAAGCATCAAGTAGACAAGGGACCAGTGGACAGCGTGACTGGCAAAGCCAAATACACCCTGAATGACAACCGCCTTCTCAGAGAGGATGTGGAATACCGTCCCCTGGTGAGTCAGGGGGAGGGAGAGGGGGGAGGAGGGTAGCAGTGGGGAGGGACAGAGCATGTGAACGTGTTCGCGCACAGCGGGGTCAGGCCCTGGTGAGGACGAGCGTGGGTGGTCGTGGTGAACATCTGCGTCTGGTTTACAGCGGGCCTGACTTCTGGCTGGCTGCTGGGGAGAGGCTTTAGACTGGCTTAACAGGACAGCAGCTTGAGGGCCAGTCCTTGAGGCGGAGGACCTGAAGGACCAGTGCCCACCAAGCCCAGGCCAGCTCTGTCAGACCCGGCCACCTCGTCCTCTGGGTGGCTTTCTCCTTAGGGCAGGCCTTTCCTCAGTGACCCACACGGGGTGCCTTTGGGAAAATCTCATTCAGGCTCACTTCTCACTCAGGCTTCTCTCGGGTGCCTCAGTTGTGCCAGGAACCTGGGGCCCTGAGTCAAGAGGGCCTTGTGTTCCCTTGTTTTTTATTGCCTTTCACTTACCCAGTGCACTGCGTTAGGTGCTAGGGTCACGGCGGAGGGAGCCACTGTCCCAGGGCCAGGTCGAGGGGGGGAGGGTTGAGGACAGTGAAGAGACAAGAATTAAGGACTCTTCAGTGCTTGGAGGTTGGAGGTAGTGGCTTCCTCATGGTTGTCCCTGTCCCTGCATTTCGGTCAGCTGAGGTGTGGCACGAGCCATAACTGCTCCCGTGTGTGCCTCCGTAGACCCTGAATGCACTGTTGGCTGTGGGGCCTGGCGCGGGAGAGGCCCAGGGGGTGCCTGTGAAGGTCCTGGATTGTGACACCATCTCCCAGGCCAAAGAGAAGATGTTGGACCAGCTTTATAAAGGAGTACCTCTGGCCCAGCGGCCAGACCCCCGCACCCTGGATGTCGGTGAGGGTGGTGGAGAAGGGTAGCCTGGGGGCCCAAGCCAGAGTGAAGGCTGGGCTGGCCCTGGCTCAGCCCTGCAGGGGCGGCCTATCGCTCAGTGGGCATGGGGCAGCAGTGGACTGTGGAGTCCCTCTGCAAGGACAGCCTCTCACATGGTGAGGGCCCGCAGCCCTAGTCTTTGCAGAGCGTGGGGGTGAGGCTGCCCCCTGATGGTGGGTCTGTGCCCCTGTGGAGGAGGAGGTAGACCCCACCTGCAGGAAGGGTGTCCCGGGAGTCCTCAACCCACCTTGCTCTCGCAGAGTGGCGGTCCGGGGTGGCTGGGCATCTCATTCTTTCCGACGAGGATGTGACTTCGGAGGTCCAGGGTCTGTGGAGGCGCCTGAACACCCTGCAGCATTACAAGGTGGGAGGGGTAAGAGCAGGAGGAGGGGTGGGGGGGTGGGGCTGGTGGAGGGGGTCACTGGCTGTGATCCTCAGGTCCCAGATGGAGCGACCGTGGCCCTGGTCCCCTGCCTCACCAAGCACGTTCTCCGGGAAAACCAGGATTATGTCCCTGGAGAGCGTGAGTACTGCCCACCCCCTTCCAGCCCCCACCAAGTCACTGTTCTCTGTCCTCTCTTTGCCCAGTCCCCAGTAACAGGCAAAGTCCTCTGGACCTTAGGGTGGGCGTGTGTCTACTTCCCTTCCACTGAGAGAAGCCCTCAACCCATGCCTCTGCTCCTGGAAGTTGGCAGGACCCTAGGGGCCCAGGGAAGGTGATACCTGATGAGGGGTGAAGAGCTGTGGGGTCTTGGCACAGGGACCCCAATGCTGGAGGATGTGGATGAGGGGGGCATCCGGCCCTGGCACCTGGTGAAGCCGAGTGAGGAACCGGAGCCCCCCAGGCCTCGGAGGGGCAGCCTTCGGGGCGGGGAGCGCGAGCGAGCCAAGGCCATCCCTGAGATCTACCTGACTCGCCTGCTGTCCATGAAGGTGGGGCAGGACGGGCGGGGAGGGAGGCTGGGGTCAGGGCCAGGCCAGGCCTCAGGTCTGGGCTGCGGGGGAGGACGGCTGCTTAGGGGATTTGGGGTGGTATGGGGCTTGCATGAGCATGGTGCCACTGGGCGTCCGAGGCCTGGCTGGGGCTGAGGTTCCCTCCTCTTGTGCTTCCCCTCCCCCACAGGGCACCCTGCAGAAGTTTGTGGACGACCTCTTCCAGGTGATTCTCAGCACCAGCCGCCCCGTGCCACTTGCTATTAAGTACTTCTTTGACCTGCTGGACGAGCAGGCCCAGCAGCACGGCATCTCCGACCAGGACACCGTCCACATCTGGAAGACCAACAGGTGGGGAGGGGTGGCGGTGGCTGGAGCTGGGTGGGCCAGGCGTGCTGGGGTCTCCTCTCCTGCTTCCCCCGAGTGCTCACCGGCCACGCCTGCCCCACCCGCAGCCTGCCCCTGAGATTCTGGATCAACATCATAAAAAACCCTCAGTTTGTGTTCGACGTGCAGACATCTGATAACATGGACGCCGTGCTCTTGGTCATCGCGCAGACGTTCATGGATGCCTGCACGCTTGCCGACCACAAGCTGGGCCGGGTGAGTAGGTCTCGCCGGACGTGGAGGACACGCCGGGGGGCCGGGGAAGCAGGAGCCGGGGCTGGGCAGTGCTGTGTGCACCCAGATTCCAGGCTTGGCCGACAAGGTCCAGGAGGAGGGCTGGGGGAGGCTGGTGACTCCAGTCCCAGGCCGGGCTTTGTTCCCAGGAGGTGGCAGGGCCTCGTCTTCAGAGATGACCCCTCCAGAACCAAATCCAGCAGGCAGCCTGGAGCTGTTGTGGGACCGTAGAAGCCACCTGTCCACCTGGTGGCCCCCACGTCACCTCAGGCTCCCCTTCTCCCAGTCGGGGCTCACTGTAGCCAGAGGCCCAGGGATCCGGAGTGACTCCCAGTTCTACATGGAGTGGAGGAGGTGTCTGGCTGCCAGTGCAGTGTAGATGGGAGAGTCTGGGGCAGCGAGTGCCCGGCGTGGAGCAAGGTGCTGCTGAGAGGAGCTGAGAGGCAGATGGTCAGGGCCAGGGCTGTCTGTCGGGTAGCACGCAGTGGCGGGGTATTGTCACCGCAGTAAGAGCCAGCAGAGTCCCATGACAGATAAGGGCACATGGCTGCAACTGCTCAGGCCCCCAGCAGGCAGGGCCGGTGGCTCCTCAGGCCCAGGAAGGGAGCCTGTTACCTCTGGAGAGATGGACCTCTAGGCCTCTGTGGAGAAACAGAAAGTTCGGTTCTATTCTGTAGTGTTGTCTTGTGGGACCCATTTTTGTTCCGTGTGTACCCATCACTCCGTCCACAGTGAACTGAGAACCACGGGGGCCACCAGGACCTGGGGCCACGGTGGGTGGGTGCTGCATGGTGGCGGGGTTCTTCCCCAACCTTCACACTGCCTCCCCTTGCCAGCAAAAGTGCATATGCTTGCCGGGTAGCTCAGCAATAGCCCTAGCCAGGAATGCCAAGCGTCCCCCTATGGAGAGCGGCTGAGTAGGCACACGTGCTGGCTCCGGCCCAGGGACTCGCACCACTGCCCACGCAGGGGCGCCATCTTGCCTCACCCTCCCCGCAGCTTCGGGTTGAGGCAGCGGGTGCCGAGAACAGAAGTGTGCTGCCCAGAGCCCACTGCTGGGGGGCAGAGCTGGGACTGGAACCCACTTCGGTGGTGGGGGATGGATCTGGGTGTGTCAAAATTGTGGGTCCTGACTGGAGAGACCTGCTTCAGGTGCCAGCTCGGCCACTCGGGGTGAGGTGGAGTGGGGCCATTTACTAAATAGTGGGGTTAGTTTCCTGATCTTGAAGATGATTACTTGGGGAATGAGCAGCACCAGGAGAAGCAGCATCAGGGCCCCACACGCTGCTGCACCCTCCTGGCCTGCATGTCTCCTCCCTGCTGGATGCAGGTGGAGGCGGATGGAGCTGAGAAATGACTGTGGAATGATTCGGAGAGAAGCTTGGGGGGACAGGAGCAGAGGCTGGACATCGGTGGGGCGGGGGGGAGGAGCGGAGGAGGTCCTTGCAGAAGGAAATGGGCCAGGGGCACCAACTGTCCCAGATGCCTGGGACCGAGGGGTTCTGGGGATATTCGAAATGGGGGACAACCGGGACAGTCGGTCACCCTAAGGGGCTCTCCTCTTTCTTTCCTGCTGCTGCCCAGGACTCCCCCATCAACAAACTTCTATATGCTCGAGATATTCCCCGTTACAAACGGATGGTAGAAAGGTAGGAGGGTGAGGTAGTGGATCTGGAAAGGGGATGGGTGGACAGAAGGATGGAGGTTTGTGGCTGCAGCCCAGGGGTGGACCCTGGTGGGGTGAGGCATGGCTCATTATCTCAGCAGCCGCCATACCCATGGTCCCTGACAGGTACTACGCAGACATCAGGCAGACCGTCCCTGCCAGTGATCAAGAGATGAACTCCATCCTGGCTGAGCTGTCTCGGGTATGGCCCTCCCTTTGCTTCTTGGGTTGGGCACAGGTCTCCCACCGTGAGGATCCTGCTCTTTTGCCAGGAAGCCCTGGGGACATCAGCAATCCTGTGAGCTGGTTGGGGTGGGACCCATCTCATCAGCAGAAATGCGGAATTTTCCAGTGACCACTCTAAAGATCAGGGCTCCCAGCACCTCACTATAGAGCAGCAGAGGCTTGTCTGGGCAGCTGCCACTGAACCTGACTCAGCTAGGTGCTGGGGGGCCTGCAGCCGTGCTGGGGTCAGGGGACGATGGGTCCCAGGCAGTGAGGTGGCTGGCATCATCCCAGGAGGCCCATGCTGGCCTACTCTTGCCTCCATACTGCTCTGCTGCCCTCAGGGGTGTAGATGTGCCCATAAACCACACCCAGTAACAACAGGTGGTGGTGCTGCATGGGGGGGCTTTGTGTGCTCACCTGACCCCCCAGGAGCTTCATAGCTCAGGTGATCGTAACCCCGTGGCCCTGATGAGGAGGTACAGACTCCCAGATGGCCCCATAGAGGGGCCTAGTGTGACCTCACAGGAGACAGGAGGGAGATCAGAGCAGACTGACCCTGGGTCACAGCCTGGGAGTAGCACCTGTCCCACGGGGCCCTGCCACCATCTGGGACCCCAGGCTCCCAGCTGGCGCCTCAAGGGGAGAGAGCCAGGCCCTATTCACGCTGCAGACCCGGGACCCCTGGTGTGCTCATGGGGCTTCCTGTGCAATACCTGTCCCTTCTGCTGCCTCGTCCCCCGAGGGGCTGGTGACACCCCTCATCTCTCATCTCTTGTCTCCTCCCTAGAACTACTCTGGGGACCTTGGGGCACGAGTGGCCCTCCACGAGCTCTACAAGTACATCAACAAGTACTATGACCAGGTGGGCAAACCCGCACAGAGCCCCGGGGCCTGATGGAGAAAGGGGCGGGACTCATGGTCCCCAGGGCATGGAGCAGGGTGTGCACTGGTGCTGGCTGTGCTCTAACCTGGCTGTGCCCTCGGTCTGGGCTCCTCGGTGGCAACAGGGATCCCAGGCATTGGGGAGGAGCTGCTGAGGATCTGCCGTGGCCTGGAGGTGGAGGGGGGCACATGCTGGGAGGGACACACAGCTGCCACCCATATCCCGACCTTGCCCTGACTCGCATCCCTCCTGAGTCTGCAGTGGCAGCATGCCGAGCATGGCCACCTCTGGGCTCCCTGCACTGCCAGCGGGGAGGGTCCTGCCGGGGGTGGGAGCGGGCACAGCAGAGCCAGCGAGGGGGCTGTCTGGGCCCTTCCTGGACTGGGCCTCGAGATCAGAGCACCCACGAGTCAGCCAGCTAGGTGCTTGCCAGAATCGCACACCCCAGTGTTTGTGTGGCACCTGCGGCGTGGCTGTTGCTGTTAGAGATGAGGAGCCTGCCTCGTGGCCCAGGCCTGGAGTGAGGACAGTCATGCCACAAACGAGGAACGCACAGATGTGAATGCGGGCACAGCGACTTTGCTCCAGCAGCGCAAGCCCCTGCATGAGGGAGGCAGGGGGTGGGGTGTGAGGCATCTGGAGGCCTCTCCCGGGCCCTGCCGTGCCCCCTGTGGCAGCCCCCGCTTGTGCTTCTGTAGTTGTGGGTGTGGGGTCGGGGAGCTCTCCGAGGGCAGGATTGCATGGGGCCCACCGTCGCGGGGTCCCTGCTCCTTGCCCAGTGCCTGGCAATAGGAAGTTAGGAAATGCTTCTTGCGTGGTGGACAAGGGGAGCCGCGATGGCTGAAACAGGGCTTCTAGAGGGTTCGTGGCGAAAAGGTCAGCATGGTGGGTGCAGGTGGCCTCCACTCAGCGCGATCTTACCCGTGGAGGTGGATGCTTATTACCATGGGTGCTAAGTACTGAGTAAAGTACCTCATTCTCACCTCTGGAATCCTTAAAACCCTATGCTGACCTCACCAGCCCAGCTCTGAGGAGGTGAGGGGACTCGCTGTGCTCCCAGGCCCCCGCCCCCCACCAGGCCGCAGCATTTGAGGCAGCCCGTGGACGAGCACAGGGAAAGGTGGTGGCGGGCACCCCTGACCGGCTGGTCTTGGTTGCAGATCATCACTGCCCTGGAGGAGGACGGCACAGCTCAGAAGATGCAGCTGGGCTACCGGCTCCAGCAGATCGCAGCTGCTGTGGAGAACAAGGTCACAGACCTGTAGGGACCTGGCCAGCCCTGGCCTGCATTTGCCTCAGCCTTGCCTGGGCGGCCCCGGAGCCGTGAGGGAGAAACTACCTTCTTAGATGCCTGTATGTAGTGCCTGACAAGCCGAGTTAGTGGAAGGTGGCTCCCAGTTCCCCTGGGGGCTCTGGCCTGGGCCCTGCTGGACCTGCCTCGCAGGCCTGGGGCCTTGAGGCTGATTGGGTGGGGCCCAGCCTGCTCCCTGAGCCCAGTGACCCTGTGGGCTATTTTGTGTGTGACGTCAGTCTGTGGGGAGTCAGGGACTAAGGGTTTCCAGAGAGTGGCTGGTGGGGCCTCCAGCCCCTGGAGAGACTGTACTGTTCCTGTACACTGGCCTTTATCCCGCTGGGATGCAGAGGGGGAGGAGAAGAGCCCCACTTCCTGTCCTGCCCTCCTCTATCATCCCTGACCTCAGTTTAGCTGCCTCTGGCCTTGTTGCTGCTGTCCCGTTCCTAGGTCCGAGAGAGGAATGCCTTTGCTAGGCCGCTGCAAACTGACCCCTCCGCGGGGCCTGCTGCCTCCAGGCCACCCTGCCTCAGAGGCAGCCCGTGGTGAGGGCCACCTGCTGCAGGCGCCCGGGGGAGAGTGGTGGCCCCACTGACCCAGATCTTCATTAAAGGATAACACACTGCATGGCGTCTGATGTGTGGGCTCAGCCCAGCCCCTCCCCTAATAGGAGGTGGCAGCCGGCCTTGGAAGGCCCTGGAGGGAGGTGGGATCTGTACCCTGGGTCACGTGTGTGTGGGGGGGGGGCGGTTCTCGTCACCCCATCCAGGATGGGCTGGGGAGCCTGCAACCCGAGGCGGGGCATTGGGGGCCGGTCTGAGTCCCATCAGGGGCCCTGCTTCGTCTGTAGCACAGATGTTCTCAGGCTGCCATCCTGTTGTCTTGTCGTCTGAGAGGAACTGGAGAGGAGGACTACTACAGGTGACTCCAGGCACAGTGGGTCTTAGGCCGCTTCTCTGTACTCCTGCTTCCTGGCTCCCCACACCCTTCTTGCCTGGGACGTTTGCTTCCGGGGCGGGAGGTCTGACCCAACCATCCGCCTGTGTGAAGGCCACCTTGGGTGGTTCCTGACTCACAGCTGGAGGTGAGCATTGAGACTGTCTCGGTCGGGTCTTGTGTTGCGGGCTGGGCCTGTCCGTCTGGGGCTCGATGCCCCTTTGACTCAGACCACCTTTGGCCTCGGCAGGAGGCCAGCCGGCCAAATAGGAACACCCTCAAATCTTGACAAGCCTCTCCCCCTTGGCTCTCTGCTTACTCCCCAAGCCCAGAGACCCCCCAGGCTCTCTTCCCTTCTGACCAGAATCCCCACTTGCCACTTGGGTCTTCACAGAGTTTGAAGAGACTGAGGCTGATAGAATTCCAAGAGGAGTCCCTTCCTTTCCTCTCTGGGGCCCTAAAGCCATCTCAGAGTCCTTGCCCCTGAGACAGCGGGAGCCACGCTGATCTGTCTGTGCCCGCTGTGGTCACAGCTGCTGTTCTCTGCCCCGAAGCCACTCCCTCCCCACTTCTGCCCCTCAGAGAGGTCAGCAGTCAGGCCCCATCCTCTGCGAGCCTGGGAGCTTTGGTGCTTCAGAACGAGGAAACCAGGTGCCTGCGTGCCCGGGAGGAGGACGTGCTCTGAGTCGTTCACTTCACGTCTCAGCCTTCTCAGAACGTTGTTCTAGATAAAGCAGAGAATGAAAATGTCCGTGATAACGCAGGAATGTCTAAGTCCTCACTCCGACGCCACAGCTGAGAACGGAGAGCTCCAACAGCTCTGTGATTGCTCGCTTGGGTCTGGCCTCATTTCAGCCCCATTTCAGCATCACATGCTTGTCAGCCAAACTGACCAGCGTCTTCCTGTGTTTCCAATCAAGGTGGCAAACGCGTACTCTCGTGGCTTGGTATCTCACACAATCATGTTAGTGTGCAATGGGACCCTGTTTCTTGCCTGGGGCGCCTTCAGGGGTTTAGGAAGTGACTTGCCTTCCTACATGAACTTTCTCCACTTTAAATACTGGAATAATTGTCCAGGCAAGATCTGGGAGTTTTGATGACTTTTTTGGCATTTAAAGAACTGTGCTCAATGGTGTCGTAGCTGAATTTGTGCTGATAAATGGTGGTATCATTTTGGAAGCCACTTGAAACCTTGGGAGTAGGCAGAAGGACTCCAGATCCTCCTGGGCAGCGCTGACAGATGGCTGTCGGCTATGCTGGGGGACACAGGGTGGGCCTTGGCTGCCCCAGGCTTCTGGTTAGGCACCGACACTGGGGTATCCAGTACCTTTTCACCCCCCAGCTTCTCCTTAGGATAATACATTTCAGAATAAATTCAAACCCAAACCTTCTGGTGCTGCTCCATGGATCTCCCTTTGAAAGTGTCCTGTTCTAATTAAGGATGGTGGCTTATCCTATTGCAAATATTTACCGGAAATCTAAGGCAAAGATAACATCTTAGTATTTGAAAGGAATTTGTTCCATGATTGCAATTTGGGGGTTTTATTTTTAAGTGTTTGGATTGCGTGGCTGATATGTGTACTTGAAGCAGAATGAGCTTTGGGCTGTCCCAGCAGCCACAGGTCTAGGAGGACTGAACCCCTGGGGAACTGGGGACTTGGGATGGTGGTGTACTGCCACCTTCTGGTCACAGTGTGGAATTTGATCAGAGGCTGCTATGGGTATTTCTGTGTCTGGAGCTCTTTAAAAATCACAGCAATGATAACTTAGTAGTGCTGGGGCTCAGGAGGTAGCCTTGCCTTGTCTCTGAGCTCTGGTTTAGATGTGAGATACATGTAAGGAAGTAGCTGAGTCCTGTAACAGTGAGTGGACTAGTGCAAAAAACAAACTTGAGTGTTTCAACAGAAGATTGATCACCCAAGTGTTGGGAGGGCAAAGCAGAGGTTAGTGACCACTGAAGCCTTTTCACCCCTAAACTGGCAGGGGCACAACCCTGTAACGGGCCCATGGGATGCGCCGGGGCTGGGTGCTCACTGATGCTACAGGAACCCGGTACCTGACTTCCCGGCTAGGCACCTACTATGAAAATGCCACAACTCCCAAATTCATCTCTTCCCCACAACCTCAGGCCAGGAAGGCCGTAGACCTGGATTCTAGTTTGAGTATCGCCTCCCCTGACTTGCTGGGCCTCTGGGGAGAAAGGCAGAAACGTACTGGTACGTGGTTCCCCTGTGTCTCAGGATGGGACCGCAAGCTGGCAGCTGGCAGGATTTAATGAGGAAATGTTTGTCAAGGGCCGTATTGATCCAGGTCCTGGTGGGAAACTGATGGCATAAACCAGAGAAGAGGTCACGGAGATAGGCTTAGTGAGATAACTACTTCCAGAGCTGCGGAGGAGGTGGGGGGGTTGAATCCATCTGGAGGGAGTGACTTCCTCAAGGTCACCCAGCGAGGAGGACTAGAACCAGCTTCTGACTCCCAGACGGAACCGTGGAGACAGTGCTGCATCAAGCTGCCTTCAACCTCCTACCCTGCCCTTGCCCGGCAGGGAGTGGCGCCCAGGTTCCCTGTGCCACCTCCCACCCCCCTTTGTCCCCAACTCTATTATTGGACCAAGTCCTTGGGTCTCTTCAGGGACCAGCCAGGCCCAGGTTTGTCTGTTTCTTACACCTCATTCAGTCTTGGTTTTGTATCTCCTCCTCCCCTCCTTGCCTCCAGTGGTTGTGTCCATTTCTCCTGTTTTGTATGTTTGTGTGTTTGTTTTTTGTTCCTATATTTGAAGGGAGTCATATTTAGGATTTTTAAATCTTTGTGTTAAACTTTTTAATTGAAGTATAGTGGACATATTCATTTCAGGTGTGCAACATAGTGATTCAACAATCATACACACTCTGAAATGCTCACCACAGTAAATATATTAAAATATTGTCTATTTCCTGTCCTGTACTTTTCATCCCTGTGACTTATAATTGAGAGTTTGTACCTCTTACTCCCGTTCACCCATTTTGCCCATCCTCCCCACCCCTCCCCCTTCTTAGGCAATCACCAGTTTGTTCTTCATGTTTATGAGTGTCTCTCATTTTCGCTTTAATTTTTTAGATTGCACGTGTAAGTGCAATCCTATGGTATTTGTCTTTATCTGACTTATTTCACTGAGCGTACTAGATCTATCTAGAGACATCCCTGTTGTTGTAATTGGCAAGATTTTATGGCTGAGTAATAATCCATTGTGTGTCTGTGTGTCTGTGCATGTGTGTGGAATCTGTATCTGTTTGGCCATCCATGGACAGAGGCTGCTTCCATGTCTTGGCTATTAGAAATCGTGCTGCAGTAAACATAGGGGTGCATATCTTTCTGAATTAGCACTTCCATTTTCTTCAGGTAAGTACCCAGAAGTGGAATTACTGGATCATATAGTGTTTCCAATTCCAATATGTTTTTTTTTTTTTTTTTTTTTTTTTTTTTTTTTTTTTTTTTAAAGATTTTATTTATTCATTTGAAAGGCAGAGATTACAAGTAGGCAGAGAGGCAGGCAGAGAGAGAGAGGAGGAAGCAGGCTCCCCGCTGAGTAGAGAGCCCGATGCGGGGCTCGATCCCAGAACTCTGAGACCATGACCTGAGCCGAAGGCAGAGGCTTTAACCCACTGAGCCACCCAGGCGCCCCCCAATATGTTTTTAAAAAGATTTTATTTGACATAGATCACAAGTAGGCAGAGAGGCAGGCAAAGGGGATGGGGGGGAAGCAGGCTCCCCGCCAAGCAGAGAGCCTGATGCAGGGCTCGATCCCAGGACCCTGGGACCATGACCTGAGCCAAAGGCAGAGGCTTCAACCCACTGAGCCACCCAGGCGCCCCTCTATTTCCAATTTTTTGAGGAAGCTTCAGACTGTCTTCCATATTACCTTCCCATCAACAGTTCCCAGGGGTTCCCTCTCCACATCCTGACACTGGTTGTTTCTTGTCTTTTTGGTTCTAGCCATTCTGACGTGAGTGAGGGGATGTCTTACTGTGTTTCTGATTTGCATTTCCTTGATGAGTAATAATGTTGAGCATCTTTTCATATGTCTGTTGGCCATCTGGGTGTTGTCTTTGGAAAAATGTCTGTTCAGGTCCTCTGCCCGTTTTTTTAATTGGATCGTTTTTTGGTGTTGTAGAACTTGTTTATTTTGGATACTATTTGGCTATCTTATGAATTTTAATATTCTATTAACCTCTCATCGGATGTATCATTTGCAAGTATCTTCTCTCATTCAGTAGGTTGCCTTTTTATTTTGTTGGCCTTCTTCGCTGTGTAAAAGCTTTTCAGTTTGATGTAGCCTCAATTGTTTATTTTTGCTTTTGTTTCCCTGGCCTGAGGAGACAGATCTAGAAAATGTTGCTAACGCTGACGTCAAAGAGATTTGTGTGCACCAGAGGTTGGTCTGCATTTATTACTGGGTAGTAGCTCATTATACGGATGT
This sequence comes from Mustela lutreola, assembly GCF_030435805.1. NCBI lineage: Eukaryota > Metazoa > Chordata > Mammalia > Carnivora > Mustelidae > Mustela > Mustela lutreola. Next base: position 18,341,641 of record NC_081291.1, on the reverse strand, counting down.
CGCTGAGTACTTTTCACCAGTTGAAAGAGATTGGGTTGTTACCGATTTTTGGTGACTGTGAAAACAGTGGCTATAAGGATTTATATATAGGCTTTTGGGTGATCAGAAGTTTTCATTTCTCTTGGGTACTTAGAAGTGGGATTGCTGGGTGATATGCTAAGTGTATGTTTTATTGCATAAGAAATTGCCCAGCTCTTTACAAAAATGGCTGGAGCACGTTGCGTCTCGGCCAGTGGTGTCGGGGAGTTCCGGTTGCTCCACATCCTCTAGCTCTTGGCACTGTCCATCTTCCCCTTAGCCCCCTCCAATCTAATAGGTGTACACTATCCTTTTGTTGTGGTTCTAATTTAGATTTCTTTAATGGCTAGCAACGTTGAGCCCTTTTCATGATCTTGTTGGCCTCTTGTGGATCCTCTTTGGAGAGGTAGCTGTTCAAGTCTTTTGCCCATTTTTACGTGGGTTGTTTTCTTGTTGAGTTTTGGGAATTCTTTATATATTTGGGATGTAGGACTGTAAGGGCTCAAAGGATTTGAAAGGCTCATCAAGGAAAAAGAACAAGAGGTAGTAACACACATAAACTTTACTAAGCAGTGCATGGAGGGGAAGTTCCTCATCCTGGGAGCCTGTCTGGAAGCTTGTGGTGCAGGGGCCACCATCCAGGAGGGGAGGATAGCAAGGATACTCAGGGAGAGAGGAGGGGGAGATGGGAGCAGGTGACTTCTGTGCCCAGATGTGTGTGTGGGGTGGGGACCTCTGGGTCAAATAGTCCCCCATGACTGCAGTAGCCCAGGGCTTATAGTCCTAGCGCTCTGGCTTAGCAGTGGGTAAGGTTTCAGTGGGGGGTATGAAAAGCAGACAGGCTCCAACTAGCTAAAACTCTGCTTGTTTGGGCCATTTCCAAAATAAAATCTGAATTTGGTGCCAGTTGGCTTTTGCGGTAACAGGTCTCATGCCTGTCTTTGGAGCCAGTGATAAAGCATCCTCAGGATCCAGAAACTTGTAAAGTCACAGACTAGGATTTCAAAAAACCTTTATTCCTAGCCAGTCTGCCCCTTTAGTAGTAGAGAACCAGGAGAACTGATCTGATCTCTCTGTTGAGTCCGCAGACGATTATGTGGTGTGTGTCCCTTATTGTGAAACTTGCTGAATGTAATTCAGCCCCAGGCAGGAGGAGGTACTGACAAGCGCTAGAGCCACTGACGGGTGTGGTTGCCCTGGTAAAGGTCAAAGGGAAAGACAGCCACAGAGAAGGGGTTAAAGTTGAAGGTCATCTGCAGGGCATCTCTTGGGCTCTTGGGAACCACCCATATGGTGCTACTCCAATTCACACCAATGAATTCTGTTAGATAACAAAAAGGCAACCATGTAAAATTTAAAGGTCCAAGGGGCTTTATTAATCCATTTGTGAATTGGGCAGGGTTTCCATCTAGTGAGTAAAGGAAAGCTCCAGAGGGCTCCAGAAAAGGAAGAGTTTTTTAAAAGATAGAGAATGGGGGAAAAGGAGATTATTAGCAAATAATCCACTGTTTTAGGCAAGGTTGTGCTCCTCCAGGGGACAGCGGTAACTCTCCTGGAGCTAATTGGGAAAGTCCCACGCAGACTGCGTAAAGGTGACATTTCTGGGGGGCTGAAACTGCAGCTAGGTTAAGTCCCCAAGTCTGCCAACCAAGATCCAATACCTTAACCCAAGAGACACCATGTGGGGCCTGTGGTTTCCTTTTCCACAGTTCCATCTCCTGGGTGTCAGGAGCAGGTCCATTGGCTCCAGTGGCCGCAGCAGAGCGAAGTACACCGGGGCTAGAGAGGCTGCCTTGCTCTCTCTGGTGAAGTCTTTACTCAGTAGAATGTGTTAGTCAAATCTATAAACCCCTTGGATTAATCCATTCAAGCAATGATATCTGGAAGGAAGTTCTAATAAGAGGAGTAGCCCTGTTTCATTCCTTGTAGCTACAGTAAGCCCCCACTCAGTAGCCGTGGCTTTCAGCAAGGCCAGCCCAGGGCACCCAAAGAAGAGGTGGGGGGGGGGCGGGAGGAGTCAGTACCCCTTCTGTAACTAAGTCAGCTTCTAGGCCGGCACCCTCCTGGTACAGGTAGGGGAAGATTAACTCTTCCCAGCAGCTGCTTCCCGCCCGCGACTGAGACAGAAACAAAACCTGGCCTGGAATCCTGAGCGCAGGTCAAAAGTGAACTGCCAGCCCCCTGTGGGGATGCTTACAAAAAGGAGGGGCTAAAATGCCATCAGATCTATTAGTTCTGTGGGTTCTTGAATTCTTTTCACCACAATAAACCTTGGTCTCAAATTACCTTAATGGGTGTGACCTCTGTCTAGTTTGGGGACCTTGACTGATAGTAGCTCCACCTCCAAGGGGAGTGTAGTTACAGTTAAGAATTCTCTGGAGGGAATGGTTTCTTTGTTTTATTCCACCCATAACTGAAGCTGAAAGAGGCAGCTCTCCACATCATCCTTCTCTAAGAGGTAGACTTCCCTTCCGTTTACCTACAAGGAAAGGACTGTTACTTTTCTGAGGGTCCCGCACCTTACAGATCTGTGACCTGACCTCAGCGTTGGCAGGGGTCCGGTGCTCCATCATGGAGTCCTTTAAAATTCTGTGAATAATGCACACGGCGTTTCTGGACTTGCTCTCTTTTATTCCCCAGCTAAGAAGGTTTCTCTTCAGTTCAACCCCCTTTGCCATAGATCTTAAGGTTTTCTTTTGTCTTTTTGCAGTTTTGAACAATGTTTGATGCTGTGTGTAGTAAGTTTTCTCTGCTTATCTTGGCCAACTCTTTCCCGGAAATGAGCCCAACAGCAGTTCGGTTTTATCTCTAAGTTGTTCAAAAATCGCAGGCGCTGTGGGATCCTGTTTACTCCTGTTTCCTCAGACAGACTGCGTTTTGTCCTCCTGTGCACATAAGGCACAGATCCTTGCCTCGGTCCCTTCTCCCACCTCCATGTGCTCCGTCATACTCCCTTCATGGCAGGGATTCTAATCAAGAAGACAGCCTCACGGGCTTTCCTTTCCTTAGTCGCGACGGCTACATTTTTTTGGGTGGAGGTAAAATTGGTACAGGACAGGGTCCTCACTGCAGGTGTAGGCTAGGGCTGCTTCTTAAATCATTTTCTAAATGACAATGAGAAGGATCTTTAAAAAACCACAGATCTAGAAAATGTCTTTTTTTCTCCTGTGGTAAAAACCAAAGTATTTGGGTTAGACTCTGCCGCTGTCTGTGTGACTTGACACCTTGACTTCCCAGCCCGGGTTAGTACATACTCTCCTCACGGACTTTGATTCGCATCTAAACCAGACCTGTGACTGTCCCAGAACTGCCAGGTGCTGTGTACAGCACATTTCCTGCCAGCTTCTCCATCCAACCTTGTCCATCTCCGGAGACCCTCCACGGACTTCCTTTCCTTTATCCTCCTGGTCACAGTTTATTTTAAGGAAGAGGGAATGGTGGGCATTTTAATAGCCCAGAAACCCACACTGCTCCTTGGAGAAATCTCCTAGTGAGATTTCATTCTTATGAGAGTATGTCCCCCTCCTCTCAGGGCCAGGACAGCAGAGCTGTGGGTCTTAGGCTTGATGTATTAGTACTCTCTCCCCGAACTCTGAATCCTGAACCAGTGAACAACCTAGGGGGCAGTTCTTTTTCATGTCCATTACAGTGGCTGTAATGAAACATGAATTGAAACTTCCTTGTGATTTAGTTTTTGCCGTGTGTCCTATTTCCTAGTCCTCTTGGACATTTGTTTTTACCATCCATATTTTTTTTTTAAGATTTTATTTATTTATTTGAGAGAGACAGGGAGAGAGAACATGAGCGAGGAGAAGGTCAGAGGGAGAAGCAGACTCCCCATGGAGCTGGGAGCCTGATGCAGGACTCGATCTCGGGACTCTGGGATCATGACCTGAGCCGAAGGCAGTTGTACAACCAACTGAGCCACCCAGGCATCCCTACCATCCATATCCTGAGTTGTTTCTAGCTACCGTTGAGTATCGACATCTATGCTTTTCTTTTTTTTTTTTTTTTTTTTTTTAGATTTATTTATTTATTTGTCAGAGAGAGAGCCAGCGAGAGCGAGCACAGGCAGACAGAGTGGAAGGCAGAGTCAGAGGGAGAAGCAGGCTCCCTGCAGAGCAAGGAGCCCGATATGGGACTCGATCCCAGGACGCTGGGATCATGACCTGAGCCGAAGGCAGCTGCTTAACCAACTGAGCCACCCAGGCGCCCCGACATCTATGCTTTTCTAATACATTTATGTTTTGCTTACATTTTAGAGAACATGGACTAATACAGATGACCTTCACTTTTACTATATATATATATATTTTTAAGAAGACTCCACGCCCATGGGGCTTGAACTCACAACCCTGAGATCAGGAGTTGCATGCTCTGCCGACTGAGTCAGGTGCCCCAGGTGCCCTCACTTTTAAACCTGCCTCAATCTGAAGACATACTACCCCACCATCCCCCATATAAGCTCCTTTTGAATTGATTTGTGACCAGTTATATTTTACTCCCCTAGTATTCTATACTCTCCCTGCTAGCAAGGACAGAGGATAGGTTGCTCTGCCTTCTGTATAGTGCATTTATTACAGTGTCTGATTTACTGTAGGTAGTTAATCATCACTTCTTTCCTAAGATCACTAAACAGTCATTCTCGGTTTACAAACAGAATTCTCTTTACTACATGGAGAGAGATGTGAGGTTAATTCCATTAGTTTCCACATTACATACGCAAGGAATACATCACCAGAATGCTGGATTCACGAAGTCTTGACACCACACATACAATGCTCATGTTATCGCATATTGCTTTGGAGACATAGCTGCCAACAGGAAAAGACAAGATCATCAGTGGACAAGTGGGAAAGTAGTTATATCCATTGCTGATACTACTAAATGTGAACCTGACACAGATACGGATATTCTTCCCAAATCAATTGGTCCTCTGATCGCTGAAGTTATTCTTAGATTTGGTTTTGACTGCACAGATCTGACAGTTACGGTGATTTTTTAAAAAAATATTTTATTTATTTGACAGAGAGAGAATCACAAGTAGACAGAGAGGCAAGCAGAGAGGGGGAAGCAGACTCCCTGCTGAGCAGAGAGCCTGGTGCAGGGCTTGATCCCAGGACCCTGAGCCAAAGGCAGAGGCTTAAGCCACTGAGCCACCCAGGCGCCCCAGTTATGGTGATTATTAATTGCAAGTGTTGAGATCCCAATCTGCTTTAGATAACACTGCCAGAATTCTCAAGATAATAGCAAATCAGAGATATTATTTAGTAATGATGAGAGAATATTTTTAAAGGTTTTTTAAAAATTATTATTCATTGGAGAGTGCTAGCAAGGGTACGAGCAGGGGGAGGGGAGAGGAAGAGGGAGAAACAGACTCCCCGCTGAGCAGGGAGACCCATACAGGGCTCAATCCCAGGGCCCCAAGATCATGACCTGAGTGCATGTAGATGCTTAACAGATACCCAGGCACCCTCAGAGAATATTTTAAAATAGAATTCTGTTCCCTTTGCTGATACCTGCCCTCTCAGGTGAGTACTAAAAGAGGCCATGCCTCCCGCCCCACGGGGGTGATGTCGAGATTGTGGGGCATGGCCCTGTCAACCATTCTCATCCTGTACTAATGAGGTGATACTCCGACCCCTCTTCTCCAGGAGAAACTGGGCGGAGGCAGGGGATAAGAGTTCTGTTGACCATCCCTGCCTTGCATTAACCCAAGCAAGGCTAGTGCCTTTACCCCTCTCCTGCAAAGATTGAGGTAGAGCCTTATTGCCCATCTCCTCCCCTGCACTAAGGTGAGTAGAGGTGGCCCTCCTTCCTCTTGCCTTCAAGTCCCACAGAGAAAAGTAATAGCTAAAAACTCCTCAAATTTGGTAAACCTATAGAGCAAAAAAAGTTAGGTGAGATCTAAAGACTAACAATAACTTGAGATTTCCTCCTTGGATGGCCAGCAAGAACATCTCAAATGAAAGCCCTTACTCCCCTCACTGTTCTTCTCCTCCTTGTAACCTCAGCCATCCAGTCAGGCACACTAGATGCCAGTTCAAGCATGACTACTAAAGGGAGTGCTCCCACAGATGGTACACCGACCACCACCACCACACCAACTCCACCTACTCCTCCAGTTTCTGTGTCAAGTATAGTTAGAGCCTCCACTGTCACGACTATAGAAAGCAAACCAAGCACAGTTGCAAAAACATCACCTAGAGCTACCATGAACATCACCTCACCTGTAAGTGGGAACTGGAGCACAATGGTTCCTTTTCCAAAAACACAAAAGACTAAAAGTCACTTGAAATCAGCCCGAGAAAAGTGACACTTATCTATAGAAGAACAACACTTTGAAAAACAGATCTCTCGTTGGATACCATAGAAGCCAAAAGGAAATAACACAACATTTCCCAAATGCTGAAATAAGTTAATTACACCTGAGGAAAGACAGATCTGTGCACCATATGCATAAAAATCACAAGCCAATTAGATGTTGTCTATAAGAAACTTATTTCAGCTATAATGATATAAGTAGACTGGAAGTAAAGAAATGGAAAACAATGTCACATACAGACATTAATCGAGAGTAGGAGTAGCTAAGTTAATAACAAAATAGATCTCAAAGCAAAGAAAATTGCCAAGGACAAGGAGAGACACTACACAAACATAAGAGGGCCAACTAAGCAAGAAGACGTAATAGTACTAAATTTATATATACCAAGTAACAGAGCTGCAAAAATACATGAAATAAAAACTGATGGAGTTTAAAGGAAAAAGAGATCCACATTTATAATCAGAAAATTTTACTATCTTCTCTCATAACTGATAGAACCACTAGATCAATAATCAGGAGGGGTATGGAGGAACTGAAACAGATAAGACAATGTCATTGGCAATTACAGAACATTCTACCCAACAAGAGCAGAGTACACATTCTTTTCAGGCACAAATCAAATATTCACCAACATACACCATTCCCTGGTCATAAAGCAAAGTTTGACAGACATAGAAGAAAAAAAACAATTGTGGAGTGTGCTCTCTATAAGTGATTTAAACTAGAAATAAAAAATATAGCAATAAAATATACAAATACTTGAGAAATAAACATACTTTTGAATAATCCATGGATCTTTACTCCTGAAACTAATATTACATTATATGTTGACTAACTGGAATTTTTAAAAATAGATTTAATTTTTTATCTGACAGACAGATCACAAGTAGGCAGAGAGGCAGGCAGAGAGAGAAGGGGAAGCAGGCTCCCTACTGAGCACAGAGCCCGATGTGGGACTCGATCCCAGGACCCTGGGATCATGACCTGAGCCAAAGGCAGAGGCTTTAACTCACTGAGTCACCCAGGTGCCCCTTGACTAACTAGAATTTAAATAAAAACTGGAAAACAGTCAATCCATGGGTCAAAAGGGGAAAGGGAATTTTAAAAAGTATATGGAACTGAGTAAAAATGAAAATACAATCAGTTGAAATTTGTAAGTTGCAGCCAAAGCAGTGCTTAGTGAGGAATTTAGAGCATCAAATGCTAATATTTAAAAAGAGAGGTCTTGGGACACCTGGGTGACCAATTCTTGGTTTTGGCTCTGGTTGTGATCTCAGGGTTGTGGGAGGGGGCCTGTGTTGGCCTCCATACTCAGCAGGGGGTCTGCTTGAGATTCTCTCCCTCTTTTTTCCCCTCTGTGCCTCCCATAGCTCACTCACACATTCTCAAATCTTTAAAAAAAAAAAAAGATCTCAAAGCAATAATCTAAAGTTTCTACCTCAAAAATTAGAAAAACAAACCAAAACAAAAAGGAAGAAAATTAAAGAGTAGATAGAGATGAAACAGAAAAAAAAAAAAAAGACAAAACAAAAAAGCTATTTCTTTGAAGAGATAATTAAAGTTGATAAATCTCTATTAAGACCAACAAAGGGGGCACCTGGGTGGCTCAATTGGTTAAACATCTGCCTTCATCTCAGGTCATGATACCTGAGTCCTGGAATTGAGCCTCACATCAAGTTCCCTGCTCAGTGGGGAGCCTGCTTCTCCCTCTGACCACCCCCTTCTCATGCTCTCTCTCTCAAATAAAACCATATATATGGTTTTATATTATATATATATTTATCTTTAAATATATATATCTATATATATATATATCTATATATATATATATATAGATATATATATATATATGGGGTGTGTGTGTGTGTGTGTGTGTGTATAAGACTGACAAAGAAAAAAGAAAAGAAATTACCAGTATCAGGAGTGAAGGAGTTGAAATCTACAGATATGTAAAAGACTAAAAGGAAAAAGTTAGATGAAATGACTAATTACTGGAAAACCACAAACTACCAGAATGGTATCATCTATCATCTGAATGGTACTATAACCATTAAAGAATTCACAGTTGGAGCACCTGGTTGGCTCAGTCAGTTGAGCATCTGCCTTCCACTTAGGTCTTGATCCCAGGGTCCTGGGATCCAGTCCCGAGTTGGACTCCCTGCTTGATGGGAAGTCTGCTTTTCTGGCTGCCCCAATCCCCTGCCTGCGCACATGTGTGCACTCTCTCTCACACACACATACATGCTGGTCATGTATGCTCTCAAATAAATAGAATCTTTATAAAAATTCTTTTAAAAAAATAAAGAATTCATGGTTATGGGGCACCTGGGTGGCTCAGTCAGTTAAGCACTTAAGCATCTGCCTTCGTCTCAGGTCCTGGTTCCCAGGGTCCTGGGATCTAACACTGCATTAGGCTCCCTGCTCCACGGAAAGTTCGTTTCCCCCTCTCCACCCCCCATGCATGGGTTCTCTAATCAGAATCTTTTTTTTTTTTTTAAAATTTTATTTATTTATCAGAGAGAGAGAGGGGGAGAGAGCAAGCACAGGCAGACAGAATGGCAGGCGGAGGCAGAGGGAGAAGCAGGCTCCCTGCTGAGCAAGGAGCCCGATGTGGGACTCGATCCCAGGACGCTGGGATCATGACCTGAGCCGAAGGCAGCTGCTTAACCAACTGAGCCACCCAGGCGTCCCTCTAATCAGAATCTTAAAAAGAAAAAAAAAAATCAATCACTGTAATTTGTCTTGTTAACAATCTAAAAATGAAAAATCATATGCTCAGGAATTGGTGCAGGAAAACCATTGGCAAAATTAAACATCTACTCATGATAAAAACCCTAAACACAAAAGAGCTAGAATGCGACTTCCTCAACCTAATAAACGGTAACTACAAGAACATACAGTGAATTTCATAATTGTGAAAGACGCAACACTTTTCTATCAAAGTCAAGGAATCTGCTCTCCACTCCAATGTTGTTACTGGAGAGTTTTTTGTTTTTTTGTTTTTTAAAGTAAACTCTACATTCAACATGGGGCTTGAACTCATGATCCCAGGTTTAAGAGCTACATGCTCTATCAACTAAGTCAACCAGGCACCCCTTGTTATTGAAAGTTCTATCCAATGCAGTAAGTCAAGAACAAGGACTAAAAGACATACGGATTGGAAAACAAAGGGAAAAAATCTGTCTATTGACAGACGACATGATTGTATACATGGAAAGTCACAAAATATCTACAGATTAATAAGAGCTATTTGAATAATAGTTTAACAAGGTTGTAGGATATAAAATTAGTATTTCAAAAGCCAATCATTTCTACATACTATTAGTGAAAAATTGAAAACTGAAGATATTACTGTTACAGTAGCACTCAAACCACTAAATACTTAGATATAGTCTTACAAAACATTTGCAAAAGCTGTATCCTGAAAACTACAAAACACTTGATAAAATAAGGAAGACCTAAATAAATTGAAGAGACATAAGGTTCATGGATAGGAAGACTCAATTGTAAAGATGCCATTCCCCCGCCTAAAATTTATAGATCCAATAGAATTCCAGTATGAACTCCAGCAGAATTTTTGTGTTTCTGAGTAGAATTCTGATTTTTTGATATATTTAATCTCTACACCCAATGTGGGGCTCAAAACCTGGTATTAAGAGTTGCATGCTCTTCCGACTGAGCCAGCCAGGAGCCCTTAATTCTATTTTTTAAATTCCCTTAAGTAATCTCTATAACGAGTGTGGGACTCAACCTCACTACCCAAGATCAAGAGATACATGCTCCAAAGACTGAGCCAGCCAGGGGCCCCCCACCAGCAGAATTTTTATAGACATTTACAAAATTATTCTAAAATATATGTAGGGGGAAAAAACACAAAAATATGTTGAAAACAAGGGAAACAGAATAGTCAAAGTAATTTTGCAGAAGAACAAAGTGGAGGACACACATCATCAGATTTTAAAATTTCTATGAAGTTACACTTAAAAGTAGTGTGTTATTAGAGAAAGGATAGACACATAGGTCCTTGGGACAAAAAAATCCCGAAATTAACATATCCATGTTATATAACATTTACATATATACACATAACATTAATATATATACATATAAAATTAAAACATATGTTATATAACATATATGGTCAATTTTTGGCGAAGATGTAAAGGAAATTCAATGAAGAACTCTCCCCCCACAAATGGTGCTGAATAATTAAATACCTATGTAAAAAGAAAAAGAAACCTTGATCTAGATCTTACCCTATATAAAATTTAATTTAAAATGGATAATAGACTTAAATGTAAAATCTCAAACTATACAATTTTGACAAAAACAAAGGGGAAAACCTTAGTGACCTCAGGTTAGGCAAAGATTTCCTAGATACACATCCAGAGCCCAATCATTTTAGAAGAAAAATTGGAGATTCAAAATTAAGAACACCCGCTCTTTGAAAGACACTGTTAGAGTAGAAAGACAAACCACAAAATGGGAGAAAATATTTGCAAATCCTTATCTGATAAAAAAATTTATATTCCAAATATATAGATATTAATAAACAACCCAACTAAAAAACATACAAACGATTTGAACCAATGCTTCACCAAAGAAGATATGGCAAATAAGCAAATGAAAAGCTGCCTGACATTAGGGAAATAGACAGTACAACTATAATGAGAGCATACTACACACCTATCAGAATGTAAAGTAGTCAACAAAACAAAACTGGAAAAAAAACAAGTAGGAATGAAAAGACAGACAGCCCCTAGGAAAGCGTTTTGCAGTTTCTTATAAGGTCAAACATACCATATGACCCAACAGTTCCCCTCTTAGGTAAATATGGAAACATGTTCATCCCAAGCTACAAACAACATAAATGACCCTTAGCTGGCAAGGTGATGAACTGTGGTCCATCTCTACAATAGGGCCCTCACCACTCAGCAACTAAAGGGAGTGAATTCCTGATACACCACAGGAGCGTGAATCTTGAAAACCACGCTCACCGAGAGAAGCAAGACACAAAGGGATACATACTATATAATTCCACTTAATAAAGGCTTAGAAAATGTAAACTAATTAATAGGGACAGAAAGCAGATCAGTGGTTGCCTGGTGCTGGGGATGGAAGGAGGGACAGTCTGCAACGGAGCCTAAGAAAACTTGGGGGATGATGGAAATATTCTGTGGTTTGATTGTACTTCTGATTAAAAGACTTTATGTTTTTGTCAAAACTCACACTTTGTTGGACAACTGCACTCTGTTTGGGGGAAAGACATAAATTTCTTTATATTGTTAAAAGAAATTAGATGGAGAAAAGATATAATGCTACACAATATGGAACGTGTGATATGAAGGGGAAGTATTTAAAATTACTGAGAGGTGCCTGGGTGGCTCATTCGGCCAAGTATCTGCCTTTGGATCAACGTCATGATCTCAGGATCCTAGGATCGAGCCCCACGTCAGGCTCCCTGCTCAGTTGGGAGCCCACTTCTCCCTCTGCCTCTGCTCCTGCTCATTTTCTCTCCCAAATAAAATCTTTAAAAAAAAAAAAAAAAAGGAGGCGCCTGGGTGGCTCAGTGGGTTAAGCCTCTGCCTTCAGTTCAGGTCATGATCCCAGAGTCCCGGGATCGAGCCCCACATCGGGCTCTCTGCTCAGCGGGAAGCCCGCTTCCTCCTCTCTCTCTCTGCTTGCCTCTCTGCCCACTTGCGATCTCCGTCTGTCAAAAATAATAAAATCTTAAAAAAAAAACCAAAACACAAAAAGCAGCAACCCAAATGATGAACTCAAAAAAAGGTATAAACCTTGCAAATAAAGACAGGAAAGCCTTTTGAAATGTACTGCATGGGCTGTGAACCTATCCCAAGAGCTAGCAATTCTCTTTTTGGATCCAAGTTTATTTACACACACACACATTTTTTTTTTAATAACCTCACTTATTAGCCCTTCATTTTTTCATATGGAAGAGTTGGAATCTTTGAGGAAAGCTGAAGTCGCAGAAGCAGGGCTTACCAGCTCGGCGCCGAGTCCCTGCCCACGTGCTCCAGGTGACAGCAGCTCTTGAGGTATGGGTAACGGCCTTCCTCTTCCCACATGTACAAATGCAGAGAGTCATCCATGGACGTGCTGAGGACGTGCACAGAATCCTACAAAGGACACCTGGGATGAGCAGCCCCGAGTCCGAGCGCCGGGCGGTGGGCAGAGGCTCGTACCTACCACCCATAAGTTGCCGATGGTCCTCTGGTGGTCCTCCAATCGCTGCAGCAGGTGGCCACTGATGGTGAAGAGGAACAAGGACGGCCCGCTCTCAAAGACGATCACATTTCCGTCTCCAACTCCCATCCACACAGGACTCTCCATGTGAGGCGGCAACAGGAAAGTTGCAACCTGGTGGGCTGTGTTCATACAAAACACACATCCGTGCGGGCGAACTGGGGATCCTGGAGTCCGCACAAGAGCTTTACGCAGAATGCAAACACACACTCCCTCCTTTCAGGGGACCTCAGTCTGCTGAGGAAGATGAAGGGCAGGCTAGTGACAGATACAGGTCATGGACCACAGTAACAGGTGCCCGGACCCCACAACAGGGGGCGGTGGGCAGTAACAGGTCAGGCACAGAGGAGGCTTTGGGATCCAGGCCCTGCAGCAGGATGGGAATCTGAACAGACCTGCCCAAGGGGGTGGAGGGCCTGTGGAACATAGTAGAAGTACGAGCATGGGCAGGAGAGGCCTGCAGGCTCGGGTTAAAGAAATCCCCTGCCCCCTTTCCACAGAATTAAGGCTTCCAAAGAATACACGGGTGGAAGGGTCTAGAAACCGTGTCTCCCATGTGGCACAGCCTACCTTGGATGTCTGTTCTGTCCCCCGTCCTCTCAGCCGTTAGCTCGAAGGTGGTAAATCCGGTCTTTCTGAAAGAGCCTCTTCGATACATCACTGTTATCCTGCTTGTCCTCCTTGGGGCCCAGCAGGCCCTGCAGCACGATGAATACGGGATAGAGACGGACAGAGGGCTTTTGCCTTCTGCCGGTTTCAGCAAGCTCTCTGTGAGGAACACCTGGGGAGAGGGTATTGCACATGCGGTTAGATGAAGGGAGAAGTGACAGCAGCGACTCCAGAAAGACCTCCCTGAAAGCCCTTGTTTTGTGGGAGCACCTGGCTGGCTCCGTCAGTAGAGCATGTGACTCCTGATCTCAAGGTCAGGAGTTCAGGCCCCACACTGGACATGGAGCCTACTTAAAAAAAAAACAAAAAACAAAACACAAAAAACAACCTTGTTTTGTGGCCAAAGCTTTATTCGGAATCTTAGGAAGCACTGAGTAGCCCCTGCCTGTCTCTGACATCCAAGAACTGGCTTCCTCTTCTGCCTGTCATGGTCACACGGAGAGCAAAGCCACCAAAGCTGTTCTTTCTGGTGTGCTTGGAGCTACAGAATCATCTGGCCACACCGGAGCCCAGATCAAGCTGTCATTGGTTGGATACATTTTTCCCTTCTTGGCAAACTCATCATGGGCTGTTCGGCTGTTGCTGCCTCCACTCCGCTCCTTGCTCTCTGGTGTGAGGTGTGCTCGTGCCACATGGTAAAAATGGTGGACTCAACAGCCACAGACTTTCTCAGGGGGACATCTGTAGGCTGATATGTTCTCATTTACCTCTGGACTTCTTTGTCCCCCTCCAGCCAAGGTGGATAAAAGTAAAGTAAAGGAAAGCTAAAAGGTTACCAAAGATCCTACCTTCCTGAGACCTCTCTCACCTTCCTCTAGCTCTTTGGCGGATTCAGGCTTCATGAGTAAACTTTTATTAACTTATTTTTTTGCAACCAGACCCTATCACTTCAAAGAACATGGTTTCTTGGCTCCAAAAATGGATTCTACGTGTGATACGGCCTTTGAGAGGTGGGAGCACCGTGTGTAGTCCTCCCAGAGTTCTGCAGGTTCTCCAACACCTCCTAAACCCCACTTTGCTCATGCTTGACCCTCTCCTCCCAAAATTAAAGCACAGAGCACCGCTTACCACTGGCAAGATATTCTGATGTGTCCCAGATGCAAAGGTCCATTTCTTGTCGGGAGAGCAGTGTAGGAGGTCAACACTGTATTTGAATGCATTGACTTTAGAGACATGCCTTAGCTCCGGTACGGTCAGTGTGTACAGGTCACCTTCAGAGTTGCCTACCTAAGACCAAAGCACCACCACCACGTCAACAGAAGGAGACAGGAAATCCTAGAGCCCTCAGAAGGCAGCACTGTCAGTTGCAAAACATAACAGTTTATTTGATCCCATAATGGAAAGGAAAAGCTACCTCAGCATCGTGAGAATGATCCCCAAAAATACAAGTTCCTAAGCCCCACTCTTCTCAAGAATAGTTACTCACAGCACATCAACACTGTTCTTTTTTCACGTCTTCCCAAACCCATGGCTCTCTCCATAATCCCTGTCCAAGGTCAAGTACTGTACAATACACACTTGAAAGAAGAGACATAGATAGGAATCATTCAGGGAGGCTTTTTTTTTTCCTTTTCTGGAAGAATGACTAGGGAAAACATACTTGTGGTAGATCAAAGGCCAAGATGGTAGCAGAGTTTTTATGGCCAATATTCATGGGTATGTTTGGGCTCTCAGGGTTTGTGGTAGGGAGGACTCCAAGAAGACAGACAGTAATGGGACAGTCATGGGGGCACAACAGCTGTCAAGGCAGCGGGCATTTTGTTCTGTGGGCCCTCTCTAGGTGCAGGGCTCACTTACCATCAAGAAGGGGCCATCTTTTGTGAGACAGATTTCCAAGGAAAAACAGGCCTGTGGCATGGTGAGAGTAGCCAGGGCTTCCGCATCCTGACAATTCCACACTTTGACTGTTCCCTCCAAATCTGCAGTGAACGCAAGATGCATCTGAGGGAGGGTCGCCAGATGCGTGATGCTCGACTGCTGGGCGGGGCTGGACCAGATCATAGTGCCCTAGAGAATGAGAGGACACTGTAGGTGTGCAAGGAACTCTTCACACCTACTGGGCTTTCTTTCTGCCAGTGTTTATTTGGAAGTTTCCTCCAGATCCATTTTTTGCTTCTGGCAAAAGAATAAGAAAATTCTAAACATCTTAGTTATTTGAGGAGTAGTGAGCACAGAAAAGGAACATCACAGTACATTCAAGGCAAGATTTCACTGCGCGATCAATCAGCATAAAGAATGATCAGGCTTCTGAGCTCAAGTGAGTTCTGCCTCTTACTAAAGGTGTTACATTCAGCAAGTTACTTACCAGTTGTGGCTTCTTACAGGGCTCTCGTATTACATTTCACAGCACATGAAATAGTCTTTTTGAATTCTTTCTGCCTAGGGATGCCAGGGTAGCTCTGTCGGTTAAACATCTGACTCTTGGTTTCAGTTCAAGTCATGATCTCAGGGTTGTGAGATTGAACTCCATGTCAGGCTCCACGCAGAATTTGCTTGGGTTTCTGTCTCCCTCTCCCCCTACTCCAAATATATTTTTTAAAGATTTTATTTCACAGACAGTGATCACAAGTAGGCAGAGAGACAGGCAGAGAGGAGGAAGGAGGCTCCCCGCTGAGCAGAGAGCCCGATGTGGGACTCGATCCCAGGACTCCGAGATCATGACCTGAGCTGAAGACAGAGGCTTAACCCATGGAGCCAACCAGGCGCCCCCCAAATAAATAATCTTTAAAAAAAAAAAAAAAGAATTCTGCCTAGTCCACAGTAGGAATTCAAAGAATATCAACTCTCATAATTATTATTCCATCATCAATCTTGTACATTGCAGATAAGACAAAAGAAAGTTTCCCTTCTCTTTAGCCTTTAAAAAATTGTTGGGGCGCCTGGGTGGCTCAGTGGGTTAAAGCCTCTACCTTCAGCTTAGGTCATGATCCCAGGGTCCTGGGACCAAGCCCCGCATGGGGCTCTCTGCTCAGCAGGGAACCTGCTTCCTTTCCTCTGTCTCTGCCTGCCTCTCTGCCTACTTGTGATCTCTGTCTGTCAAATAAATAAATAAAATCTTTTTTAAAAAATTGTGAAGTATATCAAAAAGAACACAAAAATATATGTAAAATTCAGTTATTACAAATTGATCATATAACTCCCTCTAAGCCGACCAGTACTTGCTCTATTAACTTCTCCACACTCCCCAAATGTAATCACCATTTTGGTCTGTAACACTGTAACACTGTGCAAGAAGTCATCCCAAAATTGGGTGGCTTAAGATCAAAACCACAATATCATCTCACACCAGTCAGAATGGCTAAAGTCAATAATGCAATGACCAACAAGTGCCCACGAGGGTGCAGAGAGAAAGGAACCCTTGTGCCCTGTTGGTGGGAATGCAAACTGGGGCAGCCGCTGTGGAAAATATAATCAAAAAATTAAAAATAGAACTACCACATGGTCCAGCAAGTCCTTTACTGGGTATTTAGCTGAAAAAAAGGAAAATGTAATTTGAAAAGCTCTATGCATTCTTGGGCACCTGGGTGGCTCAGTGGGTTAAGCCTCTGCCTTCAGCTCAGGTCATGATCTCGGGATCCTGTGATCGAGTCCTGCATCGGGCTCTCTGATCAGTGGGGAGCCTGCTTCCTCCTCTCTGCCTACTTGTGATCTCTGGCTGTCTAAATAAATAAAATCTTAAAAAAAAAAAAAAAAGCTCTATGCATTCTTATGTTCATTGCAGCATTATTTACAATAGCCAAGATATGGAAGCAACCCAAGTGTCCATCAATAGATGAATGGATAAAGAAAGACAGACAGACAGACACACACACACTGAAATATTACTTGGCCATGAAAAAGAATGAAGCGTTGCCCTTTGCATCAACATGGATGGATCTAAAGGGTAGAATGTTAAGTGAAGTAAGTCAGAAAGACAAATAGCATATGATTTCACTCAAATGTGGAATTTAACAAAACAGAAAAGAGATAAGCCCCCAAACAAACTCATAACTCAAGTGAACAGTTACCAGAGGGGCGGAGTGGGAGATAAGGGAAACAGGTGATGGGGATTAAGGACTGCCCTTGTCATGACGAGCACCAGGTGATGTACAGAATTGCTGAATTGCTACATTGTAGACCTGAAGCTAGTCTAATACTGTATGTTAACTACACTAGAAGCTTTTGAAATAAGCAAAATAAATAATAATAAACCCTCTCCCAAAAATCTGGGTGGTTAAAACAGAAGTTTTTGTTCTCTCAGTGTCTGTTAGAAATTTAGGTACATGGGGTGCCTGGGTGGCTCAGTTGGTTAAGCAACTATTGATGGCTCAGGTCATGATCCTGGAGTCCTGGGATAGAGTCCCAAATCAGGCTCCCTGCTTGGCAGGGAGTCTGCTTCTTCCTCTGACCCTCTCTCATGCTCTCTCTCAATTAAATTAAATTAAATTAAATTAAAGAAATTTAGGTACAGCTTGGCTGGGTAGTTTGTGACTAGGGGTCTCTTACGGGGTTGAAGTCATCTTCGTAAGGATAAGGCTCAAGATGGTCAACTCATTTGGCCAGCAAGTTGGTGCTGGCTACCTGCAGCCCTCAGTACTTCGCCACACAGACCTTCCCTGCAGGGCATTTTAAGGGCCCTCCTAACACTGTGGCTGGCTCTCTTGGAGCCAGTGACTCAAGAGAGAAGAAGTGTCTTTCAGGACATAGCTTCGGAAGTTACACACCATCATTTCTGCAATGTCCAATTGGTTACCAAGGTCAGCCCAATTCAGGGTGGGAGTAGACTACCTAGGATCGTGAATACGGGACAAGGAATATGGAGGCTATCTTCCAGATTGGCAGACACACTGCACCCTGCAGTCCCTAATAACTCACCTCTCTCCCACATGCAAAGTACATTCGCCATCGCCCATGCCCCCAGATAGCTCACCGTTACAGCATCATCGTAAAATCTGGATCTCGTTAAGGAGATGAGGTTCTTTAGATTCAGCTCATGTTGATGTGAAAACCTCAGAAATATCCAAGTTGTCTGACCCCCATCCCCAACATACAAGGATAGGACATTCTACCATAGGTAAGGATAACATTATAGACCGTCTCATCCGGGGTGGGGGGAAAGGGCAGTAGAGGGGTGGGAATCCCTGCTGCACAGAAAATTCGAGATCTAATGACAATGTGCTGGTAGTACACTGACAAGGACTCAAGGTCCAGGAAAGATTCTTCAGGACTCTTGGCTCCACTCTCTAGGCTCTTGGGTCTGCCTTCTGCGTTATGCTGCCCCGTCCCTACCCGGTAGCCCAAATCAGTAGCTGAGTAGGGTCACAGGTGCTTCTTCCCTGTAAGAGTTCAGGATTCAAATGCCTTTTTTCCTGTTGGGATATTTCAGCCCCTGTATATCCAAGCTGGCAGCACCCTTGCCAATAGGATTCCTTGAGAAAACTTTGTGGGTCTCCAAAGGAACCTACAGGAGTTGACGTCATTAGACAAGAGCCCCACCCACAAGGTTTTGAGAGGAATCCCGACACCCTGGGTGGCGGCTGGGTCTGTTGAGGATGAGGCTTCACCCTGTGAGGTCCATGGCTTGACCTCGGTTCTGAGGCACCCTCTTAGTTCTTTCTGAGGTCGAAAAGAACGTTGTGGTCACCACTTCACCTTTATGGTATGGCTTATTAACACTGCCCTGCACTGATCTTGCTTGCAGTCTTGGCCTTAAATCTTAGCACCATTTGCCATCTTGAAAGACTGCAAATTTTCGGAACCAGCAAGCTTTGGCTCTCTTTTATCTGACCATCATTTTCTCCTCTCCTTCTCTTGTTTTACTACAAGCAGCAAGCCGTGGCCCGCACTCAGCATTCTGCCTAGAATTCTCCTTGGCAAGAGCATTCAATTCCTTGGATCTTTTCACTCCTTTTCACATTAGCCGGAGTGACAATGTTGCTAAATTTTCTCCAGCTGTAACAAGAACCCGGTTTTCTCTGGTGTCCAATACTCTTGTTTACATTTCCCTTGGTCTTCACTGGTGGCTTCATGGCAGGCCACTAGGTTTCTGCTAGGTCTCCTCAAAGTCCCAAACTCTCCTCAGGGTTTCTCCAGCTTCTTTTCACTACCTGGTTCTAAAGCTTCTTCCACACCTTAAATTATCAAGAAAAGGAGTACTAAAATCTGCTATCTGTTGCTGCCTAACAAACACCATAGCAGCTCAAAGGAAGAAACACTTATCTCACACACCTTCCGACGGTCCAAAACTCGGGCGGGGAGTCACTGGTTTCGGGTTCCTCACTTGGTTGACTGTGGACACAATCTGAAGGCCAGAAAATTAGCTTCCAATGTGATTCACTCACAGGACTGCAAAGATGGCTGTTGGCAGAAGGCCAGAGATCTTTGCCAAGTAGTCCATCCACTTGGCTGCTTGGATGTCCTCAGGGACATGGTGACTGGTTTCCCCTGGAGCAAATTATCCAAGAGAGTGCCTGATTTTCTCAGCTTTAGTGAAATGTAATTGACATATAACATTGTGTAACTTCAGGGGCGCCCGGGCGGCTCAGTCAGTTAAGTATCTGCCTTTGGCTCAGTTAAGTGTCTGCCGGGGTCCTGGGATCGAGTCCTGCATCGGGCTCGCTGCTCCCTCTCCCTCTGCTGCTCCCCCTGCTTATGTTCTCTTCTATCAAATAAAATCTTTTTTTAAATTGTATAACTTTAGGAGTCCCTTCTAGACTTATTTCATCATTCTCCTGCTACCTCATATATTCATAAAGGGTTTACTTGTCATAGTTCACAAGACCCTGTGTGAAAAATGGTCATTAAATACTTTTCACAGGGAGGAGAGAAATACAAACAGGGAAGGCCAAGAAAAATACAATAACTTGTGACCCATTTTGGGGTCTTCTGATTCCCCGCCTAATGATTTTTGCACTACATTTACTAGTCCTGATGTAGAAGACCTTGGTCTACCCTGGAAGTGACTAGAGCTGGAGACCACTTTCTGAAAAAGCCAACATAACAAATGCCAACAGTTGAGAGAGAGAGAAGTAGAATAGGTCATGGAAAGGCACAACAGCCCAAGTTTATCTCACAGCTGTTCCACGTTACCACTAGAAAGTAAGTCCCTGTACAAATCTATATGGAGAAACACACATAAGGGATGCCTGGGTGGCTCAGTCAGTTAGGTGTCTGCCTTCAGCTCAGGTCATGACCCCGGGGTCCTGGGATCGGGTCCTGCATTGGGCTCCCTGCATCAGTGGGGAGCCTGTTCTCCCCCTGCTTGTGCATGCTGACAAATAAATAAAATCTTTAAAATTAAAAAAAAAAAAAAAAAAAAAAAAAAAAAAGATGGGCGCCTGGGTGGCTCAGTGGGTTGTCTCTGCCTTTGGCTCAGGTCATGGATCTCAGGGTCCTGGGATCAAACCCCACATCGGGCTCTCTGCTCAGCAGGGAGCCTACTTCCTCCTCTCTCTCTCTGCCTGCCTCTCTACCTACTTGTGATCTCTGTCAAATAAATAAAATCTTTAAAAAAAACCCTACACATTAAAAAGTGAATTTTCTGTGTGTCTACCATCTAAATGGAAAGGTCCCAGATTACCAGTTAAAAGACCCAATTTGAAACTCTGTCTCTCACCAATTCCAAGTACCATTCCCGCCCCCCAGCACTTGCCACCTGTGTAGGACAGGGTGGATTCGACAAGACCTTCTTTGTGCTCCTCGATGGCCATACTCACTTCCTGCAGGTCCCAGGCATAAAGCATGTGCTTTGATGACACTGTACAAATGACTGACTTCTCCTCTCCACCCACTGCGTTGCCATATCCTGACAGATAAGCCATAGGTCCTAAGATTCCTAGAAGGAAACACAGACAATACTGGCTCACCAGATAGTTGAGGGATGGCCCAGTTGAATAAAAAGGACTCTGGAAAGATAACGAAGTTTTCCTGCATCCTCTTAAGAAGAGTTTGGGAAACAATTATGGAGAAGAGGAGGAGCTGGTTCTAGAGTCATCCATACGTAGGTTCCTGCTGCAGATTGGCCTGAGGCACTGGCCGACTTATTTTTCCTCCTCCATTTCAGTTTCCATACATGTAAAATGAGGATAAAGAGGTCTCCATCAGAGAATGTTCTGAGTTTGTTTTTTTTAATATTTTATTTCTTGTCAGAGAGCGAGCACAAGCAGGGGGAGCAGCAGGCAAAGGGAGAAGGAGAAGCAGGCTCCCCACTGAGCAGGGAGCCCGATGTGAGGCTTGATCCCAGGACCCTGAGATCATGACCTCAGCCGAAGGCAGACGCTTAACCAACTGAGCCACTTAGGCACCCCTCTGTCCTGAGTTTTAAAAGAGGTATTAGGAATAAAGTTAATGGTAGAACGCCTGTTACTCAGTTTCCTTTTTGTTTAAAATCTTTATTCTATGAGGAACGGGAGGCCTTTGGAGAAAGTAAGTCACAAGGCCTGATTTTAGCTCATGTAAAGATCACTCTGGTCTCTCCACGCACCATAGACAGTGGGGGACAAGAGAAGATGGAGGGAGACCTTGACCGTGACCACAGCAACCCAGTCCCACTAAGCCTTCATTTTCTTTGTCTTCACTGAATGAAGACACGGGGGAAAGAGACAGTGTGTTTCTTAAAACCATATTGTCATGTTCCTTTAGCGGACCCTATCCCCGTACCGAGGTTCCCACTTGCTTCTCTGAAGATAAAGTCCTCTGGCTTCACCCTCGCCATCCGGTGCTCCAGCTTTGTCTGTCTGAGGAAGAACTGCTTCCAGGTCTGTGAGCCCGGGCACGGGGAGAAGCTGCAGAAGCTCCATTTCCTCAGACACAGGTTTCTGGAAACAGAGTCATCAGCCCCCGAGGCAGCCCCCGTCAGCTCCCTCCTCAGTAGCTCAGGTCTCATGAACCCTTTCCTCACTGTAAGCCCCATTCGTGCCTCTCCCAGCGCAGCCCCACCCAGGCCCCCTCGGTACACACTGGGATGTCCTCTCCCTCCCAGGGGACACCCCTGCCTTCCCGCCTTACCCTTCCCTTGCTCACCTCCACAGCTGGTCATTCTCTGCAAGCCTGTTCCAGCACTGAGGGGGAGAAAGGAAGAGGTAAGCAGGCGGTCAGTACCCCAAGGCTGGCTCTTCCTCTGCTCTCCTCTGTTCTGGAAGCCAGGCCCTCCGCTCAGCGGTAAACCAGCCACTAGCCCGGCTCTCCAAGCCCTCCCAGACTGGGGGGGACCAGGACACGGTAACCACAGAGGCCCACTGCGGCAAAGACAGGTGCTTGGAATTCTTGTGGGAGAAACACTGGCAGTTTCCCGGGGCTTCAAGTGGACCATTTGATCCGCGCAGCGACACCTGGATATTCGTCTGCCCTTTTCGTTTAACAAAAGGCGAGGCCCTCAGAGCGAAGGAGGCTAACCCCCCAAAACCCAGCGCATCCCTCGGCTCTTCTGCGACCTGGCGCTCCACCTGGTCAAGACGGGCAGCTGAAACCCGGGCACTGGGTCTGTGGGAGCCGAAGGAAGGGGCCGGAACAGGGTAGACGTAAGCGAGGAGGGAGGCTGCGTGGGCCCCAGGCTGGGGTCGCCGAGAGGCCAGCGCGGAGGGGCTGCGGTGAAGGGGGTCTGTGTGACGACCCGTGGAAGGGGGGAGGTGGGGGGGAGGTGGGGGGGGAGGTGGGGGGGGAGGGGGCCCCCCAACAGAGGGCGGCCTGTGGAGAGCATTTACCCTGTTCACTCGGGAAGCCTGGAGCAAGCTGAATGCGTCCAGGAAGGAGAAGATTTTCAAGAGCGGCACATCAGGCACGGGGACCGCCATCTTGCACGGTCTGAACCTCCATCCGGTCTCCTCTCCGGCTGCTCCGAATTTAAAGTCTTGGCCCAAGTCTGCAGCACTGGGGAGGATCCCCACCCGGAGCTCATCGGGTTCCGACGAAACAGGCCGCAGGTGGGCACGCTTCGGCCTCCGACCCCGGGCCAGATCCACGCTGCTGAGGGCACCGCCCCCCCCACACCCAGCACCTGCTTGTTCGTGTCCATTGTTTAAACCTGTTCCACGGGACCTTCTTTGGTGCTGGGAACCGAAAGTGCAGAGTCTGGGGCCGCTCAGGGGCGGATGAACTTGTCAGAAGTTTAGGAGTTTTCCACGGACACACTCGCATTCACCAAATTCAAGTCTCTGTGTGTCACCCTTTAAGTTCCAAATCACCAGGGCAGGGAATCAGCTTGGCACTTTTTCTTTCTTTTTTCTTTTTTTTTTTTTTTGTAAGATTTTATTTATTTATTAAAAAGAGAGCACAAGCAGGGGGAGCAGCAGAAGGAGAGGGAGAAGCAGGCTTCCCGCTGAGCATGGAGCCCAATGTGGACTCAATACCAGAACCTCGAGATCATGAACTGAACCAAAGCAGATGCTTAACCGACTGAGCCACCCAGGCACTCTGCTTGGCATGTTTATCTGTCTATTTTGGGAC
This sequence comes from Mustela lutreola, assembly GCF_030435805.1. NCBI lineage: Eukaryota > Metazoa > Chordata > Mammalia > Carnivora > Mustelidae > Mustela > Mustela lutreola. The sequence continues at coordinate 18,317,943 of NC_081291.1, read as the reverse complement.
ACGGAATTTGCCATCAGGGCCTATCTTCTAGCACCAGCACAGCCCTGGGTTTCCACCTTTGCGCATTCCACTTCCGGGTTGGAGGAAAAAGCATGGGCCACAGGACTTTCCCACAGAGGCCCTGCTAAGGGCATAGGGACCATCAGAGATGGCTCCCACAGGTGGTACCTTTCTCTTGTGACCCAGTTCTTTTCTTCCAAGAACTTGATTACTGATTCCAGTATTTTCTATGAGTTCCTCTGCGAGGCTCAGTGACGACCACCCCTTTCCTTGAACTGCTGCCTCCAGCCTGACCCACAGGAGTGGTTCTTGGAAGGCCTGTTTTCCCTACAATGTTATCTACTCCATTATCCAAAACCAGATTGGGCTTTTCAGGGATAAGTGTCTTCTTCCTCAGAATTTGCAGTGGAAAATCTTTCACGGTGACAGGCCTATCAAGTACAAACCTGCCAACTATGGGAGGACACATTTTTCATTCTGTTGAATTAGGTTCATAGACAATCAGTTTGAAGAGAACGTCCTTCAGGGCACCTGGGTGGCTCAGAGGGTTAAGCCTCTGCCTTCGGCTCAGGTCATGATCTCAGGATCCTGGGATGGAGCCCCGCATTGGGCTCTCTGCTCAGCGGGAGCCTGCCTCCCCCCCCAACTCTGCCTGCCTCTCTGCCTACTTGTAATCTCTGTCAAATAAATAAATAAAATCTTTAAAAAAAAAAAAAAGAGAGAATGTGCTTTAAAGAGAAAGAAATTATCATAAAAAAATTCTGGTTTCAGGAGAGAGATAAAGGGAGTCTTCCAGTATCTTTCATATCAGTAATTCTAGTCCTTTCTAACTCAGTTTCCCTGAACAATGCCATTTTACTGATTATAAAATTATAATCTGTTTTTCGGTTTATCTAATTCAAATGAATGAGCAAGCTCTTAACTGACTCTTTACACTTTAATACCAACAAAAATGTATGTTCAAATTTATTAGACCTTGATATACATCCTCAGCTTTTCTTCATATATATTCATGTATGGGCCAATGGCACATGGGACTGCACACCTGTCAGAACGCCTAAAATAAAAAACACAAGAAACAACAGGTGTTGGCGAGAAAGGGGAACCCTCGTGTGCTGCTGGTAGGAATGCAAACTGGGTCAGCCACTGTGGAGAACAGCATGAAGGTTCCTCAAAAATTAAAAATAGAGGCGCACCTGAGTGACTCAGTAGATTAAGTGACTGCCTTCTGCTCGGTTCATGATCCCAGGATCCTGGGATCGAGCCCCATATTGGGCTCCCTGCTCAGTGAGTAGCTGGCTTCTCCCTCTCTCTCTGCCTGCCTCTCTGCCTGCTTGTGCTCTCTCTGTCAAATAAATAAGTAAAATCATAAAAAAAAAGATCTGCCTGATGTTTCTTTAAAAATATTTTATTTCTTTATTTGACACAGAGAGAGAAATCACAAGTAGGCAGAGAGAGAGGGGGAAGCAGTCTCCCTGCTGAGCAGAGAGCCCGATGCGGGGCTCGATCCCAGGACCCTGGAATCGGGATCTGAGCCAAAGGCAGAGGCATAAGCCACTGAGCCACCCAGGTGCCCCAAGAGCTGTCTGATGTTTAAAAAAAAAGTTAGGGCACCTGGGTGGCTCAGTTGGTTAAGCAACTGTCTTCAGCTCAGGTCATGATCCTGGAGTCCTGGGATCAGGCTCCCAGCTCCATGGGGAGTCTGCTTCTCCCTCTGACCTTCTCCCCTCTCATGCTCTCTCTCACTGTCTCTCTCTCAAAGAAATAAATAAAATCTTAAAAAAAAAATTTTTAAATAAATAAATAATTAAAAATAGAACTACCCTATGATCCAATATTTCTACTACTAATTCAAAAAGATATATGCCCCCATATGTTTATACAGCATTATTTACAATAGCCAAGATATGTAGGCAGCCCAAGTGTCCATCAATAGACAAATGGGTAAAGAAGATATGTATATATACATATATATGGAATATATACGCACACATACACGCACAAGGGATACTTGGCTGTAAAAAAGAATGAAACGCTGCCATTTACAACAACATGAATGGCTCTAGAAGATATCGTGCTAAGCGAAATTAGTCCGAGAAATACAAATACCATATGATTTCACTCATAAGTGGAATTTAAGAAACAAAACAAATGAACAAAGGAAAAAAGATACAAAAAAAACAGAGAGGGCGCCTGGGTGGCTCAGTGGGTTAAGCCGCTGCCTTCGGCTCAGGTCATGATCTCAGGGTCCTGGGATCGAGTTCCGCATCGGGCTCTCTGCTCAGCAGGGAGCCTGCTTCCCTTCCTCTCTCTCTGCCTGCCTCTCTGCCTACTTGTGATCTCTCTCTGTCAAATAAATAAATAAAATCTTTAAAAAAAAAAAAAAAACCAGAGAGAACAAATTGATGGTTACCGGGGGTGGGGGTGAGGGGATGGGTGAAATAGGGGAAAGGGATCAAGAGGATCACTTACTGTGATGGGCGCTGAGTCATGTTTAGAACTGTTGCATGGTTATAATGTACACCTGAAACTATTTTACACTGTATGTTAATTATACTGGAATTTTTAAAAAGATTTGATTTATTTATTTGTCAGAGAGAGAGCACAAGTAGGGGGAGCAGCAGGCAGAGGGAGAAGCAGGCTTCCTGCTGAGCAGGGAGCCCGATGCAGGACCTGATCCTAGGACCCTGGGATCATGACCCGAGCTGAAGGCAGATGTCCATCGACTAAGCCGTCCAGGTACCCCTGGAATTTTTTTAAAAGCCTCAAATCCAGAAAATTAAAACAAAAACTAACTAAATATTTACAACACTTGTGGGGAAAATCTTGTTTCCCAGAATGAATTATAGTTACATACAGTGTGTGTGTATACACAACTCTATACACAAATGATTTGAATATATCTATGTCAGTTAGATGTCCAAAAAAGCACTCAATTCTAATACATCCTTGGTCTTACCCTCTCTAAAATTTTAAAAGCCTGTCCAATGTGGAATCAATAAAATGACAAAATACCCACAAAACAAAACAACACACGGGACTGGAATTTGGTGATAAGCTTCCTTCCATCTCTCATGGTCCAGGACATTGACTGTGAGAACGGATCTTCAGGCTGCTGCCCACTCTTACCCTCCAAAGGGTAAGAATGGTGATTTCAAACTGACTTTGTCTCGCGATCTCCCTCTCTTTTTTTCTCTGTGTTCTGTTCATCCTTTCTTCTCCAGATCAGGGAAATCACTTCTCTTTGTTTCATTAAGGTCTTTTTCTGAGGTTTTATCTTGTTCTTTCATTTGGAACACATGCCTCTGTTTCTCTGTGGTCCTCGACTCTCTGTGTGATCATTCACCTCTCCCAGTCTTGGCGAGCAGCAGAGTGGCCTCAGGTGGGAGATTAACCTTATCAGTCAATCCTGCCCTATCTCTTGCTTGTCTCCCAAGCTCTGCTGATTGTCCAAGTCACCTACTTTCTCTTTAGCGGCGCCTAATCGCTGAAGGTATGCCAAGATGTGTCAGCATCTCAAAGGGGAGGATCTTGGTCAGCACTGGATTCAGGCTGACTGGAAGTCTGACCCTCAGGCAGCAGCTTTTAAACATGCACAAAGAGCAGTGCCTAGCTGGCACAGTTGGGCTTGGGTTGTGACCTCAGGGTCATGAGATCTAGCCTCATGTCGGGCTCTGCGCTCAGTGCAGTCTCCTTAAAATTCTCTCTCCTTCTGCCTCTGCCACTCCTGCTTGCCCTCGAGCACGTGCTCTCTCTCTCTCTCTCAAATAAATAAATAAATCTTTAAAAAAAATCCAACGTGTACAAATATACCTTTTTCAGGAGAAGATGGATGTTTCTATCTGCTTCCTCAGCACTGAGCCTTGGGGAGCCGGCCAGTTGAGAACCGTTTCTTTCTTCGCTACTTTCCTGTTGAGCCTGTGAACATAAGCACCACTGTTCACGAGAGCAGGCTCTCAAGAGATGTGTCCTCGGGTGGCTTAGTCAGTTAATCGGCTGCCTTCAGCTCGGATCCTGGCCTCAGCAACCTGGGATCGAGCCCTGAGTTGGGCTCCCTGCTCAGTGGGAAGTCTGCTTCTCCCTCTCCCTTTGCCCTTCCCTCTGCTTGTGCTCTCTCTCTCTCAAGTGAATAAATAAAATCTTAAAAGAGAGACAGATGTGTCCTCTGGGCAGCAGACACAAAAGTCAGGGTACCAGGCATGTACAAGGTCTCTTTTCTCAGAGACACCACAGATCTGGGGTGGGACAGAGGGAGAGCAGAGATGGCACCAAGATTTGCAGTTTATGCTTGTTGCGTTCCCAAGTCTCCTGTGACTTTAAATTGCATCCTTCTGGTCACAGGCACAGCCCTGTAATGCATCATTGACTCAGCAAATACCAAATGTGTGCTTACTCATCCTAGTCCCTTTTGTGAGCAGGGGGTGCTCACCAGGGAGAGGACTCAGGCTTCACTTCCCTGATCTCTCTGACTCGCCTGGAAGAGAGAGAGACAGAAGGTAGAAGTAGGGTTAGGCTGGCTGGCTCCAGGGAGCCACGGGCAGCAACTCTTGCTCTCTGTTGAGCTCCCAGCCTCTTGAAGTTGGGTCCGATCAGTCCAGAGACCTGACACTGTGCCTGGCACCTTGGAGGTATTTAGTAAATATTTGGTTTACTGCTTGCATGCATGAGTGAATACGTGTATGAGAAAGATTGTAAACAAAGGGGAACAAAGGTAGCAGAGGAAACATTAGCATGGGGGGTGGCTGGCTGGCTGGCTGCCAACCTGTAGGGTCATCTGTAAGTACCAAGAAAGGATGGAAGCCTCAATTCAGCAAGGAGCCCCGCTCCCACCCAGTTATGCCTTGGGGAGGTCCCGCAACATAAGAGTCTCCTCCTCACCCATGGGAGGAATCCGAGGCTCTCTCCTGCCAGAATGGGCCTTCACAGGTGCAGAGGCTGCACATTCAAGGCATGAGTGCCCCACTCCCTCCCTGGGAACATGCCTTAGTCCTTGCCCCTGTTCTTACTAAGCCCCGAGCCACCCGCAGGGTCCTTTTCCACCTTGCACTCTACCCAAGCATGGAATGAATTTCCCATCCTGAATCTCAGTTTACAGGAGGGACTGACTTTGATAAACAGAAGTTCTGAATGAAGAGGGAACACAAGCAGGGGGAGTGGGAGAGGGAGAAGCAGGCTCCCCACCGAGCAGGGAGCCCGATGTGGGACTCGATTCCAGGACTCTGGGGTCACGATGGGAGCTGAAGACAGACGCTTCACGACTGAGCCACCCAGGCGCCCCAATCCATTTTTTCTTTAACAAATTGTTCTTTTCCTCTTTCAGGTACATTTGCCTACCACAAAGTTACTTTTTGCTTGGATCTTTATTGTTTTGGGCGTTTATATTTAAGTCTGTAGTTCCTTGCGAATTAGTTTTTCTGTGCAGCTTTCCATCTGATATAGCACCACGTGTGGAAAAGGTGGTTTTTTCTCTACTACAGTTCACTGACAGCTTTGTTGAAAATCAGGTGATCGTGACATACGTTGGTCCATTCCTGGATTCAGTATTATGTTCCATCGATCTAATCATAAGGGCCTCTATACTTTGCTGGGTCTTGAAATGTAGTGTTTTCCTCTCTATCCCTGAGAGACTCGGAGATGTTTTAGAGGCTTTCTGTCCAAATTCTTATTCCCTGACTCCATGTAGTCCAAGAATTTGGCAAATGCCTCAAGAGGAAGGAGAAACCAAATCATACGTTGGGGTCTCATCCTCCTGCCTCCTTTCCCTAGAACACTGGCCACCCAAATCCTGGCTTCCTTGCCATCCAAAAAGTTCAATCTTTGTTTTGCTTACTTCTCTGACCCTTAGCAACCGCCCTCCCCAGACCTCCAGGGGTCTGGGTTTTCAGGCTCTCTCCTGCTATTAACAGCCCTTGGCTCTCTGGTTCACTTCCTTTTGCCATCTGCCCACTCAGATCCTACTTTCCTAGGCTGCTCTCTGATGATGTCATACAGATTCATTTCTTAAAATCATATTTCCTTTTTAATCTGGTTTTCGTGGGAGCATGAGGCTTCCACCATCCACTCCATCATAGCCAGAAAAGGGTGTCTGGATTCCTGATTTAAATGAGGTCTATATCCTGATGACTCCCACATTTACATATCCTTCCTAGGCATCTACATAGTTTAAAACTATGTAGCTTTTTGTCTTCTTAACATTTATACTTTGATATTTAAAAGGCAGCTCAGGGGCACCTGGGTGGCTCAGTGGGTTAAGCCTCTGCCTTCAGCTCAGGTCATGATCTCAGGGTCCTGGGATAGAGCTCCGCATTGGGCTCTCTGCTCAGCAGGGAGCCTGCTTCCCCCTTTCTCTCTGCCTGCCTCTCTGCTTGCCTCTCTGCCTACTTGTGATCTCTCTCTGTCAAATAAATAAAATATTGAAGAAAAAAAAAGGCATCTCAAACTTCCAATGTACATTTTCCCTGTGTCCTCATGCATAGTAACTGTCACTTAGATTCATTCTCTTGTTCAGGCCCCAAATCTCAAACTTTTTCTCAATTTCTCTTTCCTTATGACCCTCCTCTTCCCTTGGAGAACCCCATCTCTTCCTTCACATCTTAGCTTAAATACAACCTCCACATAATTTTTCTTAAAATTAAAAAAAAAAAGTTTTTCCTAAAATAACACTTCCCATCAAGTGTGGTCCTTTTTGCTTCATATCCTTAACAGTCCCTGTAATTCACTTACAAATAAATAAATTACATTTATTTGTTTATCTATTTATTGTCTCTCCCCCTTCAAGGAAGATCATTTCTTTGATGAAAGGAATCTGTCTAACTCACTTCTGAATCAACGAAGTCCAGGCTTGTTTCTGGAAATGTAAGATTTAATTATAATCCAATGAATAAAGGAATGGATGAATCCATTTTAAGCTGATGAGCACCGCAAGTACCCTGAAGGGCACGGTTGCTAATAACCACGGGCTAACACGGAAGGGCTCCCGCCTGATATAAGGACGAAATGAATGAGAAATGAGCCTTCATTTTCTCTGTCGAAAATAAAGGAAGAGATTTCCTTCCCTTCCCTTTTTTTAGAGCATTACCTTGAGAAATTTTGCAATAGTAAAGCTCTTTCTCTGTCTCTTCGAAGTGTATAAAATCTTTTTAGACCCTAAATAAGACTTGCCAATCAAATCCACAATCAGATACCACCTCACACCAGTCAGAATGGCTAAAATTAACAAGTCAGGAAATGACAGATGCTGGCAAGGATGTGGAGAAAGGGAAGCCCTCCTGCACTGTTGATGGGAATGCAAGCTGGTGCAGCCACTCTGGGAAACAGCATGGAGATTCCTCAAAAAGTTGAAAATAGAGCTACCCTACGACCCAGCAATTGCACTACTGGGTATTTTCCCTAAAGATACAAATGTAGTGATCCAAAGGGGAACATACACCCTAATGTTTATAGCAACAATGTTCACAATAGCCAAACTATGAAAAGAGCCTAGATGTCCATCCACAGATGAATGGATAAAGAAGATGTGGCATATATATATATATATGAATACTATGCAGCCACCAAAAGACATGAAATCTTGCCATTTGCAACAACGCGGATGGAACTAGATGGTGTTATGCTGAGCGAAATAAGTCAATCGGAGAAAGACAATTATCATATGATCCCCCTGATATGAGGAATTTGAGAAGCAAAGTGCAGGGTTTGGGGGGTAGGGAAGGAAAAAATGATACAAGATGGGGTCAGGAGGGAGACAAACCAAAAGAGACTCTTAATCTCAAAAAACAAACTGAGCGTTGCCGGGGGTAGGGGGTTAGGGAGAGGGTGGTTGGGTTATGGACATTGGGGAGGGTATGTGCTATGGTGAGTGCTGTGAAGTATGTAACCCTGACAATTCGCAGACCTGTACCCCTGGGGCAAATAATACATTATATGTTAATTTAAAAATTATAAATAAATAAATAAGACTTGCCAGAGTACACTTACTGTGATGAACACTGACCAATGTACAGAATTGTTGACTCACTCTGTTGTACACCTGAGACTAATAGAATGCTATTCCAGTTAGTATGCTAACCGCACTGGAAAACAAAGAAATAAGCCACCTGCCAGCTTTCCGACCCAGGAATGTCTTTCTCAAAGACCCGAGAAGACTTCCCTTTAAAATGTTAACGTCCAGGGAGAGAGCACCCCTATCTCGCAGTTTCTGGGGGAGGGTGGGAGCCTCCCTTCAGTGGGTTGCTCCCAGTTGAAAAACGATCTCCTGTCATGAAGATAAGAGTTATTTTTCCTTTGTATAAAACCAACGAACTAACACAGATTGTCACCCCATTACCAGGTGAATTTAGGATGAACTAGGTAATAAATTGTGCTGTCAAGTCCTCTTGGTGAATGCTTAGTCATTTATGGTCTATCTTGGGAACATGTATGTAAGGGATTGTATCTGCTTGCTCAAAAGGGTGAGATTCCTTCCTGTCTTTGTAACCTCTTCCTGACTGCCAGTGAGCCACAACACATTCTGGCTTGATGCTTATTCAATAATGAAATTTCTTTTTCTTCTACCTTTGTGGAGAGGTACCCTGGGTTGGGAGATTTTTTTTTTTCAAGATTTTTATTTTTAAGTAATCTCTACACCCAGCGTGGGGGCTCAAACCCACAACCGTGAAATCAAGAGTCACGAGCTCTTCCAACTGAGCCAGCCAGGCGCCCCTGGGAGATGGTGTTTTTCATTACATTTCTACGATGCCGACAAAGGTAGGGAAAAATTACGTCTCTTGAGGGTACATGAATTTGGGGCATATTCCAAACACACTCATCTTCTGAGAAGCAATAAGCCAAAGGGCAAGACAAACACGAGTTACATCCAACATAAATGAAGAACGAAGCGACAGGCATCCAGAACTCTAAGTTGAAGAGGTTTGCTTGTGCTTCATATTTTCCCACCCTTCCTTGAAAAAAAAAATACAGTAGAACTAGATATTTTTTCTTGATAGAACTAGACAAAATAGGCAAGAATGTATAGTATGCGTGGCTGAGCAGTCCCAACCTATTTCCTGTGTTTTTCTGAACAGATCTACATTTTCCAGAAAAATATTTGATGAGCTCATGGAGTTCCAGAGGACGCCTCCACAGGGCTTTCTCATGTGACTACTGCCTGTTACTGAAAGGCCTTAGAAAGAAAATGGACTTTTGCTGCTCTGGGGGAAGATAGACAAATTAGTAAAGTGCTTAATTACAGACAACTGGTAGAAATGTGAAGGCTAAGGACGCCTGGGTGGCTTAGCGGCTGCCTTTGCTCAGGTCATGATCCCAGGATCTATGATCCCAGGATCCTGGGATCTATGATCCCGGGATCCAGTCCCACATCCAGCTCCCTACTCCGCCGGGATCCTTCTTCGCCCTCTGCCTGCCACTCTGCCTTCTTGTGCTCTCTCCCTCTCTCTCTCAATCTCTGACAAAAAAAAAAAAAAAATCTTTTTAAAAAAATGTGATGGGGGTGCCTGAGTGGCTCAGTGGGTTAAGCCTCTGCCTTCAGCTCAAGTCGTGGTCTCAGAGTCCTGGGCCCTGCTCAGCGGGGAGCCAGCTTCCCACACTCTCTCTCTGCCTGCCTCTCTGCCTACTTGTGATCTCTGTCTATCAAATAAATAAATAAAATCTTTTTTTTAAAATGTGAAGGCTGGGGTGCCTGGGTGGCTCAGTGGGTTAAAGCCTCTGCCTTCCGCTCAGGTCATGATCTCAGGGTCCTGGGATCCAGCCCTGCATTGGGCTCTCTGCTCAGCAGGGAGCCTGCTTAGCTTCCTCTCTCTCTCTGCCTGCCTCTCTGCCTACTTGTGATCTCTGTCTGTCGGGTGAATAAATAAAATCTTAAAAAAAAAAAAAAAAAGTGAAGGCTAATGAGTAGTTGTTTGGGGGGAGAGAAAGAAGTCTAAGTTTGGCAAAATGGGGGCAATTATCTATGCTTCCTGTAAGGGGCCTCCTTTGCAGTGAGGCTCCATAGCTCCGCCCATTCCATAGCTCCGCCCATCAGAATGGGCCAGTTTCTCTGGGCTTCAAGACTGTTTCTTTGGCTCAGGATCACGCACAGGACGTGTTGTTTGTGGCAGCCCATGGGCACTCAGGTGAGCCCGCCTAGTTGCAAAGGGATGATACCTCTCTGCTACAGAAGGGGAAGACAGTTTCGCCATATTTCTCCATACGGCATCTACTCCACTGTTGAAATTTAATTTCACTGTTTTTCTGGTGGAAAATTCTGTTCATGCACAGCCAACTGGTATTTAAACTGTCTTTTGGAGCTACCTATGATTTTCCAAGGTCTTTTTTCTTAGTATCAGCCTTTAAAAAAATTCATAATTATACTTTATGGTTGATGCACTTTCTTTCATACAGAAAAATAATTTAGGAGAAGCCATACTTTTCTCTCCATAATTAGATGTTTCTATCTCAGTTTGGTCAGTTTCACCTTCCTGGTGAAAGCAAATCAGCAACTCTTACACCATGTGGGTGGAAATGCCCACAGCTAACGTATATGATCTCATAATCTTGGAAGAGTCCTGTTGGACACTTTTCAATGAGAAAATGTTTTTTCCTAAAATTAATAATGATTTGGGGAAAATGTGATTCTCTGAACTTGCTCTAAGCAATATGGCAAGTTTCTCTGTCCCCAATAAGAGGAATAGAGTAGTTCCATTGATGGTCCTTTTGGAGAGAGAACCTCTGATTTGTCTATTGATTGCAGAGATATGTATCATAGATACACTCTTGTCATCCCACCCCCCACCCCTTTGGGCCACCCAAGTTCACCTGCAACTGTAAAGCAAGAGGACTTCCTCAGTGTACTGTCAGATTTACATCCCAGGTATGTGCGTCTTCTCTCTGCCTGAGGCTTTCAAAACCTGAGGGGTACCACATGAACTTGCTTGGCTGTATAGACAGGACCAGGGATGGGGAAATAAAGTTTCTGAGGGTCCCCCTCAAACATGGGGACATGGGAGTTGGATGGGGAAATGTTGAAGCCTCCCAGACTGAAAAAGAATGATTCTGGGCGCCTGGGTGGCTCAGGTCATGATCTCAGGGTCCTGGGATCGAGTCCCGTATCAGGCTCCCTGCTGAGCAGAGAGCCTGATTCCCTCTCTCTCTCTCTGCCTGCCTGCCTCTCCATCTGCTTGTGATATCTCTCTGTCAAATAAATAAATAAAATCTTTAAAAAAAAAAAAAGAATGATTCTGACTTTGTTCCATACCACTTCTGAGACCGGCTCATTGATGCCACAATGGATGGTTTTTCTACCTTCCTTGTCTCATTTCTCCACTTCCTCATTTTTTTTTTTCCTCCTGGAGATATTCTTCAATATAAAGTATGCCATTTGAGTCCTTGTCTCGGGATTTTCTTTGGGGGAACCAATCCCAAGACCATCAGCATAGAGACCTGTCAACTGTCGGTCAGATGACAGTGAGGACTGTATGGCTAGTGTTAAGTGCCACATTTGGGAACATTCCAAAGACATGCAATGGATTGGGATGGGATACAGATGGAAAGTGAAACAGTAACTTATGCAATAGTTCTAGCATTTGAACTATATGTGGGGAAAGAGATTGGACGGTCCTGGAGTTGGGTGTGTGGCCAATCATAACCTATGGACATGTTCAGAGAGCCAGAGTATCACCATGGCAGCATTTAAATAGACCCTCATTTCTTTTCTTTTTCTTTCTTTCTTTCTTTCTTTTTAGGTTGTATTTGTTTATTTGAGAGAGAATGAGAGCATGAGCAGGGGTGGGGGAGAGAGGCAGAGGAGAGGGAGAAGCAGACTACCCACGGAGTGGGGAGCCTGACGTGGGGCTTGATCCCAGAACCCTGAGAGCATGACCTGACCTGAAGGGAGACATTTAACCAACTGAGTCATCCAGACACCAATGGATCCTCATTTCCTTTTTTCTTTTTCTTAGTATATGTGCTGCCGAAGTGAGCACTCCTTTTTTGTTTTCTCTTAAATATTTTATTTATTTTTTTATCAGAGAGAGACAGTGAGAGAAGGAACACAAGCAGGGGGAGTGGGAGAGGGTGAAGCAGGCTTCCCCCTGAGCAGGGAGCCCAATGCGGGGCTTGATCCCAGGACTCTGAGATCAGGGCCCGATTAGACCCTGAGCCACTCAGGCACCCCTAGACCCTCATTTCTTGAGCAGGAAGGCAAACAGCAAAAATTAAGGCCAGGATTTCATTATAAGGGCAGTGGAATTAAAAGGATATCAGTGCGGACACCTGGGTGGCTCAGTTGGTTGAACAACTAACTGCCTTCAGCTCAGGTCATGATCCTGAAGTCCGGGATCGAGTCCCGCACTGGGGCTCCCAGCTCCATGGAGAGTCTGCCTCTCCCTCCGACCCTCTCCCCTCTCATGCTCTCTCTCACTGTCTTTCTCTCAAATAAATGAATAAATAAAATCTTTAAAAATAAATAAAAATAAAAATAAAATAATCTTTAAAAATAAATAAATAAATAAAAATAAAAAAAGAATGTCAGGGCACAGAACTTGCAGGTCTTCTCTGCTAAATTAGGACACTAAAGCTGAAGGAGTAAGACCCTGATACCAAGGACAGGAACATATGTTTGGATCCTCCGGAGACCACTGAACCCCTAATTCCCCCCTAAAAGACCTCTAGGTCGGGGCGCCTGGGTGGCTCAGTGGGTTGGAGCCTCTGCCTTCGGCTTGGGTCATGATCCCGGGGTCCTGGGATTGCGCCCCGCGTCGGGCTCTCTGCTCAGCAGGGAGCCTGCCTCTCCCTCTCTCTCTGCCTGCCTCTCTGCCTACTTGTGATCTCTGTCTGTCAAATGGATGAATAAAATCTTTAAAACAAAACAAAACAAAACAAAACCTCTAGGTCTATGGAAGCAGTCGCCTTACCTTTGCAAGAGGAGAGAGGGCTCCCATTATCCTGTGGCCGTACAAAGGCCCCCCGAAGTGGCTTCTGCATAAGATGCTGTCTGTCCCCCTCAAGTCCCACTGCTGCCCCCTTCCTGACCCCTAGGCCAGTAACTAGGTTCAGGTCTCAGCAGGGCCTCGGTGAGGAAATAACTGATGAACCGAATGAGCGGTGCACCGTGTCTCATCTGTATAGATGGGCACTGGGGGAACAGGAGCAGAAGGGCGCTGTGAGGGTTCTCACTGGCCTGGAAAGGGCTGGGCATGGGGGTGTTTGTCAACATGAGGGCACTCACAGTGACTCAGGATTTGACATCTTGCAAAGACACATGGCACTGGCCCTTGATCCTGCTGGGAGAGCTCTTTGAAAATGCGACCTGTTGATGCCACAACAAATGAGGTGGAGATGCTGGAGTTGCCTTGGCAAACTGTGCGGGTCAAGCTTCAGCAAGGGAACACACAAGAATTGAATTATTAGGGCGCCTGGCTGGCTCAGTCTGTTAAGCATCTGCCTTCAGCTCAGGTTATGATCTTGGGGTTCTGGGATCAAGCCCCACAACGGGCTCCCTGTTCAGTAGGGGGCCTACTTCTCCCTCTCCCTCCTCCCTCTGCCCCCCACCCCGCTCATGCTCTCACTCTCTCTCTCAAATGAATAAATTTTTAAAATCTTAAAAAAAAAAGAATTGAATTATTAGGGGTACCTAGGGGGCTCTGTCAGATGAGTGTGTGACTCTTTTTTTCTTTTTAAAGATTTTTTTTTTAATTTATTTGGCGGACAGATCATAAGTAGGCAGAGAGGCACAGAGAGAGAGAGGAGGAGGAGGCAGGCTCCCTGCTGAGCAGAGAGCCCAATGTGGGACTCAACCCCAGGACCCTGAGATCATGACCTGAGCCGAAAGCAAAGGCTTTAACCACTGAGCCACCCAGGTGCCCCGAGTGTGTGACTCTTGATCTTGGAGTCATGAGTTTGAGCCCCACATTGGGTGTAGAGATTACTTAAATAAATAAAACTTTTTAAAAAGAATTGAAATATTATGTGACTCCAGAGAACCCACTAGAATATGGTCCAGGAGAGGGCCCAGAGATCACTCCTCTCACAAAAGCAATACAGGATGCATTAGTTGGACAGGCAGCAGCATCACTAAGAAACTCAGTAGTGAGCTTCTGTATACTGAGGGTCCTGGTGAGGACAGGAACGTGACTAAGAAAGTGGGCTCCCTAGTGTCAGTGGGGACAACGGGATTCCATACCACCGGAGCCAGATGGTAACAGCTCACTGTTAGAAGTGGGATGCATGTGACGGCTATGACAGGAAATAAGTCTGGCTTTGCAACCTGGGGGCCTCTATTCACACGGATTTGTGTCGAGGGCAAATCGGCGTTGTTCCTAGGCATGAGAGAGGATGGGCAACCAGGGATGGCACAGCTTACCTTCTGCATGACGTGATAAAGAATGGGATTGCAGAAGACTCGTGTCAGCAACTAAGCAGATAACTGTGGGGCCCTTATACAACTTGGACATCTAAACCAGTTTCACAGAGCCCATTGCTTGAATGGGGACCTGGTGTCCTTAAGAATGGACCCAACAGAGCCTCTGTAAGCATAAATAAACATATATTCACGAGCCCTTTGCCAGTGGGACCTATGGCCATGGGCCCAAGTAACCCTACTCTGAGAAAAGAAGGATACCTAGATCTATTGGGGGCTGTTCGATATAGAGAAGGGGCTTACCCAATTACCAGGGTCGACTAAGAGGTATAAAACACATAAGTCATGGAGATGAAAAGTACAGCAGAGGGACTACAGTCAACAGTATTGTATCAACTTTGCAGGGTGACAGATGGCGCTCACACTTGCAGTGAGCATTTGTGTAAGGCATATAATTGTTGAATCAGAACTTTGTACACCTGACACGAACCAATTACATGTCAACTATACTTTGATTTTAAAAAAGAAAGAAAGAAAGAAAAAAAATCGATCGCAGCCCTCATGTTAAACTCAAGCATATGAAGACCAGAAGATAGCCAACTCATGTCCATTTTATACTGGATCCAGTGGTTCTGTGAACTTACCTCATTGTCCTTTCTCTGGTCTCGGACTATAAAGTCATGACAGCTCTGCCTGGCTGGTGGGAGGGCACGTGTGTTGGTTCTATGTCCTGTGAAGTAAAATTCACTAAGGTAAGAAGAGCCAAGTGAACGCTCCTGAAACCATCTTAACTAATCAAAATACTGTACTGTATCCAGGTAGAATTGTGGTCTCAAAGACAAAGGGCATGCGGGTCCCATCACAGGCCAAGCTATGGCTGTTGCGAAAACAAGATGGATCATGGCGGATGAGAGTCAGCTATCATAAACATAACTGTGGGACCATTCTCTGAGCAGCAGCCAAGGCGACAGATTAACCTTGTAGGAACAGATTAACACGAACTCCGGAATGTGGCTCTTAGTCTAACATGTGTTGTCTCTTGTCTCTATCAGGAAGGAGAATCTAAAGCAATTTTCAATCACCTGGATAAGAAAGCATTCAGGGGCACCTGGGTGGATCAGTGGGTTAAAGCCTCTGCCTTTGGCTCAGGTCATGGTCCTGGCATCCTGGGATCGAGCCCCGCATCGCCCTCTCTACTCAGGAGAGAGCCTGCTTCCCCCCACCTCTCTGTTTGTGTCTCTGCCAACTTGTGATCTCTGTCAAGTAAATAAATAAAATCTTAAATTTTAAAAATAAATAAATAAAAAAGAAAGCATTCACATTCTCTCTCTTTCCACCCAGCTGCCACAACTTTTCTGTTCTACGTCATCATGTAATCTGACAGGATTTTCATTATCTTGACATGCTGACATCATGTTAACTGGTTCTCAAGAACAAGATATAGAAAGTTCTCTGGATAATCAGGGAAGACAAATGGGCCCCAGGATGTAGGATAAATGCCCTCTCTTTTCATATCCAAAATATTTAATAGAGCCGTCTACACGACAGTGTCTGCCTTCATTCTTAGCTTCCTCGGAATCACAGTTCCACGGAGGGTGCTGAAACCATCAATTTCCCCAAAACTTCCTTCCTGTTTAATTCAAGAGCTACTTCAATGTAGTTATATTAATTTTCCTCTTAACAGTTTTGGAATTAGTCAAAATCCAAAATATTTGTTAAGATGACATTAGCGGAGTGGGGGGAGGGTGCTTATTTACTTCTTCCTCCTTGGCAGTCCCATTTTACACATTTTTTGGTGTATTTCACTCTTTTTTTTAAAAAAAAGATTTTACTTATTTATTTGACAGAGATCACAAGTAGGCAGAGAGGCAGGCAGAGAGAGAGGGGGAAGCAGGCTCCCCGCCGAGCAGAGAGCCCCATGTGGGGCTCGATCCCAGGACCCTGAGATCAAGACCTGAGCTGAAGGCAGACGCTTAACCGACCGAGCCACCCAGGCACCCCTCTATTTCACTCTTTATATCATAAATGCCTGAGTATCTGAAATTTGTGAAGAAAAGCATATGGAATTATACATTCAGGGAAATCGATTCCTCAAAGGAACCATAATTCTCTCTGGAAAGTGAAATTAGATTCTCTACACTCATTTACTGCATCTGAGGTTATCTGTTTCCCATCACCCTGGAAATTACTGGGAAGTTTCTCTTCTAGTTAATTTTGACCATTTTGTTGGGCATTTTCATTAACTGCTAATCATTTTCAATAATAATACTTGGACAAATCTAGGTCGGAGAATTAGCATGCTGTTCTCTTAAAACGACGGTCATTCCTGCTGCAGGTGGCAGCTCTGGAAACAGGCGAGCTCAGAGTTACCATGCAGAGTTTAGCTGCTTCTCACCATACATGCATTTGGGTAGAAAGCTGAGAATTTCCCGCCTCATTTTCCGTGCTCTTATAATCACCCTTATCCCGTCGCACATCTAAATTGTGACTGTGTCATCTTCTCTAAGCTCGACGGGAATCTCAGATATTGCAACATACAAAGTTCCGTGTCCAGCTGGAACCCAGAACTCTCGATTCCTGGTTGAATTCAGTTTATCCTAACTGGTAAGGTAGACATTTCCATGGCACTTCTAGGGTTCCGAGGATCGTCTTCTCCAGAGTTTGCAAGTGACAGAAGAAAACCTATCACACTGGGGCACATGAGTAGCTCAGTTGGTTAAGAGTCTCTTTTTTTCCTTTTTAAGATTTTATTTATTTATTTGACAGACAGAGATCACAAATAGGCAGAGGCAGGCAGAGGGGCGGGGAGCAGGCTCCCCGCTGAGCAGAGAGCCTGATGTGGGGCTCGATCCCAGGACCCTGGGATTACAACCTGACCTGAAGGCAGAGGCTTAACCCACTGAACCACCCAGGCATCCCAAGCATCTGACTCTTGATTTCAGCTCATGATCTCAGGGTAATAAGTAGATAAAATAAAATAAAATAAAATAAGTAGATAAAAAAAAAGAAAAAAGAAAACTTGGCACACTGCTTTGTGGTCTTACTTTATATTTTAAGATGCTTATATAAACATAAAAATGCTCTTTGTGTCTTTTTAAAACTCTATGGAGCATTTTGTGAAAAATAAATAAAGATAATCAGGACTTATAGTTTTAGGTTAATAATTTTGGGGAAGTCACTGAATTTTTGTCCTCCTTGGATGGTAACTGCAATCTTCAAATCTGTAGTTCTTATGAATCTCCAAAGATCTTTTAAAGAAGAGGGTCTGGAAGCTACTTTCAGTATTTGTAAAAGCCTATCAGAAATCATATCTAGGGGCGCCTGGGTGGCTCAGTCAGTTTAGCCTCTGCCTTCAGCTCAGGCCATGATCCCAGGGTCCTGGGATCTAGTCCTGCATCAGGCTCCCTGCTCAGCGGGGAGTCTGCTTCTCCCTTTCCCTCCATCTGCTGCTCCCCCTCCTCGTGCTCTCTCTCTCTGTGTGTGTCAAATAAATATTTTTTTTAAAAGGAAATCATATCTACATTAAACCTTCAAAAGCTTTAAAAGGGGGGGGTGGGGCATTCAGAGTCATGCTAATCACAGTGGCCAGCACTGTGTTGTTTGCACAAGAAATGTGTCAATTTTGGAGAATGACAGTGTATATAGATTTTAGGGAGACTGTCTCCTCAATTTTTAATTAAGTCCAGAGGCCACATGGACAGCGCCACATTAACACGGGTTACATGCAGGCTGGTGTGCTTACGCTGTGTTGTACTTTGTCTCAAGCAATCCACTGTCACCCAGTGTGCATTCAGTGACTTACTGTCTCATACAAATACGTGTTTTCTACAATAAACACACACACATCATTTCCCTGTGAGCGCTATTGCCAAACCAGTTCCTGTGGAAGTTAAACTTACATGGTGAGCCATTATCTTTCCTCTAATGATAATATGGTATCTTGTTATATTTCACTTTTTCGGTTTGGGATTCCTGTCTGTACTTTTATCGCTTGTTGATGCTTCTTCATCTCCTTTTCTCTTGTTCTGGGGCTGTTACCCTGCTTTCTTTCTTCAATATAGATACTTCCGTAGGCTTCTCCTAGACTTTTCAGATAGTTTTATCACTATTTCATTATTTATCATTATTTATCACCTTGTCACTCTTATTTATTACCTGGTCTTCCATGCAGCGTTAGTGAAGCATTGATTCACTGGGGAAAAAAGCGACCTTCAACAGAAAGGTAGCCGGGCTGCAGGGGTGCACGTGCCCCTCGCTCCCTGCTCCCAAACAGACCAGATGCGGCCACTCGCTGTGGGCAAAATCCAGAAACAGGATAGGAATTTATTTCACAGAGGCGGACTCCTGGAAGGCAGCAGACTAGCTTCTCAAAGACCATCTCCAAAGTGCTGAAAATACTTCCAGGTTTGTAAGAGGGAACTGTGGGACAAAGGTCGGTGAGTACGGGCAGGTGAGCAGTGAAGGTCATGTCCACAGGTCTTGGGGTCAGTCACCATCCCTGTCTTGTTGGCTCAGGGCAGTTCTTTTTGCTTGAGGGGTAGCTTCAGTTCCTGTGAGGGATGCTTTGCCCGAAGGGTCTTTGGCCTGAGTTAGGAGATAAGCTGGAAAGAACTGAATCAATTAGAAAGTAGGACTGAGGTCAAAACAGAGGTTCTTAAGTCCTCTTTCAGACACAGATAACCAGTATCTCTCTCTGACAGAAAACTAGGACTCACATTCTGATTCTTTTTTTTTTTTTTTTAAAGATTTATTTATTTATTTATTTGACAGACAGAGATCGCAAGTAGGCAGAGAGGCAGGCAGGCAGAGAGAGAGAGGAGGAAGCAGGCTCCCCACTGAGCAGAAAGCCCGATGCGGGGCTCGATCTCAGGACCCCGAGATCATGACCTGAGCTGAAGGTAGAGGCTTAACCCACTGAGCCACCCAGGCGCCCCTCACATTCTGATTCTATCTCTATTTTTAGTAGCCTGTGCCATTCTAACTATTAACTCATTTCCTCTCTCTTTTCCCTAACCTCACCCACTTCTTTGAATAGCTTAAATGTTTGAATACCCACTGTCTTCAAATATCTTAAAGTACACTATCATTTGGCAAAATCTAGGCTTCTTATCTCTGTGCCTCAGTGTTCTATGTCCCAAGCTTCAACAGTTTTCTGATTCAGAATCTCTTATCATGTTAAATATTTCATTAAAGGTATGCTTTGGGACTGGGATAAATAAGCACACACACATACACACACACACACATTTGGGAATTCTGTGCCCTATCACTTTCTGAGAACACAGAGAGAATGGGATATTTAGCAAGATGGGTTATACTTGGAAAGGGGTTCAGATACGCTGGACCCTTCTGTTCCTACTTTGATTTCATTGAGAGTAATCATCTAAGGATACCTGTTTTATATTTTTTTAATTAAAGATTTTATTTAGTTTCTCGAGGGAGAGAGAGAGAGAGCATGCACAAGCGAGAGCATGAGCAGGGGGGAGGGTCGGAGACAGAGGGAGAAGCAGACTCCCCGCTGAGCAGGGACCTGCACGTGGGACTTGATCCCCTGATTCCAGGATCACAACCTGAGCCAAAGGCAGACACTTAACCAACTGAGCCACCCACGTGTCTGGGATACCTGTTTTATTTATTTATTTTTTTTAAGATTTTATTTATTTATTTGACAGAGAGAGATCACAAGTAGGGAGAGACACAGGCAGAGAGAGAGAGAGGAGGAAGCAGGCTCCCCGCTGACCAGAGAGCCCAATGTGGGACTCAATCCCAGGACCCTGAGATCATGACCCAAGCTGAAGGCAGAGGCTTAACCCACTGAGCCACCCAGGCACCCCAGGATCCCTGTTTTTTTTTTTTTTTTAAGATTTTATTTATTTATTTGACAGAGAGAAATTACAAGTACACTGAGAGGCAGGCAGAGAGAGAAAGAAGGAAGCAGGCTCCCTGCTGAGCAGAGAGCCCGATGCGGGACTCGATCCCAGGACCCTGAGATCATGACCTGAGCTGAAGGCAGCGGCTCAACCCACTGAGCCACCCAGGCGCCCCCAGGATCCCTGTTTTAAAACTATTTTAGAATTCTACATTTTCCTGCATCATCTTTTATAAAAATGTCTGGTTTTACACACAAATATTAGGAACATTATAATTTTTCTGCTTATATGTAAGGAATAAAATCTTTGCATTCCCATGCTCTGATGGCATAGGTGCTGGGAGATTCTCATTCGTTTCTGTCTCAGAGCCAGATACAATGAAGGAGACAGTGTCTCTCTCGCCCAAAGGGCTTGTGATCAGCAAGAAGCTGCCCACTTTCTTTTCTTCAGTATATAACTGGACACGTAACAGTGTAGGTCTGGAGGTTTCAGAGATCAAATGATCCTTACAGATAATTTTTAATTGCTATTTCTTCCCCTAAACATGTTTTCCTATCCCTGCTATTACCTTTTTTATTCTTTTCACTCTATTTCTTCATCAGCTCTTTCAGGTGGCATGAACGAGCTGATTGTTAAATGGAGGTGAAGAGCTGACTTGGGTAGCTGGTGGGTAGGTGATGCAGGGAAGTATTTAATGGTGACGGTCACTGATCATGGAAGAAAGCCTGAACGGCTATTTTGTGATTGAGCTGAAAACAGATCTCTTTGTATTGCTCGGTTTACTAAAACAAACTGTATATAGTTGCTTACGTTTTCTTACACTTTCTGGATATGTACAGCACGTTTCTGTGCTTTGCTTGGGCATCACCCGTGTCCTCCTTCATCGTGGAAGTGCTGTGATTCAGCTTTTCTGTCCTCTTGGCTTTGGTCTAGAGCTCCCTCTTCTGCCACCTCGCCAGGTCAAACGGCTGTTTGGCTGCATGGCTCCCTACAGCAGATTTCCTTTTTTTTCTTTTTCTTTTTTTTTTTTTAAAGATTTTATTTATTTGATAGACCGAGATCACAAGTAGGCAGAGAAGCAGGCAGAAAGAGAGAGAGAGAGAGAGAGAGGGAAGCAGGCTCCCCTCCAAGCAGAAAGCCCGATGCGGGGCTCGATCCCAGGACCCTGGGATCATGACCTGAGCTGAAGGCAGAGGCTTTAACCCACTGAGCCACTCAGGCCCCCCCCCCCTTTTTCTTTCTTTATAACATTTTTTTTTTTTTTACAGGTCAGTAAAAAAATATGCACCACCTAACACAGTGTCCCAAGAGGAGACTAAGCCATCTACTTGTTTCCTTTTTTTAGAAGATAAAACACCCAATATTGGACTCTCACCTTGATTTTATTTATTTGTTTTCCTATTTTTTCATTCGTCTTCAAAATTATTAAAGCTATTTGTTGGCTTATAAAGATCTATTTCTTTCTTTTTTTTTTTTTTTTAAAAAGATTTTATTTTTAAATAATCTCTACAACCAACGTGGGGCTCGAACTCACAACGTCAAGATCAAGAGTCACACGCTCCACTGACTGAGCCAGCTGGTGACAATGATTTCATCATCGTAGCTCTCTGTAAATGTAAAATATTTTTTTCAAAGTCCTATTTTACTCCATATTTAAATCTGAGCTTTGATGTTTAAGTTTAAAATATTCAGACAACTGAAGTATTTAAATTAAAGATATAAAGCAATACAATTTTGCAAAAAGAACTACATGACTACATCTCAAATTTAGAGGCAGGGACAACCATATCAAAGAAGATAAGAAAGCAGAAACTATGTAATAATAAAATGGAATTACTTGATTAAATACCATGTAAAAATATTTGTGTGATAATATATTCTAAAAACATAATTAATATACAATTAGCATGTAAATAATCAATCTAGTAAAAATGTACTTTGCAGATTATAAAATTTGATTAGTTACACAGAAGTAATAACTTATGAATTTCTGAGGAAAGACTAAAGGAAAACTGGAGAAAAGGTATGAATTTTCGGTTCACAAGGACCAACCCAGAGAGACACAACCTCTTAGAAAAGTACTCACATTCATTTGGGTGGAAAAATGCAAATTAAAGTAACAAAGGCAGGGCACCTCGGTGGCTCAGTCGGTTAAGCATCTGACTTGGCTCAGGTCATGATCTCAGGGTCCAGGGACCAGCCCCCCGTGGAGTCTCATGCTGGGCTCTGTGTTCAGCTAAGAGTCTGTTTCTCCCTCTCCCTCTGCCTCTTCCCCAACACCCATGCTCTCTATCTCATTCAAACAAATAAAATCTTTAAAAAGTAATAATAAAATAACAATGCCATATCACTTTCTAATCATCAACCCAGGGAAATGCTGAAATTACTAATGCCAGTGGGAATTAAGGAGACAAGCCCATTCCTACCGTGCTGGTAGAACTCTGACTTGTTTCAACGTACCTGGAAATCCGTGATCCTCGGCCTCTTCCCTCATCTCCCTCTCCCTTCTCTGTTTTTCCCAGTTTTCCTTCCCTCACTCCTTCCTTTCTTTAAAGCAGCATCCCACTCCCGTGAGTCTGAATCTGCCGTAAGAGGAAAGAAACAAGAATAAGCTTCCTGCAAAGCTGCAATCAGCAAACATCTAGGTTCTTAAATACTCCATAAAATATACAACGAGGCTACCCATATTGGAGACTGTGCGGTGTAAAAGTGAAAGACCCCAGAGCCAGTGCAAATCTCAGCTGTGCTACTCATCAGACATATGGATATTGGCAAGTTATTTAACCTGACAGTGTTGCATTTTCCAGATCAGTGACATGAGGATAACACTGTATCTAATTCCTAAGTATGTTTTGATAATTAAAGTAGATCTTATCCCACAGAGTCACCTAGCCTCCGCCCACCACCATCGACTTATTTAATGTGAACATGATTTTTCAGTGTGAATCTGTGAAAAAACAGGGCAAATAGAGAACTGATGCTGGGTCCCGAGTAATTCCAGCAACAAGTAATATTCAAGGGTCCATACACAAATAACTGGGAAACATCAGCACCATGCAACACATTATGAGCTAGGTCCAGGTTTGGCAAGAACGACTAGATTCTGAAGTGGTAGTGGACAGCGTGCTTAAAAAACTGAAATAGAAACTCGTGAGATTTAGGCATTACAGAATTACAGAATTTGGAGTTGGAAGAAATAGGTATCAGTGGTGACCACATTCCCAGCTTCAGAGTTCCCTTCCTTCGGGGCGCCTGGCTGGATCAGTCAGTGGAGTGTGCCACTCTTGATCTCCAAGTTGTGAGTTCGGGCCTCACGCTGGGTGTAGAGTTAACTCAAAAATAATTTAAAAAATAAAAATCCTTGAAACCAAAGTTCACGGTCTTCTACTGCCAGGCATCTCAGCCTTGAGAAGACATTTCCTCCCTCACCCACCCACTCCCACACACATCGTTATTTCATTATCAACAAACTGGAAACTAAAAAATCTTGTCCAGCCTGTTTATCACAGCAACTATGGGAGTCCCGGCAGCTAAAGTGGACATACAAATTTGCAAACGTTTGAGTAGGAAAAGGGTTATATAATTTACTATTTGTTTTACTCAGGAGGTCTTGGTCAGAAATTACCTAGGTATAGGGACGCCTGGGTGGCTCAGTTGGTTAAGCAGTTGCATTCGGCTCAGGTCATGATCCCGGCGTCCTGGGATCGAGTCCCACATTGGGCTACTTGCTCCGCAGGGAGCCTGCTTCTCCCTCTGACTCTGCCTTCCACTCTGTCTGCCTGTGCTCGCTCTCACTCTCTCTCTCTCTTACAAATAAATAAATAAAATCTTAAAAAAAATTACCTAGGTATATAATTTTCCTTACAGATTGAAACTCGCATATAAATAATGTCAACTGCCTTGTACTATCATATTTTCAACAATGCAAGTAAGCTGTTGGCAAATACTGTATGGCTTTCCCTTCAATACTATTATTGATTACTAAATATTAACACCAAAGTAATAATATGGAAGATTAAGAAATGAGAGTGGGTTGTTTTGTCTCTTCCTGTCTTTTATTGTCTGTTGATTTAACATGTGTTACTGAACTTCCTAGTGACTATCCTTCTTACATCAGAGACAAAGATCAACTTATAAACATTTAATTGCAAAGTTCTTAGTGTGTATTCTTTACCAAGTGATCCCCTCTAGATAGTCCTCACTAGCTCTTTTTTCTGGCATCTCCTAAAATTCCATTTTTGAGATCATTTTCTTCTTCTTTTTTTTTAAGATTTTATTTATTTGACAGAGAGAGAGAGAGAACATAAGCAGGCAGAGCAGCAGAGAGAGAGAGGGAAGCAGGCTCCCCGCTGAGCAGAGAGCCCGATGCGGGGCTCAATCCCAGGACCCCGAGATGATGATGACCTGAGCCAAAGGCAGAGGCTTTAACCCACTGAGCCACCCAGGCACCCCGGGATTATTTTCTTCTAATGTCCAATTGTTCTAGGGAAATAAATGAAGCAACTTAATAGCATCAGACAAAATTCACTTCAAATGGCCTAAGGAAAGAACAGACTCGAAGCCTTTAGACTTCGCTTCCTGGTCAGTCAGATCTGTGTGAGAATGCGTACTTCGCATGGAACTTTCTCTCTCCAGCCATCAAAGGCTGCATATTTTCACAGCTTTTCTCCCACCATGAAGGAGGTTTTCTCAAATGCTGTCTTGTGTTGGCCATCTCTGTGTGGGCTGCCTTTGCAGTTGGTGAGTTACGTACGCCTGTTCATTTTCTGGGGTATATCCAGGATTACCGGATAGTAGGAGGGAGGGGTAGGAGGGAGGAGTAGAAGCGCAGTTCAGTTTTGTTTAATCCCAATTCCTAACTCTACAGATGTAGAAACTGAACCCAAAGGAAGAAAGGATTCCCTCAATGTCATTGATATCAAAGCTGGGAGTAAACTCCAGAACTTCCAAACCCAGGACCTTTCTCAAGTCCCTGATTACTACTGAGGCATTCAAACCTTAAAAACACTCATTTCCAGAGTCTGTATATTTACATTTCTCAAACCCTAAAAGAACGTGCTGAGGGTCTGTGGAAATAGAATCAGATTTCTGGTCAGTGGCTGGTTTGAGAGGAAACAGTGTTCATGCTTAACTGTAGGGAATCTCAGTGCGGAGTATTCTGATTGTGTGGGGGCCAGGAGTGCCAGTGGTCAAAGAAGTCACCCAAGGCAGGATAAGAGACATAAAAGTTTAGGGAGCAGCAGGCAGGACAACGAAGCAGAGACTGCCCGGAGGTGGTGGCGAGGGGCTATAGTTATAGGGCGGAAGGAGGAAGTATGGGGACTTATGGAATTTTCCCTTTTTTGGTAATCTTAGGAACTGCATGTGGCTGTAATTGGTCAGTTAGGGCCCATGGCTATTTCAGGTGGATTGCCTAATAAGCCTGTTTGTATCAGCTCAGTGGTCTCCGGTCACTGTGGACCCACTTGCCTTCTTCAGATTTCCATTGCTCAAGCCTGTTGCCTAAAGGCGGCCTCTACACTCAACAGGCCCATCTGTTTCCCATCTGGACGCTGAAACTCTCATTCACCTTCAATTTTCTACTTTCTTTTTTTTTTTTTCTTCAAATTTTATTTATTTATTTGACAGGCAGAGATTACAAGTAGGCAGAGAGGCAGGCAGAGAGAGAGAAGGAGGAAGCAGGCTCCCTGCTGAGCAGAGAGCCCGATGTGGGGCTCGATCCCAGGACCCTGGGATCATGACCTGAGCTGAAGGCAGAGGCTTTAACCCACTGAGCCACCCAGGTGCCCCAATTTTCTACTTTCGATTGGTGCTTTCTCTCACTTAAAACAATTTGTTCAAGCCTCTCACATCTTAAGAGGCTCTGTAACAAATCAAAAACGATTCTTCGTGCCTCTCATATCTGAAGGGGAAAACCCCTTTTCTTCTTCTACTGAAGAAAAAACCATTTCCTTCTCCTCCAATACTTCTGACACCAAATATGTGGATTTTCCACACCAAGAAATCCTCCCATTTTCTGTGGACACCAACTGGGTATCCCACAATTTAATACAATTGTGACAATACTATCTAGCATCCATCCAAAACCAGATACCCAGGGACCCCTGGTCTAGGATTTTTATGGAAGTTTCATTATGATCGTGTCAACTGAGAAAAAGAGGCAAAGCTGAAAAAGAACAATGGCCTTTAGCTGAGAGGTCTCAGAATCGTAATTTGGCAAGCACAGTTTCCGGGGTAACCCAAAAAGTGTCCTGCTCCCATGGGAAAGTAGGCGGTTTTTGTGAGAAAGAAGGAAGGCAGCTACAGGATATGAAGAAGAGAAAAAAACTTAATCCAGTGCTAACCGGTTGGGCTGCCTTCGATGACTACCTCGTTGATTATTTTATAGTTGTTATCAAATAAAACTGAGATGCAAATATTCGTCAACAATTTTTGTCTTCATAAAGTTCATGTCAACAGTTTTATGGTCTGAGGACCAGTTTGGATTTTACAAGCAACTGTTTGTGATACAATAACCCCTTCTGGCCCAGTTCAGGAGTTCATTAGTTAGAAAGGAAAATAGAGGGGTGCCTGGGTGACTCAGTGGGTTAAAGCCTCTGCCTTCAGCTCAGGTCATGATCCCAGGGTCCTGGGATTGAGCCCCACATGGTGCTCTCTGCTCAGCAGGGAGCCTGCTTCCTCCTCTCTCTCTGCCTGCCTCTCTACCTACTTGTGATCTCTGTCAAATAAATAAATAAAATCTTTAAAAAAAAAAAAAAAAGGAAGGAAAATGAGCTTCAAAATGGAATCTCTCCTGTCTAGAAATTTTATACAGTTCCACAAAGGCATGATTGATTAAATCATTGGTCACTAGCAATTATTCAATCTCCACCTTCTCATGGGATCTGATGCTTCCCATGTGCCAGCCAGAGTCTCTCTCATTCTAGCTTTTCCCCTTAAGGTCAGAAGACAGCAGCAGCACCTCTGAATATGTTTTTTTGTCTTCCAGATTTCCCTCTTCCTACAGGCACAGGGGCTCACCTACAAGAGGCAAAGGTGAACTCTACTTCCTTGGTCCCAAGAACAAGAGTGGGAAGAAAGGCAGTTTCCTTGATAGGCCCCAGAGCTTTTCTCTGAGAGGTGGGGGCAGAGGGGGCTTGTGTGGGAATAACACCACAGTAAAAACTGAGTCATCAACTGTGTGGCTCATTTCCTATGTTCCTGAGCCCTCTTTCCATGCATTATTCCAATCAGTTCATACTCTCTTGTGGGATAGAAGCCAAGTATTTTGAACCAGTAAATGGATGGAGTCATGGCTCAAGTTCAGGTCTGTCCTATGCTGCAGGGATCATTCCTTCAGCCAAGATGGACCAAAATGTACATCCTGCCTCCTCTACCCTAAGGCCCCACAAATATTCTCTGGGTTCCCTTCCTTCTACTCCCTCCCTCTGCTGGGACAAGTTTGACACCACTGCTGTCTGAAGCACCACACACACACAAGGCATTCAGTAATGCTCATAAGGAAAGTCTCCCCTCCAAGACATGTTCTTTTCTGTAATCTAATAATCACATTTTGCGGTTGGTAGGGCAAGGGATTTTCATCCTAATGAGGAACTTACAGCTCAGACTGGGAGTTCACAGAATATTATATTATATTCATATTGTTGGATAAGTGCCAGGGGTCGGACCTTGAAGCTGCCAAAGTCTCTGGACTCCTGATCTAGCATTACTTCTGCAAGCTCCCAACCCCACTACCAGGGACAGTGGTCAGAGGTCCTAGACGAAAACATCTGAAGCAGGAGTCTGTGTCTCATCTTTAGGCAAAATCCACTGAGAATAGAAAGAAGTGTTGGATTTTCTCTTACATCAAGCCAAGTGAACCCATATGTGGCAGTGACCAGGTTACTTACAGCGGTGAATGTCATCTCTGCTCCCAAATCCCCTAAGTCTTGATTTTTATTCTCCCTTCTCCCAGTCAGGAGGCTAAAGGTAGCCAGGATAGGAGTAACCTCCTCAGAATGCTTCCTACTGGTTAGCTCCTCCCTCTAGTGACTCCTCCACGATTTGCTCCTCCATCTCTTCCATCCTTTGCTTGTGTCCCCGGAAGGGATCCCATTCACACTATGCAGAAACAGAAACCCGCCGAGGTGAGCATGTTGTGCCTGACTTCGACAAGTATCATGTAGAAAGTGCTCAAGTAGCAAGGAGCTGCAGCATTCAGATCATGGGACCGCAGCAGACAAGGGTTACCCTCAAGCCCCTACACACCAAGAACAGAAATCTGACAAAGAAGAGGAGGAGGAGGCTGGCTGAAGAGTCTTCCCAGCTGTTGATTCATTGATCTTTGAATGGGAACTCTTCTCAACTTTCTTTAGCTTCCAACTTTCTTGTAGCTTTCATGTGTGAGCTACGTGGTTTAGTCTTTGGGGGCATCACATGTTAGACATGAAATGGCCAATGCTTTGGTCTAAGAGGAACAGCAAGGCATGGGTTTTCATCAAGGACACTGCCTGACAGAGGCTGTGGACAGAGGAAGGATTCCCTGATATCTGCTCTTTCCTTTAAGGAAAAAAGCAACACCCTTGGATAACTAAGATTTAGAGATTAAGTCCAATATTTTAAGAGAGAGAAGAGCAAAGACAGGAGAGTAGATAAAACTTTCTTTCTCTCCTTCCTCTTGTCTTCTGCTTAAAAGAAGAAATAATAATTGTGGTCACAACAAGAGATGTCAAGCTGGGTAGGACTGGCCTTTCTTGCATGCCTTGCTGCATAAATACCAAAAATTACACTAGAACCCATAAAAGACTTGTGAGATGAACAGCTTTCATGTCAGCCTCCATCACCGGTACAGACATCCGATCATCAGAATGCACAATCTGGGGAATTTAGAACATCACAGACTCATTAAATGTTAAAACCAGGAGATACTTGAGAGATAGACAGTTTTCAAAGAACTTCCATTGACTAATATTTTCTGAAATATTTTCTTAATAGTTAAAACGGGAATGAAAAGATTTTAATGTATAATAATCTAGTTTGTATTGATACCACATTAATTACAAAAGTTTTTTAAAATATTTTATTTATTTAAAAATATTTTATTTATTTATTTATAAATATAAAAATATTTTATTTATTTCACAAGTAGACAGAGCAGCAGGCAGAGAGAAAGGGGAAACAGGATCCCTGCTGAGCAGGGAGCCCGATGCCGGGCTCGATCCCAGGACCCTGAGACCATGACCTGAGCCGAAGGTAGAGGCTTTGGGGAGCCTTCTTCCCCTCTCTCTCTGCCTGTCTCTCTGCCTACTTGTGATCTTTCTCTGTCAAATAAATAAATAAAACATATTTTTAAAAAAATCTTCAAGTACTTGTTGGCCATCTGTATACCTTCTCTGGAGACATGTGTATTTGAATATTTTGCCCATTTTTTTTTAACTGCATTGTTTGTCTTTTTATTTTTAAGTTGTAAGAGTTCTCTATATATTCTGAATACTAGATATTATAATTTATAAATATATTCTCCCAGTCTGTAGATTGTCTTCCAATTTCCTGATCATGTATTTTGATGCACAAAATTTAGAATTTTGATCAAGTTCAATGCATCTTTTTTTTTTCCCTGTTGCTGCTCTTGCTGCACTAAAAGTATAGAAGAAAACCCCTATGTTTTCTTCTAGGAGTTTTATAGTCTTGGCTATTAAATTTAGGTTGGAAATCTATTTTTGAGTTAATTTTTGTTATGGCGGGAGACAGAGGTCCAACTTCATTCTTTTGCGTGTGATTATCTCATTATCCCAGCACCACTTGTTGAAAAGATTATTCCTTCTATCACTGAAAGGTCTTGGCACCCTTGTCAAAAACTGATTTGCCATAGATGTTTGAATTTATCCTGCACTCTCAATTTCACTCCATTGTTTTATATGTCTATCCCAATGCCAGTGCCACAGAGTTACTATATTTTAGTAGTAAGTTTTTTGAAATTGGAATTTTGGGGTCCTCCAACTTTTTTTCAATAGTGCCGGCTACTCAGGACCTCTTGCAACTCCATATAAATTTAAAAGTAAGCTTTTCTGGGGTGCCTGGCTGGCTCAGTGGGTTAAGCCTCTGCCTTCAGCTCAGGTCATGATCCCAGGGTCCTGGCATTGAGCCCCGTCTCAGGCTCCCTGCTCAGTGGAGAGCCTGCTTCTCCTTCTCCCTTTGCCTGCTGCTCTGCCTACTCATGCTCTCTCTCTCTCTCTGTTAAATAAATACATGAATGAGTGAATGAATGAATGAATAAATAAATAAAATATTTTAAAAATGTACATTTGGCAGTGTGAGTACATCTCACAATATTGCACTGAGAAAGAGAGAATAATTCAAGTACCTCAATACCATTATGCAAACTAAAAATAACTACAAACAATCCATATTTTATGCAAACGCATAAACAAAAAGAGTCATTCTGAACTCATTAAAATGTTTGGCTGTAGTGTGAGGAGAAAGGGAATAAATGAATAAATGAACAAATGCATGCATAGTGGTCCCTCCCATAGCCCTTTACCAAAGCACAGTGGAAACCGTTTTTGGCAAGACTAAAAAGAAAATAACACTATCCTTGATGGAGGACTAACACTTATCGCTGGTTGACTGCCAGCTGTGTACCTTGTGCTGTGGCCCATGATTTTGGCTCAGGTCATGATCTTGGGGTCGTGGGATTAAGCCCCATGTTGAGCTCCATGGTGAGTGTGGATCCTGCTTGAGATTCTCTCCCTCTGCCCCTCTCACTTGCACTCTCTCTCTACCACATGCTCTCTCTCTCCCATAAATAAATAAAAAGAAAAAAAAAAGACAAGGGAATGAAAACAGTACTCTGAAAAATATTTAACATACAAGAAAATACAACAACAGAGGAATAGAAGAAAAAAAAAGACGTAAGACAAATAGAAAACAAATTGCAAAATGACAGAGGACAATTCTATCTTATTCACAACTACATAAATGGGTTAAACTTTAAAATCAAAAGTAGAGATTGACCAAATGAATAAAAACATGATGCAATTAGATGCCAGCTACAAGAGACACATTTTGGATCCTAAGACACAAATAGGTTGAAAATAAAAGAATGAAAAAAGAAGCATGCCAAAAGTAACAAAAAGAAACCTAACATGGCTATACTAGTATCAAACAAATTGCTACCAGAGATAGAGGATATTTTATAATGATCAAAGAGTCAATCCAGCAAGAAGACATATGAACATTTTTGCAACTAAAAATAGAGCTCCAAAATACATGAGGCAAATTAAGGAGCTAAATAGACAATTCCACAATAACAGTTGGAGGTTTCAATATTCCTTTTTAAAAAATATTTTATTTATTTATTTGACAGACAGAGATCATAGATAGGCAGAGAGACAGGCATAGAGAGAAGGGGGAAGCAGGCTCCCTGCTGAGCAGAGAGCCCAAAGTGGGGCTCGATCCCAGGACCCTGAGATCATGACCCGAGTGAAGGCAGAGGCTTAACCCACTGAGCCACCCAGGGACCCTCAATATTCCATTTTTAAATCCTGGATAGAGCAAATAAGCAGAAGATCCAAGGTAAAAGAGAAGACTGGAGTAACTATACCTATGCAGGTATCACAGACCTAACTAGACATCTGTAGAACACTCCATCCAACAACAGCAGAACTACACGTATTTCTCAAGTGCATGTGAAATATTCTCTAGGATAGACCATGTCCTGGACCACTAAAAATGTTCAATAAATTTGAAAGGATTGAAATCATACTAAGTATGTTCTCTGACCACAACAGACTAAAATTAGAAATCAATAGCAAAAGGAAATACCTAACAAAACTATTGGCAAATACCTAATAAACTTAGGTATACACTTTCCTCCCAAGCCAGTAATTTCACTCCTAGGAATCTACAACTCTGAAGACCTCTCTACAAAACATGTACGTACAAGGTCATTCATTGCAGCATTGTTATTGCAAATGATTGAAAACAACCTAAATGTCCATGCATAGGGGAGTGGTTGAACACACTAGGTGACATCACACAATAACGAAACAATGCAGCTGTAAAAGAAAAGTAGAACAGTCTCTGTGAGCTGATACATACAGGGCATTCCGGAAAGGAGAAAGAAAAATGCCAAAGAGTATCTACTGTAGGCTACATTTGTGTAAGAAGAGGATAAGCCAAACTACACCTGTATCCGCTCATTTGTGCAAAGGGAATATAGACAGGGTAAACCGGAAACAGAAAAGAATGGTTCCCTGTAGGGAGTAGGTGGGGAAGTGATGGAAAGAAATGGGGAATGGGAACAAGAGAGGAGGAATGAGGGGGAGCAGCACTTCTCCAAGCATATCTTTTGGTAAAGTTCCCTTGAAACCACAGTTATGTTTCACATACACAGGCATAAACAATTAAAACCAGCCAGGATGTGGGAGGACTCAAAATGGAATACAAACACTAAGGATTGCACAAGCCGTGTTTTAAATTCCATAACCACCCTGAAGGGGGTAGGGAAGAAGCTAACCCAGCTAAGTGACTTTGTAGAACAGTATCTTGACCGGCTACATAAGGCTAAAGACAAGAACTCTACATGGGGTACCTGGGTGGCTCAGTGGGTTAAGCCTCTGCCTTCGGCTCAGGCCATGATCCCAGAGTCCTGGGATCGAGCCCCACATCTGGCTCTTGGCCCAGAAGGGAGCCTACTTCCTCTCTCTCTGCCTGCCTCTCTGCCTACTTGTGATTGCTCTCTCTCTCTCTCTCTCTCTCTGTAAAAAAAAAAAAAAAAAAAAAAGACAAGAACTCTACATAAATGCTGTAATCCAGTCGGTAATTGTTGAGGGAGAAGATACCAGATTTTGAGGGAGAAGATACCAGATCTGAGATGAGGACTACATTTATTTTTTAAGAGATTTTATTTATTTTTTTTGACAGAGAGATCACAAGTAGGCAGAAAAGCCGGCAGAGAGAGGTGTGGGAAGCAGGCTCCCCAATGAGCAGAGAGCCCGATGTGGGCTCGATGTGAGGCTCAATCCCGGGACCCTGGGGATAATGACTGAGCAGAAGGCAGATGCTTTAACCCAGTGAGCCACCCAGGTGCCCCACAGGATTACATTTTACTTTTTTTTTTTTTTTTTAAGATTTTATTTATTTATTTGAGAGAGAGACAGTGAGAGAGAGCATGAGCGAGGAGAAGGTCAGAGGGAGAAGCAGACTCCCCGTGGAGCTGGGAGCCCGATGAGGGACTCGATCCCCGGACTCTGGGATCATGACCCGAGCCGAAAGCAGCTGTCCAACCAACTGAGCCACCCAAGCGTCCCCAGAATTACATTTTAAAGGCAGATGTGCTGCAGGCAATTGGGAGTTACTGGAGCTCCACCCTCACCTAACAGACCCCAAGTCTTTGCCTCTTTGGTTAGGTTTATTCCTAGGTATCTTATGGTTTTGGGTGCAGCTGTAAATGGGATTGACTCCTTAATTTCTCTTTCTTCTGTCTTGTATAGAAATGCATCAAGTCTTGGGGCGCCTGGGTGGCTCAGTGGGTTAAGCCTCTGCCTTCGGCTCAGGTCATGATCTCAGGGTCCTGGGATCGAGCCCTGCATCGGACTCTCTGCTCAGCAGGGAGCCTGTTTCCTCCTCTCTCTCTGCCTGCTTCTGCCTGCTTGTGATCTGTCAGATAAATAAAAAAGTAAAAATAAATTAAAAAAGAAATGCATCAAGTCTTTACTTCTGCCTTAAGAAACGACTCCTCCAAAGGCTCCGTTCAAGATGATTAGAACTCTAATCCAAAGAGCAGTAGAGGACAACTCATTTCTTCTTTTGTAACTTGCCTGGACATGTTTTCACTTATCAATTTGTAGAGTCATATCTATTAGCCATTTGGTAAGGAACATTTATTTATTGTAGTTGCCAAAAAGCTATAATTTACAACACGATCTACAATTCATTCATGGTCTTTTATTACATTTACTTACTTATTTAAGTGGTCTAGCCTTTCTTTTATGACTTCTAGACCATATCTTGCTTGGGAAAGTTTCCTCACCGCAGAGGATATAAAAATATTTTCCTAAATTTCATCCCAACATTTTTATCATTGTATTTCACTCTCTCCCGTTTAAAGCCAGGCAGAATTTATCATGTATATGGTTGAGGTTAAAGTCTAGGTGTTTCCTTCTAGATGAATTCTCAACTGCATGAACATTACTCTTTCTCATGGAATACCACTGACTAGTACATATACATATACTTCACTATTTGATGAAAATGGATTTATAAGAAATATAAATATCTTGTAAGACAAGTCTATACCCAACCATTTTTAAAAATTAATTTTTGATTGTTTTTCAAACATTTATTCTTCTACACCCAACACCCTCATTCTGGCACGCCTGGGTGGCTCAGTGGGTTAAGCCTCTGCCTTCAGCTCAGGTCATGATCTCAGGGTCCTGGGATGGAGCCCTGCATTGGGCTCTCTACTCAGCAGGGAGCCTACTTCTCCCCTCTCTCTGCCTGTCTCTCTGCCTACTTGTGTTCTCTCTGTCAAATAAATAAAATCTTAAAAAAAAAAATCC
The DNA here is from genome assembly GCF_030435805.1 of Mustela lutreola. Classification (NCBI taxonomy): domain Eukaryota; kingdom Metazoa; phylum Chordata; class Mammalia; order Carnivora; family Mustelidae; genus Mustela; species Mustela lutreola. Next base: position 18,283,201 of record NC_081291.1, on the reverse strand, counting down.
TCATTCTGAAAGTTTTGTCCATGACTGACACAATCCTATCCCAATGGCACAATTTTAATTATTGTAGTTTATATTTAATGTCTAAGCATTATCTTATTACTCCCAAGGGTTTCTTTCCTCCTTTTTTCTCTCATCTTTAAAAATATTTTCTTAGGGGCGCCTGGGTGGCTCAGTGGGTTAAGCCGCTGCCTTTGGCTCAGGTCATGATCTCAGGATCCTGGGATCGAGTCCCGCATCGGGCTCTCTGCTCAGCAGGGAGCCTGCTTCCTCCTCTCTCTCTCTCTGCCTGCCTCTCTTCCTACTTGTGATCTCTCTCTGTCAAATAAATAAGTAAAATCTTTAAAAAAATATATTTTCTTAAATATTCCCCAACCTCATTTAGAATATTGATTATAACCGCTTGGATGCTTGAAATGTTTTGTATCTTGATCTGGGTGATGGTTACTCAGGTGTAGTTATATTTAAAATCTTAAGAGTTAAGATTTGTTCACTTTGCTGTATGTATAACTACATAAAAAATTTCAAATAAGCTTGTATTTTGATTTTTTTTCATTTTGAGAAATCTCTCTCTTATTTTTGACTTTTTAATAAATTTTGTGTTTAGTTTGCTTATTTTTTCTAACTCGTAGAAAAGGGTGGAGGCTTAGATGATGGATTCTTCAGCCTTCTTTTCTAATGTATGTATTTTAGGTTTCACCAGTGTTCTTCAATTTAAAGCAAATTATACCTAAGTACAAGGTACATGTAGAAGTCATGTGAGCATAAGCAAGATGAAGCACCTCCTCGGTACCATTGGTAAATATTTTCTGTTACTACCATTAGTTGTCCTTTGTCTCTTACACGTGCATGGGGACCCTGGTGGTGGGAAAGGGGTTGGGAATGGGACAAAAGGGAGAATTCTGGGATTCCTTCTTTATCAGAGCATGGACTCCTCTTCTTCCTCTTTCTTTCTTTTCCTCCTCCCCCTCTTCCCCCTCTCCCCCTCCTCCTCCCCCCCTTTCTCCTCCTCCTCCGCCTGCTTCTTGAAGTTTGGTTCATGTTGGAACATTGGATTCTGGGATCCCATCTAGGTCAGGGTCTGGAATTTGGGGAAAGAGCTGGTTTCATATAGGGTTCCTGTCTTTTGTTCAGCTGGGTTGTTAGCTTGTTTCTGGGCTGCTCCTGGAGCCCAGTGATTATGCTAGGGAAACTGGGGAATGGCAATGCTGACTATGGCTCTTATCTCCTGGGTTATGGTGGTCATTGCATTTTGCTGAGGTTTCTTTTTCTGTGTCCTAGGGCAATGGCTTTACTGAGCCATCCATCTGTGTCTGAGAGTTTTGCCACTTACTAAGTACAGTTCTCTTCCACCGTGGGTCTAGGATGACCTGCTGAGGCTATTGTGTTGGGACATAGAGGCACGGTTACAATAATAGGGACTTTCATTGCCCATCTTCTGAGATTTGAAAGCTTGTTTAGGTTGCTGCTAGTCTACCACATCCTGTATTTAAGGGAGTTTTTCTGGCTTCTTTTTTTTTTTTTTTTTTGTCTGTCTTTCTAAGAGTCCTATTGTTTCATGTTCTCTGCCTGGTGGATTAATTTGCTGGCATTCACTACATCCTCTGACCTACGCAGTTTGAGTTGCTGTTATTCCCCTTGTCTGTGGCTCATGGTAGGGTGAAGTACTGTCTTGTCATTTGTGGAGTAAGGGTAGGGGCTCTGTGGTTACAGGATCCTGGAGGTTAGCAGTTAATGGGTGAGGGTTTGACATTAGAATCCATGGGTCAGAATTTAGGGATTAAGTGCTGAGAGTAGGGTAAGATTATAAGGTTGGAAGATGAATGTCAGGGCCTCTGGATCTAGAAACCATGTCTAAGATTGAAGGGTTAGAAGTTCAGGGACAAGGGCTTGGGTTAGGGTTAGAAAGTAGTATCAGAGGAGTTAAGGTTAGAGTGGTGGTGAGGGACTGTTGTAGATTAGATATTAGGGCTGTGGCAAATAACTAAGGTTTAAGACTTCAGTTTAAGGACCAAGGGTCAGAGTTACAAGGTCAGTATCAGAAGAGAATGAGTCAGGGTCAACAGAGCTAAGGTTAGGCTACAAGTTAAAAGTTAGATCACTGTCAGGGTTAGGGGTCAGGATATAGAATTTAGAGTAAAAACTACACCAGAGTGGCTCAGTCAGTTAAACGTCTGCCTTCAGCTTAGGTCATGATCCCAGGCCTGGGATCAAGGAGCCCACATCAGGCTCCTTGCTCATCGGGGAGCCTGGTTCTCTCTCTGCCTGCTGCTCCCCCTACTTGTGCTCTTTCTTTCTGACAAATAAATAAAGAACTTTAAAAAAAAAAAAAAACTTAAAAAAAAAGAATTTAAAGTAACAGGTTAGATACTAGGGTTGGAATTTGTTGGGCTGGGGAAGCAGAGTGAGGGTAGCTTCCTCTTTTCCTTGCTGTGGGAAGACTGTTCAGGAAGACAGAAGGCATCGGGTTCTATGGTTCCATAAGCCCCAAATCCAGGGGGATACATGTCAAGGTTTCACACCAACCACTCCATTGCACATCCCATTTGACCATGGCAACACTGGGCCCTGAGGTTCAAGGGATCTGGAGTCCCCTTCATTCGGCTCAGGGGAACCACCTTTTCTCCTCGAAAGCAACACACACACACACACACACACACACACACACACACACACACACATGTTCACACATGCAGGGAGGAGGCAAGTCCTGGAGGGCTGCTAGCCAGATTTTCATCTCTCTAATTAAGGCAGGAGAAAGGGTGGGCTAGAGCAACAAAGATGAGTACAGGTACTAAGGAAAAAGAGAAGGGTGAAGGGAAAGAGAATGCTGGGAGAGGGTGCTGCTTTAAAGATTGATTTATTTTTGAGAGAGAGCATATGCGGGTGGAAGGGCAGAGGGAGAAGCAGGCACCCCACTGAGCAAAGAGCTAGAGGTAGGATTCCATCCCAGGACCCTGGGATCATGACCTGAGCTGAAGGCAGATGCCTCACCGACTGATCCGGAGAGGGTGTTGCTTTAGACCAGGAAATCTGGCCAGGCCTCTCTGAGGAGGTGACTCAATGCGGACTGAAAGGGGCAAATATTGGGTAGAAGAGCTTTCGGGCAGAACGAGCAGCTCCTGCGGAGGCCCTGAGGTGGGAACAAGATGGTGGAATGCTAGGAGGGGAGAGTGGTTTGTGAAGAAGGATCAGAGGTCGGCAAAGCCAAGTCAGGTCGTGCTTTAAGGAGCATGGTGAGGAGTATGGCTTTTGTTCTTAATAGGGCAGCAAAACATGGCAGTGCTTCAGGCAGGAGAGTGATGTGACCTGCTTTATGCTTTAAAAAGATCAGCAGCCTGGCTGGCTGTCAGTGGAGTGTGCATCTCTTGACCTCGAGGTTGTGAGTTTGGGCCCCACGATGGGTGTAGATTAAAAATACGTATTTACTTTACAAAATAAAAATTAAATTAAAATAAAAAGACCAATTGGATGGCTGTATGACAAACAAGCCCCAGAAGGGCTAGATGGTACAAGAAGAGATGAGGCTGGCTTGGGCTAGGAGATGGCCAGAGGTGATCGGAGTTAGTGCACAGCTGGAAGTTCGATGGACGGGTTTGCTGAGGGATGGTTGAGGGGAGTCTGGCAAAAAAGGAAACCAAGAATCATGCCTGAGCTTTTGGAAAACTGGATGGCTCACGGTAGGAGTGGAGCTCCGGAGATCGAAAAGTTCTGTTTTATAACATTTATGACAAAAGAAAAAAATACGCACTTCATCTAAAAAGGAGTGTGGAGGTGTTTAAATATATTTTTTTTTATGGAAAGTATGTTTCAGCAGCTGTGAACAGAAGCAGTGATTCAAAGTTAGAAAATTTTTTAAGAAGGTTTTATGTATGGGGCGCCTGGGTGGCTCAGTGGGTTAAGCCGCTGCCTTCGGCTCAGGTCATGATCTCAGGGTCCTGGGATGGAGGCCCGCATCAGGCTCTCTGCTCAGCAGGGAGCCGGCTTCCTTCTCTCTCTGCCTGCCTCTCTGCCTACTTGTGATCTCTGTCAAATAAATAAATAAATAAAATCTTAAAAAAAAAAAAGGATGGGGCGCCTGGGTGGCTTAGCAGGTTAAAGCCTCTGCCTTCGGCTCAGGTCATGATCCCAGGGTTCTGGGATCGAGCCCCGGATCAGGCTCTCTGCTCAGTGGGGAGCCTGCTTCCTCCTCTCTCTTTCTCTGCCTACTTGTGATCTCTCTCTGTGAAATAAATGAAAATCCTTAAAAAAAAAAAAAGGTTTTATGTATGTTCCATATATTCCATACATGTATGTATGTATTTACTTGTCAGAGAGAGAGAGAGAGAGAGAGCGAGAGAGAGCGCACACACACAAGCAGGCAGAGAGGCAGGCAGAGGCGGAGAGAGAAGGCAGCTCCCTGTGGAGCAAGAAGCCCAATGCGGGACTCGATCCCAAGACCCTGGGATCAAGGCCTGAGCTGAAGGCAGAGGCTTAACCTACTGAGCCACCCAGGCATCCCTCAAAGTTAGAAATTTCTCTCAGGATTTTTGTTCTCTAAAGTAAATGCTCTCAATTATGATTCACTGGGCTTGCAAATATTCATTAGTTAAATTTGTCTAAACTAATCCTTGGGACTTAATCTCCCAGCTCAACAGGCCGGTGAGTAAACTGAATATGAAATGGGTTCCAAATATTTTTAAGAGTACCTAGGATTCCCTTGCTCTTTTTGGCATTGCCTGCTAATATTCAGGGGTCTAAATATGGCTATACAGCCTCTGTCCCCAAAACAATACTCAGCTCATGTTGGAGACTCAGAAGAAGACTGAAATGCTCAGGGCTAGTGTGGACTAGGGCTGAGTCAGATTAAAAGGGAGAAGGTCAGCGATCCAGACGAGGGAAAGAGCACAGACCTGGTCTAACTGATGAGGGGACTTACGAAGGACACCGAGAGACATTCTTCATCCAGAGATAGTCAGACACATACACCTCACCAGAACTCTCAAGGTCCTCTGGAGAACCCATAAGCAAGTGAAGTTAGTATTTTATATTCCGTTCTGTTGCCCCAGGGCAGAATGCCGGCCTCTTTGTTGGCTGCCAGCTGATGAACAGTGTACGTACCCATAAGAAACAAAAGCCACAATTTTCACACAATCTGTGGTTTTTCCTTCTTTTCTTGCTACTCTTTCTCGCATATAAATCCTGTTTTTGCTTTTGCTAAATTAAATCAATCAATTATTGCTTTCCCTTATATACAAGTGGGGTTTTCTGCTTGTTTTTTTTTTTCCTTTAGTTTATGTATTTATTTAAGTAATCTCTACACTCAACATGGAGCTTGAACTCATGACCCTGAGATCAAGAGTTGCTGCTTTTCCGGCTGAGTCAGCCAGACGCCCCCTTTATAAACAAGTTTTTTAAATTATGCTTTGACAGGGGAAGGATTGGTTTTTGACCTTGTCTTTGCTCTGCATTCTTTCCCAAGGTCGGTTCTTCACTGATGTATTTCCGACTATCACCACTCTGACCACTCCCAAATCTTAACTCTCTAACCACAACCAGGCTGGTTCTGCTTAAATGTCCCACCATCACATCAAACTCACCACATCCCAAATGAATTCATTTTCTTCTTTAAGCCAACCTCTCAACCCCAATTCCCAACACACAGGAGGCTGAAACCAAAGAGTTATTTTTAACTCTTAGAAAGGGAATGCTTCTTGGACTGATTCCTTGGGTCCACAAGGAAGGATTTCTCTACAACTCCAGCATTTCGCTGTAAATCATCCCCTGGCTGAAGTTCAGGGACAGAGAACCAGGTTAAGTGTAGCTTGGCCCTTTCTTCCCTTCCTTATTTTGGGAGCCACCTGCCCACAGGTTCTGCTGCTCTGTGTTGGAAGTTTTACAGGAATAGGCTCTGCCTTTTGGCAGGGGGGAAGGAATGTTTAAGTCAAAGGAATGTTAGGATCTTGTGATTTGGCAAAGAATGTAAGACAGACCTGGTGAGGAATGCGGGGAGTGAAATACCACATACAAGTTGAGGCTATGTATGATGGGACCAGTCCTGGAGAAGTTTCACACACTTTTCAAGTTGGCCACGTGGAGATGCTGGCTACTTTGTTCACAGGCAAGAGTTTTTATAACTGATTTTATGTAAAGGCAGGGATGAATGAGTACCTTAGCCAGTCACATGGTTCAGCAAAGACACTGTCCTTACACAAGCGCTATGGTTTAAAAATATAAGGGTTAAGATGTGGGCACTGACCTTGACCTTACCACAGAACCACTGCCTCTCTTGTGGGGCATCTGCAAAGCCTAAGCCGCAGAGAAGATCTTGGTGAGCAGGCGGTGCTGAGGCACACGTTTGACTACAGGGAAGTCTTTCCCTACACACAGCTTTTAGATATCGGTACAAAACAAGTACTTGGTCCTTTACTATGTTTTTTAGGTAATTCAACAGGCCAGGGGCTTTAAACTACAGTTAAACTCCACACGTGCTAAGGAACACAAGTGTGTAAGCTCCAAACTTTGTTAGTCCCAGCCCAGCAGACAGCATGGAAAGGCTGTCCCAAATTCCATCCCTTATGTTCTGAGCTAGACTCAAGGCCAAAGCCAGAAGAATTCATATGTTGCTTTTTTCCCTCCTTCGTTTAAGGATCAATCCCCACTTGCTGGTCTGTCAATAACTCTGGCTAGCGTTTTACAGTTCTGGGATTTGCAATGCAGCCTCAATCTTTAAAAGATGGAAGGTTTTTATTTATAACAAAAACAATGCCCTCCTTATAAATAAAATATGTCATTCTCTCAGACTGAAGTAGAAAAGCCACTTGATGAAATTACCACAGCCACAGAGGTTGACATGGAGATGAGAGAAGCCTATGCCTGGAACACTGTCTTAAGGAACCACCTATGTTCAGGAAATCCAAGGAGAAATGCATAGCTTTAGAAACCTGCTCTGTCAGAGCAGAGAGAGGGGGAGAAGCGGGCTCCCCACTGAGCAGAGAGCCCGATGCGGGGTTCGATCCCAGGACCCTGAGATCATGACCTGAGCCCAAGGCAGAGGCTTAACCCACGGAGCCACCCAGACGCCCCAACAGATTTTTTTTTTTTTTAAGAGACATTTTCTTAAAAGAAAGTTGACATCTGGGCGCCTGGGTGGCTCAGTCAGTTAAGCATCTGTCTTTGGCTCAGATCATGACCCCACACGGTCCTGGGACCAAGCCCCAAATTGGGCTCCCTGCTCAGGGGGGAATCTGCTTCTTCCTCTGCTGCTCCCTGTGCTTGTGCTCTCTCTCTGTCAAATAAATAAAATCTTCCCCCAAAAAAGAAAGAAAGAAAGAAAAAAGAAAGTAGACGTCTTGGAAAACAACTGAGAGACTAATCTCCAGGGCATAGCCCTGGAAGTTCATTCCTTCCCCATTTTCTGTAGCCTAGCAAAGAGCAGGCTCCATGGTCTTCCTTCTCTCCAACAATAAAAAAGTCAAAAATTCAATGAGCCTTCTGGAAAGGAGCAGGGGAACACAGGGAAAAAAAAAAAAATGCCAAAAGAGAAGTGTCTGAAAGAAATGTTACTCCCCATGGGGTACATCCAGAAGCTGAAGACCGTATCTTGAGCAATGGCAGAGGTCTCCATTCTCGCTGGGTCCCTGAGGCAACAAACTTTAGAAGAAAGAGCAGCTTCAGTAAAAAACAAAACAAAAAAAACCCCAGCAAACCACACAACCTGCCAGAGGGATTCTGAACTGGAATTCATGGCATAAAGGATCACCCTCCTGCCCTCCACACACAGGAGCCAAGCGTCCTGGGCCTGACCAACTGCACAGCAAAACGGAGTGGCCAAACAAGGCCTGCTCGCGGTGGGGCTGGGTAAGCTAGGTCCTAGGAACCCACCCTCAAGGCAGCCTGGGGATGCAAACACAGGCCCCCAAAGAGAAACAGTACTGAGAAATTTGAATATGCTGGATAAAAAAGAAAGGCATCTCAAAGATGGGATTTGGAGCTGCCACTAGTGTAAATTAACATTGCAGGAAGGTGGTATCATCTTAACTATCACTAGCTAAAGACAAGATTAGACACAGGTAGATGCCCCTCAGGATATAATGCACACAGGTCCTCATCAACTTCATAATGGGTAATTCTCCCAACTGAGTTCAGACTCACTAGTTAAGTGAGTAACTGGTATAGAATTACTTGAGTCCCAGTGACACTGAATCAAGACCTTTTCCGCCTATTCACCTTCCCTTATGTACCACTGAGTAGCAGAGTCTTTTGACAGGTTTCTAGGGACAAAATCTGCTATGAGCTAGAGGCGGCTTGCTTTCTAAATTCAGTGAATGTGGGGCAATACCGTGATCACACACCGTGTGTGTGTGTGTGTGTGTGTATAAGACAGGTGAACTAATGACCATGGTCTAAGAATCAGCAAAGTCCCTATTTCAAAGGTATATTAGTGAAGATGAAGGTAGAAAACAGGGGTGCCTGGCTGGCTGAGCCAGTGGAACGTGCTGCTTTTGGTCTCACGGTTGTAAGCTAGAGCCCCATCCTGGGTGTAGAAATTAAAAATTAAACTTTAAAAAAAAAAAAAGGAAACAAAATTGGACCTGATGCATTTGGAAAATAAGACTGAAGCCTGACGTCTGGACAGTAGCCCATGTTTACATTTACTTCAATCCTGTGAAGGCAGAAATGGACCTGTGCCTTCACCCGCCAGGCAGGACTGAACTTTCCCAAAGACACTTGATGGAAACAAGCTGCCAAACACCAACCTGCCTTCCAACATGTCAGGAGTGCGACACCTGTATATTTGGCACCAGAGTCAGTTAAAAAAATATCTACATATCTATACAAACACACAATGATGACAACTATGGCTTATTTTCACTCTTCCCGAATTCAATGACTCCTCCCAAAATCCAACTTGTCACACCGTCCCCTGTCCATACTCCGACTACACACCAAGAATACTCACAGTTCCCAACGCACCCTGCACTGGCTTCAATAGACTCCTGGGTAACCCATCGCACCCCAAATTCCTTAGCGACAAGATCAAGGCCCTTACGACTAGCTCCCGGATCACTGACTAGCTCACCGATCACTGCCTACTGACACCTGGACCGCAGCCCGGAACCCTGGGTCACCCCCACGTTAGCTGCGCTCCCTCGTGTCTCCGCGTCGCTTGCAGCTCGAGACTTTCACAAAGGCGGCCTCGGCCCTCGAGATCAGCGCACAGCTTCTTCGTCCTGCACGTACTTCGGCCAAGTACTGGCCACCAACCACATGCCAGGCACTAGCCTAGACAGAAAAGAGAGCGCGAATCAGGCAAGGAAAGTCCGTCCCAACCTCAGACCGCCACCTCCCCCTCCCCACCCCTGCGCAGGGCCGCCGCGGAACTCCGCCCTCCCTGCCGCCTGGGGGCGCCCGAGCGCCACCTCGAAGAGGACGCTCTCGCCCGAGACGGCTCTGTCCTCTCGTGCGGCCCGGGACAAGCCCATGGGGAGAGACAAGGGCCACCAGCGGGGCCGGACCTCGGGCTGCAGGCCGCCTCGCCTCAGCCCGGCCGCTGTCACTCACTGCGCCGTTCCCAAGCGGACCTCACACACCCGGTATCCGCGACCGGCTGGGTCCGCAGCCTCCGGGCGAGGACCCCCAGCAGGGCTGCCCGGCCGAACGCCCGAAGGACCCCGCGGGGGCCGCGCAGGCTAGCTATCGCAGTGCCTGGTGGCCGGGCTCCGCGCTGGAGGACCAGGTGACTCCAGACCTGAACTCCGGCTGGGCTGGGGTTCGAACAGCCCTGGATCTGGGGAGCGCTTAGGTCCTGCTTCGAAGGCCAGGAGTCGCGCGGCTGTCGGCCCGGAGAAATGAGGGCCCGCGAGGAGAGGGGTTGGTGTCAAGAAATGGGGCTGAGAGCCTGGTGGTCGGGGAGGTGGGCCTCAGGTGTCGGGGTGAGGGTAGGGGATGGGGAGACGAGACAGAGTTGAGGGGTTGCAGGCCCCCGCGGCGCCTGGGAGGAGGGGGGCTCGGTCACTGCCCTCCTGGAAGCAGAGGAATGGGCGCCTCAGGCGTGGAGGCGAATGCCCAGGCAACTTCTGTAATTTGTGATTCTCTGATAGAGGAAATTTAAAGTTGAGCGATTTTCTTGACCTGTCAGCATTTGGGTTGTTTTGTTTTGTTTTTTTAAGATTTTATTTATTTATTTGACAGAGATCACAAGCAGGCAGAGAGGCAGGCAGAGAGAGAGGGGGAAGCAGGCTCCCCGCGTCGCAGAGAGCAGGATGCGAGGCTTGATCCCAGGACCCTGGGATCATGACCTGAGCCGAAGGCAGAGGCTTAACCCACTGAGCCACCCAGGAGCCCCCAGCATTTGCTTTGTGTTGTTGTTTTTGTTTTAAGATTTTATTTATTTATTTGACAGGCAGACAGGCAGAGAGAGAGGTGGAAGCAGGCTCCCCGCCAAGCAGGGAGCCCGATGCCGGGCTGGATCCCAGGACCCTGGGATCACGACCTGAGCCGAAGGCAGAGGCTCTAACCCACTGAGCCACCCAGGCGCCCCCCCCCCCCCCCCCGCATTTGTTTTAAAGACTGTCTTTACTTAGCTGACATTAGGAACCACATCCTTTCCTGGAGAGCCCCTGGCAGCTTGGCCTTGCAGAAGCTGAAGGAGGTTCGTTTGGTCGTTCGTTCATTCATTCATTCATTCATTCAACAAATACTGGTGAGAGGCAGCTATGTACTAGGCACTTGGCATAGGTACTGGGAATAATATGATGAGCAAAACAGACCCCTGCTTTAATAGACCTGACCTAACGGGTGGAGACATAACTGAAGAAAATGTCCAAAAAGCTATATATAATAGTGGAAGCCAGCTAAGAGCTAGTGGGTAAATAGGAGGTTACCAGAGGAGGCACATTCTGGACTGTGGAAACATCTCAGGCAAAGGGCTAAGGAGTGCAGTGATATAATTAGATTTGCATTTTTCCTTCCTTGGTTGCTTAGCAGAGAACAGATTGTAGAGGCTGGCAGGAGTAGAAATTGAGAGGCCATGGAGGAGTTTCAGGAGTCCCAGGAGGGTTGATGATGTCTTGGACTGGGGTGGTGGCCCTGGAGAAAGAGAGGAGACTCGTGATGAGTGTGGATGTGGAGTGAGGGTGGGGAGGGATCAGCGATATCTCTCCCTAGATTATGGTGAAGATTTGGTTTGCTTTTGGGTTACTCACAACCTGGGATATTAGGGAGAGTGGGTTGGCTGATCTTGAGCCAGTTAAACTAGACTTAGTTTTTTGGTTTGAGGGGAGCATCCAGCTGAAAACTGTAGAAAGGACATGAGTAGGGGAGATCCTAGCACTGTCTTTGACATGACTGTCAGACTTTCAGCCTTAGAGAAATGAGAACATTGTCCATACTGACCCTGTGTGTATTCATGGAAGCCTTCTCCATATTTGTTGGTAAATTTAGGAGCTCTGCCGGATAATCTTTTGAGACCTAGTTCTTGGTCCTGATCAAATGATCAATTTCTCACATGTGAATAGCATTTCACAGTTGGGAGAGATCTCAAATTCTTAGTCCAGTTTATTTATTTTTTAAAAACTATTTATTTATTTGAGAGAGTGAAGAAAGAGAGAGAAGGAGCAGGGGGAGCGCAAAGGAAGTGGGAGAAGCAGACCCCCAGCTGAGCAGGGATCCAGCCATGGGGCTCAGTCCTGGGACTCCAGGATCATGACCTGAGCCCAAGGCAGACGCTTAACCAATTGAGCCACCAAGTGCCCCATCTTAGTCCAGTTAAAAAAAAAACAAAAAAACTTTCATGTTCTTATATCATTTCCATAACTATTTATTGAGCTCTTACACCATGCTAGACACTAGGAATACAAAGATGGACAGATACGACTATCTAGGTTCAGTTAGTCAGTTAAACTGACCTTTGTTGTGGCACTGTTTCGGCAGCTTCAGATACGAAACAATTACAGCTGGCCCTGGACCTTGGAGTTGCATGTCCACAAGCCTTGCCATTGAGGACAACCGAGTGTATTAAAGGATTTGATTTGGGCAGGGGAGATCCTGACCTATCTGTAAGATTAGATAAGAGATAGTATATATCCGGCAAACTTCTTTGCGGGTATCCTGGCAAGGTCCCAATTCTTGTCCATCCAATCTTCCAATTCTAGGATTGATGGGAGCACACTGTGGGATAGAAGACCTTATGAAAGGTAACAGTTATTGTACATTTGTGGCCAGGCTGTTTAGCAATGTAAATTATAAATCCTCAAAAACACAAAGAAAAGTTAGGAAGTGAAGGGAATATTGGCAGGGACAGGCAGTGTCTAAACTTGAATTTCTCCTGAATAGATAACTCCTTTGTAGGTAACTGCCACAGGCTTTGGGAGTGAGATCCCTGTGGGCTTGCAAGGCAGCGTGGCTCTGGAGTCGGGAGGGTGGGGAAGACACCACTGATAGGTCCCTAATCCAGCTTTCTGATGGCAGGAGTGAGATGACCTCGATCTTGCGGAGCCCTCAGGCTCTCCAGCTTACTCTGGCCCTGATCAAGCCTGATGCTGTTGCTCACCCCCTGATTCTGGAGGTAAGAAGGAATCGTAAACCTCTTACTGTATACCGTGGGCCCTGCATCTCTTTCTGGTGCCACAGGGCCACTTGTGAAGACTGATAGCACAGTCCTGTGCGAGACACAAAGCTAGGAGCTGTGGATTTTGACCCTAAGAAGACTATAAAAATCTACTGGAGAATTGGGGCAGATTAAAAATATAAGGATCCAATACAATAAGAAGAACCAAACCTCAAGACAGTGCATGTATATTAGTTTTCTGTTGCTGTGCAACAAATTACCACAAACTTACAGCAAATTGCCATAAACTTAGCAGCTTAAAGTAACATTTATTATCTCACAATTCTAGAATTTAGCGGTCCAGTAGGCTCAGGTGGGTTTTTCCTCAGGGTCTCAAGGCTAACGTCAAGGAATCAGCTGACCAGGTACTTAGCTAGAGGGTCTGGGGAAGAATCCACTTCCAAATTCATTCAGGTTGTTGGCAGAAATTGGTTCCTATGGTTATAAGACTGAGGTCCCCATGTCCTTGCTGGCCTTCAGGCAAGGACTGCTCTGAGTTTTTAGAGACCACTCACACACATTACTCATCTCATGGCTCACTCCATTTCAAGATAGCAGCAGTGTATTTAGTGCTTCTCACACTTTAAACCTGACTTCTCCTAGCCAGATAAAACTCTGCTTTTAAAAAGCTCATGTGATTGGAGCACCTGGGTGGCTCAATCGTTAAGCATCTGCCTTCAGCTCAGGTCATGATCCCAGGGTCCTGGGATCGAGCCCCACATCAGGCTCCTTGCTCAATGGGTGGCCTGCTTCTCCCTCTCCCACTCCCCTTCTGTTCCCTATCTCGCTGTGTCTCTCTCTGTCAAAAATAAATAAAATCTTTAAAAATAAAATAAAATAAAAAAATAAAAAGCTCATGTGATTAACTGGGCACCTCTGGATAATCTCTGTTTTGATTAAAGCAAAGTGAACTGATGGGTGCCTGGCTAGCTCAGTCAGTTGAGCACCTGACTCTTGATTTCAGCTTAGGTCATCCTCTCAGGGTCATGGGATCTAGTCCTATGTTGGGCTCCACACTCAGCGGGGAATCTTTTCAAGATTCACCTTCTCTCTCTCTCGCCCTCTCCCTCTGCCCCTCCCCAAAAATCCTCTCTCTAAAAGAAATAAATAAATCTTAAAAAACAAAGCAAAGTCCACTGATGGCAACCTCAATTACACCTGCAGAATCCCTTTTGCCATGTAATGTTCCAATCATATTGCTTCATATTCACAGTCCTGGAGAGAAGGGTGCAGAATCTTGTTGATACTGGGGGAGGGTCATTGTAGGGTTCTACCTACAATAGTTCTATAAATACTAACTGAGCAGCTCTGCTAGGTGAGCTGACTGTGATGCAAAGGAAGACCAGAGCAGTCAGAAATGGTGGCATGCACGTGTTGGGACCTGGCCATGCTCAGAGGAAGGGTGGACTTCAGTCAGTGCATGGCAGGGGCAGATGTTCCACAGAGGGAAATACTGAGGCAGGAACATGTGTGGTGGATCTGGGGGCCACAGGAAGGCTGGGCCAGTGGGACTAGAATTGGAAGAGGTGGAGGGCAAGGAAAGTATAGCCTTGAGCCCTGGGCTAAAGTAGTTGTACCTCATTCTATGAATAAGGTTCTGACCAGAGTGTGACATGTAAGTTATGGTGTTTTTAATCTGTCAAGTGTGATGGTTTGGAGAGAGTTGGACAAACTCAAGGCAGGACCACCATCAAGAGATTTTTATGATGGTCTGAAGGGGGGTCGTGTGGGTTTCTGCTCAAGGAGCTGTAGGAACAGAAGGGCAGAGATGCACTTTCTGCCCCCTGCACCCGGCAGGGCTCATGCTCTGGCCATGTGACCGAAGGTCTTTACCTCACCTCCACCATCTTTCTCTTTTGACCTGACAATGGGACAGACCCTCATGTCCCGGGCTCTGATGGGTCCTCGTGGTTCTTGTGGTTAGCCCGGGTCTCCTGTTCACTCATATGGTCCCTTTGACCAATTTTTGTCTTTGATGTGATGTTTATCCAGGCTGTTCATCAGCAAATTCTGAGCAACAAGTTCCTTATTGTACGAATGAGAGAACTTCTGTGGAGAAAAGAAGAATGCCAGCAGTTTTACAAAGAGCATGAAGGTAGGATCAGCAGTCCTCTGAGTGGGAGGCTTCTCTATCCCAAGACGTACGCAAGAGAGATTTTTACCTGGATGCTCAATGGCAGGCTGTCTCTGACCTACCAGTTGTCAAATTGCAGCCATTCTAAAGTCTTGCTTTATATACAAACTTTCCATGATTATCAATCTTTTAAAACTGGGTAGCTCAGTCAGTTCAGTGCCTGACTCTTGATTTCAGCTCAGGTCATGACCTCAGGGTCATGGGATTGAGCCCTACGTTAGCTCCCCACTCAGTTTGGAGTCTGCTTGTCCCATCTCCCTCTGCTCCTCCCCCCTGGCTTGTGCTCTCTTTCGCTCTCTCATTCTAATTAATTAACTAATTAATTAAATATTTTTAAATATATACTTTTTAATTATTTTAATTAACATATACTGTATTATTTGCCCAGGTGTACAGGTCTGTGAATCGACAGGCTTACACACTTCACAGCACTCACCATAGCACATACACACCCCAATGTCCATAACCCAACCACCCTCTCCCTACAAATATATATATTTTTTTCTAGGAGGGTTCCACTTCCTAGTCCCAACCAGAAATTTAGTCTTATGTCTTGATGATATCAGTAGTTAATAGTGAATGTTTACTCTTTTAGACATTGTCCTAATGCTCATGGTTGCACTGAATTTTCTCTAGAGCCCTATGACATAGATGTTGTTAGGTCTCCAGTACACAGATTAGGAACCCAAGTTAGGGAAGTTAATAACCTACCTGAAACCACATACGTTGTAAGTGACAGGGCCTGGATTCAGACCCAGATATGTCAGACTCCAAAGTCCTCTAAAAGAATTTTTATTGGGGCACCTGGGTGGTGCAGGTGGTTGAGCTTAGGTCATGATTTTAGGGCTGTGGAATCAAGCCCCATGTCAGGCTCTATGCTCAACATGGAGCTCCCCTGCCCCTCCCATCTGCACGCTCTCTCTAAAGTGGATGAATATTTTAAAAGATAAAATAAAATAAAACAGCTTTTATTATTCCAAGTAAGGAGGCAGAAGTACTAAAAGTTCTCTTGGGCACCAGTGTCTTGATGAAGTTACTCTCTCTTTGCAGGGCGTTTTTTCTATCAGCGGCTGGTGGAGTTCATGGCCAGGTAATTCTCATTTTCATTTCAGCATCTTTATGCACCAAGATTTACCTCCCCCTGCTCCCTAAATTTGTTGATTTCATTTGACACTCTTTCAAGTTGTAATCATTGTTAAGTGTCTGAAGAAACATGGCTTGGGACCATGTCTAAGCCAACACCGACCTGGTAGCCACCTGTCCCATGATGGTTAGTGGTCCAAGGGCTATAGAATAATATTGTGAATGCTACTTAACAGCTCTGCTGACCTCTGTGGCCTTTCGTGTACACCCACAGTGGCCTTCTATTACCTGCAACTTGAAGCAGCATGGGTACTTAGCTAGAAAAGCAGGGTATCTCTCAGGATGTAGTGTGCCTTTATTCGTGCCCTGCTCATAGTGCACCCTACTCAGCCCCACAGCCAGATTCTTGACATGTGTTCCTCCTGTACATAGCGGGCCAATCCGAGCCTACATCCTGGCCCACAAGGATGCCATCCAGCTCTGGAGGACGCTGATGGGACCCACCAGAGTGTTTCGAGCACGTCACGTGGCCCCAGATTCAATTCGTGGAAGTTTTGGCCTCACTGACACCCGCAACACAACCCATGGCTCTGGTGAGTCTGCCTTCCCTATCCTCAGCCACATATAAGGGAGGATGGTTTGCCATTGGTGCTCAGGCCATATGGTGGAATTGAGAGCCAGGTAACCTTGCTGTGAACTTCCCTCCCAATGGCCTTTCTGGCCCCTGTGGCCTGCTCAGCAGATGTGGCCCCAGGACTGAGGGCCTAGAGGGCCTAGAGAACTAGAGGCTCAGGTTTCTGAATCTGATTATAACTGCCTCTTGCCTCTATCCTATACTCCCTAGAAGAACCCTTTCTCTTTCTTACCTCTCCTTATAGACTCTGTGGTTTCAGCCAGTAGAGAGATTGCAGCCTTCTTCCCTGACTTCAGTGAACAGCGCTGGTATGAGGAAGAGGAGCCCCAGTTGCGCTGTGGGCCCGTGCGCTACAGCCCAGAGGGAGGCATCCACTGTGCAGCCAGACCAGGAGGCCCAGGACCAGCCTGACACAAGCCTGTCGGTCTGTGAAGACTGGTAGCATTTCCCAGCCTTTTCTTGGAGACCTCCTGGGACCAGGGAGGCCTGGGAATCATGGCACCATCTCTGTAGGCACCGCAGCCACCCGAGGACCTAGCTTCTCACTGCCACCTGCTCTAGGATCTAGCTCTCTATCTACCTCTTTTCAAGAATGTTCATGGGTGATTCAGAGAAATAATGGCTCCTCTCTTTGAGAACTATTCGTCTTTCTCAAGGAGCTTGCCTAACTGACATGCCTGGAAAATGCAGTGACTCTCTATAAGCACCATTTGGCCTATCTTTCTTAATAAAAGTCAGCGTTCTACTAAATCCTAAAGGCTAAGAGCACTGTTCTAGGTGTTTTCTCTCTCTCCTTAAGTGAAATAATTAAACCTGTCCCAGGGATGCCTGGGTCACTCAGTTGGTTAAGCATCTGACTCTTGATTTTGGCTCAGGTCATGATTAGGTCATGGGGTCAAGCCCCATGTCGAGCTCCATGCTCAGTGCAGAGTCTGCTTGAGATGTTCTCTCTCTTTCTTGCTCTGCCCCTCCCCCTGCTCTCTCTCTAAAATAAATTTTAAAGAACAACAACAACAAAACTGTTCCAAACCCAGTTCCTGGTCTATGCTAAATGGAGAGAATTGTGCAGAAATCTCCCAGAAGGTTCACACACAGTGTGCATCTTGTCTAGTGCATAAAAGCACCCAGTGACAGAGCTGAGTGTGGGCCCAAATCCATGCTGTGTACCTGGCATAAGTCTGCCTCTTATGCCAGGTGGAGGAGGGCACCTTTTATTTGAACAAAGGTGTTTCTACCCAGTAGAGGCATGTTTCTATGACTCACTTTTTTTTTTTCTGATTGCACAAAGCCACTAAAGTTAGCCACATCTGTGTTTTAGATGAGGATAACAGCTGCCTATTGCTGCACTACAAATCACCTCACAATCTAGTGGCTTAGAACAATGATTTATCTTTATGTGTCTCTGGATTGGCTGGGTGATTCGGCTGGTCTCACTTGGATTCACTCATGTGGCTGAAGGTAGGTCAAACATGGTTTTTTATCCTGAGCTGCTTCATAGCATAATTGTTTCAGGGTTCCAGGAGGATAGAGCCCCATTCACAAGCTTATCAAGCTTCTGTTTATATCATGTTTGCTAATATCCCATTGGCCAAGGCAAGTCCCGTGGCCAAGCCCAGCATCCATGTGGGAAGAGACTAGGTAAGGGCATGGGTACTGGGAGGTGTGAATCACTGGGGGGTCATTACTAGGGCAATCTACCATACAGGGCATAGTGAGGAACCTTGAATTTATATGGAATTTGTGAAAACAAGTATTTGCACACATTAACGAAGGAGATGAAGAAATAGCCTGAGAAGGAAGGAAAAATCCAAGGATATGTGCATCAGGAAAGTCAAGAGGAGAGAGTGTTTCTGGAGAAAGAAGCAATGTTGAATATTATCGAGAAGTCCAGAATGATGAAGCCTTTTAAATAACCTCTAATGTGGCAGCATGGAGGTCACTGTGACCTTGGTAAGAACAATGCCTCTGTGCCAACATGGGGGCTACCTTGCATGGAAGATAATGGGCTAAAGCATTTATAGTGTCATGCTACCCTGGGGTTAGAGTGGGATGTCTGGGAGTCAGAGAATCTTCTCACATCTGAATCTATAAATGTATCTGCATGTGCTCCCCTCTTCTCTTCCTGTTACAACATAGGAAGTGTCCTGCTTTCCATTAAGCCTTCTATGTGCTCTGAACCCCACCTGGCTCTTTTGGTTTTCTGGTCTCTACTGCACTTTCACCTCTCTCTGCTGAGTCCCTTTGAATTCAAATATGTTTTGAAAACATGTTTGGGTAATTCGGCATGGAGCCTATTTAAAATTTAAAAAAAATTAAAAATAAATAAAAGCAAGCCTTAATACATCATCTCCTTCATGCCACTGTCCCATATTTCTGCTCACCTTTATAGCAAAACTCTGAGCAGAGTAACTTAGAACAGCAATGACCAGTGACTTTCAGTCTAGACAAAATGTAGATGTATGTAGACCCATTTACCTCTGCCCCTCCCCACTAAGTACAACTGTAAACCTGAAAATCATGCAAGAAACAATCAAGGAGAACTCTGAAAAGTTCTCCAAAGAAGAACTGGTTTGAGACTTCCAGACTAGAGGAACAACACAGTAGCAGGGCATCTTGGGTCTCCCTACACAACAACACAAGGTGATCCAGAATGGGAATTTACCAAACTGTAACCTGGAAACATGACAGGCCCATCTGGCCTATTCTTTCCCATAACTAAACAGACTAAATAGGAAGTCCAGCTTAAAACACCAAGCAAACTGACAAAAGAGAATTGATCAGGAGTGCCAGCTATCAGTAACCAGCCAAGGGAAGTACTCTCTTTCCTAGCCAGGTTTGAGGCTACCCTCCCTCATGGAATCATACTAACATGGTGAGGTAGCACCCACAAGAGAGACCAAAACAAATGCCCTAAGTCCAAGTTCTGTGACCAAAGTTAGACCTCTAAGTCAAAGTCAAAGGTAAGTTCCAAGAGCCAAGTCAGTCCTATATCTGAGTTTAATGTCCAGGACAAGTTGAATTCCAAACTAAGGTTCCAGTTTAAGACCCAGGTCCCCCAGTCTAGGTCTAGGATTCTGGTTCAGATCAACATTCCATGTCTAAGGTCATGTCCTGATGTAGGTCTGATTTCTAGGTTCGAGGTCTGGACATGAGGTCAAAGTCTCAGGTTAGAGGTTGAAGTTCAAGTAACATTTCCAAAAAACCAAGTCTGAGGACAGGTCCAACATCATGGATAGAGTTCCACAGTTGAGATTTGATGTTCAAGTCCAAGGTCCCAAGTCTATGTCCAAGGACCAGTTTGAGATCTAAAGGCCAAGTCCAAAATCCAGGCCCAAATCTGAGGTTCCACATGCAAAGTCCAGGTCCAGAGTTTGAGGACAAGGTCTTTAAGTCTACAACATATCAGGTCAAAGTCTGGGTCCAAAGTCCATGTTCATTTCCAAAGCCTAGGTCCAACATAAGTATCCAGGATCAAATGCAGACACATACTCTACATTCAGGTCCCAAGGGCAGACCTAAGTTTAAAATATTCAGTGTTCAAGTCTGAGGTCCAAGATACAATCCTAATATCAAAGTCCATGTCTAAGGACCAGGTTTAATATCAGGACTAATTTACAGACCAATTCCACATCCAACACCTACAACAAGGTTCAGGAGCAGGTCAATGTGCATTTCCACAGATAATATCTAAGATCCAGATCCAAGTCTAGGTCCATGGTCCAGGTCCAACATCTATGTTCATATTTGAGGCTCAGGTCCAGTGTTAGTGTTTAATGTCAAATCTAGGTCCAAGTTCACAGTCCAGATTCAAGGCCCCATGTTCAAGGTTGAGGTACACTCAAACACTTCCAAAGTCCAGGTCAGGTCAAGACCCAAAGTCTGGATCCAAAGTTAGATCCAGTGTTGTGGTTCAAGGACCAGGCCCAAGGTCCAATTCTAGGTGCACTTCCCAGGTATAAGCTGAGTCCAAGATCTAGATTAAATCCATCTCTAAAGTCCAGATTAAATATCTAGTACTAGGTTGAGTTCCAGCTCCAAGATCCAAATCCAAGTTCTAGTCCCAAGGTCACATATAATCCATTCTGAATTATAGGGCCAGGGTCCAGAAATAAGGTTCGTCTTTAAGGTCTGATATTCACATTTGAGATCCAAATCCAGGACAGAAGCCTAAATCTAAGAACTACATCCAGGTCTGAGATACAAGATGAAAGTCACTTTCATTGCCAAAACTCACTGGTAAGATTCAAAATCTTGTTCATATGTGCAAGTCCAGGCCAAAGATCCAACCAAGTGTAGGCACCCATTTTTAAGGTAAGGTCTGTTGTCCAAGAAAAAGCAAGATTTGAGATCCGGCGTCAC
This sequence comes from Mustela lutreola, assembly GCF_030435805.1. Classification (NCBI taxonomy): domain Eukaryota; kingdom Metazoa; phylum Chordata; class Mammalia; order Carnivora; family Mustelidae; genus Mustela; species Mustela lutreola. The sequence continues at coordinate 18,262,405 of NC_081291.1, read as the reverse complement.
CTGGGTGGCTCAGTTGGTTGAGTGTCTGACTCTTGATTTTGGCTCAGGTCATGGTCTCAGGGTCTTGGGATGGGGCCCTGCATCCAGCTCTGCACTCACCATGAAGTCTGCTTGTCCTCCATTTGCTCCTCACCTGCTCTCTTTCTCTGTCTGTCTGTCTGTCTGTCTCTCTCAAACAAATAAAAAGAATCTTAAACAAAACAAAACAAAACTTCAACTGTTCCTCCCTGGGCAGGAACTTCTGTGAACCGCAACTGTCTTTGGAGTGTTTGCCTCCTTTCCCCATCCCTTCTTCCACTCACAATCCTTTATTCTGAAGATCTCACAAAACCGTGAGCCTGTCATTGTAGAGATTGGGCCGTTAGAGACCTGATTTCAATCCCTTTTCAAGAAAGGAAGGGGTGGCTTCAGTCAATTAAGTGTCCAATTTTTGATCTCAGCTCAGGTCATGATCTCAGGATTCTGAGATCTAGTGTGTCAGGCTCCATGCTTAGCAGGGAGTCTGTTTCTCTCCCTCTGCCTCTGTCCCACCCCCTCCCCACCCACTCACATGCATGCCCATGGTCTCTCTCTCCCTAAAAAAAAAAAAAATGCAGACCCAGGAGGGAATGATTCTTGACTGGAAGGAACCCAAAGCTATCTGGCCTGGATGTTTGTCACCTCCGCATCTCTTCCTGTGATTCCTGGATCTGACAGTGGTCTCACTATGCCAGGCCTCTGTGGTGTCTCTACAATGTCTGTGTGGATTTTAATAGAAAACAAACATTTTTTCTTTCCTTTATGTTGACCAAGAGGGGCCATTTGGGCCCTGGATAACACAGGTAAGAGGTAACACAGGCAAGAATGGCTCTGATTCAAAGAGCTTTAGCAGCATAGTGAGGACAGATACAAGTGTGCGGCTAAAAGACTGGACACAGAGATCGGGGGCGCTGTAGAGGCACCATGAGAAAGCCCCGAAACCTGGTATTGTCAGGCTGATGTGGACATTGCAAGAAATCTTACACCTGCCAGGGGAGGGCCAAAGCAGCATGATTATGAAGTCTAAGTCCTGAGACTGAAGACCTTTTGGGGTGTGGCTAAATGGACCTGGGTCTGGGATTGGAGGGGTAGCAGGAAGACATGGCTGAGGTGTCCCGCAGATTACGGGCCAGAGACTCAACCCCGAGCAATCACTAAAAGTGGGTGCAGAAGAGGATGCAGCAAAGGTTAGGGACATAGAAAAAAAATAAAACAGGAGAATGTCATAGAAGTCAATGGAAGTTAATGGACTTGCAGAAGGAAGTAAGATTTAGTTGACTGGTGCAAAGACCACTAAAGGGAGCATCACTTGGTACCTCTGTTCTCAGAAGCTAGACCTCTGCCACCTTCACACTCACAGAGGGGTCAAGGGTTAGAACACTGTCCCTGAAGCCCTCTCTGAGCTCTAATGGGGTTTATGGAGGACAGATGTGACTCTCAGTGTTTCTTACAAGGTCACCTCTAGCTAACACTTTGCACTCCCTGTACACAGGCTTCTCCCTGAGCATGTCCTCTGCTCTGTGACAAGGAGTGATGTCCAGCTAAAGCCTTGTCCACATAACCTTACAATCAAGGCTTCTCCCCTGTGTGTGTCCTCTGGTATGGCTGATGGTTGACTTGTTTCTAAACACACACCCTTGGTCCTTGCACACCCAGGGCTTTTTCCTGAGTGTGTCCTCTGGTGCCTCATGAGGGCTGACCTATAGCTAAAGCCTCACCCACATCCCCTACACGCATAAGGCTTTTCCGCTGAGTGTGTCCTCTGATATGTGCTGAGAGTAGACTTGAGGCTAAAGTCTCGGCCACACGCCATGTACTTGTAAAGCCTCTCTCCTGTGATTGTTCTCTGGTGGGGATTGTCTTGTGGCTAAAAGCTTGCCCACACTCCCCCCACACTTTAGGCTTCTCTCCAGAATGTGTCTTCTGATGGGTGATGAGGGTTCATCTATCACTAAAGCCCCAACCACACTCCCTGCAGACAAAAGACTTGTCCCCTGAATGTATCCTCTGGTGTAGGATGAGATGTGATTTCACTCTAAAGCTTTGGCCACAGTTCCACAGTTCCTGCACACACAAGGCTTATCTCCTGTGTAAATCCTCTGATGCTTAACAAGGTCTTACTTTTCACTAATGCCTTGCCCACATACTGCGCACACAAAGGGTTTCTCCCGTGTGTGTCCTCTGGTGTGAGAGGAGGTGTGACTGCGAGCTAAAAGTTCATCCACACTCCCTTACACACAAGGCTTTTCCTCTGTGTGTGTCCTCTCGTGTCTGATGAGATGAGACTTCCTGCTGAAACCTCATCCACACTCCCTGCACACGCATGACTGCCTTGTGTCTGAATAGATTTGTCTTCTGGCTAAAATCTAGTCCATGCTTTCCAAACTCAACTGTTCCTGCCCTCTCACGAACTCTGTGCACTTCCCCAGAGCTTGTGCTATGGGCACAAGGGCTGGACTGAGTTGTACCTTCAGTACTCGGCTGCCTGCCCAGGAGCTTATGGATGGTCCCTGGGGTGAGTGAGGGAAAACCAGAGAAGTCCCCCTCTCATTTGTACTCCCAGACAAGGGTTGAGAACCTCCTCTTCCTTTATTTTCTTTGCTCCCCCCCCCCCCCGCCCCGTGGCTTTTATCAGAATGCTGTTGCCACTGCTGCTGCTGCTGCTGGTCCTCTGGGCAAGAATCTCCTGGTTGGAGTGGATTTACTGAATATAAATCTGGACTGTAGGGTGATTGAGTAGTTCATGTTGACTGAGAAATTGCTGCTTGCCAAAGGCCAGAAAGCAAGAGGGCCAGGGATGAACTTCCGGTTTTGATTCTCCTGAAGAAAGGAGGAAAGGAAGTTCTGAGTCAGAGTAGTCATAGGAAAGGCTCACTGGGCTCCTCTTCCTTGTCTTATGATTAAGAGCTAGTCCATTAATCATTCACAATGACTCATGTCCGTTTCCCCAAGATGTACTTTACAGGACCTACATTTCCATTCAACTTCTTTAAACTTTTTATATGGAAATAGTTTCAAATGTACAGAATAGTTGCAAGATTAAGAACAATACAAAGAATATCTGGGCACCCCCTACCCAAATTACCTATTGTTAACATGTGTGATGTTATATATACGTGTGTGTGTGCATGTGTATGTATGTATATTTTTTCTCTGAAACACCTGAGAATATACTGCATATGTCACGGTTCTTTACCCCTAAATACTTTGGTCTGTATCATAAAAGTAGGGGTATTCTCTTCCATAACTACAATACAGTTATCAACTTCATAGATTTGACATTTACATCATACCTGTATCTAAGTTTCATATATATTCCAATCTTGTCAGTTGAGCCAATAATGTCCTTTTATAGCATTTTCCCTGCAGTACAGGATCTGGTCTAGGATCAGATATTATAATTAGTTATGTTTCTTTAGTTTCCTTCCCCTATTTTTAAAGAACATTCTTCATGTTCTAGAATATATAGAGAGCATTCCTTTTTTTTTTTTTTTAAGATTTTATTTATTTCACAGACAGAGATCACAAGTAGGCAGAGATGCAGGCAGAGAAAGTGAGAGGAAGCAAAATACAAAGTTGAGCTGAGCAGAGAGCCTGATGCGGGGCTCGATCCCAGGGCCCTGGGATCATGACCTGAGCCAAAGGCAGAGGCTTTAACCCACTGAGCCACCCAGGCGCCCCTATAGGGAGCATTCCTGATGTCTTCCCATGGTTAGATTCAAATTATGTACCACACTCAACTTTTAAATATTACATCCTTTACCTGAATCCCAAAAAACCCACAGCAAAACCTACTGTACATATTATCTTACAAGGAGTCTTCCAAGTAAGCATCAGAGGTATCTTCAGCTCTGTAAGTATCTGTAATTATACTAAAATTATCTTCTAGGCCATAACCAGTTACACTGACACAAATAGCTACAACATTTGTTTCCAATAAGAGAGAACCATCTTTATGACCTATATGGGAAGGTCCTTTGTGACTTTTCCAATGGGAAGAAAGAACAGGTGACTTAGGAGTCACTCAGTCTGGATGTCCTCCAATGTAGGAGGTAGTATATAACAGTAGTTAAAGAGCACATGTGAAATCTACATTTGAGTTTCCCCATCCATTCTCAGATACTGGTTAGAGGACTAGTATGCATCATTCTACCAGGAAGTAAAGATTCAGCAAAATAAAAGACAGGAAGGCACAACTGACTTAAGTGACCTTGGCTCTTGGCCCCTCGAATTAGTCCAAGATATGCTCTTCTCTGTTTTCCACAAATCAGCACCTACAGAAATTTTACCGTTTGTCTGCACTTACCTAAGAAATCATCAAAACTGGATTGCAACTCTTCTAGCCAGCTAAAGATGATAAATCATGAACTCTTTGAAATCATGGGAGACCAGACCCTTTATTGGCCCTAACTGAAGACTCTTTCCTGATTAATAAAAGGAATTTTTTCACCAAATATGTACAGACCCACAGATTCATTCCATCCCATGCAGAATGCTATTTTTTAAAATCTTTTATTAGCACAAATGCCATAAAACTGCCTTTCTAGTCCTTAAACATCTCTGATATTTCTCTGTGAACTATTTAGTAAAAGTTTTTCTACTGGTATATATATCTTTATCTGACAATTAAATAAACTCAGAATTTTTTTTTTCTTAGTAAGTTTTGGTGGTCTTTGTTTTATGACCTGACATTTGGATTCTAAGAGTTGTTATTACCATGACCATTTGCCATAATAAATAGCACTTGCATGGTGAGTGCTGTGAAGTGTGTAATCCTGACGATTCACAGGCCTGTACCCCTGGGGCTAATAATACATTATATGTTAATAAAAATTAAAAAAAAATAAATAGCTCTTGCTATGGGCCCAGCATTTTGCTATATAATGTTTTTCGTGAAAACCAAATTTAGTTCTGCTATTATCATTTCATAGATGGGGAAACTGAGGTTTAGAGGGGGTAAGTAACTTATCCACAGCTACAAAGTAAGAAGAGACAAGACAGGATTCAGGATGTGCTCTTTTTTTTTTTTTTTTTAATTTTATTTATTTATTCGACAGACAGAGATCACAAGTAGGCAGAGAGGCAGGCTGAGACAGAGAGGGGAAGCAGGCTCCCTGCTGAGCAGAGAGCCCGATTCAGGGCTCGATCTCAGGACCCCGAGATCATGACCTGAGCCAAAGGCAGAGGCTTTAACCCACTGAGCCACCCAGGCACCCCCAGGATGTGCTCTTAAACAAACCACAGATAACTCTGACTACTTAGCATACAAAGGTTTATATCCTACTAAATCTGTCCATAAAGGGAGAGAAAAAAGCTTCTAAACAAAAAATGACACTCTTGCTGCCTTGACTAGGTTTTTGCAGAAAATAACAAGAATTAAGCCCCGGACACAGATACAGTCTTCTGAGGGGAAAGCTAACCCAATTTGGCACATAAACTAAATCCGGAGGCAGTCTAGGGCTGTAAAGCTGCCACCAAGACATCCTGATCAGGAGATGTCCAAACACCAGCCCAACTGCACTGACTCAGGACAAAATGGGGGGTAGCTAGGTCACGCTGCTCCAGAGGAGTTACTGAACCCAGTCCTACCAGGATCCTCACCCATTCCAAAGGTAGTATTCCCTGGGGCCTGGAGAGCTCTGCCCTGAGATCAGGAATAGAAGAAATGGGTGGGAGTGGGGGACTAAAGCCAATTCTCTCTCTTCTCTTTTTTTAAGAGCAGGGTGGAGGGTGGGGTGGCAAGAGGTGGGTGGAGAGGGGGGTGGAGAGGGAGAGAGAATCTCAGGCAGACTCCATGCTGAGTACAGAGCCTGAGATGGGGGTTGATCTCACAACCCTGAGATCACGACCTGAGCTGAAATCAAGAGTCAGAGGCTCAACCGACCGAGCCACCCAGGCGCTCCTGTTCCTTTTTTAATCTATATTTATTCTATATTTCTAATAAATAGGACCCTTCACTTAAAACATTCGTTTTAAAAGTCCATAATGGGGATGCCTGGGTGGCTCAGTGCGTTAAAGCCTCTGCCTTCGGCTCAGGTCATGGTCCCAGGGTCCTGGGATCGAGCCCCACATCAGGCTCTCTGCTCAGTAGGGAACCTGCTTTCTCTCTCTCTCTCTCTCTCTCTCTCTGCCTACCTGTAATCTCTATCTGTCAAACAAATAAATAAAAAAAACTTAAAAAAAAAATAAGTCCATTATGTTCTGGGTAAAAGCCAAGCTCCTCAGAGGGCCTGTGAGGATCCGCATTCTCTGGTGATCTGCTGCCTCTCTGACTCTATCTATTTTCCACCCTTCGTTTGCTCCACCAGAGCCATGCCGACCTCCCCTCCTGAAGCCTTGCCCTGGCTGTTTCCTATGTTGGGAACACCATCCTCCCAGACACATCACTGATATATCCCAAGAACCTGCATTTGGGCCTAACATTGAAGAGTCAATAGATATTTTTGAATGAATGAATGATAGGAGCAGAGTTAATTAATTAAGAACTAAAAGGTGAGGGAGAAGACAGATAAAAGATGGTCAACACTGTCACAACCAAAGCTTCCTTCTTTTTTCAAAGATTTTATTTTTTAAGTGATCTCTACATCCAACATAGGGCTTGAACTCATAACCTTGAGATCAAGATTCACACCTTCCCCCCAACTGAGCCAGCCAGGCACTCCCAAAGCCTCCTTTTCTACCCTGGTTTCTAACATCTCATTTATTGTCCTGAAATGAAATATATATTTAATAAATTGTGCCTATACAAAGAAATTTTTTTAAGATTTATTTATTTATTTATTTGACAGAGAGAGAGATCACAAGCAGGCAGAAGCAGGCAGAGAGAGAGGAGGAAGCAGGCTCCCCGCTGAGGAGAAAGCCCGATTCGGGGCTTGATCCCAGGACCCTGAGATCATGACCTGAGCCGAAGGCAGCAGCTTAACCCACTGAGCCACCCAGGCACCCCTACAAAGAATATTTTTAAGATAATGGAATACCTTATCCAAAATACCAAAAAGGAATTTTAAAAAGTAATTTACAATAAAACATTATGCGTTTCAATATGAATTTCTTGTCAGGACTACATTAAGAGACATAACAAAGCAATCAGATGCTCACAGCTATAGGCAGATCATCATGGACACGAAGTTACAAATGCAGACAGATACAGATGTCTTTTGATTACACACATATGCCTATTTTATTGGTGATAGACACAGGTATGCTATATAAGTGGTGACTCAAACACTGCCACCAGCACTGCCATTGATGATGTGATTTTTTTTTCATATTGATAAGCACCTCTTGGTAAAGTTTAGAAGTGTTTTCCCTTGATTTATAATCTATGCAAAAATTACCTTTTAGTGTTATCTAAAACAGATTTATATTCTAGATTCAGAGCATTACAAATAGATTCATGGCCCATGGAGAAAAACCAGGAGAGGGAAAAATTGATACAGATTTAAGAGACATTTTAAAAAAATGGAATGTGTGGATCTTGTCTGAATCTGGATTCAAATTTGCAAAATGACTTTTTTGAGATGTTCAGGTAAATCTGAACATGGACTAAGTGTTAAATGATATGGAAGCACTACTGATAATTTTGTGACATATGATAATGATACTGTGGTTATGTAAGGCAAAATTGTCCTTATTTAATAGAGTTGCACTGTGATATACTTAAGAGTGGTATGCCACATTATATGGGATTTGCTTTAAAAGATTCAGCAATGAGAGAAAAAAAATATATGGAAAGGATGAATCAAGAGTAGCAAAACATTTCAAAGCCTGATATGGATCCAATAGGATCCAAAGTTTCAGTGTAAAGATTAATTTGAGTCAGGGTATTTTAAGGCAATTTTAACATAGTCCTCAGAATCAACAAAAATGTGAGCATAGAGAATAAGGAGCAGATGAAACAAGATGAAAATTAGACCAAATTAGATTGGCCAGTTGAAAGCGAATTTAGGGACACCTGGGTGGCTCAGTCTGCATTTTTGGCTCAAGTATGACCCCAGGGTCCTGGGATCAGGTCCCACATTGGACTCCCTGATCAGCAGCGAGTCTGCTTCTTCCTCTCCTTCTGCCCCTGACCCTGCTCATGCTCTCTCTCCCATTCTCTCTTAAATAAATAAAGAAAATCTTAAAAAACAAAAAAAAAGAAAGAAATTCTCTCCCCTTCTCTCTGCCCCTCCCCTCTGCTCATTTGCACGTGCGCTCTCCCTCTCTCTCAAAAAAACTTAAAAAAATCTTTAGGGGTACCTGGGTGGCTCAGTCATTTAAGCATCTGCCTTCAGTTCAGGTCATGCTCTCAGGGTCTTGGGATTAAGCCCCAAGTCAGGCTCCTTGCTCAGTGGGGAGTCTGCTTTTTCCTCTCCCTCTGCCCTTCCCTCTGCTTGCTCTCTCTCTCAAATAAATAAATAAATAAAATATTTTAAAATTAAAAAAAAAAAAAAACTTTTAGGGGCACCTGGGTGGCTCAGTAGGTTAAGCCTCTGCCTTCGGCTCAGGTCATGGTCCCAGGATCCTGGGATCGAGCCCTGCATCGGGCTCTCTGCTCAGCGGGGAGCCTGCTTCCCCCTCTCTCTCTGCCTGCCTCTCTGCCTACTTGTGATCTGTCTGTCAAATGAATAAACAAAATCTTTTAAATAAATAAAATAAACTTTTAAAAATAAAATACTATCATTTCAACAGATAATCAATATTGAAAAGTTATCAGTAGTTTATATTCTTTGTCAAGTGTGTACTTGACAAAGCACATCTCAATAATGACCTTAAATTTTCAAAGGTTAAAGGAAAATGTGGTCTCACCAAAAACAAAAATAAATAAGCCTGTGGGGCAGAAGACACAAACAGGCATTTCTCCAAAGAAGACATCCAGATGGCCAACAGACACATGAAAAGATGTTCAACATCACTTATCATCAGGGAAATGTAAATCAAAACTACAATGAGGTATCACCTCATACCCATCAGAATGGCTAAAATCAAAAACACAAGAAATAACAAGTGTTGGTGAAGTTGCAGAAAAATAGGAACTCTTGTGCACTGTTGGTGGGAATGCAAACTGGTGCAGCCACTGTGGAAAACAGTATGGAGTTTCCTCAAAAAGTTAAAAATAGAACTACTCCATGATCCAGTAATCATGCTACTAGATATTTACTCCCCAAATACAAAAATACTAATTCGAAGGGATATATAAGTAAATGAATGGATAAAGAAGATGTGGTATTGGGCGCCTGGGTGGCTCAGTGGGTTAAGTCTCTGACTTCGGCTCAGGTCATGATCTTGGGGTCCTGGGATTGAGTCCCGCATCCGGCTCTCTGCTCAGCAGGGAGCCTGCTTCCTCCTCTCTCTCTGCCTGCCTCTCTGCCTACTTGTGATCTCTCTCTGCCAAATAAATAAATAAAATCTTTTAAATTAAAAAAAAAGAAGATGTGGTATTTATATATAATGGAATATTACTCAGTCACAAAAAAAAAAAAAAAAAAAGAATTCTTGCCACTTGCTCTGACATGGACAGACCTAGAGAGCATAACGCTAAGCAAAATATGTCTGTCAGAAAAAGGCAAATACCATATGGTTTCACTCATATGTGAAATTTAAGAAACCAAACAAACAAAGGGGTAAATAAGAGATAGAGACAAACCATGAAACAGACTCAAGTATAGAGAATAAACTGACGGTTACCAGAGGGGAAATGGGCCGGGGGATGGGTGAAACAGGAGATGCGGATTAAGGACTGCAGTTGTCAGGATGAGCAGTAGGTGATGTATGGAAGTGTTGAATCACTATACTGTACACCTGAAACACAATGTTGTCTATTAACTATACCGGAATTAAAATTGTTAAAGTTAATTAATTAACTAATTAATTAATTAACTTGTGGTTGATGGGGAAATATTTTAGACTTGTCCAGTACTTACTTACAAATTAATTAGAAGTAACATTTAAAATGTAGTTCCTCAGAAGCGCTTGCCACAACAGGTGGTGTAGCCTGACCCCCGGACAGAGGCGGCGGTTAGCACCATGGACAGTGTCCAGGACCCAAGGGGGACGGCAACCCCTCTCCACCGCAGGGCAGGTGAGCAGTCGAAGGAGTCCTCAGCAGCGCGCACAGCGCCCAGCCTCAACCGCCACATCCTGAGGGGCAGCCGAGGCCTAGGACACCGCTGACACCAGCTCGGCGCCTGAGGTCCAAGTGCGGGAGGAAGTAGGACGGTCACCTCCTCTCTCCCTTGTCCCTTCGGCCCGCCGAACCAGTCCGCCGACTCACCGTGAGCCGCCGAACCCCGAGCACAGCCCGCGGGTCCCACCTCCGAGCCTAGGCTGACAGGAAGGCGAAGCGGGGACAGGGGCGACAGTGGCATAGGCAAGCCCATGGAGGACCACGCGGCGATCCTAGGCGCCGCAGGTGGGTCAGAAGGAGGCGGGGATTCTAAAGGAAGTGCGTCAGGGAGCTGTCACCGCGTGTGAACAGTGCCATGACTTTATGTGATCAGGACCGTGACGCCACATGATCAGAGCCACTGACTCCAGGTGATGGGAAATGTGGCCCCTCTAACCGTGACTGTGACCCCCACATGCTGGGGCCATGACGCAAGTAATCAGAGCCTGCAGCCCCCTGCCAAGGGCCCTGACCCCACTTAATCAAAGGCTTGACTCCAGGTCTTCTGGGGCTGTGACCACTGCCTTGCTCAGAGCAGTCACCCCTATAGTGCTATTCTCCCATCCAGGATCTAACTTCTCTGGGGTCTCCACCGTAAGTCTTTGTGGGCAGGACCCCAGTGTCCTCATGTGGAAACCCAACTTCACCTGCTATGGACCCCACATAGGTGGGGCTGTTACCCCTGGTGCAGGGAATGATGCTAAGGTGGTAGATAATTAGTTATCTTTTATAAATTGGGTGTAGATAATCAGTGAGCTAGACGGATGGAATAGTTAATTTGTGGGGTAACAAAGTGATTTCCATTCTTCCTGTTAAAAAACTATGGAAGGGAAATGCGGGAAGGACAGGGCAGAGGGGAAATCCTGGCTCTGACCACAGTCAGAATGGTTTTTTGATATATTAGGGAGAGATTTTAGCCTGCCACTCCCTTGCAGAGTATTCAGTAAACTTCTATCTCAATCAATCAATCTATCAATAGGATGGGAAAGATTTTAATGTCACTTTCTCAGAGCTGTGACCACAGATGACCAGAGCCCTCACCATGGTCAGGTCTGGTCAGGACCATGACCTCCACATGCTCAGGGCCATGACCATGGTTCACCTGCTGTGAGGAGGCTCTGCCAGGCCCTCAGGAAGGAGGCGGCAGGCATCCGCTCCCAGCTGCCACAGGATGGAGAGTGTCCTTTAGGTCTTGAATCCTGGAGCAGTCAGCTAAGTTGGGGAGGAAGTATGAAGGACTTATTTTTCCCTTATGTTCTCCATGTTTTTTAGTGACCTTTGATCCTCTCAGATTATCTCATACTAAACAATATAATATGACGGTTGAAAACACTGAATTTGCAATCCAAAAGAACTCATGGAAAATCCCAAACCCACCACTTCCTCACTTTGGAGTCCTAGTTTCATCATCGAAATGTGAACTAGGGGTCCTCTGTCCACCCAACACACGGCCTCTCAGATACAGGGCAGGAGGCTTAAAAATCCCTACTCCTCAGGCAGTTTAACTGGGATTTCCTTTGTAGATAAAGCTGAGTATTTCAAACTAGGCTGGTTCAAACAAACAAACAAAAAATCAGCATATTCTTGTGTTCTGATGTGAACATATATTAGGTAAAGAGATCAGATTCAAAATCAGGTTGTAATTACATACAATATATTGTCATTATTGTGGGAATGCAACAGAATTCTTATCCCAAGAAGGAACGGAATAATGTAATTTAGGGACTAGATGGATTAAGTGTGTCTATGGGAGAAAGTGTGCCCCTCAGCTCCGGCCTGAGGCAGCCTTACCCAGAAGCCTCCTTCACCCATATCCGGACAAGGATAACCCCCGGCCACCTCCCTCCACTCACCCAACCTTCGAAAAGCCCTTCCCTCTCTGCATCCCTGGGCCTTTGGATCTGGAACCATCGGCCAGGAACAGCCCCAGGGTGTGGGAGGTATTGGTGGGTCTGAGCTCCGCTGTGCCCTTGGGTACCAGAGCAGCATCCGGGTACAGACAGAGCAGGGGAGGGGCTATGCCGGCCGACTGGAAGCCCGAGCCAGACCCAGGATGGCTCTGACGCTGGAGTTTGGCCATGGGCAAGAAAACTTTCCCTCTTTCACCAGCTGGAGCCGAGGCTTGCCTATTTGCACCCTACTCGGATTTTGGAATCAGACTAGTCCTGTGAAATGTCCATTCCCTCGCAAGCAAGCGGTAATGTGATAAAGACCGTGCGGTGACTGGGTGAGACGGGGCTGTATTCAGTTCACCAAACTCTTACCAGGCAATTTAAGGAAATCTGTCTATCTTGGGGAAGTTATTTGACATTTTCCTATCTTGGGTGGGGTTTCTTTTCCACGTTTTTTGGTTTTGGTTTTCCCCCATGTGCAGTGTAGGGAGATTACCCTTTATCTTCCTTAAGGGAGAGGCGGGGAAGGAGAGAAGCAGACATTCCCAGTGGCTAACTTAGGCGGAGGCTTCTAAGTGCCCCCTCCCTGCTCTTGACCGAGGCTCCAGGCACCCTGGAAGCAGCCCGCAGGGCTATAGGTTCAGCTTGAGGAAATCCTGCTGGCTCCATGTGAAACCACCACTTCTAGTTCAGCTGTCCAGCCCACCCCGGAGCTCCTATGGGACCCTCCTCTTGGCCTAACCCCCTGCATGCTAATGGCTTGTTTGGATTGCTTTTTCACCTCACGTTTTTCTTCTGGATTCCACAGGCTCCCCTAACTCGGTTGCTTGCCCCGGGCCAAAGACGCAGCACCCCAGGCTCCTGAGGTGGCCAGCCAGACCTGCCCCGGGGCCCCAGAACCAGACCACAGCATCCGCCCCGAACCACGCTGATGTACACGTCCTCATCCCCGCCAACAGGATCGGGCCAAACTAGAAGCAGGCACTTGGTGTCTTTCAAATGCCACAAAGCCCCTTGTGAACAGGGAGGACCACTGCTGGTCACACAAACCATCGGGCTGACTGGCGCCAACGTGTGGAAGAGGGGAAAACACCTCCTGGCCCACTGAGCACGGCTCCACCATCCTCCACCTAAAAGCCATGAGCTCATGTGCTCTGGGGCTGGAGCTCGTGTTATGGGGCAGTCCGGTGACAAACAGTATGTCTAGAAGCAGCCAGAGGCTAAATCCAGGCCCATGGAGACATTTCCATATCCACCCTACTGATTTATTTTCAACCACAGGTTCTTATACCAATCAAAAGCTTTAAAAACAAAAACAAACAAACAAAAACTCCAAAAATCTGGCACCAAGATCACAAAGAGGGAATATTGTTCATCCTTGGAGCAGCACAGTGACGTTCCGCAGGAGATGAGCAGATGCCCACAAGGCCAAACTCTACTCCTCTCTGCTCACAGGTGGCATCCGGCTTGTTACAAGGCACCAGTCAATGCACCTGACCTTCCTGTGCGTGCTGGGGCTGCTCCAGGGAACGTAGCCCCAAACTCTGAGCTCCCATCAGTAATTTTCACCGCGAGACCACAGGTAGGCTACACGCTTCCTCTGCCTCATGTTTAAAGACCTTCCAGTCTCAGGACGCCTGGGTGGCTCAGTTGGTTAAGCAGCTGCCTTCAGCTCAGGTCATGATCCCAGCGTCCTGGGATTGAGTCCCACATCGGGCTCCTTGCTCAGCGGGGAGCCTGCTTCTCCCTCTGCCTCTGCCTGCCATTCTGTCTGCCTGTGCTCGATCTCTCCCCCTCTCACTCTCTGATAAATTAAAAAAAAAAGCAGTTTTAAAAAAAAAGACCTTCCAGTCTTAAGTCACCAAAGTCGTCCTTGGATTAATCAGAAAGTTCAGGTTATCCACAGCCCAACCTCTCCACTAAAGGAAGAGAGGGACTGCCATTCCTTGGGTGCCTACTATGTGTTCTGGAGGGGGCAGCCCACAGCCTCAGTGACTGATACGGGTCAATGTCACCAGCGGCTTTGACCCTCTTTTTTTTTTTTTTTAAAGATTTTATTTATTTATTTGACAGACAGAGATCAGAAGTAGGTGGAGAGGCAGGCAGAGAGAGAAGGGAAACAGGCTTCCTTCTGAGCAGAGAGCCCGATGCGGGGCTCGATCCCAGGACCCTGGGATCATGACCTGAGCCGAAGGCAGAGGCTTAACCCACTGAGCCACCAAGGCACTCCCCAGCCTTTTTTTTTTTTTTTTAAGATTTTATTTATTTATTTGACAGAGATCACAAGTAGGCAGAGAGGCAGGCAGAGAGAGAGAAGAGAAAGCAGGCTTCCTGCTAAGCAGAGAGCCCGATGCAGGGCTTGATCCCAGAACCCTGGAATCATGACCTGAGCCGATAGCAGAGGCTTTAACCCACTGAGCCACCCAGGTGCCCCCAGTGGCTCTGATCTTTGTCTGGAGTGCTTCCTCCCATCACAAACATCAGTGAGGGCTACCCAGTCTAAAAACATGGCTCCTGAATCCATGCTTCTGCCCCCAAACCAGCCACAAGGAGCAAAGACCATCCAAGGAGCTGTTAAAGGATTGACTCTACTACAAAAATAATCTAAATATAATACTGATTGTAGATTCTAATAGGTGGGTACATGTTCACTATACAGTTATTTCAGTGGTTCTGTATGTTATTTTTTCAGTGAGCTCTACGCCCAGTGTGGGGCTCAAACTCATGACCCCGAGATCAAGAGTCACATGCTCTACTGACTGAGCCAGCCAGGTGCCCCTGTTTAACTACTTTCTAAATAAAATACTGAGAAAATTTTAAAAACTAAATAAATCACACAAAGATGAATACCTTTGGGGGTGCCTGGGTGGCTCAGTGGGTTAAAGCCTCTGCCTTTGGCTCAGGTCATGATCTCAGGGTCCTGGGATCGAGCCCAGCATCGGGCTCTCTGCTCAGCAGGGAGCCTGCTTCCTCCTCTCTCTCTGCCTGCCTCTCTGCCTACTTGTGATCTGTCTGTCAAGTAAATAAAATCTTTAAAAAAAAAAAAAAGATGAATACCTTTGATGGAAGAGAAAACCTATTTCCTAAAGGAAGAGCCTTTCCAGAACCTTGTAATCAGAGGAGACCATGTCCCTTCACTAAGACAATTAACTCTGATTTCCAGAGTGATCACAATGATGGCCCACAACAGGGCATGGGAATTCAGTAGTTGACGAACAGTGGACGTCACAGAAAGGAGGGTCAAGTGGAACCCACTCAACTTGGGAAGGTAGGAGCCATGGAAGCAGAAAACTTAGTGTGACCTGCTCACCAGGAAGAAGCAAGTGTGAGAGATAACAAAGGAAATGCTATGTGATATCCTGCCTCCTGTTGCTCTTAGAACAGGATATCTATGTCTTATTTTAGGCTGGCCCAGAAGCAGATCTAAGACAAGGACACAAGGGGAAGGAGTTTATTTGGCAGGCAAATACGGAAAGCAGCAGTGGGAGCATAAGGAAGTGAGAAGGAACAGGAACAGAAGAAGCCAGAACAGGGTGTGTTAGTAAACAGGTCATTGTTGTGGGCAGCAAGGCCACAACCAGCTGGGGACGTGAGCAATGTGTAACCCATCTTGGCGTGGATTCACCCAAGGAACAAGGAAGAGAAAATATTTTTCCACCAATTCCTGCCAATCTTTGGTTGAGGCTACTCCCCGGAGTGCCAACTCCCCTGGCAAAGAGCCACAGGTGCTTCTAGTCAGCTACTGAATGGCAAGTGGGCAAGACGCTGACAGTGTCCTAAGCACCCATGTCTCTCCTAGCCAGAGCTCTTCAACCTGTTGAGCAAGATTCTTTCTTTTTTTTTTTTTTTTAAAGATTTTATTTATTTATTTATTTGAGAGAGAGACAGTGAGAGAGAGCATGAGTGAGGAGAAGGTCAGAGGGAGAAGCAGACTCCCCATGGACCTGGGAGCCCGATGCGGGACTTGATCCCGGGACTCTGGGATCATGACCTGAGCCGAAGGCAGTCGTCCAACCAACTGAGCCACCCAGGCATCCAAGATTCTTGCTTTTAATAGTTCCAAGTGTTGGTACCATATGATCCCTAAACACAAACCCCCAACTTAAATCTGCTACCCAGCTAAAGAAACAGTGATGTTTTCCAATGCCAGAGAAGATGCCAGGAGAGGTGGGCTTTCCAGAGTTAGGCTTTTTTTTTCTTTTCTTTTTTTAAGATTTTATTTATTTATTTGACAGACAGAGATCACAAGTAGGCAGAGAAGCAGGCAGAGAGAGAGGGGGAAGCAGGCTCCCTGCTGAGCAGAGAGCCCAATGCGGGGCTCGATCCCAGGACCCTGGGATCATGACCTGAGCCGAAGGCAGAGGCTTTAACCCACCGAGCCACCTAGGCGCCCCCAGAGTTAG
This sequence comes from Mustela lutreola, assembly GCF_030435805.1. Taxonomy (NCBI): domain Eukaryota; kingdom Metazoa; phylum Chordata; class Mammalia; order Carnivora; family Mustelidae; genus Mustela; species Mustela lutreola. The sequence goes on along the minus strand of NC_081291.1, from coordinate 18,245,945 downwards.
GCTTTACATGGGGAATTGGAACTTTATGGGAATTGCACGAGCAGGCTGACCTTAGAACCCAGCCTGCCAGAGACAGAACTGCCTGTGTTTGAGAGAATGCCTGGCCCCTCCCACAGCTGTGATCTCTATGGGAGCAGGAACAGCTCTGCAGCCTTTCCACTACCACTACACACAGGGTGCATCTCCTTCATCACTGCTGGGTGTTCAACGAGGATGGTGGGAGGCATTTGAAGGGCATGGGGAAGAACCCTGAGAATGGAGACACCGTCCTTGCCCTCTTAGCCCTCCAGCCTCACCCCATGCCCTTCTGGGTGGAAGAGCGGCGCAGACTTTTGTGTTTTGCATGCGTGTGTGTTCGCGCACACACACAAGCGCGCGCGCACGCGCACACACACGCATACGCGCACACACGCACAAGCCCTCCCAGGATTGAAGATTCCGTCATGGTAAGTAAGAGGCAAGACAAGTAAAATTGAAGCTTGGAGGAAGTTGCTTTCACAAAAATTTATTTTTCAGGGTGTAGAAACCCGAGCCAGGGCAAAGCAGACCCTTAGGACTCTTCCTGGGGCAGCTGATACTTCGTAAAGAGTCCCTTGATTCTCCTGCCAATTCTGCGAATACCCCGCCGCGCTCTCCCGAGGAGATCGCGCAGCCCGCCGTATTTGCTGACTTCCAGGTTCTGTGCATCAAAAGGAAACACATTCTTTATGGGAGCTGGTCTGGACCCAGGGTCAAGACGAAACCCCTCCCATCCTAGACACTCCCCTTCTTGGGCCACCCCAAGAGCCTTGGGGCTCCGGGTCATCCTCTGGCTCTATCCTTCTGTTAGAGTATGTGCTGGATTGAATCCCTGCACCCATGGAGGAAGAGACTGGCCTAGGGAAGGCAGGGGACTTCGCACGGTCTCACAGCTGAAAGCTTATTACTCAAACTAGCTCTCAAGCCTCAAAAGGAGTCCAAATCCCCTGGAGTGTTTGTTAAAGTACGAATTGTTGGGCCCCACCCCAGAATTTGATTCTGCAGGTCTGAGGGGGGCCTGTGAATTTGCATTTTTAAAAAAGATTTTATTTATTTATTTGACAGACAGAGATCACAAGTAGGCAGGCAGGCAGAGAGAGAGGGGGAAGCAGGCTCCCTGCTGAGCAGAGAGCCCAATGCGGGGCTGGATCCCAGGACCCCTGAGAAGGCAGAGGCTTAACCCACTGAGCCACCCAGGTGCCCTGAGAATTTGCATTTCTAACAAATTCCCAGGTTCTCAGGATCACACTTTGGGAACCACTGTTCTAAAGGGTTGTAGAGACAGTCCTGGAGACCTGAGGCTCAGGTTAAGGGAGAAGCCCAGGGTAGGAAGGGCTTCCTCTGCCTGGATGTGACAGTGGTTAAGTGGCCCATAGGATGTTCTATACACCACTCCCATTAACCCCTGCAACCCAGAAGGGGCCACTCACCTCCTCACAGCTGATGTCAAAGTAGCTCTTGTCTTCATCCAGGCTGACTGTCCCAGCACACTGTTTCACCAGCTGAGAAGAGGAGGCTCTGGGTCAAATTGGAGCCTCCGTGCCATAACCTCCCAGCCTCACCCCAGTGGCTGGAAATATTCCCAGGAAGCCACTTGCTCAGCTCCCAGGGGGGCATCTGCCAGCACCCCCAGCCTTACCCCATTGTCCTTGAAATCACACTGCTCCAGGGGCTGCTGTGTTGTCTTGGGACACACAGTCTCCTTCACAGTGAAGCTTGCTGGCTGTGGGATGTTTGGGTTCTCGTCCTGGTCAGGGGAGGAAAGTGGGAAGACCAGACTCAGGCTCATGTTTGCCTTCTCTAATCTATATCCCTGCCCAGCTTCCCCAGCCCATGCCCCCCACCAACCTCCCAGCTAAGAGAGCAGCCTTTCAACAGCCCCTGCTGTGTGTCTGATACTTGCTACATGCTAAGGCACAGAGGTGAAGAGGGCAGAGCCCATTTCCGCCCTCCCCAAGCTGAGAGCATGAGCAGACCTCAGACAAGCTCTAATGAGTGGCACCCCCTTGTCAGGGAGCCGCAGGAAAACAGGGGTCTCCTGGAGAAAAAGACATTGCCACTGGAATCTCAAGGCTGAGTAGAGCCCTTCCCAGGGCAGGGAAGTCACATCCCAGAGCCAGTAATCCCACTCATCCCCAGAACTTCCAGAAGGCTGAATGGAATTGGCATCTCTTCACACACAGCAGAGATTCTAAGGCAAGAAGCGCTCATGCTGGGGGGGAGGGGGGGGTTGGGAGGCAGCACACAGCTCTGGGAAGGTTTCCTGGAAGAGGTTGGACCACACTTAGAGAAAAGCCTTCTTGACATGAGCAAAGCATGAACAAAGGAAAGGACAGCACGGACATCCTGGCTGGCCAGAGCAGAGCGTCCCTCCCACTGCCACCCTCCCCGACTCACTCCTTGAGGCTCTGAGTTCAGCTTCAGGAGACGGTAGAGATTCTCATCTGAGGACCGCTGGTTTAAGCTATCCACAACACGGAGCACAGCCTCCCTGTAGCTCAGGGTCCGTGAGGTGGCTGGAGTGACCACCAGGCCGAGAAGCAGTAGCAACAGTGACCACCGCTGCAGGGAGGTGCTGTCCCTCTGGGTCTCCATGGTCCCCAAGTCGACCTCCTCCCAACCTGCAGGTCCCTCCTTTATACCCAACCTGAGTGTGATGCAAAGACCCAACCAGGAGCCTTCCTGACCCACCCATCACTGGCTGCCTGCCAGGATGTGGACAGAGGCTTGCCTCAGTCCCTCCTGTGGTTGCCTCACGGGGCTTGCTGGACAGCGGGCAAGAGGTCCTCACGTGTGACTAAAGAAATAGTTTCTCCATCTCCCCGGCAATGTGTTGGCCTCTCCTGGGCCCCACAGGGGAGTGTCATGGCCAGGGATGCTCAAGAGAGTTGAGTACCCCGGAAAAAAAGGAGACAGATAGCTGTCCAACATCCTTCTCCCCAGGAATCACGGTAATATAATATATTCACCACTCAATCTCCAGCTCTAGGCATTGTCTTGCATCCAGTTGGCACTCAGCTCATGTTTGATGAATGAATAACAGTAACCACCCCTCCTCTAGAGCCTGACCACCCCCTGCCCAGGCAGTTGTAAGGGAAACCTTCAAGGCCACAACATCCTGTTCTCTGGACCCAGCCCTTGGACAGCTCAGGGGCTCAGCTCTGGCTGTCCCCCTTTCTTGGGTCATCTCCACTTCCTTTCTCAGCCTGAAAATGGCCCATTGCCCTGGCTCCTCCCCACCCAAGCCCGAGGAAGGGTCATCTACCTTCATGGACCCCCTTCTTCACTCTCTGACACTCACGCTGCCATAGGCTGGCCAGCCCTCGCTGGATGCAGTGGTCCCTCTCAAGCCTTGTCTTTACCTGCACAGGCACTGATGACCCCTGCTCCACTGTCCCCTGATGCCACTCTCCTGGTTTCCCTCTCATGTCCCTGGTACTCCTTTTCAATCTCCTCCAAGGGACCCTTCTCTTAATATGGATGGGGGGGGTGGTTTGCAGAATTGTATCCTGAGCTGTTTCTCTTCCCAGTCCTCTCATCTCCCTGGGGACATCCCCTCTCAGGACACCAGTTATGAGAGACAGACCTGGTCTGTATCTCTACATTCAAGACCCCCATGAATACCCACTGCTTGTCTACACTAGGTCTGCTGTTTTGCTCAGTGCCATTGCATGAACCCTGAGATGAAAGCTTGTGGTGTGCCCTGCCTGGTCCTTCTTCCTGGGAAGACCTCCCCCGTAGCCCCCTGTGCTGGTTTCTTTCCTTTTCTTTTTTTAAGATTTTATTTATTCATTTGAGAGAGAGAGAGAGCACACATAAGCAGGGAGAGTGCCAGAGGGAGAAGGAGAAGCAGGCTCCGTGCTGAGCAGGAAGCCCGATGCGGGACTCAATTCCGGAACCTTAAGATCATGACCTGAGCCAAAGGCAGATGCTTAACCGACTGAGCCACCCAGGCGCCCCTTTGTTCTGGTTTCTGTCATCATCTTCTTTCCTCTGGAGTGTGACCATAATCTCCAGACTCCACTTTCTCTAGGTTCCGGACTCTCCCCAGGCCACAACCTATCATGCACAGCAATTTTCTAGGGGCTCTTTCAAACCCCTGCCTTTAGGAGCTCACATGCCTCCTGAGCTGGTATCAGAGCCTGGAGTCTTTTTCTTTTTTTTTTTTTTTTTAAAGACTTTATTTATTTATTTGAGAGAGAGAGAGGGAGAAAAAGAGAGAGAGCATGAGCAGGGGGAGAGGGAGAGGGAGAAGCAGACTCCCACTGAGCAGGGAGCCCGATGTGGGGCTTGATCCCAGGATCCTGAGATCATAACCTAAGCTGAAGGCAGGCACTTAACTGCCTGAGCCACCCAGGCACCCCCAGAGCCTGGAGTCTTATTGCTCCCCCTTGCCGTCACCCGCAGTCCTGCACACCCCAGACACCAGGATGCCCTATATATGCAAACGGCCCAGACCCCTCTGAGCTGCCTCCTCTTGCTTGACCTCTGCACCCAATCCCTCCGCTCGGCATGCCCTTCCACCTTGTGAAGGCTCCCCTGAACTCTGACCAGTCAGAGCAACCTCCTCCTCTTTGCTCCTCTTTGCTTCCTTCAGAAAGTCTCCTCTGAATTGACCCCAAATGACTCTCTCTGTCCAATGCTCTGGTTGAGACCTCAGGCTAGGGTGGCTGGGTCTGGGGGGTGTGGAGAGAGCACCGCTGGGAGAAACCATCAGCCAGAGTAACAGAAGGGTCCAGAGGCCATGCTAGTCCCAGCTCCCCTGTGCAACGGCCATGAGGCTGTGAGCCTTGGGGAAGTTTCTGGCTCCAGCAGCCCATGGGACTCTTGGGGGCTAGGGCAGGGCACCTCAGAAGGTGGCATCTTGGATGCATGATGCTGGTTGCACACTCAGTCTTGGGAGAAGGAAGAAGAAATGGGCTGCTGTGCAACCTAGTTTCACAGGCCAGCTGTTGCCTCAGTGGCCTCTTGGTCAAGCAGGGCTTCGCATCGGTTCTGCCCAGACTCCGCAATTCCCACTGTGCACCTCTCCCCGCTGCTGGACCGGACCGCCAGACGACCTCGAATGGGGGCATCGTGAGCACCATCTTTTCCTAGCTGTGTGACTTGGAGCAAGTTGCTTTGTTTTCCTGGGCCTCGGTGGGCTCTCCTCATCTTCAGGATGGGATTACATGTCCTGTAATGTCTGCATGGGGACACATGTGTCCTGTCACATCTTGCCCTCCCGGGGAGTTTTTGTGAGTGAGGTCAGGGTCAAGTCTCCTTGCCCAGCAGTGACTCGAACTCAACCATATCCCAATAGGTGCATGCCCACATGCAGGTTTGGGAGCTGTGCCCTCCTTGCCAGCACCAACACCCACTGCCCCAGGGTCCTGTTACATGTTTCCTCAGAGTCAGCCTCTCTGGGAGGTCTGGCCCAATGTCACCCCCAGCTGGCATCTTCTATGATGCATCCCACACCCAACATCAGGATGGAGGCAGCTCACCAACCTTCCCTTTAGTCTGAGGCTGGTCCCCAGGATAAGGCTACCTATCCCTTTAGGCAAGAGTCATGAAGGCCTGAGCTGCCCCCTCAAACTTGGACTCCCCAAGCCACTCCATCTGTCTAGCCTCCCCCCAGGGCTTCTCAAATGTGCCAAGTCTGTCCCCCAGACAGAGGCTCCTGAGGGCAAGACTCTGCATTCCCTTCATCTCACAGGTTCCCTAGGGGACAGGACCCATTTCATCTTTGGGCCCCTCTTGGGACCCGGCACTGGGCTCTGCCCTCAGAGGGGTCCAACAACCAATGCATCCAGAGCCAGGTTTAGAGAACAGCCATCAAAAGAAAAGCTACACATCATGGGGGTGCTGATGTGTCATTTCTAGAGCATATGCCTTTGTTTCCTGGAGTGATTCCCTAGAGGGGCCTGGGACATGGTGTCCCAGGAATCTCTGTCCGGCCAGAATGGGGAAACCCAGATATTGCCCGGATTTCAGCTTCTAGGGCCCATCTGTCTTCCCCTGGTGGTGGTTGCAAGGTATATGGTGGGGGAGACTGGAAGTGTCAAACCAAAGAATGTGTCCTCCTGGGAAAGGCCAAGGCCACTGTGGGCAATCACACCCTGGCCTGTGCAAGAATACCCACACGGGGCCAGGGCCCCATTGCAAAATCAGATTTCCCATCTCCACATTTGCCGCCAATGAGGAAGATGAGGCCTTCAGCTTCCTGACCTGGGCAGCCCCTCCTGCTTGCCTGGTGACCTTGCCCAGCTCCATTCCCCATTCCCAGCCTCTTCTTGCCAGTGATCCATAAACCCTGTGCTGCTCCAACATTTCTGTGCCTCCACGTGGCTGGGGCCAAGGCAACATGCACCTGTAAATTGTATCTGTTGCCTGTGGCTGTAGGGATTGGGAAGCAGATGCCTCGTCCCAAATCAACTTTTTTGTTGTAATAGCTTTACTGAGATATGACTGACGTGCCACACAGTTCACCCATTTAAAGTGTAAAGTTGGGGAGGCCTGGGTGGCTCAGTGGGTTAGGCCTCTGCTTTTGGTTCAGGTCACCATCTCAGGGTCCTGGGATCAAGCCCCTCATCAGGCTCTCTGCTCAGTGGGGAGCCTGCTTTCCCCTCTTTCTCTGCCTCTCTGCCTGCTTGTGATCTCTCTCTCTCTTTGTCCAATAAATAAATAAAGATCTTAAAATGATACAGAACACTAAACAATCAAATTTAAAAGTGAGAACATTAAAAAAATAAAGTGTAAAGTTGATGATTTTTAGAATACTCACAAGTTCTGCAAACCAGTACCACAGTCAGTTTTAGAACATTTTCATCATCCCCAAAAGAAACCCCCTGGAGGGGCACCTGGGTGGCTCAGTTTGTTAAGCATCCGACTCTTGATTTTGGCTCAGGTCATGGTCTCAGGGCTCCCGAGATTGAGGCCTACCTCGGACTCTAGGCTCTTCAGCGTGTCTCTCTCCCTCTCCCTCTGACCCTCCCCCTGATTCCTTGTGCATGCTCTCAATCTCTCTCTCCCTAAAATAAATAAGTCTTTTAAAAAAAGAAAACACTGTGAGCAGTCACTCCCCATTCCCCGCCCCCAGCAGCACTCCAAGCCCTAAGCAATCACTAATTTACTTTCTGTCTCTATGAATTTTCCTATTCTGGACATTTCATATAAACAGTTTCATTTCTTTCATTTAGCATAATGTTTTTAAGGTTTCTCCATGATGATTTCTGAATGATCCATTCACACAGTTGATAAAATTTACTGATTTGTCCAAAACGTACTCATGTATCTCTATAGGGGATGAGGGGAGGAATGGAGTCACAGGGCCTGAGAGTGTCAGAGGGGCCAGGCCTCCAGTGTTCCCGGAACCCCAGCCTCCCTGTGTCCTCAGCCTCCTCCTCTCTGTCTCCCTCTTTTCAGGTTCACCACCCCAGTTTATGTTTCCATGTCTGCTCAAATTCATTATGAAGAGACATAAAAGCAGACCCAGTAGCACTGCAGATAAATCTTCAAGTGTTCAAACCAATCTCCTATAACTTGAATTCCTGTAAATGGTACAAAATGTTTGAGGGCCCTCTTTAATTAATTGATCACTTCCTAGACTTTCTGAGTTGCTCAGTCTGAAAAACAGAGCAGTATTCTTAAGACACTAAAAAAAGTCACATCAGAAAATTACTCAGTCTTTAAGGGACATCAAAAGAACTAAAATTTTCATTTATACAGAGCTAGTTTTTATTGTATAGCAAAAAAAAGACTATGTTCTATGATAAAAAGACTAACCCTCAAGAAGAATAAATTCCCCAAACTCAGCATTCAATCTCCTTAACATATCTGAGAAATGTGTTCATAAGAATATATTAGGAATGAAGTGTCATTTTTTTTTTTAAAGATTTTATTTATTTATCTGACAGAGAGAAATCACAAGTAGGCAGAGAGGCAGGCAGAGAGAGAGAGAGGGAAGCAGGCTCCCTGCCGAGCAGAGAGTCCGATGCGGGACTCGATCCCAGGACCCTGAGATCATGACCTGAGCTGAAGGCAGCGGCTTAACCCACTGAGCCACCCAGGCACCCAGGAATGAAGTGTCATTAAAACAAAGTGTTGGTAATGTGGCGCGCTCTGATGGGATGAGGCCACCAAATGTGGGACAGCCCTACTGGGTAGAGGCCAGCCTTGTAGGCAGGAAAGAATTCACCCAAGGCAGAACAAAGGAGACAGAAGTGTATGGAATATATTGCAAGGTAGCTGAGGTCAGCACAGGGGTGGGGGAGGGGGCTGTAGTTAAGAGAGAAGGTGAGGAGGTATGGGAACATACAGAATCCCCCTTTCCTGGTACTAGTGTCTGGTGTCCGATGTCCCGGTTAGTAAGCCAGTGGTCAGCTAGGGCTCACGGGATGTTCTGAGGTGGGCCACCTAATGGGCCTGTTTGTATAAGGTTTTCAATGCTCCATGGTTGCCTAAAAGTGGTCTCTCCAGGTAAATTTGGTAAATTAAGCTATTTAATCCTTAGCCAGCGGACTGCTTTTGCTAGGGGGCAGGGCTCAGTTAGGTCCCCGGGGAATCCCTCTCTGCTCCCCAGGATCTCTCTCCCTGTCCCCTCCAAGCCCTCACCATACTCTGTGAGATTTTCTCTCCAGGGTCTCACCCTGCTCCCTTGAGTCTCAGTGTGATTTCCAGGCCCCCTCCCGCTCTTCCAAATGTCCCCTGGGTCCCCACACCCTCACACGTGGGGCTGGGGCCGAGTCCACATGGCAAGGACTCTCCGGCTTCTCTGAGCAGCGGCCCTCCTGGGATTCTGGCAGGCTTGGCTTGCGGCAGCTGTTTTGTGGAAAGGCAGGGCCCTGGGCAAAAGTTCCAGGTTCTTAGCTGCAGACTGAACAACAGACTTCTCTGTCAAATAAATAAATAAAATCTTGGGAAAAAAAAAAGAAAGAAAGTAAGAGCTCCGAACAGGCACAAAGAAGTGCGTATCAATGCCATCGCAACTTCCCATTGCTCAGAAGGAGTCACTGAGGTCCCCAGAGAGAGGCAGAAGGGGGCTTAGCAAGGTCACAGATGTGGCAGGGGCCATGCTGGCTGGGGCTCAGCCCCCACAGCACACACACCCCCACCCCGCAGCCCGTCATCGGACCCTAGGGGGCACTCTGGAGCTTTGTGAGCTGGCCTCTGGCCTCCCTGCCAGCCTCCAGCCCTTCCAAGCCTGAACCCGCCCAGTGGGCCGCCCCCTCCAGCACAGGCAGCTTTCCTCTGCTGGAGCACCCTCTCCCCCACTCCCCGCAGCCCAGCCTCCCTGACCTGCCAGAGTCCTACCCTCCTTCAGAACAAGGCTCCCCTCCTCAGGAAAGCCCACCCTGACTGTCCTTGGCCCCAGCTCCTGGGGCTCCCTGAACACAGCTCTCTTTCAGCACCGTGCCCCACAGTGCAGTCTCTGTGGGGCAGTCGTGAGTCTGTGAGAGGTGTGCAAAATATATTAGGATGGAGACAACAAGTACAGAACCCCTCTTGGGGCATCCTGAGGAGATACGGAGTGAGCTGATTGTGGTGCTGTGCTCCTGAGAGGGGGCAGGTGGGGAAGGGCGTGGGGAGGCACAGCAGAAAGACCTGAGGTAGGAAAAAGAGTTGAAGTCTTAGGCTGGGATACCTGACTGGCATGGCGGCCGGGTCCATTTCCTTGTCTGTCTTCCTCCAGACGGTGGGACCCCCAAGGGGTGAGACCAGCTCATCTGTGGCCCAGCTCTGAGCAGCCCCGGACCCCAAGGCACTTAGTATGGGGTGGATAGTGGGGCGCCCTGCCGTGTGAGCTCAGGAAGGGACACTCAGGATTGTCCCAGCTCCACCCCCCCAAGGGGGCACGGGGAGCTGAGCCAGGAAGCCCGTGAGCATCCCAGACTCCACCAGGGTCCTTGTCAGCTTTTACACAAGTGAGCAGGGGATCCAGGCAATGTCTCCCAGAAAGAAACTAGGGAAACTCCTCAAGAAAGTGGATCTTTGGGGCGCCTGGGTGGCTCAGGTCATGGTCTCAGGGTCCTGGGACCGAGCCCCACATTGGCTCTCTGCTCAGCGGGGAGTCTGCTTCCCCCCCCCCTCTCTGCCTCTCTGCCTACTTGTGATCTGTCTGTCAAATAAATAAATGAAATCTTAAAAAAAGAAGAAGAAGAAGAAGAAATGGATCTTGGGGCACCTGGGTGGCTCAGTGGGTTAAAGCCTCTGCTTTCGGCTTAGGTCATGGTCTCAGGGTCCTGGGATCGAGCCCTACATCAGGCTCTCTGCTCAGCAGGGAGTCTGCTTCCTCCTCTCTCTCCATCTGCCTGCCTCTCTGTCTACTTGTGATCTCTGCCAAATAAATAAATAAATTAATTAATTAATTAATTAAAAAAAAGTGGATCTTTTCCATCTGCAAGGACATGGACAGAGCTGCAGAGTATAATGGGAAGCAGAATAAACAACCAGTCGGAGACAGACACATACCGTGTGATTTCACTCATCTGTGGAATTCAAGAAACCAAACAAACAAGCAAAGGAAAAGAGAAAGAGAGAGGAAGCCACGAAACAGACTCTTAGCTACAGGGAACAAACTCAGGGTTACGGGGGTGGGGGAGGGAATGGGTGAAACAGGTGAAGGGGATTAAGGAGGGCACTTGCTGTGATGAGTTCCCTGTGTTGCATGGAAGTGCTGAATCGTTACAATGCACACCTGAAACTAATATAACACTATATTGTTAACGAATTGTAATTAAAATTGAAAAAACAAAAAGGGGTTCTTCTGGCCCTCCCCCCGGGGGTAGGAGTGGGGGTTAGAGAGATGGGATTGGCTCTAGGAAAGTGGGTTCTGATGAAGGCCACGCCAAGAAGCGGCCAAGGGCACAGAGGCTGGGGCTAGGTGCCCAAGCTGGAAGTCCCAGCTCTGCCACTGACTTGCTTAGTGCTTTTGGGCAAGTTGCTTCCCAGCTTCTCTGTCTGTCCATTTTCCTCCCTCTAAAGTTGGTCTTGGCGAGCACAGACCTCAGTGGCTGATAAAGGATGCGGTCTGATAAAGGAGTCCAAGCAGATAAAGAACGTGGTCCATTATAGATGTTAAAATCAACAGGGGGAAGAGCCACCCCCAAGGGCTGATCAGGACCATAGACTCCAGGATCAGGCGGATCAGTGTTTGAATCACTGCTTTACCCTCACTAGCTGCGACTTCTTTGGAAAAATTCTGCCCTTGTAGGCACTCTCAGCAGCAAGTGAGTGTGAGCCCAACTCACATCACCTCAGGCATAAAGCTCAGAGGGAGAACAGAACAAGCCGTAGAACTAACTAACTGGTCCTTCTGGATGCTCGCTCCACTTTCCTGCAATACCCTTGGCCTGGAGTGAAGGGACAAGCCAAAGTAGATCAGGGTCAAGATCTCAGAGGCTGTGGTAACTAGGCCCTGAGATGGTCAGGCCAGGTTCTGGGCTCCCTCCACCCCATGCCCACTCCTAACCCAGCAAAGGACACCAGCCCAAGAGGTGGGAGCTGATGGTCCTGCAGAGGTCAGTGCGGGAGTGGTATCACCACCTCACCCCAGCGTTGGACTCCCACCTTTCCCAGTCCGCCTCTCTTCCTCCTCCCGGTCTGGCTGAGACAAATGTCCTTCCCTGTCATGCTTGGCCCTTAAAACGCATAGGCTGGACAAAGCACAGCCTTGCTTGTGTGTGAACACCTCCTCTATCCCCGCCCCAGAGCCCTGGATTTCCAAGCCATCCATGCTAAGTGGTGTAAGAGAACTAGTAGGGCCCTGGCTGAGTGACTTGGGTTGCCCCCTGCCTAACCTGCTGACCATGTATGCAAACTTAAGATGTTCACCAGCTGCCCCTCCTCCTTGTCAATAACGTAGAAGATATTATTATATCTGCTTGCAAGTCCATTGTCTTCTCCATGGAGGAATGCGTCCCATGTGAACTTCAAGGTGAGGGATCAGAGACCCTCCTGAGGGAGAAAGAGGATGGCAGCCATCAATCCACAGCTGCCTGCCCCCACCCTGGGACCGGCTCACCAGGAGAAGCCCAGGCCATTGCTGGTGTTACCCCCGAGACCCGACTCTTCAGGAACCTCCCTCAAGGATGCAGGTGAGGAAGCGTGAACCGAGACGCTCCATGCAGCTTTGCTGGACCTAGTTTTGGGGAACCAGAAATTATCCAAACACAGGTCAGTGAGAAAGGGTATGTCCACTCTATGGTCTACAGGGCAGCCATTTAAAACGAATGAGTTGGAGGCATTTGGGTGGCTCAGTAGGTTAAGTGTCTGCCTCTGGCTCAGATCCTGATCCCAGGGTCCTGGGTCCTCAGCAGGGAGTTGGCTTCTTCCATGCCCTCTGCCCCTCCCCCCACCCTGCTCCCACTCATGCTCTCTCTCCCTCAAATAAATAAATTAAATATTTTTAAAAATAAATAAAAATTAAAATTAAAAAAATAAAAATGAATGAGCTGGAGGGGTGCCCGAGTGGCTCAGCCCATTAAGAAGCTGACTCTTGGGCGCCTGGGTGGCTCAGTGGGTTGAGCCTCTGCCTTCGTCTTAGTCACGGTCTCAGAGTCCACGGATCAAGTCCCGCATCAGGCTCTCTGCTCTGCAGGGAGCCTGCTTCCCCTTCTCTCTGCCTGCCTTTCTGCCTCCTTGTTATCTCTCTCTCTCTGTGTCAAATAAATAAATAAAATCTTATAAATAAATAAAAAAAAAAAGAAGCCAACTCTTGACTTGGATCGGGTCATGATCTCAGGGTCATGAGATTGGACCCTCTGGTGGGCTCAGCAGAGTCTATTTGGGATTTTCTCTCTCCCACTGCCCTTCCCCCCCACTTATGTGTGCATGCTCTCTCAAATAAATAAATAAAATATTTCTAATTAATTAACTAACTAAAATAAAAAGAATGAGCTGGAAACTACCCAAATAGCCATCAGTAGCAAAAGAATAACAATATTGTGATATGGTCATTGAATGGAATACTACTCAGCAACAAAAAGTTGAACAAACTGTAATTGTATACAACGTAGGTGATTCTCTCAAATGTCCTGATACATGAAGAGCTTGTATGCAAAAGAGTATATACTGTATGGTTCTATTTTCTATAAGTTTTAAAATCTGGCACCACTAGTCTATGGAATTCAAAGTCAGGGTCATGATTATAGGGACAAGTAGCCCTTTGAAGAGGGACGAGGGAACTTCTGGGGGCTGGTTACACTAATGTGTTCACTTAGCAAAAACTCAGCAATCTGCATACTTATGATTAGTGCATTTTTTCATACATTCATATAAATATACATATATATTTCAATTAAAAGTAGGAAGATGCCAGGGTACCTGAGTGGCTCAGTCAGTTGGGTGTATGCCTTTGTCTCAAGTCATGATCCCAGAGTCCTAGGATCAGGCCCCATGTCAGGCTCCCTGCTCAGCGGGGAGTCTACTTCTCCCTCTCCTCTCCTACTCTCCTTGCTTGTGCTCTCTCTCTGTCAAATAAATAAAATCTTTTTTTAAAAAAGTAGGAAGATGCCAATATAATTATGAAGAGGACAAGTGAAATTTCAGAATAATATGTGCAGATGATTCCATTTATGTAAACCATCAACCACTGTAATATAAGACCCTCTATTTTTTGGCACTCATCAACATATACAAACATCTAGAAAAAGATCGGGACAGGTATGCTCCCAGTTGGCGAATGAAGGTTATCGGGTGCCTGGGAGGCTCAGTGGGTTAAGCCACTGCCTTCGGCTCAGGTCATGATCTCAGGGTCCTGGGATCGAGTCCCACATCGGGCTCTCTGCTCAGCGGAGAGCCTGCTTCTCTCTCTCTCTCTCTGCCTGCCTCTCTGTCTACTTGTGATCTCTCTCTGTAAAATAAATAAATAAAATCTTTTTAAAAAAAAAAAAACAAAGAATGAAGGTTATCTCTGAGGTGGACATTGGGATGAGTGGAATAGGGATCCAAACTGTCAAAAGGACTTTTATACTGTGCTTGTTTGAGTTTGTCTAAGGAGACTATGTCCTTTAACAGAGCTTATAATTACAAGAAGAAAAAGAGGAGGAGAAAGAAGAGAAAACCGGGAGAAAGAAAGTGGAGGAAGTGCCTTGTGGGGGGTGGGGGGGACAGCAAGAGCAGCTTGGAAAGACCAGATTCCCTGAAGGGCCAAGTGCTCAATGGATGGAAACAAGTGAAGGTCGCCCTTGACAAAGCTCAGCCACACACCGATGTGGGTCCCCTGTGGGTCCTGGGTGAAGCCCAGTCCCGATCACGATGAGATTCTTTCTTCCATTCACGTGATGAAGAGAATCCACGAGAAGTCCACTAAAAAATCCAAAGTGGAAGAGACAACCACAATCACCTTTGCCCTGTGTGTGCTTCCAGAATGTCCTGAGGCCTTTCAATTCTGTGCCATGTGTACGGTGGAGGCCCAGAGGTGACTCAGAGGTGATCTCCACTCCCAAGAAGCTCCCTGTTCAGCAGGAAGATGGACAAGGACACAATATCTGTGTTAGAGGGGGCTGCCAGGGTATTGTGGATGACCAGTAAATGCAGCCAGTAGAGGGGGTTTGGGTGAGCCTGGTGGTGGGTATTAGGGAGGGCACACATTGCATAGAGCACTGGGTGTGGTGCATAAACAATGAATTTTGGAACATTGAAAAAATTTTTAAATTAAATTTAAAAAAACCACAGCAAATAGAGACAGTGTGAGCCAAGGCGTAACAGTGAGAAGGTCCACCAAGTTCCATGAGCAGTGACTAGTTCATGTAAAGAGTGAAGCATGTGTGTGGGCGGGAAGCAAGCTGGTTAGACTGGAGGCGTCAAGGCTCTACTGAGGCCACGCCAAGGCTGTAGTAGTGTTGAGCTTCCCAGGGAATAGAGCATCCCTCAGGCCTGCACAATGCTGGCAGAGACCCCTCAACTCTCTGTCCTCTTCTGTGGTCAGCAGACACCTGAGGAAAAGCTCCGGCCCTTGTCCCTGGCCAGCCACCTCCCAGTTCAGCCCCTCCATTTCTAATATACCCATTGAAGCCGAATCTCAGTCTCTCAACCCAGGTGGGCTTTGGAAAAAGGTGTGGTCACAGTATAGGCTCGACTGAAAAAGATCTGACCCACTAAGACCTCCCTCTGTGACCTTAGGCAACCCACTCTCTGGCCTCAGTCTCCTCCTCTGCCAAATGGGAATTGTGGTGGTGACCCCTTGCCCTGACCTCCTCACAGGACTGCTCTGAACTCAGAGGGGACAGATGGCACAGGAAAGCCACGCACGCATCACATCCAGGCTCAGGTGGCCAGAGATGATGGGCAGCATATCCACGGGCAGTCATGGCTGTAAAATTCTATGGCCCCAGGCACGCTCTCAAGGTGCTGTTACTATGACAACCCCAAAGACACAGGTTTTTTTGCTTTGGTCATGGCAAGGGCCCCAGGGCTGCTCTGTGGGCTCTGAGTTTCCAAACTCACTGGAATAGGGCTGAAGAGAGGAGAGCATCTCCCCTCCCCTCCACAGGAACTCTCTCCCCAGTGAGAATGACCTCCAAGGCAGGGGACTCCTTGCTCACAAGAGATAGTCACCAACTTTAGAGTCAATGGGGGGAAGGGTCCACCATGTCCCCTGAAGAGTCTCAGTCAGAGGGAACACACAGAAAACACACTCCCGGAGTGCCTGGGTGGCTCAGATGGTTAAGCGTCTGTCTTTGGCTCAGGTCATGATCCCAGGATCCTGGGATCGAGCCCCACATCAGCCTCCTGGCTCATCTGGGAGTCTGCTTCTCCCTCTCCCTCTGCCTCTTCCACTGCTCATGCTCTTTCTGTATCTATCTATCTCAAATAAATAAAATCCTTTAAGAAATTGCAAAACAAAACAAAAAACAAAGTACAAAAAATCATTCCTATTAAAAACATTTTATTTTTGTTTTTTGTTTTTTTTTTAAGATTTTATTTGTTTATTTGTTTGACAGAGAAAGAGATCACAAGTAGGCAAAGAGTCAGGCAGAGGGGGCAGGGGATGCAGGCTTCCTGCCGAGCAGAGAGCCCTTCAGGGCTCCATCCCAGCACCCTGAGATCATGACCTGAGCCAAAGACAGACACTTAACCATCTGAGCCACCCAGTTTTTTTTAAGGAAACACACTCCCCCACACACATGCTCACTCCCAGGACCCACCCTCCTGCACAGGCAGGTGCGGAGCTCTCTCCTCACCCAGGAAAATTTGGGTTCCCAGAGTTCTTCCCTCAGGCAGTGCTGTATCATCAGCAGTGGGCGGTTATTCTAATCGCGAGTTATGGCTCTGGAGGAGGCTGCCTTCATGTCCACTGGGTGCAGCTGGCCTGCGGCGGCAAATCTCCTGAGGAGATGGGAATCTGCCTGAATCGCATGGGGGACCCCTTCTAAATCCCCTGCTACAGGGCACCTGGGTGGCTCAGTGGGTTAAGCCGCTGCCTTCGGCTCAGGTCATGATCTCAGGGTCCTGGGATCGAGTCCTGCATCGGGCTCTCTGCTCAGCAGGGAGCCTGCTTCCTTCTCTCTCTCTCTCTCTCTCTCTGCCTGCCTCTCAGTGTACTTGTGATTTCTCTCTGTCAAATAAATAAATAAAATCTTTAAAATAAATAAATAAATAAATAAATCCCCTGCTACAGATCTTCTGAGAAACTCTGGAAGCCCAGATGCCTTCCTCCCTGCTGCCCCACCCCCCAGCAGGAACACAATCCCCTCTCCTGTTCCCGAACCCTAGCTTCTCTGTGGTTTCCTCAGCTTGGTTCAAGGCCCCACTGGGTTCTGGAGGGAGTGTCCTTGGCTTTCAACCT
Organism: Mustela lutreola; assembly: GCF_030435805.1. Lineage (NCBI taxonomy): Eukaryota > Metazoa > Chordata > Mammalia > Carnivora > Mustelidae > Mustela > Mustela lutreola. The sequence goes on along the minus strand of NC_081291.1, from coordinate 18,229,156 downwards.
TGAAGTGGCCCGCTCAGGAAGGTACCTTGCTACCTCAAGCTACCCTCTCAGCTTTCGGCTTCCCGGTCCCTCTGAGGAGACCCACAAGAAGAGGGAATGCCCAGCCGGCTGACTCACCAGGAGGCTCAGACAGAAGGGATGGCAGAACAGAAGCCAAGCAACCAGGGAAGAGGACACATGGTGACCCTTGAGGAAGAGATCTCTCTGGTGTGATTCCTACTTTACCTCCTTTTCCAGAAAGCCACAGTTCTCTAGAGGTCTTACGAGCTCCTCTGTGGGGCTTACTGTCTCCAGAAGGGTAAAGTTTAGGGTCTGGAATGAACTCCAGTTCATGTCCTGATGTAAGGTGGGGAGAAAGGCCCAGCTCAGTTTGCCCCTGGATTCGCCACCAGACTCTGAGGGTAGAAGGGAAATAAATGATATGCCAACTTGAGTCTCCCTGGGCAAGGCCATACGCCCCCAAGGGACTGGGCAGTAAGGACCATCTCCAGGCAGGCCCTATATGCGCTGGACCTGGGGTTTAGCCCAAATCTCCTTTTAGCTCCACATCTAGTACAACCCAAAAGAACCTAGCCAAGGAAAGTGCTTGGAGTCATAACTCAGAACTATCTATCTGTTCTCAACCCTGGTAATCTAGCCAGGTGAGTTCATCAAAATCCTTCCTGGGAACAACAACAAGGGCAACCAGTGGGATCCACTCACTGGAGCATGTCAAAGCCAAGATTCAATGGGGCCTCTGCCCAGTCAGTCCGTAGTGTAAACCCTGACAGGTAGCTGGTTTTCACTTTTTTTATAATGCAAATGTCAGCTTAAGATTTGATTGTCTCCGTAGCACCTGGGTGGCTCAGTGGGTTAAGCCTCTGCCTTTGGCTCATGATCTCAGGGTCCTGGGATGGAGCCCCACATTGGGCTCTCTGCTCAGTGGGGAGCCTGCTTCCTCCTCTCTCTCTCTGCCTGCCTCTCTGCCTACTTGTGATCTGTCTCTGTGCTAAATTAAAAAAAAAAAAAATCCTTAAAATAAATAATAAAATAAATAATAAAATAGCAAAGATGGCTGTTGTAAGGTTTTTTCCGGCGAGATAAACACAACACCAGGCAAAGTGGGTGCAAGGCAAGATTTATTAAAAACGCTCTCCGGCGAAGTTTCAGGGCTCAGGAGAAGGGGAGCCAGGAAAATTGCGCCGGGAGGAGGTGGGCACCCTCGGGCGAGGTTCCGCCACTCTGGAAAGCAGAGTGGCGGAAGTCGCACCCAACGCAGGGAGGAGGGGGCTTTTAAGGGGTCTTGGGGGGGCGCCTGGGTGGCTCAGTGGGTTAAGCCGCTGTCTTCGGCTCAGGTCATGATCTCAGGGTCCTGGGATCGAGTCCTGCATCGGGCTCTCTGCTCAGCAGGGAGCCTGCTTCCCTTCCTCTCTCTCTGCCTGCCTCTCTGCCTACTTGTGATCTCGCTCTGTCAAATGAATAAATAAAATCTTTAAAAAAAAAAAAAATAAGGGGTCTTGGGGAAAGCTCAGGGGTCTTTTGGCAAGTTTCCCTTATTTGGATATCCCGCCTGCTCATTGGGATCCCATTGGTCCACAGGAGCCCGGGGCAGGGGTCTCAGATTCCTGCTTGGGCCTTTGTTCTCCTGTCCGAGCTCAGGTCTTGTGGCGGGAACTTTCGCCATCTTCAGTAGCCCTTCCTGCCAGCCCAACAGCTGTCTCAAATAAACACATGGCCAGCCACTCGGCTAGGTAAAAAGCCAGGCCACCAAGTAGGCCTCTTCACAGCATTAACATGGAATGTCTGGCAAATTATTAGTGATTGGTATGAAAAATAGATGAAATCCTGGATGGCAGAGGGGAGCAAAAGCTTGAGAGGCCCTATGAACAAAACAAACAAACAAACAAAAAAAGCCAGGCCACCTCCCCCACCAAAGATCCTTTGTTTTAGAGATCTTGGTTGATTTCTGTAACTGACCATTTGGGTCGCTTGGTTTTTTCCTCTTCCTTTAAATTTGTCAATAATAAGTGAGCCTAGGCCCTCACACTCGACCCCAATAAAAGCAGAACCCCAGGCTTGCTCTCTCTTGCTTCTTCTCTCTTCCTGGGGACTCGTTGTGTGGCCCTAAGTGTGCCTTGTAATTCCCAGGTCTTACAAGTAATAAACTTGCTTTTTTTTTCTTTCAGAGTTTCCTAACGGTTACAGCTGAAGGACATCTTGCAATTATAACAAGAACTAGGAGGGCTGCTCTAGCCACAACATTGGCCATTGATAGGCCAAGACCAATATACAACAAATGGCACAGTTGGGATTGCACAACTGCCCCTGCAACGAACCAAGGGGAATGCACTTTACCTGTGACTTGCTTATTAACCACCTAACTCAATGAACACCATCTAGGAAAGGAGCACCGCATGCGGGTGTCATTTGGTCGCTATGTGCTTCACATATTGCCTCTGTTGTGTGTTGCTGCTTGTAGTGTCCAGCCCAAAAGGTCACCACCACTGCCGTAATAATCTAATGATGTCCTCAGAGCAGTGTGATCAGGCTATGTTCATATATATATATATAATATTTTATTGAATTTAAATGACTTTAAATTTCAATGTTTTCCCCTTTACATTGTTATAAACCTAAAGAATAAATCGAGAACATAAAAATTATTGCTTATTTATACAGAGCTATTACTGAAAAGTATTCTGATGTTTAGCAGACGGAGGTATAAAAGGATTCACAGGGCGCCTGGATGGCTCAGTCGGTTAAGTATCTGCTCTTGATTTTTGACTCCGGTCATGATCTCAGGGTGGTGGGATCAAGCCCTGCTTCTGGCTCCACACTCAGCCGGGAGGAGGCTTGAGATTCTCTCTCTCCTTCTCCCTCTGTCCCTCTCCGCACACTCATTCTCCCTCGCACACGCTGTCTCTCTCTCAAATAAATAAATAACTCTTCAAACAAAACAAAATAAAATGGGATTCATTCACTCCGGGTGCCCTGGTGCATCCCCGGTGTCAGGTGCTAAAAGATATAAAGAGAGCTACAGTCGAGGCTCTATGTTCTTTTTTTTTTTTTTTTTTAAAGATTTTATTTATTTATTTGACAGAGATAGAGATCACAAGTAGGCAGAGAGGCAGGCAGAGAGAGGGGGGAAGCAGGCTCCCCGCCGAGCAGAGAGCCTGATGCGGGGCTCAATCCCAGGACCCCGAGATCATGACCTAAGTCAAAGGCAGAGGCTTAACCCACTGAGTCACCACAGGTGGCCCTCAAGGCTCTATGTTCTAATGAGATAATTAGACCACCTATTATAAAGGCCATCATTGACTGTTAATATGTGTAGGCATCCTTCTTGCCTTGAAGCCAAGAAGAATTAAGGAGGGTAAATTGGATCATAAAGCCATTGTCACATCCCAAGAGGCTCTGGCTAAAGACACACAGGAATATTCCCAGAGGTGAGGATGGGAGACCTCTCCCTGCAACTACAGAGTTAGGGGAGTAGTGCCGCTACTACATGTCCTACCCCAGAAGGGTAAATAGCCTTGCAACCAGAAACCAATGGCACCACGAGGGGAAATATACAACAGAGACCTTTTGTCTCTGTGTCACCACTCACTGCTCCTGCTCTTTGTCCACTGACCCGATGAGATTCCTTGGGTTCAATCCTTGGTACGATGTCAAAAAAATTAACAGACCAATATAAACATCCTGAATATCTAGAGCCAGTGCCTTCTAAGAGCCCTGAGGTCATGCGCTAGCCTGCTGATAAACGCAGAACTCCACGGAAGCTTCCTGGGCATGCTCTGTGCCACGGCACACCAACACACAAGACTCTGGTATCACACTCCAGAAACCTGGGGGCTTTACCCAAAGACTCTGTGTGTATTGTGCTAGTGGAGGCTGACACCAATCCCAGAGACATCTCTTGGGACACCCTAGAAAGGAAAGCAGCCACCTACCAGAGGACTCAAGGAATGTCATCTGAAATTTTCTAGTAACATCATGTAAGATTAAGGTAGCAGGAAAAAAAATCAAGAAGTAGAAACTGAGATCAAAAATGATGCCTTGTATCGGGGCACCTGGGTGGCTCAGTCGGTTAAGTGTCTCCCTTTGGCTCAGGTGATGATCCCGGGGTCCTGAGATAGAGTCCTGCATTGGGCTTCTTGCTCTGCAGGGAGTCTGCTTCTCCCTGCCTCTTCTTGCCTGCCACTCCCCTTGCTTGTGCTCTCTCTGACAAATAGACGAATAAAATTTAAAAATTTTAAAAAGCTCTATTGCCCAAAAATCTAGTCCACAACCTCTAACATTACTTATCAAGGACAAATACAAATCTTAAAAGCCTTCTCCACAAATATTAGTGAAAAAAAAAAAAAGAAGAAGAAGAAGAAGCTTTAGCCATTGGAGTAGGTAACTATAACTTGTTCCTCTGCCAGAGACCCAATTTGTATCCAACTGTTCTTTTATAAACTAATGACTTTTATATTTTTATACCTGACTCATGGCTAAAACTTTAGAACCAAAACTATAAGGTCTTTTTATCTGCCTGTATGTTAGTGTGTGTGTGTACATGTACATTGTAGATACGGAATATTTTTCTATCTCCAGATGGTATGGTCAAAATCAATTTGTGGGGCATCAGTCAGTAGAGCATGGGACTCTTGATCTCAGGGTTGTGAGTTCTAGCTCAACGTTGAGTATAAAGATTGCTTAAAAATAAAACCTTTTTTAAAAATTTAATTTGTGAAAGAGCTTTATTTTAATTGGCTTTAAAATAAGTGTTCTCAGGTTTACATGATGTGAGATCATACTAAATAAAAGCTAGTTTGGGCTTAATTAAAGTTGGCTTTAAGTTTGAGTTAATTAAAATAGGTATGTCTTCAGAGTTATCAACATGAAATACAAAGCAGACAAACAGCTTACATTACATGGGTTTACTAGTCAAAGAAATTTATGTTATCTCTATTACAAAATTGGTGAGCAAGGAAAGTAGCTTGGGACAATGGCTGACTTTTTTTTTTTTTTTTTTAAAGATTTTATTTATCCATTTGACAGAGAGAGATCACAAGCAGACAGAGAGGCAGGCAGAGGGGGAGACAGAGGGAAGCAGGCTCCCGATGGCTGACTTTATCTAATGTCTGATGAAGTTTTCATGAGTGGTCTAGATGTAATTGCTGGGAACAGCTGACTTACGTAAACATAAGTGAGATAACAGTTTCTAAGTAAACTTTTAACAATGATTATGTGTTATGGTGTATCTGCTTAAAAATACTTTCCCAGGGTGCCAGGCCGGCTCGGTCAGGAGAGCATGAGACTCTTGATCTTTGGGTCATGAGTTTGAGCCACACTCCGGGTGTAGAGATGACTTAAAAAAAAAAAATAAACTAAAAACACGGTTTCCGGGCGCCTGGGTGGCTCAGTGGGTTAAGCCGCTGCCTTCGGCTCAGGTCATGATCTCAGGGTCCTGGGATCGAGTCCCGCATCAGGCTCTCCACTCAGCAGGGAGCCTGCTTCCTCCTCTCTCTCTCTCTGCCTGCCTCTCTGCCTACTTGTAATCTCTGTCTGTCAAATAAATAAATAAAATCTTTAAAAAAAATAAAAAAATAAAAAAATAAATAAATAAAAATAAAAAAAAAAATAAAATAAAAACACGGTTTCCCAAATCTTTGATAGCTTCCACTCTTAATATTTTGCTAAGTTAAATTACATGATGGGGGCGCCTAGGTGGCTCAGTGGGTTAAAGCCTCTGCCTTCGGCTCCAGTCATGATCCCAGGGTCCTAGGATCGAGCCCCGCATTGGGCTCTCTGCTCAGCAGGGAGCCTCCTCCCCTCTCCCCCCACCCCACCTACTTGTGATCTCTGTCTGGCAAATAAATAAATAAAATCTAAAAAAAAAAAATTATATGATGGGAATTCATTGAATACCTATGTCACTTCCAAACAGGATGATATACTGAAATCTTAATTGCTAAATATGTCTTAGTTTACTTACTTTTGACCTCTTACTACAGAGGAACTAAAGATATTTGGAAAACATCTTGTTAGATGTTAGAAAACATATCTTGTGTCACTTTGAAAAATTGTGCTATGGAGAAATGTATGTCTCTAGATATTATGAAATGTATTCATCAATTTGCCAATCTAAAGAATGCTGGTATAACAGTTCATAATTGCTTACTTTTTAGTTCACAACTTCTTACTTCTTCATTTTCCCTAAAAATTCAGGTTTATAAGGGTTAAGAATCCCAATTAATTTATGCAATTAAAACTTCTGTCTACGAAGAAAGTAGGGTGTGTTTTGGGATAAGAAAGGTATGAGGTATTGAGATGAATTTTGAAGGGAACTAAAGTAATTCTTCCTAAAGCAAAGCTAGTTATTTCAGAATGGGAAAAAGGAGCATAAAGAACAAAATGGTATATATATTTGGGGAGGGAGAGAGAGGCACCTGGGTGGTTCAGCATCTGCCTTCAGCTTTAAAAAAAAAAAGAAGAAGAACTAAAGTCTTTTTTTACAGTTATGTAATCTTCTATATTCACCTATAAAATGTTTTTTTTTAAGATTTTATTTATTCATTTGACAGACAGAGATCACAAGTAGGCAGAGAGGCAGGCAGAGAGAGAGAGGGAAGCAGGCTCCCAGCAGAGAGCCCAATGTGGGGCTTGATCCCAGGACCCTGAGATCATGACCTGAGCTGAAGGCAGAGGCTTAACCCACTGAGCTACCCAGGTGCCCCGCCTATAAAATCTTTTATTGTCACTTTGGTTACATGTATAAGTATTGTTTCACAGTGACTTGTGATCCTTTTTAATCAAGCATCCAAAACTTTTGTATTTTTTATAAAACCCCCCCCCCCAAAATCAAATTCTAAATGAAGACTTGGAGACTTCAACTCCAAGATTACCCAGAAGGGCCCTGAATCATCTCAAAATATTTTTTCCCTCTCCTTATGAAAAGGAAACATTAAACTAATTAGGCTTATTTTTTAAATATTTTATTTATTTAATTGAGAGAGAGAGAGAACAAGGAGGGGAAGCAGCAGGAGAAAAGAGAGCAGCAGGCTCCCTGATGAGTTGGGAACCCAGAGGCAGGGCTAGATCCCAGGGCCCCAGGATGGTGACCTGAGCTGAAGGCAGATGCTTAACCAACTGAGCCACCTAATTAGGCTTATTTGATATGTTAAATTATATGGGAAGCATTGTCAAGTAAAAAGTAACTACAACTTCTCTATATTGTATTTATGTAAGTAAGTATGTAAGTGTTTGAGAGAGTGTATGAAATTCCTAAAATTCTGATATGCCCTGGCCTTATGTTTATCAGTTATAATTCTAGTTATTATCTTGAAATATTGTATCACTGAAATAACCAAATTTCTTTGTCAACTGCATTGCAATGAACTCAAATAAGATCTTTTTTTTTTAAAGATTTTTATTTATTTATTTGATAGAGATCACAAGTAGGCAGAGAGGCAGGCAGAGAGAGAGGAGGAAGCAGGCTCCCTACTGAGCAGAGAGCCCAATGTGGGGCTCGATCCCAGGACCCTGGGATCAAGACCTGAGCTGAAGGCAGAGGCTTTTAACCCACTGAGCCACCCAGGAGCCCCTCAATAAGATCTTTAACCACAGTTATTTTTAAGTCTTTTGTTATTCACAGTTACTGTTTTCCTCTGAAGCTTTTGCAAAAGTGCTTCATCTTCAGTGAGATTCATGGGAACAATTTTGACAAGTACAAGATTCTGGTAACTTTCAGATCATACCATTGAACGGATAAAAATTAACAGAGCTCTAATGGAGAAATCATGGCTTCATAAGACCTCCAACAAAAGATCAAGATCAACAAGAATTAATTAATTACATGGAACTGAATGAATTGATGAAGATGATTGTAATTTTTTTTTTAAGATTTTATTTATTTGACAGAGAGAAATCACAAGTAGGCAGAGAGGCAGACAGAGAGAGAGAGAGGGAAGCAGGCTCCCTGCTGAGCAGAGCCCGACGTGGGACTCAATCCCAGGGCCCTGAGATCATGACCTGAGCCGAAGGCAGCGGCTTAACCCACTGAGCCACCCAGGCGCCCCAAGATGATTGTAATTTTAATGGTTTTTTTTTGTTTGAAACATGATGGTTTTGTTTTTTCAGGATGTAAGGAAACCTCCATGCTTAAGCTATCTATGAATTACAGCAATTTGGTTCAAGGCAATATGGACCAACCTAGCAACTCAGGACAGGTTCATACCTACTACACAGGATGGCCCCAAATATTAACACTTTCCGCAATATTGCCCAAATCCTTCGGCAAAGTCCCAGGGCCCTCAAGATCATTAACTTGTTTTCATGGTAGGACCCTTTAAGTTTGGGACGTGGCTACATCTGTAGCCATCTGCTGTTATTTCACACTATGGCCTGCAGAATTATTATAAAATTTGCTATGGTGCGCCTGGGTGGCTCAGTTGGTTAAGCGGCTGCCTTCGGCTCGGGTCATGATCCCACGGTCCTGGGATCAAGCCCCGCATCAGGCTCCCTGTTCAGTGAGGAGTCTGCCTTTTCCTCTCCCTCTGCCCCTAACCTTCCCCTGTGCACACACACACTCACTCTCTCTCTCAAAATAAATAAATAAAATCTTTATTTTTTTTTTTTAAGATTTTGTTTATTTATTTGACAGAAAGATCACAAGTAGACAGAGGCAGGCAGAGAGAGGGGGGGAAGCAGTCTCCCTGCTGAGCAGGGAGCCCAATACGGGGCTTGATCCCAGGACCCTGAGATCATGACCTGAGCCAAAGGCAGAGGCTTAATCCACTGAGCCACTGAGGCGCCCCATAAATAAAATCTTTAAAAAAATAAAAAATAAAATGAAATAAAATTTGCTGCTATAATCCTATTTAGACCTGTACTTTCTGCCTTACAAACCCTGACTTTATCAGCTACCTGCGTAGCTAATGTCCTCAACATTGGCTCGGATACCTTCACACCACAAGGTGGGTTGTGGTGTTAACCCAGAGAGTTGGTTGTGGGTTTGTTTTTGTTTTTGTTTTTCTTTTTTGTAATGCAAGTACTGGACTTAAGCTTTGATTACCCATTTTGGAGGAATCCACTTCAAAGAAGCATCAGCTCCAGATAGCTACCTTGAATAAACACAAGGCCAGCCACACCTCAAGATTTTAAAAAAAAAAACAAAAACAAAAAACCCAGGTTCCCGGCCTCTATCCCCGACCTCCCAGGGTGCTTTGTTTTAGAGATCTTGGTGGATTTTGATAGCTGATCATTTAGGCCCTGTGCTTTTTCTCTTTCCACCCTTTAAATTCCTGCTCTTATATTATAAATTCACCAATAAAGAATGAGCCTCAGAAACCCTAGGCCCCCACCCTTGACCCCAATAAAAGCAGAACTCCAGGCCCTTGCTCGCTTGCACTCTGTCTCTCTCTACCTGAAACCTTGCTGTGTGGCCGCAAGTGTGCTGTGTAATTTCCAGAACTTGTAAGTGATAAACCTTTATTCTTTCGCCCTCCCCGTCGAAGTTCCCTGATGATTACTGCTGAACAGCATCTTGCTGTTATGATAAGAACCACAAGGGTTGGTCCAGCCACAACCTTGTTTATGGATCGGCTGAGACCAACTCCTGAGAGTTGTGCTGAGATCACCCAACAGAGCACTACCATCCTGAAGACAGGACTCAGAGCAGAAGTGGTCACGATTTCCCCTTGTGGGGCTCTGGCCAAGGAGATGGCCTCATGAGGCCTGGCTCATTTCTCCTGAAATGTCTGACGCTCTCACCCCCTCACACCCCGGAGAAGGCCCACTGCCTATACTTCAAATGGAACTTCCTCATCATCCCATCAAACCTTCCCCTCCAACATCTACCCCACCCAGCCACTTCCTTTTCCACCCTGCCCCAGTCCCACCCCTCTGCCTTTGAAATGTTCTCACTATACCCACCTGTCCATCTCAGGGGCCATGTCCCCCACCAGCCAACCCCAGGGTCCCTGTGAAGTCAACTGTCTCATGATGAGCTCTGCCCCCGGAGCTTTGGGATTCTTTTCTCTAAGCTCGCTGACCCCTATGGAGCCTGCCTCAGTCCACCAGGTATGTTCTAACATAGTGAGCCTCCCAAAGGCAAAGGTTTGGGGTTTCAATCAGGCTGTCTGATAGAACTTCCTGTGATGAAGGAAACAGTCTATGTCTGTGCAATCCAATATGGTAGCCATTAACCACCATAGCTATTAAGCACTTGAAATGTGGCTAGTAGAGCCTAAACTGATTTCTTCTTCTTCTTCTTCTTTTTTTTTTTTAAGTGGGCTCCATGCTGGTCGTGGAGTTGGAACACAGAGCTTGAACTCACCACCCTGAAATTGAGACCCAACCTGAGGGGCGCCTGGGTGGCACAGTTGGTTAAGCTTCCAACTCTTGGTTTTGGCTGAAGTCACGATCTCAGGGTAATGGGATTGAACCCCACTTCAAGCCCCCCACCATGGGGCTCCGCCCTGACTGTGCTTAAAATTCTCTCTCCCCTTGGGACACCTGGGTGGTTCAGTCCATTAGGCATCTGCCTTCAGCTCAGGTCATGGTCCCCAGGGCCTGGGATTGAGCACCAGGTCAGGCTCCCTGTTCAGCGGGGAGGCTGCTTCTCCCTCTCCCTCTGCTCCTCCCCCCTGACTCATGGTCAGGCTCTCGCTTTCTTTCTCTCAAACAAATAAATAAAATCTTTTTAATTTTAATTTATTTATTTGACAGACAGAGATCACAAGTAGCCAGAGAGGCAGGCAGAGAGAGAGGAGGAAGCAGGCCTCCTGCCAAGCAGAGAGCCTAATGCGGGGCTCGATCCCAGAACCCTGGGATCATGACCAAAGCTGAAGGCAGAGGCTTCAACCCACTGAGCCACCCAGGAGCCCCTAAAATCTTTTTTAAAAAGATTCTCCTTCCCCTCTTCCTCTGCCCCTCCTGCTGGGTGTATGCTCTCTTTCCCACTCTCTCTCTCACAAATAAATAGATCTTTTTAAAAAAAATATTTTATTTATTTATTCATGAGAGACAGAGAGAGAAAGGCAGAGAGAGAAGCAGACTCCCCAGTGAGAAGCAGGCTCCCCACTGAGCAGGGAGTCCAAAGAGGGGCTCGACCCCAGGACCCTGGGATCACCACCTGGGCTGAAGGCAGACACTTAACCGACTGAGCCACCCAGGCCCCCTGCATAACTGATTTCTTAATTTAACTTGCATTAATTTAAATTTAAGTAGCCACATGTGTATAGGACAGTGGTGGAGACACTTTCTTCCTTGGTCTCCTTACAAAATGTTCTTCCTTCTTTATAGCTCCATATTCCAAGGCAAATGGGTTTATGGAAAATGAGTGGCCTTTGATAACCCCAAAAATATTAGCCCTGGCCGACTCAGTTCCCGGCCAAAAGGATCCTCTCAAGTTTCTCAGGAACTGGTTACTGTCATGTCCACATGGCCTTGAGAGAGCAAAGAGCTCTCAAAGGGAGGCCGTCTCCCAGGACCTTATTCTGTCTGTCAAGTACCACCAACGTCCGTCCCACCCCTCAGAGTGCAGGCCCCTCACAGCTTCCAGAGAGAACCCCTGCCCACCTCCTTTCAGCCCCGAAAGAGCATCTGAGACAGACCCGGAGGGCTGTAGTGCTATTATCATGTCACAGCTGAGTAAAGGGAGGCCAGCCCCGGGCAGGACAGAGCAGCTCGTGAAGATACCAGCTACTGTGACAGATGGAAGGAAGGCTGAGGCCCAGGTTACCCCTTAGCCTCTCCCAGCCTCAGCCCATCTATCTGTGCGCCCCACCACTCCGTCTGCAGGCGATGGGAGAAGGACAACCAGGAATCATTTTGAAAAGGGTAAGCTTGGGGCGCCTGCGTGGCTCAGTGGGTTAAAGCCTCTGCCTTCAGCTCAGGTCATGATCCCAGGGTCCTGAGATCGAGCCCCACATCGGGCTCTCTGCTCCACGGGGAGCCTGCTTCCCCCCCCTCTCTCTGCCTGCTTCTCTGCCTACTTGTGATCTCTCTGTGTCAAATAAATAAATAAAATCTAAAAAGAAAAGAAAAGGGTAAGCTTATCATACAACCTAGAAATTCCACTACGGGGTCATCACCATCAGGAAATGTGGGGCACCTGGCTGGCTTAGTCAGTAGAATACACAACGCTTGATCTCAGGGTTGTAAGTTCAAGCCCTGAAGTGGGCACAGAGCTTATCTAAAGAAAAAAATATGAAAACATACCTCCAACCCAAAACCTTGGATGAGAAGGTGCACAGCAACTTCCCTGAGAATAGTCAAACCCAGGAGCACCCCAAACATCCATCAGCAGGCCCCTCAAACTGTGGAACATCCACACAATGGAATGGAATGGGTAAATAAAAAGCAAAGAAATGCCAGTATACACACATCATGAATAAACCTCATAGACGTTATGCTCAGGGAAGAAAGCAAGATACAGAAGATCACCCATTATAGGATGCTAGTCACGTGACACTTCCAAGAGAGGCAAAGTAGAAGCGGTGAAAAGCAGATCAGTGGCTGCCAGAGGCTGGGGTTGGGAAGGAGAGAGTGACTGACTACAAAGGGGTTTTTGAGGGATTGAGTTAGGGTGATGAAAACGTTCCACATCTTGATTGTGCTGATAATTACACAATTGCATACGTTTGTCAAAACTCATATAAATAACTGCTAAAATTGTAACTTTTATGGTAGATAATGTATACCTCAATTTTAAAAGCTGTAGACTGGGGGGGTGGGGGCCCACATCTCTGGCTCAGTCAGTAGAGCACACGACTCTTGATCCCTGGGATGTGAGTTCAAACCCCGTATTGGGCATAGAGATTTTTTTTTTTTATGTTAAAATAAGATAAAATAAAATAAAAGCTGTAGAGTGGGGAAATAAGCACCGGCAATGTGTGGGCATCTCCTTCCAGGAAGACGTGTTGTTCTCTCTCCTCAACTCTCTGGGACCACAAAACCCAAGCTTACATGAGCTGGCCCTGGAGCCCCAGTGAGAGAAGGGGCTGGTGGTGAGGAAGAAGAGGCCTGAAGTGTCCCCTCCCTGCCCACTTGGGAAGGCTCTGAGGTGCCCAGGGAGGGGAGACCCAAGTCGTACTCAGAAGCAGGGCCCACCAACCTGGGGCTGAGGGCAACCCCTCCCTCCTCTGCATTTCTATTTCCTCATGTGTGAAATGAATGTGGGGGCCACACTGGATTTAGCTGGTACTATCAGAGTGTGTTCCACGGAACAGTGGCCATACAAGGCTCTATGAAAAGGGTCCCTTATTCAAGGAAGTATGTAAAACCTCCCTTGCTGGTTCTTGGAGACTCGCAATACACATTTGCTATTTAAAGAGTCTGATGAGTCCTGCAGAAAAAGAACCTGTTTCCCTCTGATTATCCCTAATTTCCTCAAGTTTGCCCCATTTTTTCACAGAACTCCTAAGCGTCCCAGAAGGCCTGAAGCAGGCCTTAGAGTCTGGATTTTAGGTGTAAAAAGTTCAGAATAGGTCCAGCCTCAATTCCCTCTAGGGCAGGCACTGCTCAGGGCTGGAAAGGGACAGGTCCAGGAAACTAACCCCCCCAGACTCCCACCTGCAATACCCTCCCACAAGACCTTGCCTAATGCAGCCATTTGTCAACCAGCTAACAGCTAGATGGCGCAAGACAGTCTAACTCAACCAGGATGGGAGGGAGTCTCAGGAACAATTTCACTTCCCAGAGGCCCAGGGATTGAGAAAGACCAGGACCGGGCAATGATACACCACAGGTCCAGCTTGTGGGTCTCCAGCCCCCTCCAGCCACCCGCACAGTGTTTCCTCCCCTCCCTGTATGTTCTGGTCGGGGGAGGAAGGGACATCACCCAGCTAACTGCAAGCTGTAAGAAGAACTCAGTTACTCCCCAGAACCTCTCACTTCCAGAGGGATGAACCCAGGAAAGCTTGCAAGAAAACCTGGCCCTTTAGAATGAAGCCCTCCCACCACTCTAGAACCTACTATGACTCCCTATTGCTCCAGTGTCCTCCATTCCCTTCCCGCTGCCTCTGATCTAACTCAGGCCTCACCACCTCTACCTGATGGGGAATCCCTGTCTCAAAGTGTGTAGCACTCTATAGTTAATCACAGTGGTTAGTGTACATGAGTGTGTGGTTGAAAACCAGTCTCTGTGCTCTGGAGCTGAAATACGTAACACGAAGACAGAGTCTAGGTATAAGGGGAACCAACAGCTTTCTTGCTTTGCTGGGCAAAGGAGGTGGCAGCAGGCTAAGGCCTTTGAAACGGCATGACTGCCTGGAGGCAGGGACTGGGGCATGGGTGGAGGGGGTTGGTTATAGGGAAATATGGGATCTAGCTGGTTTTGACAAGAATTGTGTACGTGCTGCCAACCTCGTTTGTCTTGTCTTCAGGGCTGTACCGGGTTCCTGAAACGAAAGGCCGAGAAAGGGGATGCCTGGCTGGCTCAGTGGGAGGAGCATTTGACCCTTGATCTCAGGGTCCTGAGTTACTAAAAAATTAAAAAAGAAAACTTAAAAAAGAAAAAGAGCTCAAGAAGGGAGGAGGGGAGGTCTGCGGAAGAGAGGAAAAAGATTACCTTAAAATCAGGCTTTGCTGGGGGCGCCTGGGTGGCTCAGTGGGTTAAAGCCCCTGCCCTCGGCTCAGGTCATGATCCCAGGGTCCTGGGATCGAGCCTTGCATCGGGCTCTCTGCTTAGCTAGGAGCCTGCTTCCCTTCCTCTCTCTCTCTCTGGCTGCCTCTCTGCCTACTTGTGATCTCTCTCTCTCTCTGTCAAATAAATAAATAATAAAATTATAAATAAAAATTAAAAATCAAGCTTTGCTGAAGCATTAGCACAGCCATTTTGATTTTTGTTCAACTCTATGCTTTTAAGCAATTTCAAGTGTAGTGTCACACACTCATTAGGTTACATCAGCACAGGGGCAGCATGGGGGACAGCAAGGGGCAGCAACCCCCTGCTTCTCTCCAGTACACTTCATTTCAAATTTCTGAAGAATATTGAAACTATTTGTTCTCTCTTGCTAATGCCTCTGTGTGGTAGACTGATCAGGGGTCATTCCTCCCATTTCCTTGAGGGTAAAATTGAGACCAAGAGCGGCCAAGAGGCTGACACATAAGATAAAGGACCAGCTGAGACCAACAACACAGGTTTGAGGATCCAGGCCCTCCCCAACAATTAGGGCGCATTCGTTTTTTTCCCACACACGCTTTGCTTCCATCCCAAGCTGCTCTGACTACAGCCCCCTCTTCTGCCAGCAACACTTGTCAATTCTTTCCCAGAGAATATTCTCCTGGGAAACAAGTGCCCCCTGGCGGCCACCTCAGGTGCTACACCATGACCACCAGGGGGAAGAGTGGCGGAGAAGACCTCCATGTTTTCTGGAGAGAAGGGGACCCTACAGACCTGCCAGCTCCCTAAATCTAATCCATATTCCATAGTGGGGGGGGGGGGACAGCTTCTCAGAGGCCCTTTATAAACTCACCATTTTCAGGATAACACTCAAATTCTTAATCTTCATCCACTCTACACATTTCTCCTCATGCCTCTGGGAACCAGCCCAGAAGAGCTTCTGGCTTACCCAGGAGACCCAAGGCTCTCTCCCTATGCCTGGTTCCCACCCTTGCGGGGCCAAACGGCTCCCCCTATCATGACCTCTCTATAACACCTTTTTATAGGAGCAATTTGAGGTAGGAGGAAAATCTGGAGAATGGTGTCCTGAAAGTCAAATGAAGCAAATGTTTCTAAAAGGGAGTAGTCAACTGTATTCAGTGCTGTAACAGACAGCTTCTGGGGAGTAGGACGAAGTGTAGGAATTGGTCACCAGATTCAGCAAAATGAGGGTTCCCTGGAGAACTTGCCAAACACCATTTCCACAGAGTACAGAGGATGAATGTCTGATCGGAGTGGGTTTAAGACAAAATGAGAACAGGGAAATTAGAGACAACTTTTTGAGTTTAACTGTGAAGGGAAAGACTATAGCTGTGGGGGAAGTGGCATGAAGGGCAGGTTTTATTTCATATATATATATGAAATATATATATATATAATTTAATAATAATTTGTATTATTAACAATAAACATTTCAGGGGCACCTGGCTGGCTCAGTCCATGGAGCATGTGACTCTTGACCTCAGGGTTGTAGGTCTGAGCCCTATGTTGGGTGTAGAAATTACTCAAAAATAAATCTTAAAAAAAACAAAACAAAACAAAACAAGCAGCACCTGGGTGGCTCAGTCAGTTAAACGTCTGCCTTGGGCTCAGGTCAGGATCTCACAGTCCTAGAACTGAGCCCAGCATTCTGGAGCAGGGGTGGAGGGATGCGGGGGGGGGGGGGGTCCCTGCTCAGCGGGGAACCTACTTCTCCCTCTCCCTCTGCCCCTCCCCCTTCATGCTCGCTCTCTCTCAAATAAATAAAATCTTTTAAAAAAAGAAAATTAAAAATAAATTAAGAAATATACCAATCACGCAGAAACATGAACCAACCGTGAGTGTGCAGCTCCGTGAGTTTCCACAGGGTGAACACATTCATGCCACCAGCACCCAGATCAAGAAACCATAGTATCCACTCCCCAAAGTTCTCCTTACAGTCCCTTCTAGTTACCACCCCACCCCATAGATGACCAGTACACTCACTTCTATCACCAAAGATTAAAAAGCAGGAGTTCCGGATACCTGGGTGACTCAGTTGCTTGAGTGACTGCCTTCAGCTCAGATCATGATCCTGGAGTCCCCGGATTGGGTCCTCCATCAGGCTCCCTGCTCAGTAGGGGGTCTGCTTCTCCCTCTGACCTTTCCCCTCTCACACCGGATCTCATTCTCCCTCAACTAAATAAAATCTTTAAAAAAAAAAAAAAAAGGATTCCATTTTATAAAACTTTATGTCAGTAGAATCAAACAGCATGTCCTCTTCTGCATCTGGTTTATTTTCCACGCGGATTTGATTCCTCCATAGTATGGGTGATTTTCTTCTTCTCGTTGCTGTATGAAAGAACCTCGATCTGCCCATACTATTGTTGATAGGCATTTGGGTTGTTCTCTGTTTGGGGCTAAAATGAATAATGAAGCTATGAACATTTGTTTAAATGTTTTGGTGCACTTATGAACCACAATGTACCTTTTGTGCCATCTCTAACCTTTCTAGAGCTTTCCTGTGGCTACTTCCTTACCTCCCGCCTCTCTCACCCACTCAACATGACTAAGACCTCCATCTGGCCACCTTCCCTGACTCCCTTCAGGGCCTGTCCCAACCATGGACAGGCCTGTCCCTCCCTTGTGGTTCCTTCCCCAGTTCTACCTCCATAGAGGCCTCTCCTGCTACACCCCATCTTCCATGGTGACACTCCTAAGACCCAGTTTCCAAAATCACTTTTTGCACTTCCTCAACAGACTTACCATCCTCATGCTAATGAATCCCAAACCTCTCTCCTGAGTGCCAAGCTCACATAGCACACAAGCACAAAATGGAACTTAACCAAATTCCTCCAAGACTATGCTGCCTAGTGATGAAGTCCCAGAACCTAAGTCAGGTTCGGTGGGGTGAGGTTCGGAGCTGACGACTAAAGAAAGAATTCTTAAGACGTCATTGGTGCAAAATGGTGGTTTATTAAAGCACGGGGACAGGACCTGTGGGCAGGAAGAGCTGCTGCTGCCCTGGGTTGTGAGGGGTGGTTGGTTATATACACAGGAGTTGGGTAGGTGAGGACAAAGGGGTGTTCAGAAGGGCTATTGGGGCAAAGAATACTATCAGGATATTGAAGGCTTAGTTGTTATCAAGTGTTGAAATAATGTTACCATCCACCCAGTTGCTTAAGTCATTGCAGAGGATTCATTCCAGACTGCTTCCTCCCCCTGAGCCCCTCAACCCTGTCATCAAGATCCCACGAGCCCTATGTTCCTCCCAAGGTCACTCCCCTCCTCTTATTCCCAAGGCCCCTACCTTGGTTCAGGATCTCACCTTTCCTCACGCGGCACTGTTGCGCCCGTCCCCACCTAGCAGGCCTTTGACCTCTCCCCCCACTAACCCACTTGCAACAATTCTAATCCCATTATCCCCCACCCTCCACCCCTTGCAAGGGCCGCAGACCCAACCCTTCCGCAAACTCCAAGTCCTTCAAGAGAGGACTCCTTCCTCCCTCATGGGTCCCTCTCAACTACCCCCATTCTAAGACTTGGCTGGGGCAACTCCGAAGTAGTTCCCAAAAAGTGCTGTTCTCACCTAGCTTCAGGGGGCTCTTCTCCCTAGAAAGCACCCCACCTCGCCTGACACTAAATTCCCCTTTTCCAGGGACCTCCAGCCTTCAAGCTTCAGTGGCTTGAATCTTGTTTGGGACGTACCCCACTTCCTCCAGCCTTCCCCATCTCCACCTCCTCCCCTCCTCCAGGTTGCACCAACCACAAAGGCAACCATTATCATGGTGATGACTCCATTATTAGAATTATCATTCTGTGAGATTGCATTTGGCAGATGGAAGCCTGGAGGGTAGGGATGGTGGCATTTTTATTTCCAACCTTCCTGGTTTGTCCTAGGGACCAATAACTATTTGTTAGAAGAATGAATACAAGAATAGGATTTGTTTGTTTGTTTGTTTGTTTTTAAGATTTTCATTTATTTATTTGTCAGATGGAGAGAGAGAGTACAAGCAGGGAGAGCTGCCGGCAGAGAAACAGCTGAGCAGGGAGCCCGATGGGGAACTTGATCCCGAGACCCTGGGATCATGACCTGAGTCAAAGGTAGACACTTTAACTGACTGAACCACTCAGGTGTTCCAAGAATAGGGATATTGAACCAAGTATGAAACTCCCTAGACAGGAGCAGAGGGAAGAAACTCTTCATATTTAAGAGAAGAAAATGCTTGAAAATAGTGGACTGGTCAGGGGAGGTCACCCCAGACCCATGGGGAACTGTGACAAGCAGGGAGGCCTAAATAGTGTCGGGTTTCTGGAGGGCCAGGATGGTCATGGCTGGTGCTGGAGTGCTTTGAGGGAAAAAGGAGATGGAGCAGGAGAGGAAGGTGCCTCAGGGTGAAGGATCTGGTGTCCTGGGCCAAAGGTTTTGCTTCAGCCCATCACCCATTGCTTTTCAAACTATAGGTTGAAAGCCAACATAACATTAACTTTTGCTTTTTTTTTTATTTAAAGAATTTATTTATTTATTTGACAGAGAGATAGCACAAGCAGGCAGAGAGGCAGGCAGAGGGAGAGGGAGAAGCAGGCTCTCTGCTGGTCAGGGAGCCCAATGCGGGACTCAATCCCAGGACCCTGGAATCATGACCTCAGCTGAAGGCAGCCACTTACCCGACTGAGCCACCCAGGCACCCAATTTTGTTTGTTTTTGTTTCTTTAGAGAAAGAAAGAGGGTGGGGAGGGGTGAAGGAAGAGAGAGAATCCTAAGCAGCCTCCACGCCCAGCACGTAGCTAGAGCTCCAGACCCTGAGATCAGGACGTGAGCCAAAGTCAAGAGTCCGTGCATGCTTAATCCACTGAGCCACCCAGGCACCCCCTCATTACCAGGTCTTTTTAAGTGACATAAGATAAAATAGAAAAGACTGTGTTGCATGAAGTATGAATAAACGATGTATTGGAAAGTTTTTGAAATGTATGTTCTGGGTCACTGGTCCAAAAGGTATGAGAGCCCCTGCTTTAAGCAATGTGGGGGGTACAGGCAGGGCTTTGAGCAGAGGAAGAGGGAAGAAGAGATCAGATTTGCATTTAGAAAACTCACTTAGGGCCAGGACTTGGGAGTCCTCTTAGACCAGGGCAGCAGCGAGGAGAAAGAAGATACGGTGCCCTTTCCTGCCAAGGGCCCTGGGGAGGGTCAGAAGCTTGGAAGGAAATAGATGAGATCTTAAGGCAAGTAGAGCTGAGTTGCCAGTGGACCATTTCTAGGTGTACTCAATTGAGGGGCTGGAATTCAGGAGGGAGATTCTGGCTGGAGACAGGAACTTGGGATCTCTGCAGGGACAAGGCTCAAGAAGTAGCAGGAGTGGGTGACACTGTTGAGGAAATGGATGGGAACCTACTAGAAAACACTGTCATTCGAGAGCAGACATTTAGCCATGAGACAAGACGTCGCCCGTGCTCAGAATATCATCCATCAAAACTGGTTGTCCAGCACAGTATAGTAAGAATACAGATTACGTATCAAAATAATGTGTGTGGGGGTGCCTGGGTGGCTCAGTGGGTTAAAGTCTCTGCCTTCGGCTCAGGTCATGATCCCAGGGTCCTGGGATCGAGCCCCACATCGGGGTCTCTGCTTGGCAAGGACCCTGCTTCCTCCTTTCTCTCTCTCTCTCTGCCTGCCTCTCTGCTTACTTGTGTTCTCTGTCAAATAAATAAAATCTTTTAAAAAATTTTAAAAAGAAGTTTAAAAAAAAAAGAAAGAAAGAAAGAAAAGAAACTGAGGAGGGCAGCTGGGTGGCTCAGTAGGTTAAGCACCTGTCTTCAGCTCAGATCATGATTTTAGGAGTCCTGGGATTGAGTCCCATGTCGGGCTCCCTGCTCAGCCTTTCCCTCTGCCTTTCTTCCCTCCCCCAATCACATACACATGCTCTCTCAGATGAATAAATAGAATCTTTAAAGAAAGGAAGGAAGGAAGGAAAAGAAAGAAAGAAAGAGAAAGAAACTGATGAACTCTATCTGTTATTGAACCAACTCCAAGATAGACCAAGTGAAAAAAGAAATGTCCAGGACAGTGTTTATAACATGTTGCTGTCCACGAAAAATCAAAAGTCTATGTGGAAGAGAAGGTACTAGCTGTTAGCATAGACACAGACTCTAGGAAACACAAAAAAGCTGACCACGGTGGCAACCAACAGGGAAGACAACAGTGTAGCTGGCACGGGGTGAGGAGATTTACTCTAGGCTTTTTTGGTATCATATGAATTTGTACCAGACCATTAGATTATCTACTCAATAAATAAATACCAGACAATTGTGCTGTAGAACCAGAATTTGGGAGCCTCTGAATGCAGGGACTCCGGCTCACCTTGACAGCATCTAAGATACTGGTTACACTGGTCCCCCTCCTTAATTTAAACCGAAACCTGATAGCCTCTGGGTGGAGTCTCATGCTGCCTCCCATAACCAGGCAGAATCAACCCAAACCTGCCACCAGCACAGGTGGGTAAAAGAAGAATGAACATACGTAAAACATGAAATCAGAAAAGAAACACTTCTTTTGTCCCAGAAATTAAGTCTGATACAGTGATGGGAAATTATGCAGATTTGTTTGTTTGTTTTTAACAAGGGGACTCCCTTCCCCAAGAAAATGGACAAGGCACTGCCCTACCTAATGCAGATTTAAAAGCCAAGTTTTTGTGGTTGCCAAGGAGTGGAACCCTGCCAGGGTAGCTCACTATTTGAGAGACACAGCTGTGGTCCACCTGAGTCATCACTCACAGCTGTGGTCCACCTGAGTCATCACTCACAGGTACAATGCAGGCCTCCTTCCCCACTCTGCATTCCCTCCCACCTCGTTCAAGTCACCACCTTCTCAGGGTGGGACCTTGTGATCCCCCCAAACTGGTCTCCCCAGCTCTCCCACTGCTGCTCTGAAATCAGTTCCCCACTCTGCAGCCAAGGTTATCTACTTAACATGTAAATGTAAACCTTGCTTTGTTTCCCATAGCCTTTGAGACAAAGTCCGAGTTCCAGAATGTGGTCCCCAAGCCCTTGCAGAGTCTGGGCCCTCCCCAGC